>NC_136774.1:8891691-9566691 GCF_947034865.1 Barbatula barbatula
GTTTTCTTAAGATACATACCGTTGTGGAAACCGCTGTTTCTGTGAGTGAAGTTAAAAGAAGTAACGTTGATCATGTTCGGTGAGCGCGTGCAGGATTTCTACTTTAGACCGCGGATAACGACACAGAGCAAATGTAAGTTATTGTTTCTAATAATACATATTTTAATGCTGATAACATGCTGCGCTGCATCCATATGTTGACATTTGTTTATATTGTTGTGTAAGTATGATGACGTGTCACACAATAGGCCTACATTACTAGCAAAACATTATCACTGTTTAAAAAATAACAGATCTTTATTACGAAATAAGTTTAAGCAAATGAATTGTAAATCGTCTGAAGGATGTAAGTGATCTTGTTTAAATGCGCAGTTATTGAAAGATATCCGACTCTTGTCTCCTTAAACGGACTTTTTCATGCTGCTAGTGAATGTTTGAGCAGTTTAATCACGTGATCAATAACTTCAACATTTGTCTCTTAGTTTTCATGAGCGTTTCCATAAACGGACGATTAATGTTCTGACTTCAAAACTTCACATGTTTTACAGGTTTAAAGGTTCTGGTTCTCCACCTCTTTCTTCTCACCGTGCATGGTTGGAGGCCTATAGGGCGGTAACCAAGATGGAGTGTCTTATGATGCCCAAAAAAACGATCAAAAGTGGCGAAGTAGACGAAGTCTGGCCTGGACTTTACATCGGTGACATGTAAGCTGAATTCTTGTTATTATGGGACTAATGTACGGACCAGAAAAGTTAAACATGAGAGTAAAAATGCATCAAAGAGTTTAACTGCATCTCATTGAACACTAGAAATATACGATACAAATTCTGTCATCATTACTTCACCCTCATGTCATAAATGTCTTTTTCTTTTGTTTAAAACAAAGGTTCTTTTTAGAAATGTATTATCTCTCTATTTACATTTACAATGGCAGCACATATTTTAAGGTTCAATTTTTGACAACTTCAGTTGCTCACAGGACTCTGTGTGTAGCTCACATCCACTTTAAAACACATTTCTTCATGAAGTAGAAAATCTTCAGTTTTATAGCTTGCATTTGCTTACTACTGCAATAATAACTCACTGTTGCATTTCATCCTTTTAGGAAAGCGGCTAAAAAATATGGAGAACTGCAAAGGGAACATTTCACTCATGTCCTGAACTGTACTACTGACAGTTTTGAACACTTTAAGCTGTACAAAGATAGGGGCATGACATACATGGGTATTAGAACACTGGATTCATGCTCATTCGACATAAGTGCATTCTTTGATGCTGCGGCAGAGTTTATTCATTCAGCACTCGAAGAAGAAGGTAAGCTGTTTTCATTCATAGACCTCCGTACTATTGTTAAAGATTTGTGTTCTTGCAAAGTGTATTTCCAACTAGAATTAAACACATCTGAACCAGCCGATTTCTTATTGATATTCTTTTGTCTTCAGGAAAAGTCCTGGTTCACTGTCATGCTGGAGTGAGTCGTGCACCAACAATAGTTCTGGCTTATCTCATGCTGAAACACAACTTGCACCTGGTGGAAGCCATCAACACAGTGAAGAAAAAAAGAGGCATCTTTCCTAACCGAGGCTTCCTCGAACAACTGATCTACCTTCAGAAGAAATTGCATGGCCCGATATAATGGTACACGTATTAGTCTCAAGCCGTCATAGTACAGACAACACCTTGATGCCTGTACCGTGATGGTTCCATTTTTAAATGTTATGAAATGTCTTGTGCCTGTCACAGTCATCAGTTAGCATCCAAAAAATATATATTAATATATGGTAATATAGTTTTAGTTTAGAATGTTCTACCATAATTATAGCATGTTTTAACTTAATGCTAGTGATTTAGCTGGTTCTAGGCTTAGTTAGAGTCTATAGATGGTTTTAAAGCAACATCATAAAAAATGTACTCTGCGTGTGTGACTGACCTAAACTTTCCGTACACATCCACAAGCAATAGAGTGCCTGTAGATTATTTTTCTGTTAGTAAGCACAGGGTTCTCAAGTTTGATCAAAATCTTGGAGTGAGATAACATGCGGTTAGGGGACTGTCTCTTCCCCTCTCTCCTGTGTGCTCTCTTCCCCTCTCTCCTGTGTGCTCTCTTCCCCTCTCTCCCGTGTGCTCTCTTCCCCTCTCTTCCCCTCTCTCCCGTGTGCTCTCTTCCCCTCTCTCCAGTGTGCTCTCTTCCCCTCTCTCCCGTGTGCTCTCTTCCCCTCTCTCCCGTGTGCTCTCTTCCCCTCTCTCCAGTGTGCTCTCTTCCCCTCTCTCCAGTGTGCTCTCTTCCCCTCTCTCCCGTGTGCTCTCTTCCCCTCTCTCCCGTGTGCTCTCTTCCCCTCTCTCCAGTGTGCTCTCTTCCCCTCTCTCCCGTGTGCTCTCTTCCCCTCTCTCCCGTGTGCTCTCTTCCCCTCTCTCCCGTGTGCTCTCTTCCCCTCTCTCCCGTGTGCTCTCTTCCCCTCTCTCCCGTGTGCTCTCTTCCCCTCTCTCCCGTGTGCTCTCTTCCCCTCTCTCCCGTGTGCTCTCTTCCCCTCTCTCCCGTGTGCTCTCTTCCCCTCTCTCCCGTGTGCTCTCTTCCCCTCTCTCCCGTGTGCTCTCTTCCCCTCTCTCCCGTGTGCTCTCTTCCCCTCTCTCCCGTGTGCTCTCTTCCCCTCTCTTCCCCTCTCTCCAGTGTGCTCTCTTCCCCTCTCTCCAGTGTGCTCTCTTCCCCTCTCTCCCGTGTGCTCTCTTCCCCTCTCTCCAGTGTGCTCTCTTCCCCTCTCTCCCGTGTGCTCTCTTCCCCTCTCTCCCGTGTGCTCTCTTCCCCTCTCTCCCGTGTGCTCTCTTCCCCTCTCTCCAGTGTGCTCTCTTCCCCTCTCTCCCGTGTGCTCTCTTCCCCTCTCTCCCGTGTGCTCTCTTCCCCTCTCTCCCGTGTGCTGTCTTTCCCTCTCTCCCGTGTGCTCTCTTCCCCTCTCTCCCGTGTGCTCTCTTCCCCTCTCTCCCGTGTGCTCTCTTCCCCTCTCTCCCGTGTGCTGTCTTTCCCTCTCTCCCGTGTGCTCTCTTCCCCTCTCTCCCGTGTGCTCTCTTCCCCTCTCTCCCGTGTGCTCTCTTCCCCTCTCTCCCGTGTGCTCTCTTCCCCTCTCTCCCGTGTGCTCTCTTCCCCTCTCTCCCGTGTGCTCTCTTCCCCTCTCTCCCGTGTGCTCTCTTCCCCTCTCTCCCGTGTGCTCTCTTCCCCTCTCTCCAGTGTGCTCTCTTCCCCTCTCTCCCGTGTGCTCTCTTCCCCTCTCTCCCGTGTGCTCTCTTCCCCTCTCTCCAGTGTGCTCTCTTCCACAGTCTCCCGTGTGCTCTCTTCCACCGTCTCCCGTGTGCTCTCTTCCCCTCTCTCCCGTGTGCTCTCTTCCACAGTCTCCCGTGTGCTCTCTTCCCCTCTCTTCCCCTCTCTTCCCCTCTCTCCCGTGTGCTCTCTTCCCCTCTCTTCCCCTCTCTCCCGTGTGCTCTCTTCCCCTCTCTTCCCCTCTCTCCAGTGTGCTCTCTTCCCCTCTCTCCAGTGTGCTCTCTTCCCCTCTCTCCCGTACGCTCTCTTCCCCTCTCTCCCGTGTGCTCTCTTCCCCTCTCTCCCGTGTGCTCTCTTCCCCTCTCTCCCGTGTGCTCTCTTCCCCTCTCTCCCGTGTGCTCTCTTCCCCTCTCTCCAGTGTGCTCTCTTCCCCTCTCTCCCGTGTGCTCTCTTCCCCTCTCTCCCGTGTGCTGTCTTTCCCTCTCTCCCGTGTGCTCTCTTCCCCTCTCTCCCGTGTGCTGTCTTTCCCTCTCTCCCGTGTGCTCTCTTCCCCTCTCTCCCGTGTGCTCTCTTCCCCTCTCTCCCGTGTGCTCTCTTCCCCTCTCTCCCGTGTGCTCTCTTCCCCTCTCTCCCGTGTGCTCTCTTCCCCTCTCTCCCGTGTGCTCTCTTCCCCTCTCTCCCGTGTGCTCTCTTCCCCTCTCTCCCGTGTGCTCTCTTCCCCTCTCTCCAGTGTGCTCTCTTCCCCTCTCTCCCGTGTGCTCTCTTCCCCTCTCTCCCGTGTGCTCTCTTCCCCTCTCTCCAGTGTGCTCTCTTCCACAGTCTCCCGTGCGCTCTCTTCCACCGTCTCCCGTGCGCTCTCTTCCCCTCTCTCCCGTGCGCTCTCTTCCACTCTCTCCCGTGCGCTCTCTTCCACTCTCTCCCGTGCGCTCTCTTCCACTCTCTCCCGTGCGCTCTCTTCCACTCTCTCCCGTGCGCTCTCTTCCCCTCTCTCCCGTGCGCTCTCTTCCCCTCTCTCCCGTGCGCTCTCTTCCCCTCTCTCCCGTGCGCTCTCTTCCCCTCTCTCCCGTGCGCTCTCTTCCCCTCTCTCCCGTGCGCTCTCTTCCACAGTCTCCCGTGCGCTCTCTTCCCCTCTCTCCCGTGCGCTCTCTTCCCCTCTCTCCCGTGTGCTCTCTTCCCCTCTCTCCCGTGTGCTCTCTTCCCCTCTCTTCCCCTCTCTCCCGTGTGCTCTCTTCCCCTCTCTTCCCCTCTCTCCCGTGTGCTCTCTTCCCCTCTCTTCCCCTCTCTCCCGTGTGCTCTCTTCCCCTCTCTCCAGTGTGCTCTCTTCCCCTCTCTCCCGTGTGCTCTCTTCCCCTCTCTCCCGTGTGCTCTCTTCCCCTCTCTCCCGTGTGCTCTCTTCCCCTCTCTCCCGTGTGCTCTCTTCCCCTCTCTCCCGTGTGCTCTCTTCCCCTCTCTCCCGTGTGCTCTCTTCCCCTCTCTCCCGTGTGCTCTCTTCCCCTCTCTCCCGTGTGCTCTCTTCCCCTCTCTCCGTGTGCTCTCTTCCCCTCTCTCCCGTGTGCTCTCTTCCCCTCTCTCCCGTGTGCTCTCTTCCCCTCTCTCCCGTGTGCTCTCTTCTCCTCTCTCCCGTGTGCTCTCTTCCGGACGGGAGGCGCGCCAAGCTAAGAGCCCCCCAGCCGCGCTTCGGCACACATCCACATCGTGGCGCCAAGCCCGTCCGCGGCCCATTTAAAGCCATTGGGCCCGATCCCATTGCCGTAGTCCAGGGGTGGGCTTCTCTCGCTTCCCCCGGGAGACCACGAACGTGATATTCATCCCACTGACCATCTATCTTCGGCCGGTGGGCTAGGGACCCCAAATCCTCTCGCTGATTGGTCCCTCGGTTGCCGGGCCACGCCCCCGGCCACGCCCCCCGTACCACCAAAGCACTATTTGTCCACTGACCAACTATTGTTGCCAAAGCGGTCGGGTGCCCACCCGGGTTGACCCCCGCCCCCCCCCCCCCCCCCCGTACCACCAAAGCACTATTCGTCCACTTCCCGACTATTTTTGCCAAAACGGTCAGGCGACCGCCGGGGTCGACCCCCGCCCCCCCCCCCCGCGTACCGCGGAGGCCCTATTCGACCACCTACCGGCTACTGTTGAAAAGGAGAGATGTCCACCTGCGGTTTATTTGAATGGCCCGCACGTAATAGGTTGGTGGACACGCTTTAGAATAACCTATACGCATTAACGACCCTGTTAGTCTGTTGGTGCACTTAAATAGACACGCATATGTAAGCAGCAGCTCACAGAATGCTTATTTCTCCTTAAAAAATGAGTTTCCACCAACTCACTACACGTGGTGCATTCATATAGACTGCAGGTGGTCACTTCCTTTATGACTTAGTGAAAAACGGGGAAAAAGTCTACGTGCATTTACGACCCTGTTTGTCTGTTGGTGCACTTAAATAGACGTACATGTGTAAGCAGCAACTCGCAAAATGCTTATTTATGCTTAAAAACGAGTTTCCACCAACTCACTACGCGTGGCGCGTTCATTTAAACTGCGCGTGGTCCCGTCCACCGGCAGTTTATAGTTAATGGGCGACGCGTATTAGGTTCGTGGACACACTTTAGAATAATCTATATGCATTGACGACCCCGTTAGTCTGTTGATACACTTCAATAGACATACATATGTAAACATCAATTCACAGAATGCTTATTTATGCTTAATAAATGAGTTTCCACCAACTCAATACGCGTGTTGCATTAATATAAACTGCCCGTGGTCCCGTCCACTGGCAGTTTATAGTAATGGGCGACGCGTATTAAGTTCGTGGACACACTTTAGAATAATCTATATGCATTAACGACCCCGTTAGTCTGTTGGTACACTTTAATAGACATACATATGTTAGCAGCAACTCACAGAAGACGGAATTATGCCCTTAAAGTGGTTGTCCACCAATTAAATACACGTGTGCCATTCATATAAGCGTAAGGTGGTAGAATTACCAAAAGACTACAACGGACTACAAATATGGCACACGACCGGAACCAGCTTCCGGTTGTGTGCCATGTTTGTAGTCCTGCGTAGTTCTTTTCTTTATTCGATTCCCCAGGCGTTTATAATCCATTAAATGAATAAACAGAGACGCGATTCACATATTCAACTTTATTAGACACACATATGTTAGCAGCAACTCACAAAAGACACGATAATGGCCTTAAAATGAAATTCCACCAACTCACTACACGTGGTGCATAAATATAAACTACAGGTGGTCACTTGCTGTATGACTTAGTGAAAAACGGGGCAAACGTCCACCTGCAGTTTATGAGAATAGGCGACACGTATGAAGTTCGTGGACACTCTGTAGAATAATCTATATGCATTGACGACCCTGTTAGTCTGTTGGTACACTTAAATAGACATACATATGTAAACATCAATTCACAGAATGCTTATTTATGCTTAAAAACGAGTTTCCACCAACTCACTACGCGTTGTCCATTCATATAAATTGCATGTGGTACTGTCCACAAACCTCATAGGCGAATTCCATTCAAATAAACTGCATGTGGTCATTTCCACCTGTAGATTATGATGAACATTTAAACAATGTTCTGCGCGTTCAAAAATTGGAGAGAGGCCAGTTCAGAAAACGTTGAAATTTATTGATCAGAAGTCTCAAACAAACAGCTGTTTCGGTGGATCCTCAGACACACAAACGTCTCACAAAGGGTCGACCCCCAGAAAACACATACACATGGTTTTATATTTCACGCCGAATCTCTTCTTCAGCCTGGGTCCAATCAGATCGTCTCCCCTTTGTCCTGTCTCAGCCAACCAGCTCACTGCCTTGTTTTTCAAACCCGACATCTGTAACAAATTATAGAGGCCCAACACGCTCTGTGCGTAACCTGATCTCAACACACACATAGCAATTTCCTATGGAAAAACCCCACAATATCAGCGCTGTCTCGGTTAACCCAACTAACACACTGGTTATATTTTCAACATATTATGCATAGTTAGTAATCAATAATGAAATCATATTAAATGTAAAGGCACGTTTAAACCACAATAAGATCCTTGAGTGTACACATTGCTTCCCCAAAAATAAGATGTGGTTATTGTTACACATTCACACAAGCAGATCCTGCAACCCCCCTCTCACTGACCACATTCCGATCTCTGGCAACATCTAGCATCTGTAGAACTCTCAGCTTCAAGCAGGAAAATACATCCGATTTAAACAACATCAATCATCCATTTTTATATCGATCCATATACGGATCTAAATTCCCACAATTACAGTAGAAGTCCACACGTATGAAGTTCGTGGACACACTTTATAGTCTATATGCATTAACGACCCCGTTAGTCTGTTGGTACACTTAAATAGACATACATATGTAAACATCAATTCACAGAATGCTTATTTATGCTTAAAAAATTAGTTTCCACCAACTCACTACGCGTGGTGCATTCCCAGCAAACAATTTTTGGTTCCCAGAACGTTCTGGGAACGTTAGCGCATGGTTCCCAGAACGTTCCCAGAACAGATATTCTAACGTTCCCTGTTGGTTTTCCAGGAAAGTTTTTTTGACGTTAATAGAACGTTCCCTGTAGGTTAGGGAAACGTTCCCCTACCTTTGTCCTAACGTTAGGGGAACGTTCTCCTAACGTTAGGCGAACGTTCCCCTAACGTTAGTACAAAGGTAGGGGAACGTTACCCTAACCAACAGGGAACGTTCTATTAACGTCTCCTAACGTTAGGCTAACGTTCTCCTAACGTTAGGCTAACGTTCTCCTAACCATGTTATGGGGAATGAAATGAGCCTAAAATCACGTGTTATAGATTGAGAACAAAAACTGGGATAAAATAAATCAAAATTTATTGAATAAACTGCATAAACAACCTTTAACAACATACAAATACAACAAATAGAAAGAAAATAATAATAACTTTAAGACGTAAAACTAATTGGTAAAATTGTATTTTAAAATAATTATATAAATTACTATTTATTAAATGTAGAAAGAGAAATATATATATATATATATAAACTACATAAAAAGCCAAATAAAACAAATTGAAAGAAAACAATAACCATAAAGACATTAAACTAATTGGTAATATATAATTTATAAAAAAATATATAACATTATAATTACTATTTATTAAATGTAAAAATATAATAAAAATACAGAAGCCCCATCAAGTTCAATCTTCACTTTAGCATCATCTGAAATCAAAAGAAAAAGGAAATGAGTAAGACGTATCTTAAACACTGTAGTTGAAGTGAATCATTATTATATGAAATATGTATTATTAATTAATAGTCGCCAGTGACTGATGTTGATCAATAATATGCCTGCAATTAATTTACAGTACAGGCATTTAGTAGAGGCTTTTCCAACTCAAAGCGACAGTACCATATGGAAAACAATAAAATAATTTGACAATAATATGAGGAGTTCTATACAAAGTTACTTCGTTGATACAAGTACAATGTGTTTTACTAAAACGGAAACTGACCAAACTTTTATAAAACCGTCTTTAACATCACACCACTAGATGCCGCTGTTAGGCTACAAATCTTTTCAAACCTAGTGGCCCGTCTTATAAAAAGTTTGAAAGTTGATTGATCTATACTGATAATAAAAAAATGACATTGTTTACCATTTCAAATGTCTGTGTGGGGCATATTTTAAAACAAGAGAAATTTCGTCCTCCACATCAGTTGCCCTCAGCTGCTTAAAGTTTTTTTGTGTTGCTCCTACAAAATAGAATGACAATCTCTGATCAGATAAAGACTCCCTTTATGTTCACACAGTAAAACAAAACGTTTCAATGACGCTAAAATTACACAAGTTAGGACAAAACTTGCCTATTACTAAGTGGCATATTTGTAGGTCTTGGAAGGCCTGTTTATTTTTCTTTCCTTTCAGACTGTAGGCCCCCAAAACCTCATTTGTGGCAATCTTGCGCAACATTTTGCGGACTGCAGCACCAGGATTTAAGCCCCCAAGGGATCGAAGGTAGTTCATCTGTAAAAAAATATGACAAATAATTAATGCAATGAAAGCATTTAGTTTAAAAAGTGAAGTGTGTTCAAATAACGTTCATAAAGATTGATCTGTGTATTTATTGAACATGCGAGTTAAAATCTGCTACCAAGTTTTAACTGCCCTTTACTACAATTCTAAAGAATCAGGTTACAGCAGAATCTGAAGAATATATATATATTTATTTGCGGGTTGATACATTTGGGCATGAGATTGCGGGTTCGCACACTCATTTCACAATTAAATGAAACAAATGTCTGGATTTAGTTTGCAATTTGGTGTATCAACCCGCTACATTAACTAGTAGTTAGGTCATTTATATCACAGGTTCTCAAACTTTGGGTCATAAGGAGAGTCGCGCAAAGCCACTTGATGTTGCTGTGCATTAAAAATGTTTATAGCAACCAAAAAATATACTTGTATAGTTCACGTGTTTATTGTGCTCGGACACTGGATGATTTTCTCAACGCTAGACCAACCTTCCGAACTTCCGAATAAGAAATGCGGCCCAACACTTTTTCAATAGTGAATCACTAGGAATCCAGTTTAATGCTACAACAGTGGCTGCCAGCAGATTTTTTAGATGTAGCCTACAATCAACATTCTTGCATATATATTTACCATCTTGGTTCGTTTGTCCTTGTGGGCAAGCTCAGTGTCCAGCAGCTGGAGTTCTTCCACTGTATGACACGGCCCATTATCGAGCAGGTCTCCTCCATCCTCTGACGCCGTCACAGCTGTAGAAGCCAGCAATTGTCGCTGCATGGCCAGGATTTCTTGTTGATTTTCAACAATTTCTTGCAACTTTTGCAAGACTTTTGTGCGATAGTCTATAAAGCATTTTGAACATCATTGAATATACTTTAATTTAATTTTAAAAGTTAAAAACGGACTTACTCTTTGTGGCTGCTTCAGACGAAGACTGGGGCTCTTCTAAAAGGAGCTGGGAGGCAACTGTTGCAAAATAAAGCAATAAGCCCCAAGAGGCAGTGGGTTACTGGTGTATTTTATAACGTCTTCAGGATAAAAATCAAGGACCAAAACGGACCTTTTTATAAGTTTAAAAGCAATTAATTATTGATAAAGATACACTAATTTAAATAGTCAATATAAACAAAAATTCAATTATATTTTGCACAACCTTGAAGATTTTTAGACACCCGTTGCTGTGGGTTCTTCTGCAGTGATTCTTCTAACCAAATAACCAAATAAACTATTAAATGGAGCCATACTGATAAAATTTCAGGTATGAAAATTAAACAAGAAAAAATATGCTTACAATTCACAGAACAATCACTTGAAATGTCATTGTTGTCTGTTAGAAGTCAAAACGCAAAAGAGAGTCAAATACTGCATGTCTAGTACTAATACTTAAAAACATATTTTGATATTCTACGAACCCATGTCCAGAGAAGTCTTGGGCAAGGGTGTGTCTGTAAATACATAATAAAAAACTGAAAGAACAACAAGACAATTATGTATTAAATTTAATGGCACCAACTTACATTTAGGTGGAACAGGTTTACATGTACTTTTTGTTGACTTCTTCCTAGATAATACTCTGCCATCATCTGAAAATAAGAACAAATTGTGTTAAAATAAAACATAGAGCAGGGCTAGTTAACTTAGCTCCTGGAGGGCTGGTGTCCTGCAGAGTTTAGTTCCAACCCTGATCAAATACTACTAATTATTTGAAATTTATGAACAGGTGTGTTGGATAAGGGTTGGAACTAAACTATGCAGAACACATGCCCTCCAGCCCTAGCATAGAGTTCACAAATACAATTCAAATTGTATGTTAAATCTTATGTCAAATCTACTGTAAATATCTGAAACAAAGTAGCAAAATACAATTTGTCCAAAGAAACTTGCCTATATGAGACACATTCTTTCCTTTAATACATATATATTTTTTAATCAAACAAATCACAAGTGGTTAAATATCTTATTTTAGGGTTATTGAGGTGCCCAAAATGTCACAACTTCAATTTTGTTCATTCATTTGTTTTCTCAGAAACATCTCAGAATAAATGAATAGAGCTTTATGTTAATGTGTGCTTCAGGGAAAAAATATATTTACATAGCATTTAGTAAACTAGAGAATGAGTGACAACAGTTTCTGTTTATAGTTTTAAGAAATGTTTCAGTCTTTTTAAGAGTTGAAATATAGATTTTGGAAGTGATTTGAACTGTTACCACTTGAGGAGGAATCTTTTTCTGACAGAAATCTCCTTGGCTTCTTCTGTGCCCTCTTTTTAGTTCTTGTGGTGTCCTCTGTTTCAATATTTGAAGTCTCCACCACACGGGAACATTTTTCTACAGCATTGCTGTATGAACCTAAAAAAAATGTGGCAAATATACCTTTTTAGCAATGCTCTTGATATTTAGTTTTACAGTTTTTCTCAATTGCTAAAACACTAAAACCCATTGGCTGAACAAACTTATTTAGCTAATTGTGCAATCTGTTGTCAATACCTTAAACCATTTCACATGGTAAAACACAATTTGCAAATCTCACTTAGACTCTTCAGCAAAACGCTAAACACATTCTCATTCTCAAAACACATTCTGCACTCTAATGCACATGTCATCCATACTGGTAAACACAAGTGGCAACAATCAAATACAAATAGAGAACATGTGTCATTGATTGAACACAACCACTCAAAATTGATTTAACCTGTTTCAAATGATGTGACACAACCAATATAAGCAGTTCCGAGAGAAAACAGGTTTTGAAGGTGGGAAGGAGAAAGTCTGAAAATTGATAGAAGAAACAATATGAGAAGACGAGTGCGTATTCGAGGTGGGCAAAGAGGAGGAGGCCAAGAAAGAGGTGGAAGAGGAGGAGGAGGAGGGCAAGAAAGAGGAGGAAGAACCCCCAAAATAGTGCAAAGAGCAAAGCAGAGTAGTAATTTCTGAACAATTTTGAGCTACGATGATAGAACATGTTTTCATTCATCAAAAGACAAATGAGGGAACAATATAAACTTTGTTTTGAGATTAAAAATGTACTTCTCCCTGAGAACTATGTTTTGAACAATGTATTTTCTATTTATTGGTGTATTGTTTACTGACTGCTTGATTTCATTTTGCAAGAGGAGTCAGAGGTTTTGTAAATAGTGCTTGAAGATGAGGTTTTGTGTTCAATGTTTTCAGAAATGGAGCAAGGTTTCAGAAATTGTGTTTTAGCAATTGAGAACAACTGTAATAATGTTCATTAAAATATGAGCAGGGATATTTTTTTAACCTTTAGATGCAGAAAATCTTGCTTTATGTATGTATGAAAAGTCCACAGTGTTTAGAGGGTATTTTATGGATACAATATGAAAATCCTCCATCCCCCTTGAATGTCAATCCCTTGATCTCTCTCTGCATTTCCCCATTCCAGCACTGGATATTGCATATATACAATGGAATTACTTTACCTGTTTTCAGCCAAATTTTTTTTAACTGTAACCTCCTCCAGTTGATCCTGTCAGGCAAACTGCAGCTTTTCACAAGCTGCCGCACATTTGAAAAAGTCCAATAGCAGAATATTTTCCCCTGAAAAAAGTAAATATAAAATACTGTAAATATATGCATATTACAAAAAATTATTGATTGAAAACAAAAACGTACCTCTGTGCTCTCCTCCAACCATGAGGTTGGGACAATTTCAACTGAATTGTCATCTGAAAATTCCACCACTGCATATTGTTTTGTGGCCATCTGTCAAAATGAAATAGGATTTCACAGGATCGGTAGGCAGTTTACAGTAATGTCTTAGATCATTCGGCATTATTATTTAGTAACTGTTTTTTAAAGCAATAACAGTGCTTTATCCTAAATAAGTACTTGTTCATACTAAACCTCTCGTACCTTATTGCTTACTTATTAAATTACATTCTGGAATACTGGATTCTTAGCCAGAATGTCTGCATTTAAAGTAATGAGGTAAGAATGTGTGTAATAAGGATAATGTACAGTCATCCGTATATCGTGACAATGTCTTAGTTTATTGTGCGATAAGAACTTCCTGACTGTACTAGAATGTTTAATATCTTATTTTGAATGACCTATTTTTTTCCTTGCTGTCCATGATGTCCTTAAATGAGACTTGTTTCACAGGAATGTGATCCCTATGGACTGTCCCCACAGAGGAGCGAGAGAGCGAGAGAGCGAGAGAGCGAGAGAGCGAGAGAGCGAGAGAGCGAGAGAGAGAGAGAGCGAGAGAGAGAGAGCGAGAGAGAGAGAGCGAGAGAGAGAGAGCGAGAGAGAGCGAGCGAGAGAGAGAGAGCGAGAGAGAGCGAGCGAGAGAGCGAGAGAGAGAGAGCGAGAGAGAGCGAGAGAGAGAGAGCGAGAGAGAGAGAGCGAGAGAGAGCGAGAGAGAGCGAGAGAGAGAGAGCGAGAGAGAGCGAGAGAGAGAGAGCGAGAGAGAGCGAGAGAGAGAGAGCGAGCGAGAGAGCGAGAGAGAGCGAGAGAGAGAGAGCGAGCGAGAGAGAGAGAGCGAGAGCGAGCGAGAGCGAGAGAGAGCGAGAGAGAGCGAGAGCGAGAGAGAGCGAGAGAGAGCGAGAGAGAGAGAGAGAGAGAGAGAGAGTCATCCGAGAGCGAGAGCGAGTCAACCCATCGCGAGAGCGAGAGCGAGAGCGAGACTTCCTGTGCTCAGTGTTCATGCAGGACGGCCAAGAAAATCAATTCCTGGCCTTTTTCTATCATTATGGCAATTCTTGTCAGCTGGCGTTCTGGTATGAGCTTCATCACTGCATGTCTTGTTTGGACTTTAAAACATCCAAGTGTTCTTGAGTCTAGTGGATCTCTGAACAGTGGTTGAGATCTTTCAAAACATCTACACATCAGCAACTGTGAACCTGAATCTTCCAACTCATCTCTCTCTTCAATGGCCTCACAGCAGTTTCCTTCAGCAAGAATAAATGCATTGTTGGGCCTTTTGGTTTTCGACTTGGAGGCCACCACAGAGAGAGGAGAAGTGGACATCTCTGTGAGACGTTTGACCAATTGAACAAGTGGCTGCCTTCCGGACCTTACAAGCCGCTTTAGCTTTGCGAGATAATTCTCGAATGGGAATGCACTGCATGCATCAAGGCTGCCAAAAGTCATTGCCTCTTCTGATAGATGTACCATTGAATGGATGTTGTACACCAGAAAGTGGTCTCCATACAGTTCTTTTGTTTTCTCAATAAAGTATTGCATTAGCTCTTTGCTGTATCGGTTGTGTTCCCTTGCCAATGTTGGACAAAGCAGAAGACTCAAGGCAACACTAAATGCCATGAAATGGTCGTAAAGTTGGTCACTCAAAATGCCCTTCAGCACGATCTTGCCTGTATAAACAGCAAACTGGCGCAGTTCTGTTGCCTTCCACCTATCAATGTCCTCTAGATTCCGAGGTTTTCGGGCAAAACAGTTTGGAATGGTGTGTCTGAGTAACAGCAGTCTTTGCGTCACCTCATTTATTTGCCCCGCAGACAGTCTTACTTTTCTATCTCCTCTAACCCACTCTGTGATGAGCTTCTTCATAACACCCAGGCAGGCTTGGTGCATGTAGTCAATTGGAAATTGTTGTATCATATCCAACGGGAGCCTCAAAAAGGGAGACACTGGTGCAGTCTCATTCTCCTGACGTATGGCCATTTCAGCACGAAATGCTTCATTGGTGCGCAGAGTGAGATTTTCTACCTCTGGGTACGTTACTCGCCTGGAGACCCATGTGCCTTTCTGAGTGCATTTGTCACAACCAAAATACCCAGAATACTGCTTGATCTTCTTCACCATTGCTCTTGCTGGTGCATCGCACACAAAACATCTGATCCTAATCTTTTTTCCATCCAGACCATTGTCGAGGAGCTCTTGGATGTCATTTATGGCTTCCTCAGCAAAATCCAGATCTTTTGGTTCGGTGGGACCAAGTGTCAGTGTGACAGGAAAAACACTAATGGGGTTTAGGTGAATAGCACAGAGGATGGGCCAAAGATGTGTCCTGCTGCTTTTAAAAATGGGTAGGCCATCAATATTAAATGATAGCTCCAGTGTACTCACTCTTTCAATCATCTCTGTTGGATAAAGTTTTAACTGCTCACTAATGCTCTCTCTTAAATTAAAATGAACACACTCCATTCCTGACTTTCGTGCTGATGTAACAGTCCTTGGAGTTTTCAGCAATGTCCTTGCTGTGGATGGGAGCTCTGGGTGTCCATTTCTTTTAAGTCCTCTCAGGAGATCATCTAAAGCATTATGCGTGATGCTGTGCTTTATTGCCCATTCATGCAGAAATGTTGGGAGTGAAGTTGAGGCTGTTTCATTTTCACTCTCAGTTCCTGCAGTGCAGCTTTCCTCACTGAGCGCATTGTTCACACTCTCATGTCCAGGGACCCGTTTCAGAAAGCAGGGTAAGTGCAAACTCAGAGTAAGTTAACCCCAGAAAACGGGATACTCTGGGTTTTCAGTTTCAGAACGCGAGGTATATCAAACCCGTGACCGCGGGGTAAGTCAAGCCCGTTTCAGAAATCAAGGTATCTTATACTTAGAGTGAGTAACCATAGTAACCTACTCTGTGAACCTAACCTGGTCTGGAGCAGGTTTTATTCCACTAACCTGAGGTTTGTTACAATCTCCGCCCCTTTTAGAAGCGCGAGTGGTGTTGAAATTGCCTTCGTCGTTTGTTTTTTCATTCGTTTTCCTTAATCGCGCACAAGTTCGTAACACAGACATTAAATGTCCGTTTATTCAGGAACCCGTAGACGAGGAAGCTGCATTAATACAGAGAGAGTTACATTTACGTCGGGAGAGAATATATGGTGAAGCCACGTTTGGATGTTTTATCATATCCGGAGGATTCTTTTATTTGAGCGGCACAGTTTTTCTTTACAGTCCATTAAATATATTCATAATCTGCTTCATCCTTACATCACAAACCTCACTCGTCGTGGCTGCGCTCTTACATCTGAGCAGATTCTCTGTATGGCTTTACGTTTCTTAACTAATGGAAGCTTTCTTTATAACACCGGGGATGCAGAACACGTTAGCAAGGCAACTGTATGCAGAGCAGTAAGAAAAGTGTGCATCGCTCTCAAGGACTTTATATACATTTGTGTTAAGTTTCCTGTGAGAGTCATCAAAGAGGAGTTTCATAAGATTGCAGGTGAATGGTGAACGTCTTTCTGAATAAGCTGATCAAATAAATGTGGTCTTGCTGCCAACTCTAATAATTCAAATACCCTTTAGGATTTCCCAATGTGATTGGGTGCACATTTAAAAGGTCCCACTCGCCCCGTTCTTCTCTGGCTTCGAACTGCCGTCGGTCAGAACGAGGGACGGGCGCTCTAACCACGAGCCTAACGACCGCAGTCCCTTTTGCGTCTGTCGCTAGAGCATCTCTAGCTGGCCTCCATCTCTAGCTGGCCTCCACAGCCGGAGCAGGGGCAAGCATGGCCAGTTTTTTGTCTTCTACAGCCACAGTGCTCGGTTCTCATATACTCAAAACTTTCAAGGCCAGTTTATTAAATATATCAAACATTTCCCAGTCAGGCATCCTACTACCAAGAGCATTTAAACTCATCGGACTGAATGATGTTTTTAAATTTTATTCTCAGCTGCTGCCATGTTCTTTTTATTGCAGAAGGATTGCACCTACATGACAAAAAATCGTAGGTATATATGTTTATATATACATATATATATATATATAGTGCCTCCAATTCGACTGGCGAGAAATAAACGGAGCGCTTTTTGTCACGTGGCGTTGCCATGGTGAATCGTGTTATCTTCGCTCAATTGATGATGGCTTTTTAAAGCCGCGATGAACACGAGTAACCTCGGGTGAACTTACTCAGAGTGGATTGAACTGATTGAAACCAGCTGTTCTGAAACAGAAAACTCAGAGTAGCGATTATCTGAGTAAATCAACTCAGAGTTCATATTTTAACTCAGTGTTGCTTGAACCTCCTTATTGAAACGGGTCCCAGAACTGCAACACTCCCCACTGAAACTAACATCAACAGTACCAACAGAACTTGAGATGTCATCATCAATGTCCATTCTTTCAGCATATCCTTCTTGAGGTGCTAATGGTTGATCTAATCGTTCCTCCTCCACAGGACTTTCATCCAATGATCTTCGTGCATATTTCCACTGCCTTGTGTATCGCTGCCTCTTAGATTTTGAATCCATTCTAAAGCCAATATACTGGACTTAATTAAAATGTGGTCATAACATATTTCACAATAATTCATTAAACATCACATTCATAAATTCATAATTTGCAATGCAGCCTTAAAGTTGCCCTTTTAACAAAAAATTATACTTGGCAGATTATTGCTGACCAAAAAAGTAGTAATAGTAGTAAGAAAATAGTGATATGCAGTTTGTCATGATTAGATTGGAATTTAAAAGTAAAAGTTTCAAGTAAATGTAAGTGTTCCACTGACGGAACAGGTTGAACAGGTTAAGGTGCAAGGTATACATTTTGTTGTGTGTTCCCTGCGCTGGAACTCACAGCCTTTTGAATTATTGAGCTGCACAGGAACACTTTAGGAACATTATTGATAGCCACTGATGATGTGATATATAAAAATGTTGTACTATGATCTAAATATTTGGGTTTACACACCTGAGGAAGACGAGAACTTCTACCTTAGTGACACTGCTCGTTTCTCAATGTTATACAAATAAAGTAATCTATTTGTCTTTGTTGTATATTGCATGTTGAATCCGTTTTTCAATAATCTGTTACACGTCAACCCAGCAGGTGGCGATATGACAGTATGTATGCGAATCGTCAATAAACCGGAAGAAGAATCTTGTTCACCATGATTGCATGAGCTCAGTTGTGCACAAAGCACATGATTTGAAGTCGTTTGGCGTTTTTGATATGCGGTTAAAAGGTAAGCGTTTATTATTATTAAGTTTTTTGAAAAAAAATTGAATACTCTTTTCATAGGTTCTTTCATATTGTTTAGTTAGTAGACTGTGAGAGTTTGGTACACTGCATTGCCAGCTGATACGAGAAAACCTTTAACCTTATTGTTAGTTATCAGTTTATTCGAAAGTGTATAATTTTTAAAGTAAAAAACGTTTTGCTTGTTGCCAGAGCTTTATCATTGCATAAACCCTAACATGAGTCTGCACTCGCCTCCACGTCCGCTTACTTTAAACCACGAGAACGTACAGTATTTCGAATTGTTTTGGTCCACAACAAACATAGCGCTGATAAGGCAGAAATGGGAATGAAATCTAATAACAGTTTGAATAACTCTTACGGGGCTGTACACTGCAACACGTATGTCCTATGCTAGTTACCCGTCTATTATGTGATACCCGCATGTGTTTTTTTTTTCAAAAATAAGAAACGTTTATACTTGTGCTAAAATAGTTTGGCATGTACCACAAAACCTCTGTAGCACCAGTCCTATGTGAAAAAAAAGTTAACGTACCGCCCTTCTTCAAAAACTGCTGCAACAGAGATAACAAAATTCTTAAAGATGGTATTTGTAGAAATGCAATCTTGAACAGTTCTGAAGTGTCTTTTCTGTTCTAAAATGACTACCACTGTGTACAAGTCATTGATGTTAAGTGATGAGTTTTGGGCTCAAATTGGCATTTAAAGTCACACCAAAGGTGTTAATCTGTGTTTAAGACGTGGATTTATGCAGAACAGTAAAGTTCTTAAACACTGACTGAATCAGTAATTTCTTTCTGAAACTTGCCCTATACATAGGTATTGTCATATTGGAAAAGATAAGGGCCCTCCCCAAATTGTTGCTATAAAATTAGAAGCACACAATTCCATAGAATATCATATGCTGTAACGTTAAGATTAGTACCCACAGAAATGCCTAAAGTAGTCAAACCTGTACATTAGGAGGGGCGGCCCGAAACCTTTGGCAATATAATGTATGTATGTAAGTAATGCTTTAGTTTTTTATTTTTATTTATGCTATATACCATTAGATTATGTAAAGCTTGTTTAAGCCACCTCAGTGTTATTTAAAACATTAATGAAATATCCTATCATCAGACTTTCTTTTCAGGTAACTTTGTATGAACCACAAAATGTATCAACTTACATTCTAAAACAAGGCCTAGCCCCTTTGTCGTCTTCAGTGGGAAAACGTTGGCGTCTTCTGAAATAAAAATGTTTGTCATGCTTTAAATAAAGGTATAGGTTGTTTGCAAGTGAAAAAAGTGCAGGGGAAAAGATATCTATCTAACAGTTTTATTTTAGTTGACTTGTGAAACCTTTTTATGCATCCCTGAAACAAGTGAGTTTCACAATATTTTTAATTTATCTTTTTTATTTTCAAGTGCTTGGAGACTTTGTCTGTTGTCTGGGGGGGGGTCTATAATTACCATTGAATATAACGTCAACTGGAAAGTTAACATAAATTGGCAGAGGTTAACTTTAGTTTAGTTAAAGCTAGTTTAGTCAGTTTAGTGTTAGTTAAACAGTGAAACATAAATACAAATAAATAAAAAATAAATTGATTTAATTGCCAATATACTTACAATGCCAGTGATGTTCTGTAAGGGGCACTTTAAACAGTTTATTTAGCTGCTGTTGAAACAAGAAAAACATGGCAACATATGAGTTTGAGATCCATTTAGTTTCATCAGTGATTACTGACTAAATATGTTTTGATGAACATGGCAAGCTAGCGATGCAGGATGCTAGAATGTTTGCTTAATAACAAAAAACTGTCTCCCTTGGAGTATTACTGATAACTAACTTGCTGCATGACATTGCATTAACTGATTTAAACCCAAATACAGAGAAGGGTGTCTGACAGTCACGCAAAACATATACTTACAATAAGCCAAAGACGCTCTGTGAAAGGGCTCTTAAAAGAGCCTTTGGGGTATACTGTAGGTAGCTGCTGTTGACACACACAAAAAAGAGCAAACATGACTAAATACCATGACATAAAATATGAGGAACATGAAAAACAAGATATGCAGAGTAACTGCTATGTTTGTTACTTACTGCAATCAGATGCCAATTGACTCTGGAAAAAAGAATAATTATTTTAATGGAATAAATTCACAGATATATGTACATTGCAATTTATATGTGCTCCAACAATTTGAAGAATATTGAAACCCACTAACAAGAGAGAAGGGGTACTGCAGGACCAGGATTGGGAAACGTGTGATAAAGTAAATATCTGTATGTTCATTTAAATATTTATGGCTGTAAAACGCATGCTGCGGCTTTACTAGATCTGCGAAAACTAACTTTTACTGTTCCATCAGCCAATGAGACGAGATTTTGTAGGAGAGACACCTCGTTATACATTCCACCAGCACAGAAAATCAAAGCGAGCCACGGTATTTGTGAATGCGCATCCAGTTTTGTGCAAGAGCAGAGGTTGTCAAGTCTGTCTATGAGCACTTGGCCTGTGCGAAGGTCTCTTGCTGGCAGCCAAGGCAAACATTTGTATTTCTTTCAAGTAACGTTACCAAGTTAGGTGTGACTGTTCGAAACGATTTATTTTATTTTAATCCGTGCGAATTTGCCCCATTAGCACAACGTGACGTTAACGGAAAGAACGAGTTATTGTAGAAAAAGAAGGAAAGTGGTACTAACAGATGTGCTATAGCTTACTGTTACATGTACATGAAATGTAGGTATAGGGGGTTGATTTTATTCTGTTCAGTGGGTTTCATGTGAAAGCGGCAGTTTTTTTATTTTAAGTGGTGAAACCGATCTCCTTCCTGCTGCGAGGTAAACTAGATTTTTTCAGATTTTTAAACATAACGTTACATTTAGGTTTATACGTTTAGCTTAAAACATTGACCGGTCAAGAGAAAATAATTACCTCAGGAAAACGGTCAGTGATTCCAGTTAGAGTGAAATATGCAGCTATGCGCGCACACGTACAGTACCTGCCCTCAGTCATGTTTCGCGTCCTGCGAGTTGACTTTAATTGTGGGAGATTTTTGTCTATTTCGTTCATATTTACAATGACATTTAAACTATGAAAAAGGTAAGAATATCTAAGTTGTAAAACTAATTCGGGCACATATAGGAAGTTCGTTTCACACAGCTTTTAAGTATCCCAATACCCTATTGTGTATTTTGTGAAAATGTGTTTTCAATGACGAAATGGACAAAAATCTGACACAATTAAAATCAACTCGCAGGAACGCGAAACATGACTGAGGGCAGGTACTGTAAGTGTATTTTACTATAACTGGAATCACTGACCGTTTTCCTGAGGTAATTATTTTCTCTTGACCGTCAATGTTTTAAGCTAAACGTATAAACCTAAATGTAACGTTATGTGCTAATTGTGCAATGACATTTAAAACGTAAATACTCACTACAGATTTATTTTTATATAGGCAGGTTAAATTAAAGTATTTTACATCAGGATAGCTGACGGGACCGGAGGTTCCTCTCAGAAGGCAGTCGCTCTGTGCGCGCGCGGTGGCCACAGACCCGTTTATAGGCTGCCCGCATTCAGGGTTCGCGGGCACCGCACGCGAGCAAGATGTAACTCTTTTGACTTTTTTTTTCGTTTATTATTTTCGTTTTTCTTAGAAAATATATGCATTTATATAACGATAAAACTCAATAAATTATGAATATAAAAATATGATTTTAAATACAGTGTGCAACATAATTGAAATCTGAAAGAGGGTTGGCCAGCACTTGTTTTTTGCTATTGAATGCCTAGAACAGGCTATTATGCAGACTATGCAGTTATATAGCTAGTACAAGCTGCCCTAAAATGTTCATGTATTACATTAGCTGCTACTTAATGTGTCACTGTAAAAGAGAATTTTGTGTAACTAGAATGCATATTGATTAAAATTCATCTTTGTGTTTGCTATACTAGTTCAAAGCAGTTATTCCCTAAAGTTTATCAAGATTATTTATTTTAATACTCAATAACAACAATCACAAGCTTATGCCTTTGTATTTAAATGTATGAGGTAGAGCCCGACCGATATATCGGCCGGCCGATATTATCGGCCGATATGAGCTAATGGCATTTAAATCGGCATCGGCGTTTATAACGGCCGATAAAACATGAGAAAAAGAGTCTCATGCTTCACTCATGTTATGAGTGTTGCATAGTTTGCCCACCAGAGGGCGGTCTGCAACTCCCCAGTTGACAACAGCGGCGTCGTTCGAACGGGACGGCCGAGACCTTTCCAACGAGCCCGGCCACGCATCGCTGCGACCTTCCCTCGCGGAGATACGGACCGAAACGTCGGCCGTTTTCAATCCGGAAATGGCGCCTCTTTCCCGGATCGGCCGGCCCGGCGAGCCGCTAGCTTGAAACTCGGCTTCTTCCGCCGGGTGCTGGCGGTCTCCGAGTCCGCCCAGGTCAGCCCGCTGCTCGGGCAGGTCCCCCGGGTGAATCGCGGGACTAGCTGGGACTCTCTTAAGGTAGAGCTGGCGAAAACAACTTTGTCGTTCGTCATGTGAAATGATTGTAGATTTAGTTCATACACTGCATATAAAAACGGTGTGGTAGTTCTAGCTAACGGTCCTATCATTATCACTTCTAAATATTCTGTAACATCACTTACAGCCGCTAATGCATTGCTATATTAGATTAGCCACAAAGCTAACTAAAACCATGTTTATCAGTGGAAGAACGCGAACGTTAATAAGAGGTCAAACTATAACGTTAGCGTTTAACTTATTCTAAATATATCTGCAGTGTTTCCCACATAATGACCGCGTATCTGTGGCAGGGGGCGCGTGTAGTAAATGACTAGAAGTTATGTACAGCGTGCCTCGAAAAAACAACTGTTACGTTATTCTAACGCTAATCAAGTTAAAGTTTGCCTGTTCATTCATTCCTGCCAATATATAATAATTAATTCCTGCTCATGCACAGACAGTTGTGTAAGGTTACAACGTTAGGGGAACGTTATCTAAAGGTTACAACGTTTTGAGAACATTCTACATTGTTTTAATTATATTTTGGTATTATTTATTTATTTTATATTTATTTATTGTATATGTAGCTATACATTTAACTTATTTTAATTTTATTATGGTTTTGTGGAATATTGAATTTGTTTGGTATAGCTCTTTTACTTTAACTTTAACTTATAATTTATTTACAGTTCACACTGTTAAAACCAGCTTCAACTGGAAGTAAATAAAAGTGTTAAATGTTTAAAACCAGACTGTTTTGTGATCATTGAAAAATATATACTTTAAATGTGCAATTGTTTAGTCATTGAGACTGTAATCTAAGGCTTTTTTTAACATCCCTTCTGGAAAATGGTTTATACAGCCCACATACCTAGAACAGGCAGATATTTTGCTATTGAATGTTGTGTAAGTGCAGTTTATAGGAAATGGGTCTAATATCCAGTTTATTTTCAAAATCAAAATATCGGCTTATAAATCGGCTCTTTTCAAGTTAATATCGGCATCGGCATCGGCCCCCAAAAATCCATATCGGTCGGGCTCTAGTATGAGGTGTTAACACATTGTTATTCTTTTTCCTTTTTTTGAAAAAGTGGATGCCAGTCCCTGTTTGTTTGGTCTTTAATTCAACAAACCAAGGAAATGACATATCATGTGTCACTCATAAGCCGATGGATGAGAAAGTGTTTTTAAGGTGCAGTTGAAAGGTAAACATGATCTGTTTGATGTGTGGAAATTGTTGTTTTTTATCTTGGTCATTGGTGGGTTTGTAAATAAAATTGTGACATCTTTCAAAATTGTATCCATGTTTCCCCGACCTATGGCGTTTTACAACAAGTTAATGACTCTTTTGACGACTATTGTAGTAGTATTGATGTGTCTATTAAAACTAAAGGTATTACCTGAACATAAACATTTGTGAGAAGTGTTTCGCTTGTGTGTGTGGCAAGTATTAAAGTTATAATCGTTGATAAATTTTAATCTATACAAAGTTCCTTAAGTCGTCCACTTGTTAAAAAATGCTATAGGTCGGGGGAAACATCATATATATATATATACTCGTGTATATATGAGTTTTTAAATTTCTTACCTGTTTCCCCATCTTTTTTCTAGTCAAATGACTCATCCCACTCAATCCAGTGGCCTCCTAAGAAAGAAGACGCTGTTCGGTCTTCTAATTTGTAGCGGCTTCCACAGATTGAGTCAATCGAGAATTTGTGATCTCCATCAACTGAATAGCCACTTGAATAAGCGTCTGCTTAACTGACTTTGTGAGCTCTTAAGAACATTCTCAAACAGGAGTGTGCTGCCTGCAAGCAGCGAGAAATTCATTGTTTCTGTAAAATAGGCTGGATTTTGTACATCATGAAGCATGTGGTAATTTGCTCAGCAGACATTCGCACCTTTGTCTCATCAGTCTACGAATGGTTGGTCAGTATTCACTTCAGCATGGTCCTAGCAGTGTACAAAGAGTGAACTAGCACAGGTCAGTAGGTTTTAACCTGTCAGTGTCACCTCAAATTAATTTGAAACCTTTAGAAAAGTTTGATTGATTGAGTTCTTGTAATTTGTTCTTGTATTCTCTTTTTAAACATGGCCTGGTGTATGTAGGCAATTGGGAATTGCACTATACATTGGAAACCTTCATGAAGCATAAAGCGAGTTAACCACAACAACAATAGGTCAGTCCATCTTTCATGCCCTTTAGTGTTTGTTTTTCTCAACGGTAGTACGTTTAAATTCATTGTATGACTGGATTCTGTATGCAGTGATTAGTAGTAATTGACAAAAAGTAAAAATAGTAATTTAACCAAATGTATCCATTGCATTTAGCTTTGTCCACATATTTGACCATTCCCTGCATTACTTTTCTAAATCTTTTTGTGATGTATACAAAATATTTAATCATATTAATACAGAATCTGTATAGCTTGACAAGCTATAGTATCATTTGTCAATATTGTTATTGGCTTACTTTCTTTTTATGTTGTTCAAATATTGTCATGTGGTATTTGATTAATGAAAATAATTCATCAGATTAATCTTTCTCTGCTGTCTCTCCAGTCATTTATTTATGGCAAGATGTGGAATCACACTTTTCCTGGCTTTCCTGGTTTTGCCTGGCTGTCAGTGCAGCAAAGAAATAATTTGTTGTTCCTGAGTTTTGTAATGACATTTTAACAATCCTGTCTGTAGCAAACAGTAGTGCAATAAAACACTTGTTTATAAACAATACATATACTGTTGTTGTCGGAGCCGGCCAGTCAATTGTGCAGTGCAACTTCTGCCAGTTTCACCCATAATCTTTACAGCACTATCCTCAGGAAAAGTGTTTACCACTCAGCAGTAATGCATTGGTTGATTGCAGCATGCATTTGTGGGAACTCGTAATAATAAAGGAAAGCAAATTGACTGCCTAAAATATGATTGCTGTTTCCATCCTCTTTCCCCTATATTAAAATGGCACTGAGAACTAACAGTTGCAAAGAAAATCCTTGTTTTTTTTAGTTAACACATTAGCCATTAGATTTGCACATATATTTTTTTGAAATGTAAATGTGCTCTATAACAAATCTTATGTGACATTTAATCATGGTGACTGTGTAACATGCAGTCACAGTGTCCCCCAGTATCATAATGCTATATATTATGATATAATTCCTAGGGTTATCATATATACAGTATATATATGGAATAACCGTTGTTGTTGTATTGTTTCTGCTGCTGCTATTAATCTACTATTGTTTTTGCAGGTGTTCATCTGTTAGGACCAAGTGTCAGCTTTACAGAAAGGCACAGATGGGGTGAACATAAAAAAGGTTTCCCCAACTTCAGCATAATTCAAATGGACACACTCCATCCCTGACAAGGCTTGTTTTAATTGTCTTGCAACAATTCCCTTGATGTTAGGAGTGCTTGATGTCCTTTTATTTAGTGAGATCAGTGAGTGAATGTTTTGAGAATGAGTATTTTCCCTGTATTGATTCTGCATAAGTGTATTATTTTCCCAGTCATTTCTCTTGTTCCATATGTTTGATTTATTTCTAATTTAATAAAACCATTTAAGCCGCTTGTAATTGTAGTGATGTGTACTGTTTGTTTAGGCTTGCCTGAAAGATGATTGGCCGGCAATGTCTAATTTCAGCAATTTCAATAATGGTAAACCTCAAAAAATATTTAATAAACATCTACTCCCTATTTTTCCAGTAAGCAGAGTACAGAAGTGTTTGCCTCTATATGTTGTCACTTATGTAGTGTTTAGTCCCCATGTCTTTCAGAGACGGGGCAGTATTCTGTACTTTATGTACTGTCTTACAATAACTGAACTCATGTTACACATGATTCAACACTGTAAAACTGTCAATATGTATCGATAAATACATACAAAAAACACTGATGACACACGTGGGATTTCTACACTTTTCCTAATCTTACTGACCTGATTCGTAATTTGCTTGAAGACCTGTGAAAATGGTAAGAAACTGTCAGACTCATTAGGATCACATTAGGTAATTTATATTTGGATATTAAAAGTGTTTGTGTGGTGCCTTTAAGACTTACTGTGACCCTTCATTAAAAAAAATGTTAAAGTATATTTTTAATTAGTTATTAACCTAAAGGGAAACCGTACAGAACGTTCCCTGCATGTTATTTTTTGCATGTATAGCCCCAAAAAATAACCTGAAGGGAACGTTCCGGGAACGTTAGCTGTTGGTTAGAAAAAACTAACATGCAGGGAACGTTCCGGGAAGGTTAGCTGTTGGTTAGAAGAAACTAACATGCAGGGAACGTTCCGGTAACGTTCGCTGTTGATTAGAAAAACTTAACATGCAGGGAACGTTCTGTGAACGTTCGCTGTTGGTTAGAAAAAACTAACATGCAGGGAACGTTTCGGGAACGTTAGCTTTTGGTTAGGAAAAATATAACCTACAGGGAACGTTCTGTGAACGTTTCCCTGTGGTTCCCAACGAAAAAACCAAATGGGAACCATAGGGGAACGTTCTGTGTTTGCTGGGTTCATATAAACTGCCCGTGGTCCCGTCCACTGGCAGTTTATAGTAATGGGTGACGCGTATTAAGTTCGTGGACACACTTTAGAATAATCTATATGCATTGACGACCCCGTTAGTCTGTTGGTACACTTTAATAGACATACATATGTAAACATCAATTCACAGAATGCTTATTTATGCTTAAAAACGAGTTTCCACCAACTCACTATGCGTGGTGCGTTCATTTAAACTGCCCGTGGTCCCGTCCACAAACCTCATAGGCGAAGTCCATTCAAATAAACTGCATGTGGTCATTTCCACCTGTAGATTACAGTAGAAGTCCACACGTATGAAGTTCGTGGACACACTTTATAGTAATCTATATGCGTTGACGACCCCGTTAGTCTGTTGATACACTTTAATAGACATACATATGTAAACATCAATTCTCAGAATGCTTATTTATGCTTAAAAATGAGTTTCCACCAACTCACTACGCGTGTTGCATTAATATAAACTGCCCGTGGTCCCGTCCACTGGCAGTTTATAGTAATGGGCGACGCGTATTAAGTTCGTGGACACACTTTAGAATAATCTATATGCATTGACGACCCTGTTAGTCTGTTGATACACTTTAATAGACATACATATGTTAGCAGCAACTCACATAATGCTTATTAATGCTTAAAAACGAGTTTCCACCAACTCACTACGCGTTGTCCATTCATAAGCTGCACGTGGTCCTGTCCACCTGCAGTTTATAGTAATGGGCGACGCGTATTAACTTGGTGGACAAAGCCCCAAAAGGTGGTTGTCCACAAACCTATTACGCATAGTCCATTCATATAAATTGCATGTGGTCATTTCCACCTGTAGATTACAGTAGTAGTCCACACGTATGAAGTTCGTGGACACACTTTAGAATAATCTATATGCATTGACGACCCCGTTATTCTGTTGATACACTTTAATAGACATACATATGTAAACATCAATTCACAGAATGCTTATTTATGCTTAAAAAATGAGTTTCCACCAACTCACTACGCGTGGCGCATTCACATAGACTGCAGGTGGACACTTCCTGTTTGACTTAGTGAAAAACAGAGAAATGTCCACCTCCAGTTTATTTTAATGGGCCAAGCGTATTAAGTTCGCGGACACACTTTATAGTAATCTATATGCATTAACGACCCTGTTAGTCTGTTGGTACACTTAAATAGACATACATATGTAAGCAGCAACTCACAGATGACGGAATTATGCCCTTAAAGTGGTTGTCCACAAACCTAATACGCGTGTGCCGTTCATATAAACGTAAGGTGGTCGATTACCAAAAAAACTACAACGGACTACAAATATGGCACACGACCGGAACCAGCTTCCGGTTTTCTGCCATGTTTGTAGTCCTGCGTAGTTCTTTTCTTTATTCGATTCCCCAGGCGTTTATAATCAATTAAATGAATAAACAACGACGCGATTCACACATTCAACTTTATTAGACACACATATGTTAGCAGCAACTCACAAAAGACACGATAATGGCCTTAAAAATGAATGAGTTTCCACCAACTCACTACGCGTGGTGCATTCATTTAAACTGCCCGTGGTCCCGTCCACCTGCAGTTTATAGTAATGGGCGACGCGTATTAAGTTCGCGGACACACTTTAGAATAATCTATATGCATTGACGACCCTGTTATTCTGTTGATACACTTTAATAGACATACATATGTAAACATCAATTCTCAGAATGCTTATTTATGCTTAAAAATGAGTTTCCACCAACTCACTACGCGTGGTGCATTCATTTAAACTGCCCGTGGTCCCGTCCACCTGCAGTTTATAGTAATGGGCGACGCGTATTAAGTTCGCGGAAACACTTTATAGTAATCTATATGCATTGACGACCCCGTTAGTCTGTTGGTACACTTTAATAGACATACATATGTTAGCAGCAACTCACATAATGCTTATTAATGCTTAAAAACGAGTTTCCACCAACTCACTACGCGTTGTCCATTCATAAACTGCACGTGGTCCTGTCCACCTGCAGTTTATAGTAATGGGCGACGCGTATTAACTTGGTGGACAAAGCCCCAAAAGGTGGTTGTCCACAAACCTATTACGCACAGTCCATTCATATAAATTGCATGTGGTCCCGTCCACCTGCAGTTTATTTTAATGGGCGACACGTATGAAGTTCGTGGACACACTTTAGAATAATCTATATGCATTAACGACCCTGTTAGTCTGTTGATACACTTTAATAGACACACATATGTTAGCAGCAACTCACATAATGCTTATTTATGCTTAAAAACGAGTTTCCACCAACTCACTACGCGTTGTCCATTCATATAAACTGCAGGTGGTCACTTCCTGTATGACTTAGTGAAAAACGGAGAAATGTCCACCTCCAGTTTATTTTAATGGGCGACACGTATTAAGTTCGTGGACACACTTTATAGTAAACTATATGCATTGACGACCATGTAAATCTGTTGGTACCCTTTAATAGACATACATATGTTAGCAGCAACTCACAGATGACGGAATTATGCCCTTAAAGTGGTTGTCCACAAACCGAATACGCGTGTGCCGTTCATATAAGCGTAAGGTGGTCGATTACCAAAAAAACTACAACGGACTACAAATATGGCACACGACCGGAACCAGCTTCCGGTTTCGTGCCATGTTTGTAGTCCTGCGTAGTTTTCTTCTTTATTCGATACCCCAGACGTTTATAATCAATTATATGAATAAACAGAGACGCGATTCACATATTAAACTTTATTAGACACACATATGTTCGCAAGAACTCACATAATACTTATTTATGCTTAAAAACGGCTGCGGGTGGTCACTTCCTGGTTGCCATATTTGTAGTCCTTTGTAGTTTTTCTCGTTACTTAGTTTCGCCAGGCTTTTCTTGTTTACTTTTTTCCCGACGTATTTATATATACGACTAAAGAACCACCTTATTACCTTAGTACACTTTATACAACATACATTTGTTATTATCGACTCGTAGAAGGCTGTATTTTGCCTTAAAACGGGTCGTCCACCAACTTAATACACGTGGTCAATTCAAATAAATGGATGGCGGTCGCTTCCTGCGTGACTTGGCGAAAAACAGAGAAACGTCCACCTGCAGCTTATTTGAACGGGCCACGTGTATCAAGTTGGTGGACATAATACTTATTAGCAATGTTTAACTTAAAAATATACATTTATATGTTTCAAAAAACACATTATTCAACGAGTACACTTTATTGTACACATATATGTTGGTATGGAATCATAAAATGCTCATTTTGACTATTAAGATGTCCTCTTTTACGTTCAAGGCTTCCTTTTCAAGCCTCGTCCATTGAAATGAATGGGTTGCAGAGTAATACATAAAAAATGATTTAAAATACTTTTCGGGCACCCACGCATTTGGCCTTTCACTATGTCGCTTGTGGGACTGTGACGCAAGTGACTGTGATGTTTGGGGTCTCTCGGGACCCCCGGGGCCTTTGCCGTAAATGTCCTTGTATACATTGCTCAATGCATGAACCGAAGCGTACACGCGCCGTTATTACATTGCGTGCATGCTCCTAGGCCCGCTCTATGCACGATGCATACGGTGACGCATACAGCGCATGCGTCACAGTCTGCTGTTATAGCAGCGCTTGTATGCGTCACGGTCTGCTCTATGCACGATGCATTCGGTGACGCGTGCAGCGCGTGCATGCGTCACGGTTTGATGTCGTAACAGCGCATGCATGCGACGCGGTCTGCTCTATGCACGGTGCATTCGGTGACGCATACATGCATTCAGTGACGCATACTCTCTCCCTATTTTGACCTTTCGACACCCAAACAAAGTCACAGAGTCGCCCGGCTTTTCCGCACGGCCGGTGGATGACGGGCGGTTGCTCGTGACCCGGTTTCGGGTCGGTTGACCCTTTCGGGAATATGTCCACGAAACACATTTGCAAAAGCCATTCAAATAAGCTATACGAGGAAATTTCCAGGAAGGTCCGAGGGGTCCCGTATTCTAGATTCTGGCCCGTCGGGCGGCCCCCGACAACATACCGAGAGCACATCGCCCTGGAGGATCAGGGAATGTTTTTGCACCCAATCACAATATTAAGCTCACAGCCTCGTCTCTCATATAACACTGAACAGCATTATGAAGGCTTAGTGTTGGGGAGGTGGATTTTTCACGAAGGTCTAAGAACTTTGGACGTTTGGGGGATAAATGGGGGGCTTCTAGACAAAAATAATCTAAAATGTCCAGACCCTTCGGCCTATCGTTTCCCAACGGGAGGGCTCCCACCTACCGTCTATGCCAATGCGTTTTCATTAACTGCTTCGTGGACGACTCTCCCTATTTTGACCTTTCGACACCCAAACAAAGTCACAGAGTCGCCCGGCTTTTCCGCACGACCGGTGGATGACGGGCGGTTGCTGGTGACCCGGTTTCGGGTCGGTTGACCCTGTCGGGGCTGCGTCCACGAAACACATATGCAAGAGCCATTCAAATAAGCTATACGAGGAAATTTCCAGGAAGGTCCGAGGGGTCCCGTATTCTAGATTCTCGCCCGTCGGGCGGCCCCCGACAACATACCGAGAGCGCATCGCCCTAGAGGATCAGGGAATATTTTTTGCACCCAATCACAAGATTAAGCTCACAGCCTTGTCTCTCATATATGCCTGAACAGCATTGTGAAGGCTTAGTGTCTGGGGAGAGGTGGATTTTTCACGAAGGTCTAAGAACTTTGGACCTTTGGGGGTTAAATGGGGGGCTTCTAGACAAAAATAATCTAAAATGTCCAGACCCTTCGGCCTATCGTTTCCCAACGGGAGGGCGTCCACCTGCAATCTATGCCATTGAATTTTCGTGGACGACTCTCCCTATTTTGACCTTTTGAGCCCCAAACAAAGTACCAAAGTCGCCCGGCTTCTCTGGGCGATCGGTGGATGCGTGACGCATGCGCGTGTGGTTATTTAAACGCGTGCATGCGTCACGCTCTCTTATATGCACGATGCATTCAGTGAGGCATGCAGCGCGTGCACGCTTTACGCTCTGGTCTATGCAGTGACGCATACGGCGCACGCACGCGTCACGGCCTGCTCTACGCGTGACGCATGCAGCGGCGCATGCGGCCCGTGCGTGCGTCGCTGCCTGCTCTGCCCATGCGGCGCGCGCACTCGTCACGGCCTGCTCTACGCGTGACGCGTGACGCGTGCAGCGCGCGCATGCGTTACGGTCTGCTCTACACACGACGCATGCAGCACACGCGCGCGCGTCATTGCTTAGACAGCCTGATTAGACCTTCGAGGACAAACCGAGCGTTCTACGAGTTGCTGCTAACACACGTGTGTCTAATGAAGTGAACCGACTGAATAATGTGGTCGTTGATGCATTTAAATGAATATAAAGGCACATTTTTGCTAATAAGTGGGTCGTCCACCAACTGACTACACGTGGCTCATACATATAAATTGCTCGAGGAACTTTCCCGCAGGGCCTCCGGAGGGTCCGACGGGCCCGAAACATCACAGGCACTTGCGTCACGGTCCCCCGAGAGACATACCGAAAAGGCTAAAGTCCTGGTCCACCAGAAGTATTTTATAACCTTTTTAATGTAAACTAAAAACCCCATTGATTTCAATGGCAGACACTGTTTTAGCTATGTACTCATCTAATTTTAAACCCTTTAAGAACAAGCCACGGACCCGAAACTTCAGGGCCTCATTCGGGGGTCTGTTACAGCGGTCACTGCATGTCCTCTGACCTTAGGGACCTTGTCTTTGACCCTTTGTTTACAAATTGACCTTGTCCACCAACCGACTACACGTGGCTCATACATATAAATTGCTCGAGGAACTTTCCCGCAAGGCCACCGGAGGGTCCGACGGGCCCGAAACATCGCAGGCACTTGCGTCACGGTCCCCCGAGAGACATACCGAAAAGGCAAAAGTCCTGGTCCACCAGAAGTATTTTATAACTTTTTTAATGTAAAAGAAAAACCCCCATTGATTTCAATGGCAGACACTGTTTTAGCTATGTACTCATCCCATTTTAGTCCACACCGAACATTTTATGAGTTGTTTCCTAACCTGTGTGTGTGTGTGTGTTCACAATGAACAGTGTCGTTTCTGACACCTGAAAATCGACATATACACTTTAAATATTGTTAAAAAGCATGCTGTCCACCAACCTACTACACGTGGTCCACTCATATAAACTGCACGTGGACAGCGATTGCATTTTCTAGTTAGAACAGACTACAAAATGGATCACATCATTTTCTAGCGTGTTTGCGTTGATATTGTTGCTTTTTAACGATGCCACAGGCTTACGTATTCGTAAAATGATGATTTTGACTTAACATGTGGTATCTGCTAGGTCGAACGCCATGCTGTCCACCTGCAGTTTATCGAATGGGCCAGGAGTAAATGGTTGGTGGACGTCGCACATTTTGGCCGTTTTAAACGTGTAAATATGATTTTTTTGTTTTAAAAAACACACAGCTCGATTGCCACGCCCCCTCGGAGAAACATATGTCAGTCCCGGATGTCAGAACGCGGGTTCTGGTAAAAGTAGTTGGGAAGCGGACGAATAGCGGTTTGGTGGTAGGGGGCGTGACCTCGGAAGGGTCTGCGGGGTCGAAGGTCAAATTGGCACCCATAGTTGATCAGGGGACGAATAGTTGTTTCGTGGACCCTGGCACCGGTGGGCGGTAACCCAGCACCCGCCTCCCATGCAAACAAATGAGCCGTGGTACTTGTATGATGTTGGAGGACAAGCGGGGAAGCACAAGTACATGGGATAAACCTGTGAGGTACGCGTATGATGTTCGTGGACAGGGGGCTGGGGGCTCTTCGAGGGGTGCCATGGCGCGAGGGTGCCCCTACAGGTGTCCCCACAGCCCCTATCCGGGGACAGCAAAAAAGGAACTGGCATTACCACAGGGTAATCTGAAATCACCCACTTCCCCTTTAGTTAACAGGCTTGTGTCAGGTTTTTTCACACTACGATCCATGCGTCAAATGGCTCGCTAAATGAATGGACGTTTTTCCACGAACCCCCTTTTTGTACTTCCTCTTTCGGTACTGGAGTCTGAAAGATCTTCTAGAGCATTAGCAGAGGTTGCATGTATGGATCTTAACATTTCTGCTGTAGCATCATAAGTCCCTCAACGTTGTGTTGTTGTTCCTTTTAATGCTTCTTACACGTCCTCTTAAGGATCAGGACATTGGGTAACTCGGTCTTCATCGTCTAACTGATCCTCCCTACACACTGGGGATTTTAGCCCTTTCTTCCTGTTTTTGAGGGGATTTCTCTCTTAAGACTGCCATCTCTATCTGGATCTATATCTATCATCCCTTCTATTGAAACCTCTCCTGACAATGCTACCAATTGGCATTTGTGTTAGTGTTTGCATCTTTTCTACCTTTTTGGCTCTAGGGGTTTCATAGGGAGGTGGCTGAGTCTTTTTCTCAAATTTCTCTACACCATTTTTATCATCATTATTTAACACTGCTCTGATTTTTCTCATATTTTTCACCTTTGACCTGCTGTTCTACTTTTCTTTTTGATTCTCTTCTTGGCTTTGTCTCTTGGTTTATAATTTTTTATCAGTCCCTCCATTTCCTCACACACCGTCACATCAAAGGTACCACTTTCAGGCCAAAATGTTCTTAGTTTTTTAGTCCGTGCAGCCCATATTTTAGATATTCTTTCTATAGTCTCTTTACATACTGGGTATCTGGACCCCAACTACCTACAGGAGTGGATGCCAGTTCTTTAAGTAGTGTTTCTCAACACTAAAAGCACAGAGATTTTAAAATATCTCATTTTTATTACATCATTCTTTTTATTAATAGGATGCAAACCAAGCTCTTGCGTTTGCTGGGGCTATTTTCGACAATCAAAAAGTCTTATTCATAGAGCTTAAAAGTGAATCTATGGTCTTATGAATCAATAATGGGGCAAAGGCTTCAAAAACATTGGCCTCATAATATATTTTTCTATCTCTAACAATGAAATGAGAAATCTGGGAGTCTCAGATTCAGTAATTCAATTAAAAATTTAAATTAAAAGCAAACTCAAACGTAAAAGTAAATAACTCATTAATTGGATAATTCAACAAATCTGAAAGTAAAGCAAAATTAAAAAAAAGAGAACTCAAACTTAAAAGTCAATAACTCAATAATTAAAATGGCAGCTTATTGCCAAATATCTAAAAAATAAAAGTTGCTATGGGGCAAGGGTGATTCTCAACACATGAAGGTGGAAAATTATTCTTTAAAAGACAAATGAAATAAAAACCTTAAAACAAAAATATGTTTAACCTATTCCACGTCAGGGCCTTTTTAAACAAATACCCACACACGTTAACGCACTACAGGAACTAAAATGTCTGTAACTCATAAATTCTTTGAAATAAAGACCTACAGGTGGTCTTGTTAAAAAAAAGGAAAATTATCAGATTGGTCCTAAAAAACCCTAACCCTAATCCCACAAATGTTTCTCATAAAAATGTAAAAATAAATAAATATAAAACAAAAACATGAACCTTTTTTACTTTTATAACTCAAAGTCCCAAAGGTCAACAAGTGTTGTATCAAGTTTGGTCATGATACATACAATTATGAGGGGTCTGGTAAGTTTCCTTTTAGCCGCCATACCACCAAAATCCTTTGGGGAGGCATAGACCTAAAACTATAGGTTGATCAAAAAAGACATTGAGATGCTTTATTACTCTTTCAATTAACAATTAACAGATGTAATTAAAAACTACAAAGCACAGAAAAAACATAAAAACCATAAATTTGTATGAAGCTTTTCTTTTGATGCACACTAAACGTCATATGACGTTTATTATGTTAGGTGACCTCTCTCTCTCTCTCTCTCTCTCTCTCTCTCTCTCTCTTTCTCTTTCCTACCAAGGGCCATTTACATTTTTACAACATCCCTTAAGGGCCATACTAAATTACCACATACTAAAATACTGAACACATATATCACAAACCTCTCTGTAGCGGCTATCCTACGTTGTTAAAAGGCCGCTGAGAGGCTGAAGAAGGAACTCCATGCATTTGCGACGCATATAATAAAGTGAGGCAAACAGCTGTTAATAGTCCCATTTATTGCACAGACAGATATTTCTTCGAGTTTGACAGTTGTAAATAGGTGAATATGGTCAACAAAGAATACATCGTCCTGACTTACCCCCTCTCGCTACCAAACTAGGTGAACAGGTGACTAATATTACTATTCCCAGGTGATCCCGTGACCCTCCACCATGATCACGTGACATTTAACTCTTTCATGTCCCTTTCATTCCAGCCCCTAATTATTATCAAGTAATAATTACAACTCCATAATTTAGACATGAAAACAATCAATAATGCATTTACATCTTATAATGTCCATTTCTTTTTCAAAAGAGAAAAAATCCTGCAAAAAGTCAGGCAGAAAAATTGTTCATGTTTTGAAGTGTTGTCAAAAGTCCAAAAAATTTCAAGCAACAAAATTATCCATCTTCTGCTTCTTGTAAAAGACAGACCTTAGTTATTGGCCTTTCCAGACAGCTGTTTTTAGTTTTAACTTGCACATGACGCACAAATCCTCTTCTATCTGGAAAGGTTTGCATTATGCGTCCAATAAGCCAGGAGTTTCGAGGTGCTGTATTGTCCACTATAAGCACTATGTCTCCTGGTTTAAAGTTGCGTTTGACTCTTGACCATTTCTGACGTTCTTGAAGTTGTGGCAAGTACTCCAGAACCCATCTCTTCCAGAACAAGTCTGACATGTACTGGACCTGTCTCCAACGTTTACGAGCATAAACATCTTCCTTTTTGAATTCGCCCGGTGGTAACGATGGTAATGTTCTCAAAATCAACAGGTGATTTGGTGTTAATGCTTCCAGATCATTTGGATCAGTGGATGCTTTGGTGATTGGACGACCATCGATAATAGATTCAACTTCGCAAAAAAACGTTTGCAAACTCTCTTCGTCCAAATTTTGCACCTTTAAAAGGGAATTCAAAACCCTCCGTACAGATCGAATTAACCTTTCCCAGGTCCCTCCATAATGTGATGCAGTCGGGGGATTAAATGACCATTTAATACCTTTCTGAAGGAGGACATCATTAATTTGACCCTGATTCCATTCCTGTATAGCAACTCTTAGTTCCCGCTCTGCTCCGACAAAGTTCCTTCCATTATCCGATCTGAGTTCTTTGACTTGACCACGTCTTGCAATGAAACGTCGAAGTGCGTTTATGAATGAATCTGTGTCCAAGGATGGTGCCACTTCAATATGTATTGCCCTTATGGCTAAACAGGTAAAAATTACTCCATATCTTTTCACCAAAGTTCTTCTGCTTTTTACCTCGAAAGGTCCAAAATAATCCACCCCAACACGGGTAAATGGTGGCTCATTCGAAGTGACTCTGTCGGATGGTAAATCAGCCATCTGTTGGCATCCTGTAAGTGAATTCAGTCTTCGACATATAACACATTTGGATAGTACACTTCTTATTGCTGTACTTGCACCTGTAATCCAATATTTTTGTCGTAATTTAGACAACATATGATTACGACCACAATGTCCTACTTCTTCATGTATGTGTCTCAGGAGAATATCAGAGATGTGAGAATTCTTTGCTAGAATGACTGGATGCTTGGATTCTTCAGGCATTGATGCCCTACTTAATCTGCCACCAACCCTCAAAACATCATTAAACGTAGGACAAAGTCCATAAATGTGACTACCCTTCTTGACACTTTCCCCTCTTTTTAGACAAGCAAGTTCATCAGGAAACATCTTTTCTTGTGAAAGTCTAATAATTTCCAACTCAGCCGTCTCTAGTTCTTCTGGTGAGAGATGAAATTTTTCGAGTTGACCTTTGAAAATCTCCATTTCCTTTTCCAAATTTCCCTGTTGTCCAGCAGAATGAGCTGAAGCAAGTCTCAATTGTTTCCTCTTCTGACTAAGAGATAAGAGCAGTTTCTTAAATCTCAAAATCCAAGCCATTGCCCTTTTCAAACGAAACCAAGAAGAGAAGTGATTAAAGAAACGTGCAAGCTTATCATCCTCTTCATGAAGCTGCACAGAGTTAATCTCAATACTTTTCTTGACCTTAAGGTCATCCACTTCAAGTTTTTCAAGGTCCTTCAGGTTGGCAGGCCATTCACTTTCAGGATGAAGAAGAAAGGCAGGACCTGATGTCCATGTCCTGTTTTTGAGAACGACTTTGGCAGTCGATCCTCTAGAAGCAACATCAGCTGGATTGCTTGCTGTATCTACGTATCTCCACTGTGAAACTTGTGAAGCCTTGAGAATTTCTGTCACCCGATTGGCTACAAAGATTTTGAATCGTGAAGTCTCGTTTTTGATGTATTTGAGGACAGAAGCACTGTCTGTCCAAAAAACAGAATCCTGAAGCTGCAGATGTAATTCCTTCTTCCATATAACATCCATATGACTTGCCATTGTAGCAGCAATGAGCTCCATACGTGGGATGGTAACACACTTCATTGGGGCTACTCTTGACTTTCCCATGTAAAAGCACAATGTACTAGAGAATGCATATTGCGTGTTAGCAAGTATGTCACAGTTCCATAGCCATCCTTACTCGCATCTGAAAAATGATGCAACTGTGCAGAGGTGATGTCACCAAAATTTGGAGGTTTTAAACCTCTTATAAGCTCAAAGCTTTCCAGAAGATGAAGTTCTTGAAGCCAGTCTTTCCATTTTTGAACAACTATTTCTGGCAAAACATCATCCCATCCTAAGTTTGCTTTGCAGAGGTCCTGCAATATTTTCTTAGCAGACAATAGTACAGGGCTCACAATTCCCAAAGGATCATACACAGAGCTAATCATGGACAGTATTCCTCTTCGAGTCATAGGTCTGTCTTTGATTACATCATAGGTCATAGGTCCGCCCACATCACAGCACAGAGACAGCACTCATTAAGATAGTAAACGACATTCGCTTAAGTACTGATTCAGGCAAATTATCCGTGCTGGTCCTACTCGACCTCAGTGCTGCATTTGACACGGTCGATCACAACATATGTAACGTCTCGCAGAGTTTGATGGTTGCCCAGATGGAAAAGATAGAAGACAGTACAACCGGACTGTTGGTTTCACGGATCGTTTATATTGTGGTTTCATTAGTCAAGCCCACTCTTCACATACATGTTACCGGGTGAGTATTAACAAGGGAAAAACACTGCGAAGCGCGTTACAAATCAAATAAACGGAAGAAACATATCAACAAAAAAAACAAATCAGCAGTAGAGCGGTCACCTCTGCCCGTTGCGCTAACACTCTCTCCGCGCATGCGCTCACAAGAACAGCGCGCATCTATTAACATAAGTCTTAAAGGGACATCAACTTCCAACATTATGGATACTTAACCACTAGGCGGCCGTTACAGATCCCCCCCAGGAAGGTAAAGGCTGACCTCAGCCGTGCACAACTGAGTACAGCATCACTTAACACAACTCCATACATGAAAAGTTGTAAAAGCAACAGAACCATACAGGAGAATCTTGCATTAAGGTACACACTGGCATACATGTCAGTACAGATGGACCAAAATACAACAGCTGCAGCAGCAAAAGAAAATGGCACTCAACAAACCAGAATTGTAATACACGACATATTGCATCACCCACTCTCAACTCCCATCGTGTCCAACATTATAACAAAAGCAAGTCAACAGACAAATTAACAATGGTACATATTAAATTTACATCACACAAATTTCAACATCACCCCACCCCACATGAACAAACCAAACAAATCAACACACATTATTACTGAGCAACACTATTCAAGGCCCAGTCTGTCTGTGTGGTACTCATTCGTCCACCTATTAGTCGACCAGTCCGAAGTGATTCTCGGTACACGTCGAGGTCTCAAGGCATAGCGGCCCACGTTAGGATCATCTCCATCATCAACAGTCGAGCCACCGTACACTCCCAAGCCCGTTGGTTTCACAGCATCAGCATCACCACCATCCTCTGAATTTTCAGGCACATCATCAGGCAAAGAACAGTTAGCCGACGTTCCCACAACAGAGACTCCTGTGGACCCAGCCTCCGATTCAATAAACGGTTCCCAGGTATGAAAAGGAAGCAGATTCACGACATGAAAAACACCTGCGTCCGTCCCCGTACCTGCGTCCGTGAGTCTGTAGTTCACATCCGACAATTTTTTTTCAATGCGGTACGGGCCAGTATACAGAGGTGCCAGCTTAGCCGTGAAGTTCGCCAGCGCATCAGAACGGGGATGGGTTTTCACCCTGACCAACTCACCCACAGCGTAAGACACAGGCCGACGTCTCCTGTCATAATATTTCTTCCTTTTGTCATGGTTTTCCTCCAAAATGGACCTCGCATGATCATGCGCTTCCCTGATCGATGACTCCAAACTCTCCGGGTATGGGACACCAGGATCATCCCCACCATCACAGTTTGCCTGAGTGATGAGGTCAAGAGGGGTATCCAACTCACGTCCATACAGCAGCATGGAAGGGCTATGGCCAGTACTTTCGTGTCGAGCAGTCCTCAAAGCAAAACAGATTTGGGGCAGGTAACGATCCCAAGCTGTGTGTTTGTTACCGACGTAAGCACGAATGGCAGTCTTCAACGTCCGGTTCACCCTCTCCGTCGCATTCGTCTGGGGGTGATACGCAGTTGTAAGTCTGTGTTCCGACCCCAGGGTGGAGAGAACACGCCCGAAGAGCTCACTCACAAATGGTGATCCTCTGTCGGAGATCAGGTAAGTAGGCACCCCATGTCGTGCGAACACCTCGCTAAGCAACTTGCTGGCAGCAACCTGGGCAGTCGCTTCACGTACCGCACAAACCTCCACCCACTTCGAAAAATAGTCCACAAAGACCAGAATGTACGCATTGCCGCAGGGCGTGCGCGGCAAAGGACCTACAAAGTCCACTCCAGTATACTCCCAAGGTCTCTGAGGGCGGATGGGAACCATAAACCCAGCTGGTTTTCTCTGGCTTGGTTTAGTAAACTGGCAGACAGCACATAAGGCCACATATTTCTTAGCGTCAGATGACATTTTCGGCCAGAAAAAACGAAGTTTCAGTCGCGCTAGGGTCTTCGTCATACCCAGATGACCAGCCAGGGGGTGATCATGGTAATATTCCATCAAACTCCTTTTCATAGCAGTTGGTGTGTACAGTTTAAGGCGTTTCATAGGGTGGAGATTACAAGCAACTTTGTCATCTACGAAGTACAGGAGTCCATCCTGGATCACATATTGAGACAACTCCTCAGAGCTATTTGCATCCTGACCTTCCAACGTTTGCAGAAGCCTTCCTGTCTCCGGATCATTGAGCTGCAGCTGCCTAACGTGCTCCCGATCTGAAAACAATACAGGGGGTAAAACACGCAGGTCAAAGCCCCCAATAATGGCACAATCAGGGAGAAGTCCCAAAGGCACACCGCCGGAAGGAACAGGGTTACGCGAAAGGGCATCAGGGACACTGTTACTTTTCCCTGGTTTATGGACAATGTCAAAGTCGAAGTCCTGCAATCTGAGAGACCACCTAGCCAGTCGGCCAGAGAGGTTTGGGCGTGACATTAGCCATTTCAAACTGCTGTGGTCTGAAAAGATAGTCACGTGTAGACCCTCGATATAAGGCCTGAAATGTTCAAGGGCCCAGATGACTGCCAAGCACTCTTTTTCCGGAGTCGAATAGGGTTTCTCAGACTTATGAAGGGCACGACTCGCATACGCCACTACAACATCTCTGCCATCATTGTCTTTCTGCATGAGTGCGGCGCCAAGCCCACTGTCGCATGCATCCGCATGGATAGAGAAAGGAAGAGAGAAATCCGGGAATACCAAAATAGGCGCGGAAGTCAGCCTTTCCTTGAGAAAATCCATGGCTGTCTGACAATCCTTCGACCATGCAAAGGGAACCTCCGCCCTGGTCAATGCAAAAAGTGGCTCAGCATGGCGGGCATAATCATGGATGAAACGCCTGTAATAGCTGGTCATTCCCAGAAACTGTCTGACTTGTTTCGCATTAGCAGGGGTATGAAAATCAAGCACAGCATCCACTTTCTCCTCACTTGGCAGAACACCATCTGGGGTGATCTTATAACCCAGAAAGGTGAGTTCGGACCTGCAGAACTGGCACTTTGCAAGCTTAATAGACAGTCCCGCCGATTCAAGCCTGGTAAGAACTTCTCTCAAGTCGACAAGGTGCTGCTCGAAAGTAGGCGACGCCACCACAATATCGTCTAAATAGACGGCACACGACTTATAGACGAGACCTGCAAGCACAGTGTTCATGAGCCTCTGAAATGTGGCGGGTGCATTGCACAATCCAAAAGGTAAGACCCGAAACTGAAATAAACCACAGTGGGAAATAAAAGCAGTCTTAGGCTTCGAGTCCTCTGCCACCGCCACCTGCCAGTAGCCTCTGGCCAAGTCAATGGTGGAAATGAAAGTTCCCCTAGCAAGGAAATCAAGAGATTCATCAATCCTCGGCAAGGGATATGAGTCTTTGACAGTTAGGTTATTTAGCGCACGATAATCGACACAGAACCTCGGCTCTCCCGAATGCTTTGGTACAATTACAACTGGGGCAGCCCAAGGACCAGATGCAGGTTCAATTATTCCTTCTTTCAACATGTCCTCAATTTGAGACTCAATGAGTTCCTTCTTAGCAGGAGAAGTGCGGTACGGGGCAAGGTGAACCGGTCTAGCATCAACCGTAACGATTTCGTGCTCCACCAGAGAGGTGTGCCCTAAATGCCCATCAAACAACCCGCTGAAGGACTGGAGCATTTCAGTCAATTTTCTTTTTTGCTCAGTTTCCAGAGAGGACTCTCCAACCTTCTCAGACAGGGAAGAAGAAACAGAATCTAGACAAGACAAATCAGGACCAGGCATCATCAAATCAGCACCCTCTAACTCCTCAAGGGGCACCGGCTCATCGCCGAGCACTACTGTCCTGGACGGAACATGAATCGAAACCGAAGATCTCAACATAAAATCCATTCCCAAGATAATAGGAGAAGAAAGATTATGGACGACAGCAAAACGGTGATAGAAACGCTGGCCCATGAAACCCAAAGGCAACCAAGTGACACCCAGCGGGCGACAGGAAGCTCCATCTGCAAGCTGAACCGGAGGTGCAGACCACGGTTGTACTCGTACGTCCCCCCCAGGAATTGTTTGGAGAACGGCCGATTGAACCGCAGAAAGAGAAGCACCAGTGTCAAGAGTTGCATCAAGAACTTGTCCATAAAGATCAACCTTTACTCTGAACGGGGTATTCCAGTGGGACGTGGAAACAATATCCTCCACATGACACAGCTCAGGCTGATCGTTAACGGAAGTATCAGGTAAGCGAGGCACATCTATCGTCTGGAGGGAGGATTGCCTCGATTGAAAATCCTCCCTCCCCTGAAGTTTCCCCTCTGGGCAAAGTCTGGGACCACGGGTCTTTCACCCATGGTTTGGCCTGAGCCATCTATCCGTCCCTCGCCTGACGCCCTGTTGACTGAAACTCCCGGGGGTTCTGGGGGCTCCCTCGGAGTCAACCGCCTCCTTTCATCTAGACTACAATTTGGGCAAGTACGAGTGGTGAATCCTGGAAGTGAGCAATTAAAACAGTGAACATCCCTCGTGGGTGCACTGCCAACCTGTCTCGGAGTAGGACACTCAAACCTCGGGCCAAGGACTGAATGAAGCTCGTGAGCCCGCAAAAGAAGGTCCATGACTGACGGTATAGGTGTGCCATAGAGGGCGACTCTATATTTCTCAAGCGCATGCTTCCTTATCAAGTCTATTTGCTCTACTTGAGGTGGAGGAGACTTTAGCTTACGAAACTCACCCAACATATGAGCGACAAAGGTCGGCAATGGCTCACGAGGCATCTGCACACGGTCCAAAATGCCCCTCAGGACACGTTCTTGATTGTCTGAAGGCAGAAAGACTGTCCTAAAGAACTCACAGAACTGATTCCAACTGGTCAAATGTGCGCTTAGTGCAGCGAACCATTTTCTTGGCTCTTTTGACAGGAAACGCGGGAGCTCGAGGAGAATTTGGGTATCTGCGAGATCAAGGGAGGTTCTGTACACATTTAGCGACTGAAGCCATTCCTCCGGATTCAGGGAACCATCAGCAGCAAACACAGGAGGCTCAAGCCGGGACTGGTGAAGCAAAGTAGTAAGCGCATTCGTCGTTGTGCTCATATCCACAGCGAGTGGCTGGGCAAATGTAGGTACATTACTATGAGTTACATTGACTGGCACTGACCTTGGAGCCGTCGACTTAGCCTGCGCCAAACAATAAGGCGTTGAGCTGGCTCGGGGTGCTGGATGTGGGGTAACAGGCACGATACACTCCTGATGTGCCAAACGGTCCATCATGTCCCTTTGTAGGTCAATCGAGTCGCGAAGGCACCGCTGCAGCACTGTCACTTCAGCTTGTAAAGTCTCGACTTGAGACCGCAAATTTCCAACAGTATGCTGTGACGTCCCCTGTTGTAGAAAAGCGTCTTCATCTGTGGACCAGTCAGTGGAATCGGACTGAAAGTCAGGGTGAGTAGCCATTATGTATGAAAACAATTCAATCAATCAATGAAAATAACAAATCAAAATGCCTGGGATTTACACAAATATATGAGAATCAAAATCTATACTAACTCAGTAAAATGTTACTTTTCCACACCCACAAGAAAAACAGCAGAGTTTATGCAAACCTCCAGAAAATATATCTCCACTTTGATTTCCCCTTTAACTGCAAATCAGGGCATGTTTCACAACAGTTACACACACAAAAAAAAAATATTTATACCGAACTCAACCAAGTGTCTTTTCCAAAGGCAATTTATAGCCTGCGGTTGCTGGTTCGAAATGAGCAGACACGCACACCAAAAATGTATCGTTTCCCACAGTTTTTACTTCTCAGTCTCTTTTTGTCATCCGTGCTTAACTGTCCGATCAACCCAATAGATATGGTTGTTCCTTCCTCCCAATACAATTCAGTTATTGATCCTGAAAAACAGTAACGCACCAACCGCATGGTGTCCATAGTTAGCAAGCTAGTCAGCAAAAAGTTGCCGCAATGTAAAAACTCCCGCAACGAAATCCTCTTTCAAGAGAAAAAAAAAATATATAATCCAAACCTCCTTGTAGGCAAAGGACAAAAGATGACCGGTGAATCCAGTTGTTCGGGCGCCAATTTGTAACGTCTCGCAGAGTTTGATGGTTGCCCAGATGGAAAAGATAGAAGACAGTACAACCGGACTGTTGGTTTCACGGATCGTTTATATTGTGGTTTCATTAGTCAAGCCCACTCTTCACATACATGTTACCGGGTGAGTATTAACAAGGGAAAAACACTGCGAAGCGCGTTACAAATCAAATAAACGGAAGAAACATATCAACAAAAAAAACAAATCAGCAGTAGAGCGGTCACCTCTGCCCGTTGCGCTAACACTCTCTCCGCGCATGCGCTCACAAGAACAGCGCGCATCTATTAACATAAGTCTTAAAGGGACATCAACTTCCAACATTATGGATACTTAACCACTAGGCGGCCGTTACACATACTTATAGACAGGCTGGAAAACTGGGTGGGGCTTTCTGGGATAGTCCTAAAATGGTTCAGGTCATACCTAGAAGCAAGAGGTTATTATGTGAGTATAGGTGACCATAAGTCTGAGTGGACATCCATGACATGCGGAGTCCCCCAAGGCTCAATTCTTGCGCCTCTCCTATTCAACCTGTACATGCTCCCAATGAGCCAAATAATGAGAAATAACCAAATTGCTTACCACAGCTATGCAGACGACACACAGATATACTTAGCCCTATCGCCTAACGATTACAGCCCCATTGAATCCTTGCTCAAATGCATTGATGAAATAAATAGTTGGATGTGCCAAAACTTTCTTCAGTTAAACAAAGACAAAACTGAAGTCATTGCGTTTGGAAATAAAGATGAAGTTCTCAAGGTGAACGCGTACCTTCACTCTAAAGGTCAAACAACAAAAAATCAATTCAGGAATCTCGGTGTGTCTCTAGAGTCAGACCTTAGCTTCAGTAGTCATGTCAAAGCAATAACTAAATCAGCATACTATCATCTGAAAAATATTGCAAGAATTAGATGCTTTGTTTCTAGTCAAGACTTAGAGAAACTAGTGCATGCTTTCATCACCAGCAGGGTGGATTATTGTAATGGGCTTCTTACTGGCCTTCCCAAAAAGACCATAAGACAGATGCAGCTCATACAGAACGCTGCGGCAAGGATTCTGAGCAGAACCAGAAAATATGATCATATCACACCAGTCCTCAGGTCTTTACACTGGCTACCAGTTACATATAGGATAGATTTTAAAGTTTTATTACTGGTATATAAATCGTTCAATGGCCTAGGACCTCAATACATTGCAGATATGCTCATTGAATACAGACCCAAAAGAACACTCAGGTCATTAGGATCACATCAGCTAGAAATACCAAGGGTTCTCTCCAAGCAAGGAGAGTCTGCATTTAGCCATAATGCGAGCCGCAGCTGGAACCAGCGTCCAGAAGAGATCAGATGTGCTCCCACAGTAGCCACATTCAAATCCAGACTCAAAACACATCTGTTTAACTTTGCATTTGATTAATGTGCCGCTGTGCCTCTGACCGTCCCACTGTTTGTGCTGTACTTTATTTTATTGATTATCTAATCTAAACTATATTTTATTTTATTTTATTAACTGGTTAATTTTTATTTTTCTTATTTCTTCTAAACTATGTTATTTTATTTTTTTATTCTTAACTGGTTACTTTTATTTTTCTTATTTCTTAACTGTTTTATCAAATGGATATTTTTAATTTCTTCTATGTAAAGCACTTTGAATTGCCATTGTGTATGAAATGTGCTATACAAATAAACTTGCCTTGCCTTGCCTTGATTACAATCTTGAACTCAAATGTGTCAGACTGAACGCACCACTGCATCCCCAACACTCTCTCGACTAATGGAGATTCCCGATCAATATTCAAGTCTTTTGCTGTCTTTGCTCTTTGATCCTCAGGTATTACTGCCATGACTTCACATCTGTTGCTCATCCATTTTGTTAGCCTGAATCCACCTTTGGCACATATGGATACAAGTTCCTGGCACAATGTCTTTGCTTGTTCAACAGTAGCAACTGAAACAAGGCAATCATCAACAAAAAAAGAATGTAGAATTGTATCCACTGTTTCCTTGTTAAACTCTTCCTTATGATCTTCTGCACATTTCCTTAGAGCGAAATTAGCACAGCTAGGAGATGATGTTGCTCCAAATAGATGCACTAACATCCTAAAATCAGTAGGGTCTTGACTTAAATCCCCATCAGGCCACCAAAGAAACCTTAATAGGTCAGCATCCTCAGGTGGTATCCTTACTTGATGGAACATTGACTCGATATCTGCCATAATCACCACAGGTTCTTTTCTAAATCTCGTCACCACTCCAATGAGTGAGCTGGTGAGATCTGGTCCTTGCAAGAGTTGAGCATTAAGTGATGTTCCCTGAAAACTCGCTCCACAATCAAACACCACACGGATTTTCTTCTTTGTGGGATGGTAGACACCATGATGCGGGATATACCAAATTTGTTCATCACTACGCATCAAATCCTTTGCAGGTACTTGCTCTGCATAACCTTTGGAAACCATATCCTTCAAAAAATCTTTATAGTCAGTTAGAAAGACTGAATCCTTTTGAAGTCTCTTCTTTAGATGTAAAGCACGTTGTTCCACAATTCTCAGATTATTTGGCATATGAATTCTCTTCCTCAAAGGTAAGCCGATCTCATAATGCCCATCAACGAGTTTAGCAGAGTTTGTCACCATTTCCATAAATTTCTGATCTTCTCTTGAATAGCTAGTTTGTTCATCTTGGCTACATTCAGGGAAGTCCATTTTAAACTGCTGTTGCCACATGTCTTCTAGATTCAGAACTGAAATTCTATTGACCATGACCTCTGTTTCAGCACAATCCTTTACATTATTAGTATCTCCAGATAGTGGTCCATTAACAGTCCATCCTAACATTGTTTTGATTGCATAGGGTCCATCATTCACACTGCGGATGACTTCCAATGGTTCCAAAGCTTTAGGAACATTGGTTCCAATCAGCAGCTCAATCCCTGCCTCAATCTCAGGTAAATGAACACGGTTTAAATGGGGCCATCTTTGCAGGTCACTTTCTTTAGGTATATTCCTCTTGTGAACAGGCATACTTTCTTGGGTGAAAACTCGAGGCAATTCACAAAAGTCATTCTCCTCCAATCCTGCTACCTCCATTTCAGACAGAGCATAGCTACTAGTCACTTTTTCTTGTCCCATAGTTCTTAAAAGTATCCGCACTTTGGTTCCTGTGAGGTTAAGTTTTCTCATTAAACTCTCAGTACAAAACACAGCTGTGCTCCCTTGATCTAAGAAGGCGTAAGTAGTAACAATTGTACTGCCTTTCTTGGCTTTGATCTGTACAGGCACAATTGGGAGTTTACAATCATAGTCACCAGCCCCAGTAAGACCACTGGAAATCAAAACATCATTCACTGCCATCTTCGGTTTCTTCTCAGTTGTATCAAGAGTCTTTTCCTTTGGAAAGATATGTAGCAAAGTGGGATGTTTAAGACCACAAACATCACAACAAAAACGTTTTCTGCATTCTTTGCTTATGTGCCCAATGCTCAAACAGCCAAAACAAACTCTATTTGACTTTAAGAAGCTAAACTTCTCATTGTGGGATCTTTTTTTCAACTGAGGACACATACCCAATGTGTGTGCACCTTCACAGAAGAGACATTCTTTCTTATCAGGACCAACCTCTACCTTTCCCGTCTTTTCAGATTCATTTCCTTTGCTTGCAGCAATCACAGTGGTAGCAAAGCTGGTTCGTTTTATTCCAGGACGAGAAAGAAATTTACTTCTCTTCACATCTTTATTCACCCCTACAGGATCATCCTGTATATTTCCAAACACTGGGTCCATTACCACTTTGACTTGATGCTCTATAAAGTTAACAATATCAATGAAGGAAACTCGTCGGTTGGGTCTTTCTTGTATTTCACAAGCCATTGTTCTCCATTTATCCCGAAGTCTGTAAGGGAGTTTCTTTATAATACTCATCATATTGGCTGGCATATCCAACTCACGCATATATTGTACCTCCTCCATGACATTACCACAGCCTCTAAGGAAAAGACTGTATTCCTGTAAAGCATTAACATCTTCAGCTTTAATCTGAGGCCATGACAGAGCTTTATTCATATAAGCAGATGCAATTTTCTGTTCATTTCCAAAATGTTCATGCAACAGATCTTTGGCTCTTACATATCCCCTTTGTGGGTCAATATGCTGACAACTTTGTACTAAATCCCTTGGTGGACCAACAGTATATTGTTCAAGGTAATACAGGCGATCACTGTAATTATCAGTCTTACTCTCAACACTGTTCACGGAAGCTCTCATGAATGCATGATACTGAAAAGGGTCACCATCAAACACTTTCAGATCTCTTTTGGGCAAGGATGACAAACATTGCTGTTTTAACAAAAGCGTTGTTATTTCGTTTTGCTTTCTCATTACGCCACAAATGTTGCTCTGCACTTCGTCTTCAACATGCGGACGCAATGCATTTCCTTGTGTCCCTGGCCCCACTGTTTGGTGTCCAGAAGGATGATGCATCCCTATTGGAGGCTGTAAGGGTACTCTGGGTTGTACAACTCCTCCATTAGACCTTACTCCGGATCCTACTTGGTCATGCACTAATCCATTCACATTTACTGACATAGGAGGAACAAATGATTTAGCACTGGCATTAAGACTCTGTGTTTTCCTTCGATCTGACTCCAAATTGGAACGTTTTCCTCCCGAATGTCCAGATTTATCGCTTGACACACTCTGAGATTTTAAAACATTCAGTTTGGCCATTTGAACTTCAATTTCTTCTTGCAGATTAAGTTGTTCCTTTCTTTTTCTTAGCTGGTCCTCTTGATCCTCCAGTTCATGTTTATCCTAAAACAATTTTTGTCGTGCCTTTAATGCAGCCAACTCCGCTTCTGCTTTGAGACGTACAGAAGAAGTAGATGATACACCAGTTCTTCTTCCACTAATTGAGCTCTGATTTTTAGATGATCTACTCCCCACAATTGAGACACTATCATTAGGTTTAATGTCATCTTGTAATTTATCTGATGTAACAAAAGATGAAGCTTGGACTGTAGCTTGAGGAATAGTAAACTCTTCCTGTGTTGCACCAGTTTCAGACTGAACAGGAATAACATTCTCCTCTGGCATCTTCAACCACTTTTGAACTGCATCTTTAAATGTATCAGTATATTTCATAATGCTCAAAAACCATTCATTTTGCTTTTCCTGCTCATCTTCAGGAAGTAAGGGAATCACCATATCATGCAGCTTATTGACATTTTCACACAATTCAACAAGAGTTTCAAACAGCATTTGCACCTGAGAGGCATTTTCCTTTCTTGTCATCAAATTCTTTATTTTTGGAATCAACCCTTTAATTTTGTTCACCTTTGTTTTTCGTTGCTTTTGCAAGCTTTAATATGGTTTGCCAAGACTTTTACAGTGGGTTTGGGTACTCTTTTTTCACCCTCCATGACGTCATCAGCACTCGCTTCACTCATGTTTGTGTGCTTTCCAACGCATCAACAACAATCACAATTTACTTCAAACTTCTCAAAGCATCACAACGAAACGTAGACATACACCAACTTCCAAAAACATCACGACGTTATTTTCCACAACAAACGCATTGAAAACAACCTATTTCAAACACCAGAGCTCTGGACAATAACCAACTAAAGCCGAACAACAAACAAAACAACCGCGCGATCATCCCCAATGGATAAACAACGTACCGAACACTAACAGCTCGCTCTCCAATACAGCACAGCCCATTAATACATTAGTAAAAGCCCAACAGGCTTACCTATGCGGTAATTGTTTGCGTTCTTCTCTTCAGAGCTTTGTTGGACGTTTCTCTTTGGCGTTTTAGCTTCGCTTTCATCTCAGTTGAGCAGAATCCTGTAATCCGTGACGCGATGTTCAATCTTTGCGATGTGTCCGCCAAGAAGTGAAGTTCTTTGTTGACAAAATGTAGCGGCTATCCTACGTTGTTAAAAGGCCGCTGAGAGGCTGAAGCAGGAACTCCATGCATTTGCGACGCATATAATAAAGTATCCGTGAGGCAAACAGCTGTTAATAGTCCCATTTATTGCACAGACAGATATTTCTTCGAGTTTGACAGTTGTAAATAGGTGAATATGGTCAACAAAGATTACATCGTCCTGACTCACCCCCTCCCGCTACCAAACTAGGTGAACAGGTGACTAATATTACTATTCCCAGGTGATCCCGTGACCCTCCACCATGATCACGTGACATTTAACTCTTTCATGTCCCTTTCACTCTCTATTGTGACAGTCGGAGCGGAATCGATTCTTTGCAAGAGTCAGTTTTGAAAAGAACTGCTCACAGCAGTAAGTTGTCCCAAACAGAGATGCAAACTTCAGTGCATGTCTTCTCAGAATGGGAAAATTCTCAGAACGTACATACTGTTTATAGAACTCGAGCACACAATTATTTCATGTTGCAGGTTCTCAGGTACATCTGATGGTTCCACATTAAACAGCGTGGCAAATATCTTCAGTTCCTTTTGTTTACTTTTCATGTCCTGAAACCTCTCTCCAAATCTCTGATGCAGTTTTGCACACTCACCAGCATATTCATCTGTGACAGCAGGCTTTTGTTCTTCCAGAGAAGGAAAATGCACAGTGTTACCCTTTTCCAGTTGCAATTGCCAGAGCTTTAATTTAGCTTCAATTGAATTAGGACCTTGGAGCTTAACGTTAAGGTCTGACGGGTACTTGGTTTTGTCCACCATAAATGCCAAATCACACAGCCACTTGACATCGCTGCGTTCCACAACCGTTTTTCCCTCAATCTCCATGAATTGTTTTACTTCTTCCCTCAGATTGTAAAACCGTGCAAGCATATCTGGACGACTCAGCCATCGCACCTCACAATGGTAAACCGGATCTCCGTACTCAGACTCAAGACCACTCGGTAACTCTTTAAACTGGCAGCTGTTTAGCCCTCTGCTTTTGATGAAATGTATGGTGGAAACGAATGTTGTCATTACACTTTGGAGCTTCAGGGAATGTGCACACGGACTCTCTTGATGTATGATACAATGACATACAACTAAATCACTTGGATCGAGACAGAGACGACTCATTGCTTTTTTGATCAATGCAGTTAATCCCTTTTGCGGGCCAAGCATGGCAGGAGCTCCATCTGTGGCAAGGCCACTTAACTTTTCAAATGGTAGTTCAAATTTGTTCATTGCCAAAACAACTCGCTTTAACAAATCCTCACCTTTTGTAGTGCCATGCTTGGCTTGCAAAGACAGCAATTCCTCTGTCGTTTCAAACTCCGCAGTAATCCCATGCATAAAAATGGCTAATTGGGCAGTATTTGTTATGTCTGTTGTTTTGTCGCAGGCCAGTGAGTAAAACTCAAGTCTTTGGGCGGTGTCCTTCAGTGTTGTCTCGATGTCTTGTGACATATCCGTAATTCGTTCTGTGTCGGTTCTTCGAGATAAACTGGTACTTTGGAAGAGTTTTACTTTGTCTGGTGCTAGCAGCTCTGCAGCGGCAACAAGGCACTCTTTCACAAACTCTCCTTCTGAATGTGGTTCAAAGCTAAGGGAATTCAAAATTCTTCATAAAATGTATGCCTGCAAGTTATTTTTGTCTAAATTCATGAATATTCAAACAGAATGTTCTCTATGTGGTAATGAAGATAAATCAATGATCCGTTTGTTCTTCAGATATAAAATTACAAGATCATTTTGGTTTTGGTTTCACTATTGATTTTTAAATATTCGATAAGTTGATTGACGTCAAGGAAGAAATGGTCCTATGTTTATACTCAGACACTGGCTCTATTGAAATGGACAATGCTATTAAAATGTGGTGCATGCTTGGGAAAAATTACATACATAAATGTAAAGTTAAATGCTTTATCCCTAATATTATTATTTTTTGTATTGAACTAAAATGTTTTAAAGAAAACCTTTGTAAAATGAATAAAAACAAGAAAGGAGTTAAATCTCTCAAAATATTGAATTTATTCACCAATTAAGGAACAGAAACCCACTATCTGATTAAAAGCAAAGCTGGTTTGGTTATAATCCTCTTTTTTGTTTTTCATGTTTTTATTAAATTTTTGTATTATTTATTTTATTTGGGCTTTATGTTATATTGAAATGTCTTGATGATAATTTAACTTTACGCTGGACAGTTTTAACGTGAATGTAATATAATATACTAAAAGGTGTTATTCTTTGTAATATATTACTGTTTTTGCATACATTGCGTGTATTATGTGAGAAGCAACAAAAAAAAGGGAAAAAATAAGTTTGTTCCTGAAACTGCAGCATCCAGTCCAGTAGGTGGCGCAAACATCATTGGTGCGCTCTGGCAGTGCAGCCCATCAGCGCGCGCTTCCGCCTGGAGCCTGTAGTTGAATTACTGCGGCTGTTGCTTCTGAGGAGAAACTCAAACCGTTTGGTTGTTACTGTGGATTATGCGCTCGGCTTTTATATCATATTCAAGACTCGATGTGCTGCTCTGGTGAGTAAATGATGTCTGACAAACACTTCTGAGTTTCTAACGAATTGACTTCGGTTTCATTTCGTACGTCAGTGTAATCGGACAGACGTGCAAATCAAGTGACGCGGACACGTTTCGGGAAACCTAAAAGATTCCTGTTTACGCTGTTTACAGTGAGAAATAATACATATATAACAGACGACTGCTATTGAAATAGCATCCCGTTTAACTCGCGTGCTGTTGAATCTCCTCTCCTACAATGTCAGTAACGTCTCCAGTCTTGTTGTTATACTATAAAGCTTGGTTTATATATAGAAAATATGTTATTTTAGTAATCTATTAAAAACAATAACTTTATATGAATTGTACAAGTATTGCTAGGTCTGCTGTCTTGCCATTGGCTGTTGTTTTGCATAATTAATTCACGTACGTCTTTGCAGGGCTTTTGTGCTGTTTTGTGGATGTTTTTATTTGTCGTTTAGAAATAGAATCACGTGTCAAGTTCCCTTTTTTGCTAATGTGTATAATACGTCATTCTGTCATGAAGTTCATGTTATTTATATGTAGTCGCCGTTGATGAGACTGTGGGTTCTTCCCGTCAGATTGCTGACGTTGGCCGGTGATCTTCGGAGGGCGTCGGGTGAAGCTCTCTCGGGTGCTGATCGTTTGTCCGCTGAATGCGCTGCTCAAAGCATAAAGCTTCAGAGGACAGACGATCAGCCTCCTAATAGACTATAAAGGGGGACAATCTTGCGTAGTCCTCCCGGCGTTGAGCGCGCCCATCTCGGATCACCCCTCGGGTTCACTCCCGTGTTCGAGATGTATCGCGCCTCACACTGTTAACTCTGTGAAAGACAGAAACACACTGACACAACTCTTGACTTCTGAAGGGTCTTTGCTTCATGAGTGTTTGCATATCGATGTGTGAAGCTCCTGTGACGACTTTAAGCAAAGAACAGCAAGGTAATCGACATGACTTGTGCTCGTGCACGATCACTGGCGCGCGCGAACCTGACCCCTAGTGAACTTCCGGTTTGTGTTTGGTTGGTGTCTAATCATTTCACTATTTACATTCAGATTAACATTATTATTGGATTGAATAAACGATTTGTTGAAAGTGTCCTGCAGTTTGGTCGCATTCAAAGACTTTTATTACTTTTGGGAACAGTGGTTTAAAGTTACATTCAGACAACAGACATCCATACGTCATTGCTTTTAATACACCACGTCGAGAAAATATCATTCTGTACAACAGTTTTTTTTCTGGTTCTGGTGTTTTCTTTACAAGGATTTAACTGAAGTAATTCACACAGTTCTTTTACATTGAGACAGCGTTCATGTCACTGAGCCTACAATCCAACACTTGAAAGAAAAGGCCGGCCTTTAGTATACAAACACAGAGACTGAAAGGGTCAAGATCTGAACTTTACAAAATATCACTTTGGCATCAGTTTTACAGAGAAAGCTGCTCATGAATCTCCCGTTTGCTTGATCAAATAACAGTGAACTCGCAGTTGTCTGGATTTGTGTGGTTGCGGTAACATAAATCTTTGTTTGTCAATCATGCTCGTATATCCTTTTAAAGTGGTTTTTGTTGAGTGTTTATTCCATGTGACATGCAGGAGTGGGAATTTATTTCACTCTTTCTTCAGTCATGGAACCTCGGGGCTTCTGGAAATGATCTCATCTCTGGATTATACGTCATGTTGTACAGTCACATCACAAGCTGACACCAGGTCTGGTCTCCAAAACGAGAGCTTGAATCAGAGATGATACCAAGCGTGGAGGAGCAGACCCCTCCGTGTTTTTTCCCCCTACATGTTCCGTGGAGGAAAACCAGATGCAAATACATTTAGCTTAACTTCTTTTTTGTTTTGCGTATGAAAGGTGATAATAAAGGTGTGGAGTGAAATGAGAATAAGAAAGGGTTTCGATCTTTGGGCGCAAACATTCCCATTAACATGAGCTGATAATAACAGTCATGGTTTTACTCCATTAAACCGTAACATCGAGAGAAACATGTCTCAGGGATCTTCAGTGTGATTGTCACTGTGTGTTTATCCCTTTGCAGCTGTCTGCCAGTTTCAGGCTGGGGCAGAGAGGACGATGACCTCCGAATACAGTAAGAGAAAACTGTACAACCATACGTGTGATGTTCTCTGAAGTGACAGCAGTGATCATGAAAACATTTCACATCGATTTCTGTAAGTATGTCAAATAGAGATACGCTGTTATTTTGACTTGGACCTTCAGAGATTTGTGTCACGTTACCGCCATACCACAACATTTGATACTTTTCCTGTTGGTCAGTTAAAAGAAGCTTGTTTTCAGGATACAGCTACAGAGGATGACAATAGTGTGGTCGCCCGCCGATGTGGCACGTTACACCACGGACAGCAGGAATCAACTGTTACGGCGGACTCTTCAAACGTGAAAGGACGGTGGTTTCAAATCCTGTTCCTACAACATTCTGTCCGTCAACAGAGAACTTGTCTACATCAACATCACCGCAGACCTCGGCCAGCCAGAGCATTTGCTCCATTAGCGGTGTGTGTGCGATAGTCCAGAGACAGTTTGTATTAAAACACATGAAGGGTTGCCTTTCAGATTCTGCGCTACTGTGGCCTGCACCTGATTTTAAAAGCTCTCTGAAGTTCAGTCACAGGTGCAGGTATTGTGTATTCATCTAAGAATGTTATTAAACCTCTTCAGATTTGGAAACTATAAAGGCGATTATTTGAATGTGACCTGCGGTTTGCTCAACCGGTCTGAATTCAGCTCCGTTTGTTTAAGGTCTGGTATAGGCTCGGGCCGGATGCTCCAGTTGTGTGTAAACTTTGACTTGTGAGAATTAAGTTACAATATGTGTTTTATTTCACTATGTGTTGTTGTTTACTGTGTATTGCACTTCTGATGGAACACGTATATTTCTATGAGATTCAAAAACTATCCTGGTGATAACCGGATGAAGCCAGATTGGTTATGAAAACTCAGTGAATCCTGATTGGCTGGAACAAAGGTTGGAGTCAGATTCTGTGATGATAGATGAACTTTGAGCATCTCACTTTGTTGGCTCGAGCGAATAAAGTTTGACCATTTGACACCAGGAAGAATTGTCTGCAAGATTTTTCTTTGGCATTGAAAAGACCATTTCTTCCAAAACACGTCATTGTATAACACCCTCTCTTAAGATTGTCTTTCTTTCTTTAAGGCAGACCACACAAGATAAACCTTGAGCACATTAATATTGCCGAGCTTTCCTTTCCTAAGTAAATTCTCTTTGGGTGACAAAAAAAGTAAGCCCAGTCATTTGGAAAGTGAATGCCACTATTATTTTCCCAATTTTTTTTATTTGTAATTAAATAATGCCCTTAACAAGATATTAAACATAACAAATGTTTACATCAAATCCACAGCACAGAACAACTGCATGTTCAAAAGTTAATATACACGTGATTCGGCATCACTTTGTGTGTCTTTTGCAAGTGTCTAGGAGTTTGTCTTCAGTGTGAAGAGATGAATCTTAACATCACACAGTCAGTGGTGAACAAGGGTTGAATATGCAGATGTTGTAAAGGATCAGTGGACAGTTTATTGCTCCGGTCGAGCCAATGCATCCAGTGCAGCGGTATATTTATTTAAATAATAAAAAACAACAATACACTCTCTTCCCCACTTCCTGTTTCAGGAGGCAAAAATTTATTCAAACATTTCCTTTAGCTCATAGTTGAACATTGCATAGCAGTGCAATACTGTCACAGACACCCTGGACCTTTTTGTAACAACCGACTGCATGAAGTCTTAATACCTTTACATAATAAAGGTAAACATGGAATTTATTTGAATTGTCTCTCTCGCTGTTAAAAGTGTGAACATCGTTTATTAGATAAAACTTTGTTAAAAAGTATATTTGTTTAAGGAAAATATTGACAACATAAAACTCAAAATAAGGGGAAAACTTGCCTGCTATAGTCACCAATGTAATGCATTTTTTGGACACAAGATGGTGCTGTTTCTCCATAATGTAGAACTTCACAAGTAGGGTTTCTCATATTAAAGATATAAAGAATATTGTCTTTAGTTCACAACACACAAACCAGTATATAGATTACAAGATTATATCATAACAAGGTTGACAAATAACAGCAAAAATACTTTAAAGAGCAACCCAGAAGCTGGAAAAGTGTAAAGTAAATGATAACAGTCTGGTCTTGACTTCACTGATTTATTTCTTTAACATAAACTGTGGAAAGCGGAAGACCAATCACAATCCGGTTTACAGAGACATGCGAGTAAAAGACCAATCAGACGTTAGTAAACTACATTACAGTCACGTCATTTCTGTCGCTTGACAATGTATGCCTACGGTGTTACTGTCGTGTGATTTATATCTGCACATAATACTACACACAGAATATTGTCATTTTTAATAAACACAACCACTTCTACCCCAAAACCTACAAGTATTGAAAGATAAGCCGCTGGAGACTTCCCATTGGCTGAGGGTTTGCATAGTTAATGAGGTAGGTCTGTGTATGGCTTATATGCTGTTTTGAGGATGTTTTTGACGGTCTTTTATATCTAAAGTTGTGTTTCTATGCCCGTTTTGTGTCATGTGTTATCCTGAGAAGTGATTCGTGGGTCGGATTGAGCATTATTAAGTAATCACGTTTTCTTAAGATACATACCGTTGTGGAAACCGCTGTTTCTGTGAGTGAAGTTAAAAGAAGTAACGTTGATCATGTTCGGTGAGCGCGTGCAGGATTTCTACTTTAGACCGCGGATAACGACACAGAGCAAATGTAAGTTATTGTTTCTAATAATACATATTTTAATGCTGATAACATGCTGCGCTGCATCCATATGTTGACATTTGTTTATATTGTTGTGTAAGTATGATGACGTGTCACACAATAGGCCTACATTACTAGCAAAACATTATCACTGTTTAAAAAATAACAGATCTTTATTACGAAATAAGTTTAAGCAAATGAATTGTAAATCGTCTGAAGGATGTAAGTGATCTTGTTTAAATGCGCAGTTATTGAAAGATATCCGACTCTTGTCTCCTTAAACGGACTTTTTCATGCTGCTAGTGAATGTTTGAGCAGTTTAATCACGTGATCAATAACTTCAACATTTGTCTCTTAGTTTTCATGAGCGTTTCCATAAACGGACGATTAATGTTCTGACTTCAAAACTTCACATGTTTTACAGGTTTAAAGGTTCTGGTTCTCCACCTCTTTCTTCTCACCGTGCATGGTTGGAGGCCTATAGGGCGGTAACCAAGATGGAGTGTCTTATGATGCCCAAAAAAACGATCAAAAGTGGCGAAGTAGACGAAGTCTGGCCTGGACTTTACATCGGTGACATGTAAGCTGAATTCTTGTTATTATGGGACTAATGTACGGACCAGAAAAGTTAAACATGAGAGTAAAAATGCATCAAAGAGTTTAACTGCATCTCATTGAACACTAGAAATATACGATACAAATTCTGTCATCATTACTTCACCCTCATGTCATAAATGTCTTTTTCTTTTGTTTAAAACAAAGGTTCTTTTTAGAAATGTATTATCTCTCTATTTACATTTACAATGGCAGCACATATTTTAAGGTTCAATTTTTGACAACTTCAGTTGCTCACAGGACTCTGTGTGTAGCTCACATCCACTTTAAAACACATTTCTTCATGAAGTAGAAAATCTTCAGTTTTATAGCTTGCATTTGCTTACTACTGCAATAATAACTCACTGTTGCATTTCATCCTTTTAGGAAAGCGGCTAAAAAATATGGAGAACTGCAAAGGGAACATTTCACTCATGTCCTGAACTGTACTACTGACAGTTTTGAACACTTTAAGCTGTACAAAGATAGGGGCATGACATACATGGGTATTAGAACACTGGATTCATGCTCATTCGACATAAGTGCATTCTTTGATGCTGCGGCAGAGTTTATTCATTCAGCACTCGAAGAAGAAGGTAAGCTGTTTTCATTCATAGACCTCCGTACTATTGTTAAAGATTTGTGTTCTTGCAAAGTGTATTTCCAACTAGAATTAAACACATCTGAACCAGCCGATTTCTTATTGATATTCTTTTGTCTTCAGGAAAAGTCCTGGTTCACTGTCATGCTGGAGTGAGTCGTGCACCAACAATAGTTCTGGCTTATCTCATGCTGAAACACAACTTGCACCTGGTGGAAGCCATCAACACAGTGAAGAAAAAAAGAGGCATCTTTCCTAACCGAGGCTTCCTCGAACAACTGATCTACCTTCAGAAGAAATTGCATGGCCCGATATAATGGTACACGTATTAGTCTCAAGCCGTCATAGTACAGACAACACCTTGATGCCTGTACCGTGATGGTTCCATTTTTAAATGTTATGAAATGTCTTGTGCCTGTCACAGTCATCAGTTAGCATCCAAAAAATATATATTAATATATGGTAATATAGTTTTAGTTTAGAATGTTCTACCATAATTATAGCATGTTTTAACTTAATGCTAGTGATTTAGCTGGTTCTAGGCTTAGTTAGAGTCTATAGATGGTTTTAAAGCAACATCATAAAAAATGTACTCTGCGTGTGTGACTGACCTAAACTTTCCGTACACATCCACAAGCAATAGAGTGCCTGTAGATTATTTTTCTGTTAGTAAGCACAGGGTTCTCAAGTTTGATCAAAATCTTGGAGTGAGATAACATGCGGTTAGGGGACTGTCTCTTCCCCTCTCTCCTGTGTGCTCTCTTCCCCTCTCTCCCGTGTGCTCTCTTCCCCTCTCTCCCGTGTGCTCTCTTCCCCTCTCTTCCCCTCTCTCCCGTGTGCTCTCTTCCCCTCTCTCCAGTGTGCTCTCTTCCCCTCTCTCCCGTGTGCTCTCTTCCCCTCTCTCCCGTGTGCTCTCTTCCCCTCTCTCCAGTGTGCTCTCTTCCCCTCTCTCCAGTGTGCTCTCTTCCCCTCTCTCCCGTGTGCTCTCTTCCCCTCTCTCCCGTGTGCTCTCTTCCCCTCTCTCCAGTGTGCTCTCTTCCCCTCTCTCCCGTGTGCTCTCTTCCCCTCTCTCCCGTGTGCTCTCTTCCCCTCTCTCCCGTGTGCTCTCTTCCCCTCTCTCCCGTGTGCTCTCTTCCCCTCTCTCCCGTGTGCTCTCTTCCCCTCTCTCCCGTGTGCTCTCTTCCCCTCTCTCCCGTGTGCTCTCTTCCCCTCTCTCCCGTGTGCTCTCTTCCCCTCTCTCCCGTGTGCTCTCTTCCCCTCTCTCCCGTGTGCTCTCTTCCCCTCTCTCCCGTGTGCTCTCTTCCCCTCTCTTCCCCTCTCTCCAGTGTGCTCTCTTCCCCTCTCTCCAGTGTGCTCTCTTCCCCTCTCTCCCGTGTGCTCTCTTCCCCTCTCTCCAGTGTGCTCTCTTCCCCTCTCTCCCGTGTGCTCTCTTCCCCTCTCTCCCGTGTGCTCTCTTCCCCTCTCTCCCGTGTGCTCTCTTCCCCTCTCTCCAGTGTGCTCTCTTCCCCTCTCTCCCGTGTGCTCTCTTCCCCTCTCTCCCGTGTGCTCTCTTCCCCTCTCTCCCGTGTGCTGTCTTTCCCTCTCTCCCGTGTGCTCTCTTCCCCTCTCTCCCGTGTGCTCTCTTCCCCTCTCTCCCGTGTGCTCTCTTCCCCTCTCTCCCGTGTGCTGTCTTTCCCTCTCTCCCGTGTGCTCTCTTCCCCTCTCTCCCGTGTGCTCTCTTCCCCTCTCTCCCGTGTGCTCTCTTCCCCTCTCTCCCGTGTGCTCTCTTCCCCTCTCTCCCGTGTGCTCTCTTCCCCTCTCTCCCGTGTGCTCTCTTCCCCTCTCTCCCGTGTGCTCTCTTCCCCTCTCTCCCGTGTGCTCTCTTCCCCTCTCTCCAGTGTGCTCTCTTCCCCTCTCTCCCGTGTGCTCTCTTCCCCTCTCTCCCGTGTGCTCTCTTCCCCTCTCTCCAGTGTGCTCTCTTCCACAGTCTCCCGTGTGCTCTCTTCCACCGTCTCCCGTGTGCTCTCTTCCCCTCTCTCCCGTGTGCTCTCTTCCACAGTCTCCCGTGTGCTCTCTTCCCCTCTCTTCCCCTCTCTTCCCCTCTCTCCCGTGTGCTCTCTTCCCCTCTCTTCCCCTCTCTCCCGTGTGCTCTCTTCCCCTCTCTTCCCCTCTCTCCAGTGTGCTCTCTTCCCCTCTCTCCAGTGTGCTCTCTTCCCCTCTCTCCCGTACGCTCTCTTCCCCTCTCTCCCGTGTGCTCTCTTCCCCTCTCTCCCGTGTGCTCTCTTCCCCTCTCTCCCGTGTGCTCTCTTCCCCTCTCTCCCGTGTGCTCTCTTCCCCTCTCTCCAGTGTGCTCTCTTCCCCTCTCTCCCGTGTGCTCTCTTCCCCTCTCTCCCGTGTGCTCTCTTCCCCTCTCTCCCGTGTGCTCTCTTCCCCTCTCTCCCGTGTGCTGTCTTTCCCTCTCTCCCGTGTGCTCTCTTCCCCTCTCTCCCGTGTGCTCTCTTCCCCTCTCTCCCGTGTGCTCTCTTCCCCTCTCTCCCGTGTGCTCTCTTCCCCTCTCTCCCGTGTGCTCTCTTCCCCTCTCTCCCGTGTGCTCTCTTCCCCTCTCTCCCGTGTGCTCTCTTCCCCTCTCTCCCGTGTGCTCTCTTCCCCTCTCTCCAGTGTGCTCTCTTCCCCTCTCTCCAGTGTGCTCTCTTCCCCTCTCTCCCGTGTGCTCTCTTCCCCTCTCTCCCGTGTGCTCTCTTCCCCTCTCTCCAGTGTGCTCTCTTCCACAGTCTCCCGTGCGCTCTCTTCCACCGTCTCCCGTGCGCTCTCTTCCCCTCTCTCCCGTGCGCTCTCTTCCACTCTCTCCCGTGCGCTCTCTTCCACTCTCTCCCGTGCGCTCTCTTCCACTCTCTCCCGTGCGCTCTCTTCCCCTCTCTCCCGTGCGCTCTCTTCCCCTCTCTCCCGTGCGCTCTCTTCCCCTCTCTCCCGTGCGCTCTCTTCCCCTCTCTCCCGTGCGCTCTCTTCCCCTCTCTCCCGTGCGCTCTCTTCCCCTCTCTCCCGTGCGCTCTCTTCCACAGTCTCCCGTGCGCTCTCTTCCCCTCTCTCCCGTGCGCTCTCTTCCCCTCTCTCCCGTGTGCTCTCTTCCCCTCTCTCCCGTGTGCTCTCTTCCCCTCTCTTCCCCTCTCTCCCGTGTGCTCTCTTCCCCTCTCTTCCCCTCTCTCCCGTGTGCTCTCTTCCCCTCTCTTCCCCTCTCTCCCGTGTGCTCTCTTCCCCTCTCTCCAGTGTGCTCTCTTCCCCTCTCTCCCGTGTGCTCTCTTCACCTCTCTCCCGTGTGCTCTCTTCCCCTCTCTCCCGTGTGCTCTCTTCCCCTCTCTCCCGTGTGCTCTCTTCCCCTCTCTCCCGTGTGCTCTCTTCCCCTCTCTCCCGTGTGCTCTCTTCCCCTCTCTCCCGTGTGCTCTCTTCCCCTCTCTCCCGTGTGCTCTCTTCCCCTCTCTCCGTGTGCTCTCTTCCCCTCTCTCCCGTGTGCTCTCTTCCCCTCTCTCCCGTGTGCTCTCTTCCCCTCTCTCCCGTGTGCTCTCTTCTCCTCTCTCCCGTGTGCTCTCTTCCGGACGGGAGGCGCGCCAAGCTAAGAGCCCCCCAGCCGCGCTTCGGCACACATCCACATCGTGGCGCCAAGCCCGTCCGCGGCCCATTTAAAGCCATTGGGCCCGATCCCATTGCCGTAGTCCAGGGGTGGGCTTCTCTCGCTTCCCCCGGGAGACCACGAACGTGATATTCATCCCACTGACCATCTATCTTCGGCCGGTGGGCTAGGGACCCCAAATCCTCTCGCTGATTGGTCCCTCGGTTGCCGGGCCACGCCCCCGGCCACGCCCCCCGTACCACCAAAGCACTATTTGTCCACTGACCAACTATTGTTGCCAAAGCGGTCGGGTGCCCACCCGGGTTGACCCCCGCCCCCCCCCCCCCCCCGTACCACCAAAGCACTATTCGTCCACTTCCCGACTATTTTTGCCAAAACGGTCAGGCGACCGCCGGGGTCGACCCCCGCCCCCCCCCCCCGCGTACCGCGGAGGCCCTATTCGACCACCTACCGGCTACTGTTGAAAAGGAGAGATGTCCACCTGCGGTTTATTTGAATGGCCCGCACGTAATAGGTTGGTGGACACGCTTTAGAATAACCTATACGCATTAACGACCCTGTTAGTCTGTTGGTGCACTTAAATAGACACGCATATGTAAGCAGCAGCTCACAGAATGCTTATTTCTCCTTAAAAAATGAGTTTCCACCAACTCACTACACGTGGTGCATTCATATAGACTGCAGGTGGTCACTTCCTTTATGACTTAGTGAAAAACGGGGAAAAAGTCTACGTGCATTTACGACCCTGTTTGTCTGTTGGTGCACTTAAATAGACGTACATGTGTAAGCAGCAACTCGCAAAATGCTTATTTATGCTTAAAAACGAGTTTCCACCAACTCACTACGCGTGGCGCGTTCATTTAAACTGCGCGTGGTCCCGTCCACCGGCAGTTTATAGTTAATGGGCGACGCGTATTAGGTTCGTGGACACACTTTAGAATAATCTATATGCATTGACGACCCCGTTAGTCTGTTGATACACTTCAATAGACATACATATGTAAACATCAATTCACAGAATGCTTATTTATGCTTAATAAATGAGTTTCCACCAACTCAATACGCGTGTTGCATTAATATAAACTGCCCGTGGTCCCGTCCACTGGCAGTTTATAGTAATGGGCGACGCGTATTAAGTTCGTGGACACACTTTAGAATAATCTATATGCATTAACGACCCCGTTAGTCTGTTGGTACACTTTAATAGACATACATATGTTAGCAGCAACTCACAGAAGACGGAATTATGCCCTTAAAGTGGTTGTCCACCAATTAAATACACGTGTGCCATTCATATAAGCGTAAGGTGGTAGAATTACCAAAAGACTACAACGGACTACAAATATGGCACACGACCGGAACCAGCTTCCGGTTGTGTGCCATGTTTGTAGTCCTGCGTAGTTCTTTTCTTTATTCGATTCCCCAGGCGTTTATAATCCATTAAATGAATAAACAGAGACGCGATTCACATATTCAACTTTATTAGACACACATATGTTAGCAGCAACTCACAAAAGACACGATAATGGCCTTAAAATGAAATTCCACCAACTCACTACACGTGGTGCATAAATATAAACTACAGGTGGTCACTTGCTGTATGACTTAGTGAAAAACGGGGCAAACGTCCACCTGCAGTTTATGAGAATAGGCGACACGTATGAAGTTCGTGGACACTCTGTAGAATAATCTATATGCATTGACGACCCTGTTAGTCTGTTGGTACACTTAAATAGACATACATATGTAAACATCAATTCACAGAATGCTTATTTATGCTTAAAAACGAGTTTCCACCAACTCACTACGCGTTGTCCATTCATATAAATTGCATGTGGTACTGTCCACAAACCTCATAGGCGAATTCCATTCAAATAAACTGCATGTGGTCATTTCCACCTGTAGATTATGATGAACATTTAAACAATGTTCTGCGCGTTCAAAAATTGGAGAGAGGCCAGTTCAGAAAACGTTGAAATTTATTGATCAGAAGTCTCAAACAAACAGCTGTTTCGGTGGATCCTCAGACACACAAACGTCTCACAAAGGGTCGACCCCCAGAAAACACATACACATGGTTTTATATTTCACGCCGAATCTCTTCTTCAGCCTGGGTCCAATCAGATCGTCTCCCCTTTGTCCTGTCTCAGCCAACCAGCTCACTGCCTTGTTTTTCAAACCCGACATCTGTAACAAATTATAGAGGCCCAACACGCTCTGTGCGTAACCTGATCTCAACACACACATAGCAATTTCCTATGGAAAAACCCCACAATATCAGCGCTGTCTCGGTTAACCCAACTAACACACTGGTTATATTTTCAACATATTATGCATAGTTAGTAATCAATAATGAAATCATATTAAATGTAAAGGCACGTTTAAACCACAATAAGATCCTTGAGTGTACACATTGCTTCCCCAAAAATAAGATGTGGTTATTGTTACACATTCACACAAGCAGATCCTGCAACCCCCCTCTCACTGACCACATTCCGATCTCTGGCAACATCTAGCATCTGTAGAACTCTCAGCTTCAAGCAGGAAAATACATCCGATTTAAACAACATCAATCATCCATTTTTATATCGATCCATATACGGATCTAAATTCCCACAATTACAGTAGAAGTCCACACGTATGAAGTTCGTGGACACACTTTATAGTCTATATGCATTAACGACCCCGTTAGTCTGTTGGTACACTTAAATAGACATACATATGTAAACATCAATTCACAGAATGCTTATTTATGCTTAAAAAATTAGTTTCCACCAACTCACTACGCGTGGTGCATTCCCAGCAAACAATTTTTGGTTCCCAGAACGTTCTGGGAACGTTAGCGCATGGTTCCCAGAACGTTCCCAGAACAGATATTCTAACGTTCCCTGTTGGTTTTCCAGGAAAGTTTTTTTGACGTTAATAGAACGTTCCCTGTAGGTTAGGGAAACGTTCCCCTACCTTTGTCCTAACGTTAGGGGAACGTTCTCCTAACGTTAGGCGAACGTTCCCCTAACGTTAGTACAAAGGTAGGGGAACGTTACCCTAACCAACAGGGAACGTTCTATTAACGTCTCCTAACGTTAGGCTAACGTTCTCCTAACGTTAGGCTAACGTTCTCCTAACCATGTTATGGGGAATGAAATGAGCCTAAAATCACGTGTTATAGATTGAGAACAAAAACTGGGATAAAATAAATCAAAATTTATTGAATAAACTGCATAAACAACCTTTAACAACATACAAATACAACAAATAGAAAGAAAATAATAATAACTTTAAGACGTAAAACTAATTGGTAAAATTGTATTTTAAAATAATTATATAAATTACTATTTATTAAATGTAGAAAGAGAAATATATATATATATATATAAACTACATAAAAAGCCAAATAAAACAAATTGAAAGAAAACAATAACCATAAAGACATTAAACTAATTGGTAATATATAATTTATAAAAAAATATATAACATTATAATTACTATTTATTAAATGTAAAAATATAATAAAAATACAGAAGCCCCATCAAGTTCAATCTTCACTTTAGCATCATCTGAAATCAAAAGAAAAAGGAAATGAGTAAGACGTATCTTAAACACTGTAGTTGAAGTGAATCATTATTATATGAAATATGTATTATTAATTAATAGTCGCCAGTGACTGATGTTGATCAATAATATGCCTGCAATTAATTTACAGTACAGGCATTTAGTAGAGGCTTTTCCAACTCAAAGCGACAGTACCATATGGAAAACAATAAAATAATTTGACAATAATATGAGGAGTTCTATACAAAGTTACTTCGTTGATACAAGTACAATGTGTTTTACTAAAACGGAAACTGACCAAACTTTTATAAAACCGTCTTTAACATCACACCACTAGATGCCGCTGTTAGGCTACAAATCTTTTCAAACCTAGTGGCCCGTCTTATAAAAAGTTTGAAAGTTGATTGATCTATACTGATAATAAAAAAATGACATTGTTTACCATTTCAAATGTCTGTGTGGGGCATATTTTAAAACAAGAGAAATTTCGTCCTCCACATCAGTTGCCCTCAGCTGCTTAAAGTTTTTTTGTGTTGCTCCTACAAAATAGAATGACAATCTCTGATCAGATAAAGACTCCCTTTATGTTCACACAGTAAAACAAAACGTTTCAATGATGCTAAAATTACACAAGTTAGGACAAAACTTGCCTATTACTAAGTGGCATATTTGTAGGTCTTGGAAGGCCTGTTTATTTTTCTTTCCTTTCAGACTGTAGGCCCCCAAAACCTCATTTGTGGCAATCTTGCGCAACATTTTGCGGACTGCAGCACCAGGATTTAAGCCCCCAAGGGATCGAAGGTAGTTCATCTGTAAAAAAATATGACAAATAATTAATGCAATGAAAGCATTTAGTTTAAAAAGTGAAGTGTGTTCAAATAACGTTCATAAAGATTGATCTGTGTATTTATTGAACATGCGAGTTAAAATCTGCTACCAAGTTTTAACTGCCCTTTACTACAATTCTAAAGAATCAGGTTACAGCAGAATCTGAAGAATATATATATATTTATTTGCGGGTTGATACATTTGGGCATGAGATTGCGGGTTCGCACACTCATTTCACAATTAAATGAAACAAATGTCTGGATTTAGTTTGCAATTTGGTGTATCAACCCGCTACATTAACTAGTAGTTAGGTCATTTATATCACAGGTTCTCAAACTTTGGGTCATAAGGAGAGTCGCGCAAAGCCACTTGATGTTGCTGTGCATTAAAAATGTTTATAGCAACCAAAAAATATACTTGTATAGTTCACGTGTTTATTGTGCTCGGACACTGGATGATTTTCTCAACGCTAGACCAACCTTCCGAACTTCCGAATAAGAAATGCGGCCCAACACTTTTTCAATAGTGAATCACTAGGAATCCAGTTTAATGCTACAACAGTGGCTGCCAGCAGATTTTTTAGATGTAGCCTACAATCAACATTCTTGCATATATATTTACCATCTTGGTTCGTTTGTCCTTGTGGGCAAGCTCAGTGTCCAGCAGCTGGAGTTCTTCCACTGTATGACACGGCCCATTATCGAGCAGGTCTCCTCCATCCTCTGACGCCGTCACAGCTGTAGAAGCCAGCAATTGTCGCTGCATGGCCAGGATTTCTTGTTGATTTTCAACAATTTCTTGCAACTTTTGCAAGACTTTTGTGCGATAGTCTATAAAGCATTTTGAACATCATTGAATATACTTTAATTTAATTTTAAAAGTTAAAAACGGACTTACTCTTTGTGGCTGCTTCAGACGAAGACTGGGGCTCTTCTAAAAGGAGCTGGGAGGCAACTGTTGCAAAATAAAGCAATAAGCCCCAAGAGGCAGTGGGTTACTGGTGTATTTTATAACGTCTTCAGGATAAAAATCAAGGACCAAAACGGACCTTTTTATAAGTTTAAAAGCAATTAATTATTGATAAAGATACACTAATTTGAATAGTCAATATAAACAAAAATTCAATTATATTTTGCACAACCTTGAAGATTTTTAGACACCCGTTGCTGTGGGTTCTTCTGCAGTGATTCTTCTAACCAAATAACCAAATAAACTATTAAATGGAGCCATACTGATAAAATTTCAGGTATGAAAATTAAACAAGAAAAAATATGCTTACAATTCACAGAACAATCACTTGAAATGTCATTGTTGTCTGTTAGAAGTCAAAACGCAAAAGAGAGTCAAATACTGCATGTCAAGTACTAATACTTAAAAACATATTTTGATATTCTACGAACCCATGTCCAGAGAAGTCTTGGGCAAGGGTGTGTCTGTAAATACATAATAAAAAACTGAAAGAACAACAAGACAATTATGTATTAAATTTAATGGCACCAACTTACATTTAGGTGGAACAGGTTTACATGTACTTTTTGTTGACTTCTTCCTAGATAATACTCTGCCATCATCTGAAAATAAGAACAAATTGTGTTAAAATAAAACATAGAGCAGGGCTAGTTAACTTAGCTCCTGGAGGGCTGGTGTCCTGCAGAGTTTAGTTCCAACCCTGATCAAATACTACTAATTATTTGAAATTTATGAACAGGTGTGTTAGATAAGGGTTGGAACTAAACTATGCAGAACACATGCCCTCCAGCCCTAGCATAGAGTTCACAAATACAATTCAAATTGTATGTTAAATCTTATGTCAAATCTACTGTAAATATCTGAAACAAAGTAGCAAAATACAATTTGTCCAAAGAAACTTGCCTATATGAGACACATTCTTTCCTTTAATCAGAGGCGGACAGAGTACACAGGTTCATTACTTGAGTAAAAGTACAGATACCCCTTGCTAAATTTTACTCAAGTACAAGTAAAAGTACTACAGTCAGATGTGTACTTAAGTAAAAGTACTGAAGTACATGTTTTTAAAAGTACTTGAGTATCAAGAGTACAAGAGTACATTTTCTAAATATTGCATTACTACTGCCACAGTGCTTACATTTATGTACAGAAACGTCCTACATGGAGTTATGAAAAATGCTAATGTTAATACCTTGGAGAATGTTAAAGGAATTTAAAGTAAAATAAAGTAATTTTAATCTTTTTACCATGCTTTATTCTTTTCACCTCTGCTAGAGTTTTAATGGATTTTTTGCACCCACATTTGAACTGAACAGTTTTAAACAACACACCGCATACTCAAGAACATCAAAGCAAATACTCGGCTTACATTAATTACATTAACTAAAATACATAATAGCCTAAACTGCGACTGCACTACAAAGTCTTTCCGTACAATATATTTTTTTAATTTTTCACAGATAGCGTTGTACATTATGAATGAAATACAATAACAATAGTGTAAATTATTCGATTTATTAAAATTATTAAATGGATGCCAACTAATTGGGAAAATAAAGACCATCCCCACTACCCATAACCTCACACTTGATTCCAAAACCACTGTTAGGCATTTTGTAGACAGTTTCTTTATTTTATTGAAAATAAATGCCTGTATATGATCTTAAATGTGGAAAATGCAGACAAACAAGTTTAGCCAAAAAGAGCTTCGAACCAACATTACGATGATGTCACGTCAAAACTACATATCTTCGGTCTTACCGACTATACGTCAATGACGCTATGTGAATTAACGGTGTTTATACATTCTCAAATACACATGCTTCCGACGCCTATGCTACATGTACACATCAGTGTAAAGTAGTTTAATTATCTTTAATGAGTCTCATTATGCACACGTACTTTGTTTCAACAATGTTTTCTAAACGCTAGGGCCATACACAAACGCCGCCCCTGAAATCAATAAACCTAAAACAGCAAAGAAGGCGATATAGCAATGTTCTGACACACCTCTGAACCTGACCGTGTTATACACGCAGCTTAGAGCAAAGAAGAGAAAATAATAATGATTAAAGAAAATCAGCTGACCGGTCGCGATGTTTTCAAGTTAATTTCATGTTATATTTAGCATTTTATATGACGCTATTGGCTACTCTTCCCTTACCTTTATTCTTTATTCGTATAAAAATACACACAAAACACATATTCTTCAATCGTGCATTTATTAGCTTCTTGTTGAAGAAATGTTACTTTAGCTTCATCGCGGATGTCCTGAATGAGGAAGTGTACACAGGACGTGTCATGCAGACGTGAGATGATTGACAGCTGTGTACAGCAAATGATAGAGCTCTGAGGTCTGGGTGATTGTTGCTGATAGGCTGTCCCAATAAGTGGCGCCTGCACAATCCAATCACGTTTGAGAGGGAAAAAACAAATTGGTGGTTTCCGAGATTTTTCTTTTTCCTTTTTAGAAGTAACGTGTACTTACGGTTATGGATAGAAATGTAGCGGAGTAAAGAGTACAATATTTGCCTCTCAAATGTACTTGAGTAAAGTCATGAGTACTCCCCAAAAATTATACTCAAGTAAAGTACAGATCCCTCAAAATTGTACTTAAGTACTGTACTCGAGTAAATGTACTCCGTTACTGTCCGGCTCTGCCTTTAATACATATATATTTTTTAATCAAACAAATCACAAGTGGTTAAATATCTTATTTTAGGGTTATTGAGGTGCCCAAAATGTCACAACTTCAATTTTGTTCATTCATTTGTTTTCTCAGAAACATCTCAGAATAAATGAATAGAGCTTTATGTTAATGTGTGCTTCAGGGAAAAAATATATTTACATAGCATTTAGTAAACTAGAGAATGAGTGACAACAGTTTCTGTTTATAGTTTTAAGAAATGTTTCAGTCTTTTTAAGAGTTGAAATATAGATTTTGGAAGTGATTTGAACTGTTACCACTTGAGGAGGAATCTTTTTCTGACAGAAATCTCCTTGGCTTCTTCTGTGCCCTCTTTTTAGTTCTTGTGGTGTCCTCTGTTTCAATATTTGAAGTCTCCACCACACGGGAACATTTTTCTACAGCATTGCTGTATGAACCTAAAAAAAATGTGGCAAATATACCTTTTTAGCAATGCTCTTGATATTTAGTTTTACAGTTTTTCTCAATTGCTAAAACACTAAAACCCATTGGCTGAACAAACTTATTTAGCTAATTGTGCAATCTGTTGTCAATACCTTAAACCATTTCACATGGTAAAACACAATTTGCAAATCTCACTTAGACTCTTCAGCAAAACGCTAAACACATTCTCATTCTCAAAACACATTCTGCACTCTAATGCACATGTCATCCATACTGGTAAACACAAGTGGCAACAATCAAATACAAATAGAGAACATGTGTCATTGATTGAACACAACCACTCAAAATTGATTTAACCTGTTTCAAATGATGTGACACAACCAATATAAGCAGTTCCGAGAGAAAACAGGTTTTGAAGGTGGGAAGGAGAAAGTCTGAAAATTGATAGAAGAAACAATATGAGAAGACGAGTGCGTATTCGAGGTGGGCAAAGAGGAGGAGGCCAAGAAAGAGGTGGAAGAGGAGGAGGAGGGCAAGAAAGAGGAGGAAGAACCCCCAAAATAGTGCAAAGAGCAAAGCAGAGTAGTAATTTCTGAACAATTTTGAGCTACGATGATAGAACATGTTTTCATTCATCAAAAGACAAATGAGGGAACAATATAAACTTTGTTTTGAGATTAAAAATGTACTTCTCCCTGAGAACTATGTTTTGAACAATGTATTTTCTATTTATTGGTGTATTGTTTACTGACTGCTTGATTTCATTTTGCAAGAGGAGTCAGAGGTTTTGTAAATAGTGCTTGAAGATGAGGTTTTGTGTTCAATGTTTTCAGAAATGGAGCAAGGTTTCAGAAATTGTGTTTTAGCAATTGAGAACAACTGTAATAATGTTCATTAAAATATGAGCAGGGATATTTTTTTAACCTTTAGATGCAGAAAATCTTGCTTTATGTATGTATGAAAAGTCCACAGTGTTTAGAGGGTATTTTATGGATACAATATGAAAATCCTCCATCCCCCTTGAATGTCAATCCCTTGATCTCTCTCTGCATTTCCCCATTCCAGCACTGGATATTGCATATATACAATGGAATTACTTTACCTGTTTTCAGCCAAATTTTTTTTAACTGTAACCTCCTCCAGTTGATCCTGTCAGGCAAACTGCAGCTTTTCACAAGCTGCCGCACATTTGAAAAAGTCCAATAGCAGAATATTTTCCCCTGAAAAAAGTAAATATAAAATACTGTAAATATATGCATATTACAAAAAATTATTGATTGAAAACAAAAACGTACCTCTGTGCTCTCCTCCAACCATGAGGTTGGGACAATTTCAACTGAATTGTCATCTGAAAATTCCACCACTGCATATTGTTTTGTGGCCATCTGTCAAAATGAAATAGGATTTCACGGGATCGGTACACTGTAAACCCGGATAAGTAGAATTTACTTAAAAAAATCCAGGTAACTCGTTGCCTTAAAATTTTTAAGTAATGAAGCATTAGTTGAATAAGTGAACTGGACTACGTTCAATGTACTTGAGCCCATAATGGAATGGAATAGAATATTTAAGTTGAATGTACTAATAACCGAGTTACAGTGACTGAAGATACTTAGTTTAAACAATCATTCCCCACCCATTTATTTAACTCGGCTTGTTAAGTAAGCATTACTCCATTACCAATTCAACTAAATTGTATATTCTAACTGCCCCAACTTATTTCTAACTCAAAATATGTCTTTCAATCAATAAAACCATGTAAAATACATAGATACAACTGACACATTAAACTGATCCAATTTTTTTATTGAACATGTCTTTTTTATTAGCAACAAAAGAAACAAAGCCATGACCTAATTCTATTTCCTCACTGATGGCATGAAAAGAAAAAAATATCTTCCTCTTTACCTCCAATCATATTGAATTACACCTCTCTAAATTAGGTTGACAAACTGGCAGGATAAAACTCAGCCCTGCTGAAGACTGGCATCTTAAAAGTTATACTTCAAAACTCAACATTTACTCTTCAAATTTGGTTGACAGACTGGCAAGAAAAAACTCAGCCTTGCTGAACACTGGCATCTTACATTTAACATATACAAATAACAAATCTGTACATGGAAAAACAAAAAAGTGTGTGAGAATAACATTAACTAAATAAGCTAACATTAGCTAAATAACAAAAACTTAAAGAGGCATGACAGTAGTTAACTAACAACGAATAAATAAATAAAAAAATCAAGAAATTAAAGCTAACTATGTTAGCTAGTGTGCAACAACTTACAAGGATGTTTGCAGTTCTCTGGCTAGCTGCTGCACCGTCTCAACTTTAGCTGTCTGGAAGCAACAGAGTAAAATGGTTCAGAGCGGACATATTAGCTCGGTATCAATTTAAAAGCATGTAGAGATTGCCTGGCCAGCAGTCTATTGTGTGAACGAGTACGTTACCCGGACACCGGGCGGACTCGAAGTGTACCCAAATAAGACGGTCGCCGGACACGTCGGAGCAAAGCTAAATTTATTTCAGTCAGTCGTAGTCACACAATAGAATCCGCTAACAAGGCAGCGGGTATTAGCGCCAACTCACCGGGACGTTAGATGTTCCGTGCGGAGCTAACGATCGCTGCTTCAGGTGTCTGGCTCAGCTCAACTTGCACTAGCTGTCTGGAAGCGAAATACAATTTCCGTTACGGGCGCTAGCTAACGTTACCAGTGAAGATATTCGTTAGCTAGGAGAGTGTGGGGCAGAGTTAGCTGGATAGCTACCCTGCTAATAACTAGCGAAGTTCATTTTTCAGTTTTTTTTAAATAACTACAGTACTATTGAAATGAAACTTTGATATACATATATATATATCTGATAGATACTTTGAGTTATATCAAAGTATAATTTCTATAGTGTTGTCCCCATGAAAATATATAATAAAATATTTGTACAAATGTGAGGGGTGAACTCACTTTCGCGATATACTGCTAGCTAAGTTACATCAGCAAGCAGTCGGGACTGCAACGGCATGCCAGTGCCAGGTTCCCACTTACCGTTTTGTGGCTGAACTCGGTTTATTCACCGAAGGCTTCTAGCTTCGGTGAATGAACAACGTGCTTGCTGTAACGGCAATTTAGATACAGGTGTATTCCGTCTCAAATTTTGGCGGTTGTGACGTCAATGCGTTGCTATTTGTAAAAGGCAAAACTTGATGATATTGAGTTGTTTGAGCTCAAACACATAATTACAATAAGATAGGCCATTAAAAAGTACAGTTTACTCAGAATTCTTAATTAATGTAAAGAAACAGTAGTACAAACTCAAAAACTTAACTTAACTTAACTTAAAAACACACTTACAATAAGAAAGGACATGAAAAAGTTAAGCTTAATCAGAATTAACTAGTAATGTCAACAAATTAGACACATTTAAGTAATATGAACTCAAGCTGTTTGAGTTGAATCAAAATCTGGGTTTACAGTGTAGGCAGTTTACAGTAATGTCTTAGATCATTCGGCATTATTATTTAGTAACTGTTTTTTAAAGCAATAACAGTGCTTTATCCTAAATAAGTACTTGTTCATACTAAACCTCTCGTACCTTATTGCTTACTTATTAAATTACATTCTGGAATACTGGATTCTTAGCCAGAATGTCTGCATTTAAAGTAATGAGGTAAGAATGTGTGTAATAAGGATAATGTACAGTCATCCGTATATCGTGACAATGTCTTAGTTTATTGTGCGATAAGAACTTCCTGACTGTACTAGAATGTTTAATATCTTATTTTGAATGACCTATTTTTTTCCTTGCTGTCCATGATGTCCTTAAATGAGACTTGTTTCACAGGAATGTGATCCCTATGGACTGTCCCCACAGAGGAGCGAGAGAGCGAGAGAGCGAGAGAGCGAGAGAGCGAGAGAGCGAGAGAGCGAGAGAGAGAGAGAGCGAGAGAGAGAGAGCGAGAGAGAGAGAGCGAGAGAGAGAGAGCGAGAGAGAGAGAGCGAGAGAGAGCGAGCGAGAGAGAGAGAGCGAGAGAGAGCGAGCGAGAGAGAGAGAGCGAGAGAGCGAGAGAGAGAGAGCGAGAGAGAGCGAGAGAGAGAGAGCGAGAGAGAGAGAGCGAGAGAGAGAGAGCGAGAGAGAGCGAGAGAGAGAGAGCGAGAGAGAGAGAGCGAGCGAGAGAGAGAGAGCGAGAGCGAGCGAGAGCGAGAGAGAGCGAGAGAGAGCGAGAGCGAGAGAGAGCGAGAGAGAGAGAGAGAGAGAGAGTCATCCGAGAGCGAGAGCGAGTCAACCCATCGCGAGAGCGAGAGCGAGAGCGAGAGCGAGACTTCCTGTGCTCAGTGTTCATGCAGGACGGCCAAGAAAATCAATTCCTGGCCTTTTTCTATCATTATGGCAATTCTTGTCAGCTGGCGTTCTGGTATGAGCTTCATCACTGCATGTCTTGTTTGGACTTTAAAACATCCAAGTGTTCTTGAGTCTAGTGGATCTCTGAACAGTGGTTGAGATCTTTCAAAACATCTACACATCAGCAACTGTGAACCTGAATCTTCCAACTCATCTCTCTCTTCAATGGCCTCACAGCAGTTTCCTTCAGCAAGAATAAATGCATTGTTGGGCCTTTTGGTTTTCGACTTGGAGGCCACCACAGAGAGAGGAGAAGTGGACATCTCTGTGAGACGTTTGACCAATTGAACAAGTGGCTGCCTTCCGGACCTTACAAGCCGCTTTAGCTTTGCGAGATAATTCTCGAATGGGAATGCACTGCATGCATCAAGGCTGCCAAAAGTCATTGCCTCTTCTGATAGATGTACCATTGAATGGATGTTGTACACCAGAAAGTGGTCTCCATACAGTTCTTTTGTTTTCTCAATAAAGTATTGCATTAGCTCTTTGCTGTATCGGTTGTGTTCCCTTGCCAATGTTGGACAAAGCAGAAGACTCAAGGCAACACTAAATGCCATGAAATGGTCGTAAAGTTGGTCACTCAAAATGCCCTTCAGCACGATCTTGCCTGTATAAACAGCAAACTGGCGCAGTTCTGTTGCCTTCCACCTATCAATGTCCTCTAGATTCCGAGGTTTTCGGGCAAAACAGTTTGGAATGGTGTGTCTGAGTAACAGCAGTCTTTGCGTCACCTCATTTATTTGCCCCGCAGACAGTCTTACTTTTCTATCTCCTCTAACCCACTCTGTGATGAGCTTCTTCATAACACCCAGGCAGGCTTGGTGCATGTAGTCAATTGGAAATTGTTGTATCATATCCAACGGGAGCCTCAAAAAGGGAGACACTGGTGCAGTCTCATTCTCCTGACGTATGGCCATTTCAGCACGAAATGCTTCATTGGTGCGCAGAGTGAGATTTTCTACCTCTGGGTACGTTACTCGCCTGGAGACCCATGTGCCTTTCTGAGTGCATTTGTCACAACCAAAATACCCAGAATACTGCTTGATCTTCTTCACCATTGCTCTTGCTGGTGCATCGCACACAAAACATCTGATCCTAATCTTTTTTCCATCCAGACCATTGTCGAGGAGCTCTTGGATGTCATTTATGGCTTCCTCAGCAAAATCCAGATCTTTTGGTTCGGTGGGACCAAGTGTCAGTGTGACAGGAAAAACACTAATGGGGTTTAGGTGAATAGCACAGAGGATGGGCCAAAGATGTGTCCTGCTGCTTTTAAAAATGGGTAGGCCATCAATATTAAATGATAGCTCCAGTGTACTCACTCTTTCAATCATCTCTGTTGGATAAAGTTTTAACTGCTCACTAATGCTCTCTCTTAAATTAAAATGAACACACTCCATTCCTGACTTTCGTGCTGATGTAACAGTCCTTGGAGTTTTCAGCAATGTCCTTGCTGTGGATGGGAGCTCTGGGTGTCCATTTCTTTTAAGTCCTCTCAGGAGATCATCTAAAGCATTATGCGTGATGCTGTGCTTTATTGCCCATTCATGCAGAAATGTTGGGAGTGAAGTTGAGGCTGTTTCATTTTCACTCTCAGTTCCTGCAGTGCAGCTTTCCTCACTGAGCGCATTGTTCACACTCTCATGTCCAGGGACCCGTTTCAGAAAGCAGGGTAAGTGCAAACTCAGAGTAAGTTAACCCCAGAAAACGGGATACTCTGGGTTTTCAGTTTCAGAACGCGAGGTATATCAAACCCGTGACCGCGGGGTAAGTCAAGCCCGTTTCAGAAATCAAGGTATCTTATACTTAGAGTGAGTAACCATAGTAACCTACTCTGTGAACCTAACCTGGTCTGGAGCAGGTTTTATTCCACTAACCTGAGGTTTGTTACAATCTCCGCCCCTTTTAGAAGCGCGAGTGGTGTTGAAATTGCCTTCGTCGTTTGTTTTTTCATTCGTTTTCCTTAATCGCGCACAAGTTCGTAACACAGACATTAAATGTCCGTTTATTCAGGAACCCGTAGACGAGGAAGCTGCATTAATACAGAGAGAGTTACATTTACGTCGGGAGAGAATATATGGTGAAGCCACGTTTGGATGTTTTATCATATCCGGAGGATTCTTTTATTTGAGCGGCACAGTTTTTCTTTACAGTCCATTAAATATATTCATAATCTGCTTCATCCTTACATCACAAACCTCACTCGTCGTGGCTGCGCTCTTACATCTGAGCAGATTCTCTGTATGGCTTTACGTTTCTTAACTAATGGAAGCTTTCTTTATAACACCGGGGATGCAGAACACGTTAGCAAGGCAACTGTATGCAGAGCAGTAAGAAAAGTGTGCATCGCTCTCAAGGACTTTATATACATTTGTGTTAAGTTTCCTGTGAGAGTCATCAAAGAGGAGTTTCATAAGATTGCAGGTGAATGGTGAACGTCTTTCTGAATAAGCTGATCAAATAAATGTGGTCTTGCTGCCAACTCTAATAATTCAAATACCCTTTAGGATTTCCCAATGTGATTGGGTGCACATTTAAAAGGTCCCACTCGCCCCGTTCTTCTCTGGCTTCGAACTGCCGTCGGTCAGAACGAGGGACGGGCGCTCTAACCACGAGCCTAACGACCGCAGTCCCTTTTGCGTCTGTCGCTAGAGCATCTCTAGCTGGCCTCCATCTCTAGCTGGCCTCCACAGCCGGAGCAGGGGCAAGCATGGCCAGTTTTTTGTCTTCTACAGCCACAGTGCTCGGTTCTCATATACTCAAAACTTTCAAGGCCAGTTTATTAAATATATCAAACATTTCCCAGTCAGGCATCCTACTACCAAGAGCATTTAAACTCATCGGACTGAATGATGTTTTTAAATTTTATTCTCAGCTGCTGCCATGTTCTTTTTATTGCAGAAGGATTGCACCTACATGACAAAAAATCGTAGGTATATATGTTTATATATACATATATATATATATATAGTGCCTCCAATTCGACTGGCGAGAAATAAACGGAGCGCTTTTTGTCACGTGGCGTTGCCATGGTGAATCGTGTTATCTTCGCTCAATTGATGATGGCTTTTTAAAGCCGCGATGAACACGAGTAACCTCGGGTGAACTTACTCAGAGTGGATTGAACTGATTGAAACCAGCTGTTCTGAAACAGAAAACTCAGAGTAGCGATTATCTGAGTAAATCAACTCAGAGTTCATATTTTAACTCAGTGTTGCTTGAACCTCCTTATTGAAACGGGTCCCAGAACTGCAACACTCCCCACTGAAACTAACATCAACAGTACCAACAGAACTTGAGATGTCATCATCAATGTCCATTCTTTCAGCATATCCTTCTTGAGGTGCTAATGGTTGATCTAATCGTTCCTCCTCCACAGGACTTTCATCCAATGATCTTCGTGCATATTTCCACTGCCTTGTGTATCGCTGCCTCTTAGATTTTGAATCCATTCTAAAGCCAATATACTGGACTTAATTAAAATGTGGTCATAACATATTTCACAATAATTCATTAAACATCACATTCATAAATTCATAATTTGCAATGCAGCCTTAAAGTTGCCCTTTTAACAAAAAATTATACTTGGCAGATTATTGCTGACCAAAAAAGTAGTAATAGTAGTAAGAAAATAGTGATATGCAGTTTGTCATGATTAGATTGGAATTTAAAAGTAAAAGTTTCAAGTAAATGTAAGTGTTCCACTGACGGAACAGGTTGAACAGGTTAAGGTGCAAGGTATACATTTTGTTGTGTGTTCCCTGCGCTGGAACTCACAGCCTTTTGAATTATTGAGCTGCACAGGAACACTTTAGGAACATTATTGATAGCCACTGATGATGTGATATATAAAAATGTTGTACTATGATCTAAATATTTGGGTTTACACACCTGAGGAAGACGAGAACTTCTACCTTAGTGACACTGCTCGTTTCTCAATGTTATACAAATAAAGTAATCTATTTGTCTTTGTTGTATATTGCATGTTGAATCCGTTTTTCAATAATCTGTTACACGTCAACCCAGCAGGTGGCGATATGACAGTATGTATGCGAATCGTCAATAAACCGGAAGAAGAATCTTGTTCACCATGATTGCATGAGCTCAGTTGTGCACAAAGCACATGATTTGAAGTCGTTTGGCGTTTTTGATATGCGGTTAAAAGGTAAGCGTTTATTATTATTAAGTTTTTTGAAAAAAAATTGAATACTCTTTTCATAGGTTCTTTCATATTGTTTAGTTAGTAGACTGTGAGAGTTTGGTACACTGCATTGCCAGCTGATACGAGAAAACCTTTAACCTTATTGTTAGTTATCAGTTTATTCGAAAGTGTATAATTTTTAAAGTAAAAAACGTTTTGCTTGTTGCCAGAGCTTTATCATTGCATAAACCCTAACATGAGTCTGCACTCGCCTCCACGTCCGCTTACTTTAAACCACGAGAACGTACAGTATTTCGAATTGTTTTGGTCCACAACAAACATAGCGCTGATAAGGCAGAAATGGGAATGAAATCTAATAACAGTTTGAATAACTCTTACGGGGCTGTACACTGCAACACGTATGTCCTATGCTAGTTACCCGTCTATTATGTGATACCCGCATGTGTTTTTTTTTTCAAAAATAAGAAACGTTTATACTTGTGCTAAAATAGTTTGGCATGTACCACAAAACCTCTGTAGCACCAGTCCTATGTGAAAAAAAAGTTAACGTACCGCCCTTCTTCAAAAACTGCTGCAACAGAGATAACAAAATTCTTAAAGATGGTATTTGTAGAAATGCAATCTTGAACAGTTCTGAAGTGTCTTTTCTGTTCTAAAATGACTACCACTGTGTACAAGTCATTGATGTTAAGTGATGAGTTTTGGGCTCAAATTGGCATTTAAAGTCACACCAAAGGTGTTAATCTGTGTTTAAGACGTGGATTTATGCAGAACAGTAAAGTTCTTAAACACTGACTGAATCAGTAATTTCTTTCTGAAACTTGCCCTATACATAGGTATTGTCATATTGGAAAAGATAAGGGCCCTCCCCAAATTGTTGCTATAAAATTAGAAGCACACAATTCCATAGAATATCATATGCTGTAACGTTAAGATTAGTACCCACAGAAATGCCTAAAGTAGTCAAACCTGTACATTAGGAGGGGCGGCCCGAAACCTTTGGCAATATAATGTATGTATGTAAGTAATGCTTTAGTTTTTTATTTTTATTTATGCTATATACCATTAGATTATGTAAAGCTTGTTTAAGCCACCTCAGTGTTATTTAAAACATTAATGAAATATCCTATCATCAGACTTTCTTTTCAGGTAACTTTGTATGAACCACAAAATGTATCAACTTACATTCTAAAACAAGGCCTAGCCCCTTTGTCGTCTTCAGTGGGAAAACGTTGGCGTCTTCTGAAATAAAAATGTTTGTCATGCTTTAAATAAAGGTATAGGTTGTTTGCAAGTGAAAAAAGTGCAGGGGAAAAGATATCTATCTAACAGTTTTATTTTAGTTGACTTGTGAAACCTTTTTATGCATCCCTGAAACAAGTGAGTTTCACAATATTTTTAATTTATCTTTTTTATTTTCAAGTGCTTGGAGACTTTGTCTGTTGTCTGGGGGGGGGTCTATAATTACCATTGAATATAACGTCAACTGGAAAGTTAACATAAATTGGCAGAGGTTAACTTTAGTTTAGTTAAAGCTAGTTTAGTCAGTTTAGTGTTAGTTAAACAGTGAAACATAAATACAAATAAATAAAAAATAAATTGATTTAATTGCCAATATACTTACAATGCCAGTGATGTTCTGTAAGGGGCACTTTAAACAGTTTATTTAGCTGCTGTTGAAACAAGAAAAACATGGCAACATATGAGTTTGAGATCCATTTAGTTTCATCAGTGATTACTGACTAAATATGTTTTGATGAACATGGCAAGCTAGCGATGCAGGATGCTAGAATGTTTGCTTAATAACAAAAAACTGTCTCCCTTGGAGTATTACTGATAACTAACTTGCTGCATGACATTGCATTAACTGATTTAAACCCAAATACAGAGAAGGGTGTCTGACAGTCACGCAAAACATATACTTACAATAAGCCAAAGACGCTCTGTGAAAGGGCTCTTAAAAGAGCCTTTGGGGTATACTGTAGGTAGCTGCTGTTGACACACACAAAAAAGAGCAAACATGACTAAATACCATGACATAAAATATGAGGAACATGAAAAACAAGATATGCAGAGTAACTGCTATGTTTGTTACTTACTGCAATCAGATGCCAATTGACTCTGGAAAAAAGAATAATTATTTTAATGGAATAAATTCACAGATATATGTACATTGCAATTTATATGTGCTCCAACAATTTGAAGAATATTGAAACCCACTAACAAGAGAGAAGGGGTACTGCAGGACCAGGATTGGGAAACGTGTGATAAAGTAAATATCTGTATGTTCATTTAAATATTTATGGCTGTAAAACGCATGCTGCGGCTTTACTAGATCTGCGAAAACTAACTTTTACTGTTCCATCAGCCAATGAGACGAGATTTTGTAGGAGAGACACCTCGTTATACATTCCACCAGCACAGAAAATCAAAGCGAGCCACGGTATTTGTGAATGCGCATCCAGTTTTGTGCAAGAGCAGAGGTTGTCAAGTCTGTCTATGAGCACTTGGCCTGTGCGAAGGTCTCTTGCTGGCAGCCAAGGCAAACATTTGTATTTCTTTCAAGTAACGTTACCAAGTTAGGTGTGACTGTTCGAAACGATTTATTTTATTTTAATCCGTGCGAATTTGCCCCATTAGCACAACGTGACGTTAACGGAAAGAACGAGTTATTGTAGAAAAAGAAGGAAAGTGGTACTAACAGATGTGCTATTACTGTTACATGTACATGAAATGTAGGTATAGGGGGTTGATTTTATTCTGTTCAGTGGGTTTCATGTGAAAGCGGCAGTTTTTTTATTTTAAGTGGTGAAACCGATTTCCTTCCTGCTGCGAGGTAAACTAGATTTTTTCAGATTTTTAAACATAACGTTACATTTAGGTTTATACGTTTAGCTTAAAACATTGACCGGTCAAGAGAAAATAATTACCTCAGGAAAACGGTCAGTGATTCCAGTTAGAGTGAAATATGCAGCTATGCGCGCACACGTACAGTACCTGCCCTCAGTCATGTTTCGCGTCCTGCGAGTTGACTTTAATTGTGGGAGATTTTTGTCTATTTCGTTCATATTTACAAAGATATTCTTACCTTTTTCATAGTTTAAATGTCAAAGTTGTAAAACTAATTCGGGCACATATAGGAAGTTCGTTTCACACAGCTTTTAAGTATCCCAATACCCTATTGTGTATTTTGTGAAAATGTGTTTTCAATGACGAAATGGACAAAAATCTGACACAATTAAAATCAACTCGCAGGAACGCGAAACATGACTGAGGGCAGGTACTGTAAGTGTATTTTACTATAACTGGAATCACTGACCGTTTTCCTGAGGTAATTATTTTCTCTTGACCGTCAATGTTTTAAGCTAAACGTATAAACCTAAATGTAACGTTATGTGCTAATTGTGCAATGACATTTAAAACGTAAATACTCACTACAGATTTATTTTTATATAGGCAGGTTAAATTAAAGTATTTTACATCAGGATAGCTGACGGGACCGGAGGTTCCTCTCAGAAGGCAGTCGCTCTGTGCGCGCGCGGTGGCCACAGACCCGTTTATAGGCTGCCCGCATTCAGGGTTCGCGGGCACCGCACGCGAGCAAGATGTAACTCTTTTGACTTTTTTTTTCGTTTATTATTTTCGTTTTTCTTAGAAAATATATGCATTTATATAACGATAAAACTCAATAAATTATGAATATAAAAATATGATTTTAAATACAGTGTGCAACATAATTGAAATCTGAAAGAGGGTTGGCCAGCACTTGTTTTTTGCTATTGAATGCCTAGAACAGGCTATTATGCAGACTATGCAGTTATATAGCTAGTACAAGCTGCCCTAAAATGTTCATGTATTACATTAGCTGCTACTTAATGTGTCACTGTAAAAGAGAATTTTGTGTAACTAGAATGCATATTGATTAAAATTCATCTTTGTGTTTGCTATACTAGTTCAAAGCAGTTATTCCCTAAAGTTTATCAAGATTATTTATTTTAATACTCAATAACAACAATCACAAGCTTATGCCTTTGTATTTAAATGTATGAGGTAGAGCCCGACCGATATATCGGCCGGCCGATATTATCGGCCGATATGAGCTAATGGCATTTAAATCGGCATCGGCGTTTATAACGGCCGATAAAACATGAGAAAAAGAGTCTCATGCTTCACTCATGTTATGAGTGTTGCATAGTTTGCCCACCAGAGGGCGGTCTGCAACTCCCCAGTTGACAACAGCGGCGTCGTTCGAACGGGACGGCCGAGACCTTTCCAACGAGCCCGGCCACGCATCGCTGCGACCTTCCCTCGCGGAGATACGGACCGAAACGTCGGCCGTTTTCAATCCGGAAATGGCGCCTCTTTCCCGGATCGGCCGGCCCGGCGAGCCGCTAGCTTGAAACTCGGCTTCTTCCGCCGGGTGCTGGCGGTCTCCGAGTCCGCCCAGGTCAGCCCGCTGCTCGGGCAGGTCCCCCGGGTGAATCGCGGGACTAGCTGGGACTCTCTTAAGGTAGAGCTGGCGAAAACAACTTTGTCGTTCGTCATGTGAAATGATTGTAGATTTAGTTCATACACTGCATATAAAAACGGTGTGGTAGTTCTAGCTAACGGTCCTATCATTATCACTTCTAAATATTCTGTAACATCACTTACAGCCGCTAATGCATTGCTATATTAGATTAGCCACAAAGCTAACTAAAACCATGTTTATCAGTGGAAGAACGCGAACGTTAATAAGAGGTCAAACTATAACGTTAGCGTTTAACTTATTCTAAATATATCTGCAGTGTTTCCCACATAATGACCGCGTATCTGTGGCAGGGGGCGCGTGTAGTAAATGACTAGAAGTTATGTACAGCGTGCCTCGAAAAAACAACTGTTACGTTATTCTAACGCTAATCAAGTTAAAGTTTGCCTGTTCATTCATTCCTGCCAATATATAATAATTAATTCCTGCTCATGCACAGACAGTTGTGTAAGGTTACAACGTTAGGGGAACGTTATCTAAAGGTTACAACGTTTTGAGAACATTCTACATTGTTTTAATTATATTTTGGTATTATTTATTTATTTTATATTTATTTATTGTATATGTAGCTATACATTTAACTTATTTTAATTTTATTATGGTTTTGTGGAATATTGAATTTGTTTGGTATAGCTCTTTTACTTTAACTTTAACTTATAATTTATTTACAGTTCACACTGTTAAAACCAGCTTCAACTGGAAGTAAATAAAAGTGTTAAATGTTTAAAACCAGACTGTTTTGTGATCATTGAAAAATATATACTTTAAATGTGCAATTGTTTAGTCATTGAGACTGTAATCTAAGGCTTTTTTTAACATCCCTTCTGGAAAATGGTTTATACAGCCCACATACCTAGAACAGGCAGATATTTTGCTATTGAATGTTGTGTAAGTGCAGTTTATAGGAAATGGGTCTAATATCCAGTTTATTTTCAAAATCAAAATATCGGCTTATAAATCGGCTCTTTTCAAGTTAATATCGGCATCGGCATCGGCCCCCAAAAATCCATATCGGTCGGGCTCTAGTATGAGGTGTTAACACATTGTTATTCTTTTTCCTTTTTTTGAAAAAGTGGATGCCAGTCCCTGTTTGTTTGGTCTTTAATTCAACAAACCAAGGAAATGACATATCATGTGTCACTCATAAGCCGATGGATGAGAAAGTGTTTTTAAGGTGCAGTTGAAAGGTAAACATGATCTGTTTGATGTGTGGAAATTGTTGTTTTTTATCTTGGTCATTGGTGGGTTTGTAAATAAAATTGTGACATCTTTCAAAATTGTATCCATGTTTCCCCGACCTATGGCGTTTTACAACAAGTTAATGACTCTTTTGACGACTATTGTAGTAGTATTGATGTGTCTATTAAAACTAAAGGTATTACCTGAACATAAACATTTGTGAGAAGTGTTTCGCTTGTGTGTGTGGCAAGTATTAAAGTTATAATCGTTGATAAATTTTAATCTATACAAAGTTCCTTAAGTCGTCCACTTGTTAAAAAATGCTATAGGTCGGGGGAAACATCATATATATATATATACTCGTGTATATATGAGTTTTTAAATTTCTTACCTGTTTCCCCATCTTTTTTCTAGTCAAATGACTCATCCCACTCAATCCAGTGGCCTCCTAAGAAAGAAGACGCTGTTCGGTCTTCTAATTTGTAGCGGCTTCCACAGATTGAGTCAATCGAGAATTTGTGATCTCCATCAACTGAATAGCCACTTGAATAAGCGTCTGCTTAACTGACTTTGTGAGCTCTTAAGAACATTCTCAAACAGGAGTGTGCTGCCTGCAAGCAGCGAGAAATTCATTGTTTCTGTAAAATAGGCTGGATTTTGTACATCATGAAGCATGTGGTAATTTGCTCAGCAGACATTCGCACCTTTGTCTCATCAGTCTACGAATGGTTGGTCAGTATTCACTTCAGCATGGTCCTAGCAGTGTACAAAGAGTGAACTAGCACAGGTCAGTAGGTTTTAACCTGTCAGTGTCACCTCAAATTAATTTGAAACCTTTAGAAAAGTTTGATTGATTGAGTTCTTGTAATTTGTTCTTGTATTCTCTTTTTAAACATGGCCTGGTGTATGTAGGCAATTGGGAATTGCACTATACATTGGAAACCTTCATGAAGCATAAAGCGAGTTAACCACAACAACAATAGGTCAGTCCATCTTTCATGCCCTTTAGTGTTTGTTTTTCTCAACGGTAGTACGTTTAAATTCATTGTATGACTGGATTCTGTATGCAGTGATTAGTAGTAATTGACAAAAAGTAAAAATAGTAATTTAACCAAATGTATCCATTGCATTTAGCTTTGTCCACATATTTGACCATTCCCTGCATTACTTTTCTAAATCTTTTTGTGATGTATACAAAATATTTAATCATATTAATACAGAATCTGTATAGCTTGACAAGCTATAGTATCATTTGTCAATATTGTTATTGGCTTACTTTCTTTTTATGTTGTTCAAATATTGTCATGTGGTATTTGATTAATGAAAATAATTAATCAGATTAATCTTTCTCTGCTGTCTCTCCAGTCATTTATTTATGGCAAGATGTGGAATCACACTTTTCCTGGCTTTCCTGGTTTTGCCTGGCTGTCAGTGCAGCAAAGAAATAATTTGTTGTTCCTGAGTTTTGTAATGACATTTTAACAATCCTGTCTGTAGCAAACAGTAGTGCAATAAAACACTTGTTTATAAACAATACATATACTGTTGTTGTCGGAGCCGGCCAGTCAATTGTGCAGTGCAACTTCTGCCAGTTTCACCCATAATCTTTACAGCACTATCCTCAGGAAAAGTGTTTACCACTCAGCAGTAATGCATTGGTTGATTGCAGCATGCATTTGTGGGAACTCGTAATAATAAAGGAAAGCAAATTGACTGCCTAAAATATGATTGCTGTTTCCATCCTCTTTCCCCTATATTAAAATGGCACTGAGAACTAACAGTTGCAAAGAAAATCCTTGTTTTTTTTAGTTAACACATTAGCCATTAGATTTGCACATATATTTTTTTGAAATGTAAATGTGCTCTATAACAAATCTTATGTGACATTTAATCATGGTGACTGTGTAACATGCAGTCACAGTGTCCCCCAGTATCATAATGCTATATATTATGATATAATTCCTAGGGTTATCATATATACAGTATATATATGGAATAACCGTTGTTGTTGTATTGTTTCTGCTGCTGCTATTAATCTACTATTGTTTTTGCAGGTGTTCATCTGTTAGGACCAAGTGTCAGCTTTACAGAAAGGCACAGATGGGGTGAACATAAAAAAGGTTTCCCCAACTTCAGCATAATTCAAATGGACACACTCCATCCCTGACAAGGCTTGTTTTAATTGTCTTGCAACAATTCCCTTGATGTTAGGAGTGCTTGATGTCCTTTTATTTAGTGAGATCAGTGAGTGAATGTTTTGAGAATGAGTATTTTCCCTGTATTGATTCTGCATAAGTGTATTATTTTCCCAGTCATTTCTCTTGTTCCATATGTTTGATTTATTTCTAATTTAATAAAACCATTTAAGCCGCTTGTAATTGTAGTGATGTGTACTGTTTGTTTAGGCTTGCCTGAAAGATGATTGGCCGGCAATGTCTAATTTCAGCAATTTCAATAATGGTAAACCTCAAAAAATATTTAATAAACATCTACTCCCTATTTTTCCAGTAAGCAGAGTACAGAAGTGTTTGCCTCTATATGTTGTCACTTATGTAGTGTTTAGTCCCCATGTCTTTCAGAGACGGGGCAGTATTCTGTACTTTATGTACTGTCTTACAATAACTGAACTCATGTTACACATGATTCAACACTGTAAAACTGTCAATATGTATCGATAAATACATACAAAAAACACTGATGACACACGTGGGATTTCTACACTTTTCCTAATCTTACTGACCTGATTCGTAATTTGCTTGAAGACCTGTGAAAATGGTAAGAAACTGTCAGACTCATTAGGATCACATTAGGTAATTTATATTTGGATATTAAAAGTGTTTGTGTGGTGCCTTTAAGACTTACTGTGACCCTTCATTAAAAAAAATGTTAAAGTATATTTTTAATTAGTTATTAACCTAAAGGGAAACCGTACAGAACGTTCCCTGCATGTTATTTTTTGCATGTATAGCCCCAAAAAATAACCTGAAGGGAACGTTCCGGGAACGTTAGCTGTTGGTTAGAAAAAACTAACATGCAGGGAACGTTCCGGGAAGGTTAGCTGTTGGTTAGAAGAAACTAACATGCAGGGAACGTTCCGGTAACGTTCGCTGTTGATTAGAAAAACTTAACATGCAGGGAACGTTCTGTGAACGTTCGCTGTTGGTTAGAAAAAACTAACATGCAGGGAACGTTTCGGGAACGTTAGCTTTTGGTTAGGAAAAATATAACCTACAGGGAACGTTCTGTGAACGTTTCCCTGTGGTTCCCAACGAAAAAACCAAATGGGAACCATAGGGGAACGTTCTGTGTTTGCTGGGTTCATATAAACTGCCCGTGGTCCCGTCCACTGGCAGTTTATAGTAATGGGTGACGCGTATTAAGTTCGTGGACACACTTTAGAATAATCTATATGCATTGACGACCCCGTTAGTCTGTTGGTACACTTTAATAGACATACATATGTAAACATCAATTCACAGAATGCTTATTTATGCTTAAAAACGAGTTTCCACCAACTCACTATGCGTGGTGCGTTCATTTAAACTGCCCGTGGTCCCGTCCACAAACCTCATAGGCGAAGTCCATTCAAATAAACTGCATGTGGTCATTTCCACCTGTAGATTACAGTAGAAGTCCACACGTATGAAGTTCGTGGACACACTTTATAGTAATCTATATGCGTTGACGACCCCGTTAGTCTGTTGATACACTTTAATAGACATACATATGTAAACATCAATTCTCAGAATGCTTATTTATGCTTAAAAATGAGTTTCCACCAACTCACTACGCGTGTTGCATTAATATAAACTGCCCGTGGTCCCGTCCACTGGCAGTTTATAGTAATGGGCGACGCGTATTAAGTTCGTGGACACACTTTAGAATAATCTATATGCATTGACGACCCTGTTAGTCTGTTGATACACTTTAATAGACATACATATGTTAGCAGCAACTCACATAATGCTTATTAATGCTTAAAAACGAGTTTCCACCAACTCACTACGCGTTGTCCATTCATAAGCTGCACGTGGTCCTGTCCACCTGCAGTTTATAGTAATGGGCGACGCGTATTAACTTGGTGGACAAAGCCCCAAAAGGTGGTTGTCCACAAACCTATTACGCATAGTCCATTCATATAAATTGCATGTGGTCATTTCCACCTGTAGATTACAGTAGTAGTCCACACGTATGAAGTTCGTGGACACACTTTAGAATAATCTATATGCATTGACGACCCCGTTATTCTGTTGATACACTTTAATAGACATACATATGTAAACATCAATTCACAGAATGCTTATTTATGCTTAAAAAATGAGTTTCCACCAACTCACTACGCGTGGCGCATTCACATAGACTGCAGGTGGACACTTCCTGTTTGACTTAGTGAAAAACAGAGAAATGTCCACCTCCAGTTTATTTTAATGGGCCAAGCGTATTAAGTTCGCGGACACACTTTATAGTAATCTATATGCATTAACGACCCTGTTAGTCTGTTGGTACACTTAAATAGACATACATATGTAAGCAGCAACTCACAGATGACGGAATTATGCCCTTAAAGTGGTTGTCCACAAACCTAATACGCGTGTGCCGTTCATATAAACGTAAGGTGGTCGATTACCAAAAAAACTACAACGGACTACAAATATGGCACACGACCGGAACCAGCTTCCGGTTTTCTGCCATGTTTGTAGTCCTGCGTAGTTCTTTTCTTTATTCGATTCCCCAGGCGTTTATAATCAATTAAATGAATAAACAACGACGCGATTCACACATTCAACTTTATTAGACACACATATGTTAGCAGCAACTCACAAAAGACACGATAATGGCCTTAAAAATGAATGAGTTTCCACCAACTCACTACGCGTGGTGCATTCATTTAAACTGCCCGTGGTCCCGTCCACCTGCAGTTTATAGTAATGGGCGACGCGTATTAAGTTCGCGGACACACTTTAGAATAATCTATATGCATTGACGACCCTGTTATTCTGTTGATACACTTTAATAGACATACATATGTAAACATCAATTCTCAGAATGCTTATTTATGCTTAAAAATGAGTTTCCACCAACTCACTACGCGTGGTGCATTCATTTAAACTGCCCGTGGTCCCGTCCACCTGCAGTTTATAGTAATGGGCGACGCGTATTAAGTTCGCGGAAACACTTTATAGTAATCTATATGCATTGACGACCCCGTTAGTCTGTTGGTACACTTTAATAGACATACATATGTTAGCAGCAACTCACATAATGCTTATTAATGCTTAAAAACGAGTTTCCACCAACTCACTACGCGTTGTCCATTCATAAACTGCACGTGGTCCTGTCCACCTGCAGTTTATAGTAATGGGCGACGCGTATTAACTTGGTGGACAAAGCCCCAAAAGGTGGTTGTCCACAAACCTATTACGCACAGTCCATTCATATAAATTGCATGTGGTCCCGTCCACCTGCAGTTTATTTTAATGGGCGACACGTATGAAGTTCGTGGACACACTTTAGAATAATCTATATGCATTAACGACCCTGTTAGTCTGTTGGTACACTTTAATAGACATACATATGTTAGCAGCAACTCACATAATGCTTATTTATGCTTAAAAACGAGTTTCCACCAACTCACTACGCGTTGTCCATTCATATAAACTGCAGGTGGTCACTTCCTGTATGACTTAGTGAAAAACGGAGAAATGTCCACCTCCAGTTTATTTTAATGGGCGACACGTATTAAGTTCGTGGACACACTTTATAGTAAACTATATGCATTGACGACCATGTAAATCTGTTGGTACCCTTTAATAGACATACATATGTTAGCAGCAACTCACAGATGACGGAATTATGCCCTTAAAGTGGTTGTCCACAAACCGAATACGCGTGTGCCGTTCATATAAGCGTAAGGTGGTCGATTACCAAAAAAACTACAACGGACTACAAATATGGCACACGACCGGAACCAGCTTCCGGTTTCGTGCCATGTTTGTAGTCCTGCGTAGTTTTCTTCTTTATTCGATACCCCAGACGTTTATAATCAATTATATGAATAAACAGAGACGCGATTCACATATTAAACTTTATTAGACACACATATGTTCGCAAGAACTCACATAATACTTATTTATGCTTAAAAACGGCTGCGGGTGGTCACTTCCTGGTTGCCATATTTGTAGTCCTTTGTAGTTTTTCTCGTTACTTAGTTTCGCCAGGCTTTTCTTGTTTACTTTTTTCCCGACGTATTTATATATACGACTAAAGAACCACCTTATTACCTTAGTACACTTTATACAACATACATTTGTTATTATCGACTCGTAGAAGGCTGTATTTTGCCTTAAAACGGGTCGTCCACCAACTTAATACACGTGGTCAATTCAAATAAATGGATGGCGGTCGCTTCCTGCGTGACTTGGCGAAAAACAGAGAAACGTCCACCTGCAGCTTATTTGAACGGGCCACGTGTATCAAGTTGGTGGACATAATACTTATTAGCAATGTTTAACTTAAAAATATACATTTATATGTTTCAAAAAACACATTATTCAACGAGTACACTTTATTGTACACATATATGTTGGTATGGAATCATAAAATGCTCATTTTGACTATTAAGATGTCCTCTTTTACGTTCAAGGCTTCCTTTTCAAGCCTCGTCCATTGAAATGAATGGGTTGCAGAGTAATACATAAAAAATGATTTAAAATACTTTTCGGGCACCCACGCATTTGGCCTTTCACTATGTCGCTTGTGGGACTGTGACGCAAGTGACTGTGATGTTTGGGGTCTCTCGGGACCCCCGGGGCCTTTGCCGTAAATGTCCTTGTATACATTGCTCAATGCATGAACCGAAGCGTACACGCGCCGTTATTACATTGCGTGCATGCTCCTAGGCCCGCTCTATGCACGATGCATACGGTGACGCATACAGCGCATGCGTCACAGTCTGCTGTTATAGCAGCGCTTGTATGCGTCACGGTCTGCTCTATGCACGATGCATTCGGTGACGCGTGCAGCGCGTGCATGCGTCACGGTTTGATGTCGTAACAGCGCATGCATGCGACGCGGTCTGCTCTATGCACGGTGCATTCGGTGACGCATACATGCATTCAGTGACGCATACTCTCTCCCTATTTTGACCTTTCGACACCCAAACAAAGTCACAGAGTCGCCCGGCTTTTCCGCACGGCCGGTGGATGACGGGCGGTTGCTCGTGACCCGGTTTCGGGTCGGTTGACCCTTTCGGGAATATGTCCACGAAACACATTTGCAAAAGCCATTCAAATAAGCTATACGAGGAAATTTCCAGGAAGGTCCGAGGGGTCCCGTATTCTAGATTCTGGCCCGTCGGGCGGCCCCCGACAACATACCGAGAGCACATCGCCCTGGAGGATCAGGGAATGTTTTTGCACCCAATCACAATATTAAGCTCACAGCCTCGTCTCTCATATAACACTGAACAGCATTATGAAGGCTTAGTGTTGGGGAGGTGGATTTTTCACGAAGGTCTAAGAACTTTGGACGTTTGGGGGATAAATGGGGGGCTTCTAGACAAAAATAATCTAAAATGTCCAGACCCTTCGGCCTATCGTTTCCCAACGGGAGGGCTCCCACCTACCGTCTATGCCAATGCGTTTTCATTAACTGCTTCGTGGACGACTCTCCCTATTTTGACCTTTCGACACCCAAACAAAGTCACAGAGTCGCCCGGCTTTTCCGCACGACCGGTGGATGACGGGCGGTTGCTGGTGACCCGGTTTCGGGTCGGTTGACCCTGTCGGGGCTGCGTCCACGAAACACATATGCAAGAGCCATTCAAATAAGCTATACGAGGAAATTTCCAGGAAGGTCCGAGGGGTCCCGTATTCTAGATTCTCGCCCGTCGGGCGGCCCCCGACAACATACCGAGAGCGCATCGCCCTAGAGGATCAGGGAATATTTTTTGCACCCAATCACAAGATTAAGCTCACAGCCTTGTCTCTCATATATGCCTGAACAGCATTGTGAAGGCTTAGTGTCTGGGGAGAGGTGGATTTTTCACGAAGGTCTAAGAACTTTGGACCTTTGGGGGTTAAATGGGGGGCTTCTAGACAAAAATAATCTAAAATGTCCAGACCCTTCGGCCTATCGTTTCCCAACGGGAGGGCGTCCACCTGCAATCTATGCCATTGAATTTTCGTGGACGACTCTCCCTATTTTGACCTTTTGAGCCCCAAACAAAGTACCAAAGTCGCCCGGCTTCTCTGGGCGATCGGTGGATGCGTGACGCATGCGCGTGTGGTTATTTAAACGCGTGCATGCGTCACGCTCTCTTATATGCACGATGCATTCAGTGAGGCATGCAGCGCGTGCACGCTTTACGCTCTGGTCTATGCAGTGACGCATACGGCGCACGCACGCGTCACGGCCTGCTCTACGCGTGACGCATGCAGCGGCGCATGCGGCCCGTGCGTGCGTCGCTGCCTGCTCTGCCCATGCGGCGCGCGCACTCGTCACGGCCTGCTCTACGCGTGACGCGTGACGCGTGCAGCGCGCGCATGCGTTACGGTCTGCTCTACGCACGACGCATGCAGCACACGCGCGCGCGCGTCATTGCTTAGACAGCCTGATTAGACCTTCGAGGACAAACCGAGCGTTCTACGAGTTGCTGCTAACACACGTGTGTCTAATGAAGTGAACCGACTGAATAATGTGGTCGTTGATGCATTTAAATGAATATAAAGGCACATTTTTGCTAATAAGTGGGTCGTCCACCAACTGACTACACGTGGCTCATACATATAAATTGCTCGAGGAACTTTCCCGCAGGGCCTCCGGAGGGTCCGACGGGCCCGAAACATCACAGGCACTTGCGTCACGGTCCCCCGAGAGACATACCGAAAAGGCTAAAGTCCTGGTCCACCAGAAGTATTTTATAACCTTTTTAATGTAAACTAAAAACCCCATTGATTTCAATGGCAGACACTGTTTTAGCTATGTACTCATCTAATTTTAAACCCTTTAAGAACAAGCCACGGACCCGAAACTTCAGGGCCTCATTCGGGGGTCTGTTACAGCGGTCACTGCATGTCCTCTGACCTTAGGGACCTTGTCTTTGACCCTTTGTTTACAAATTGACCTTGTCCACCAACCGACTACACGTGGCTCATACATATAAATTGCTCGAGGAACTTTCCCGCAAGGCCACCGGAGGGTCCGACGGGCCCGAAACATCGCAGGCACTTGCGTCACGGTCCCCCGAGAGACATACCGAAAAGGCAAAAGTCCTGGTCCACCAGAAGTATTTTATAACTTTTTTAATGTAAAAGAAAAACCCCCATTGATTTCAATGGCAGACACTGTTTTAGCTATGTACTCATCCCATTTTAGTCCACACCGAACATTTTATGAGTTGTTTCCTAACCTGTGTGTGTGTGTGTGTTCACAATGAACAGTGTCGTTTCTGACACCTGAAAATCGACATATACACTTTAAATATTGTTAAAAAGCATGCTGTCCACCAACCTACTACACGTGGTCCACTCATATAAACTGCACGTGGACAGCGATTGCATTTTCTAGTTAGAACAGACTACAAAATGGATCACATCATTTTCTAGCGTGTTTGCGTTGATATTGTTGCTTTTTAACGATGCCACAGGCTTACGTATTCGTAAAATGATGATTTTGACTTAACATGTGGTATCTGCTAGGTCGAACGCCATGCTGTCCACCTGCAGTTTATCGAATGGGCCAGGAGTAAATGGTTGGTGGACGTCGCACATTTTGGCCGTTTTAAACGTGTAAATATGATTTTTTTGTTTTAAAAAACACACAGCTCGATTGCCACGCCCCCTCGGAGAAACATATGTCAGTCCCGGATGTCAGAACGCGGGTTCTGGTAAAAGTAGTTGGGAAGCGGACGAATAGCGGTTTGGTGGTAGGGGGCGTGACCTCGGAAGGGTCTGCGGGGTCGAAGGTCAAATTGGCACCCATAGTTGATCAGGGGACGAATAGTTGTTTCGTGGACCCTGGCACCGGTGGGCGGTAACCCAGCACCCGCCTCCCATGCAAACAAATGAGCCGTGGTACTTGTATGATGTTGGAGGACAAGCGGGGAAGCACAAGTACATGGGATAAACCTGTGAGGTACGCGTATGATGTTCGTGGACAGGGGGCTGGGGGCTCTTCGAGGGGTGCCATGGCGCGAGGGTGCCCCTACAGGTGTCCCCACAGCCCCTATCCGGGGACAGCAAAAAAGGAACTGGCATTACCACAGGGTAATCTGAAATCACCCACTTCCCCTTTAGTTAACAGGCTTGTGTCAGGTTTTTTCACACTACGATCCATGCGTCAAATGGCTCGCTAAATGAATGGACGTTTTTCCACGAACCCCCTTTTTGTACTTCCTCTTTCGGTACTGGAGTCTGAAAGATCTTCTAGAGCATTAGCAGAGGTTGCATGTATGGATCTTAACATTTCTGCTGTAGCATCATAAGTCCCTCAACGTTGTGTTGTTGTTCCTTTTAATGCTTCTTACACGTCCTCTTAAGGATCAGGACATTGGGTAACTCGGTCTTCATCGTCTAACTGATCCTCCCTACACACTGGGGATTTTAGCCCTTTCTTCCTGTTTTTGAGGGGATTTCTCTCTTAAGACTGCCATCTCTATCTGGATCTATATCTATCATCCCTTCTATTGAAACCTCTCCTGACAATGCTACCAATTGGCATTTGTGTTAGTGTTTGCATCTTTTCTACCTTTTTGGCTCTAGGGGTTTCATAGGGAGGTGGCTGAGTCTTTTTCTCAAATTTCTCTACACCATTTTTATCATCATTATTTAACACTGCTCTGATTTTTCTCATATTTTTCACCTTTGACCTGCTGTTCTACTTTTCTTTTTGATTCTCTTCTTGGCTTTGTCTCTTGGTTTATAATTTTTTATCAGTCCCTCCATTTCCTCACACACCGTCACATCAAAGGTACCACTTTCAGGCCAAAATGTTCTTAGTTTTTTAGTCCGTGCAGCCCATATTTTAGATATTCTTTCTATAGTCTCTTTACATACTGGGTATCTGGACCCCAACTACCTACAGGAGTGGATGCCAGTTCTTTAAGTAGTGTTTCTCAACACTAAAAGCACAGAGATTTTAAAATATCTCATTTTTATTACATCATTCTTTTTATTAATAGGATGCAAACCAAGCTCTTGCGTTTGCTGGGGCTATTTTCGACAATCAAAAAGTCTTATTCATAGAGCTTAAAAGTGAATCTATGGTCTTATGAATCAATAATGGGGCAAAGGCTTCAAAAACATTGGCCTCATAATATATTTTTCTATCTCTAACAATGAAATGAGAAATCTGGGAGTCTCAGATTCAGTAATTCAATTAAAAATTTAAATTAAAAGCAAACTCAAACGTAAAAGTAAATAACTCATTAATTGGATAATTCAACAAATCTGAAAGTAAAGCAAAATTAAAAAAAAGAGAACTCAAACTTAAAAGTCAATAACTCAATAATTAAAATGGCAGCTTATTGCCAAATATCTAAAAAATAAAAGTTGCTATGGGGCAAGGGTGATTCTCAACACATGAAGGTGGAAAATTATTCTTTAAAAGACAAATGAAATAAAAACCTTAAAACAAAAATATGTTTAACCTATTCCACGTCAGGGCCTTTTTAAACAAATACCCACACACGTTAACGCACTACAGGAACTAAAATGTCTGTAACTCATAAATTCTTTGAAATAAAGACCTACAGGTGGTCTTGTTAAAAAAAAGGAAAATTATCAGATTGGTCCTAAAAAACCCTAACCCTAATCCCACAAATGTTTCTCATAAAAATGTAAAAATAAATAAATATAAAACAAAAACATGAACCTTTTTTACTTTTATAACTCAAAGTCCCAAAGGTCAACAAGTGTTGTATCAAGTTTGGTCATGATACATACAATTATGAGGGGTCTGGTAAGTTTCCTTTTAGCCGCCATACCACCAAAATCCTTTGGGGAGGCATAGACCTAAAACTATAGGTTGATCAAAAAAGACATTGAGATGCTTTATTACTCTTTCAATTAACAATTAACAGATGTAATTAAAAACTACAAAGCACAGAAAAAACATAAAAACCATAAATTTGTATGAAGCTTTTCTTTTGATGCACACTAAACGTCATATGACGTTTATTATGTTAGGTGACCTCTCTCTCTCTCTCTCTCTCTCTCTCTCTCTCTCTCTCTCTCTCTCTCTTTCTCTTTCCTACCAAGGGCCATTTACATTTTTACAACATCCCTTAAGGGCCATACTAAATTACCACATACTAAAATACTGAACACATATATCACAAACCTCTCTGTAGCGGCTATCCTACGTTGTTAAAAGGCCGCTGAGAGGCTGAAGAAGGAACTCCATGCATTTGCGACGCATATAATAAAGTGAGGCAAACAGCTGTTAATAGTCCCATTTATTGCACAGACAGATATTTCTTCGAGTTTGACAGTTGTAAATAGGTGAATATGGTCAACAAAGAATACATCGTCCTGACTTACCCCCTCTCGCTACCAAACTAGGTGAACAGGTGACTAATATTACTATTCCCAGGTGATCCCGTGACCCTCCACCATGATCACGTGACATTTAACTCTTTCATGTCCCTTTCATTCCAGCCCCTAATTATTATCAAGTAATAATTACAACTCCATAATTTAGACATGAAAACAATCAATAATGCATTTACATCTTATAATGTCCATTTCTTTTTCAAAAGAGAAAAAATCCTGCAAAAAGTCAGGCAGAAAAATTGTTCATGTTTTGAAGTGTTGTCAAAAGTCCAAAAAATTTCAAGCAACAAAATTATCCATCTTCTGCTTCTTGTAAAAGACAGACCTTAGTTATTGGCCTTTCCAGACAGCTGTTTTTAGTTTTAACTTGCACATGACGCACAAATCCTCTTCTATCTGGAAAGGTTTGCATTATGCGTCCAATAAGCCAGGAGTTTCGAGGTGCTGTATTGTCCACTATAAGCACTATGTCTCCTGGTTTAAAGTTGCGTTTGACTCTTGACCATTTCTGACGTTCTTGAAGTTGTGGCAAGTACTCCAGAACCCATCTCTTCCAGAACAAGTCTGACATGTACTGGACCTGTCTCCAACGTTTACGAGCATAAACATCTTCCTTTTTGAATTCGCCCGGTGGTAACGATGGTAATGTTCTCAAAATCAACAGGTGATTTGGTGTTAATGCTTCCAGATCATTTGGATCAGTGGATGCTTTGGTGATTGGACGACCATCGATAATAGATTCAACTTCGCAAAAAAACGTTTGCAAACTCTCTTCGTCCAAATTTTGCACCTTTAAAAGGGAATTCAAAACCCTCCGTACAGATCGAATTAACCTTTCCCAGGTCCCTCCATAATGTGATGCAGTCGGGGGATTAAATGACCATTTAATACCTTTCTGAAGGAGGACATCATTAATTTGACCCTGATTCCATTCCTGTATAGCAACTCTTAGTTCCCGCTCTGCTCCGACAAAGTTCCTTCCATTATCCGATCTGAGTTCTTTGACTTGACCACGTCTTGCAATGAAACGTCGAAGTGCGTTTATGAATGAATCTGTGTCCAAGGATGGTGCCACTTCAATATGTATTGCCCTTATGGCTAAACAGGTAAAAATTACTCCATATCTTTTCACCAAAGTTCTTCTGCTTTTTACCTCGAAAGGTCCAAAATAATCCACCCCAACACGGGTAAATGGTGGCTCATTCGAAGTGACTCTGTCGGATGGTAAATCAGCCATCTGTTGGCATCCTGTAAGTGAATTCAGTCTTCGACATATAACACATTTGGATAGTACACTTCTTATTGCTGTACTTGCACCTGTAATCCAATATTTTTGTCGTAATTTAGACAACATATGATTACGACCACAATGTCCTACTTCTTCATGTATGTGTCTCAGGAGAATATCAGAGATGTGAGAATTCTTTGCTAGAATGACTGGATGCTTGGATTCTTCAGGCATTGATGCCCTACTTAATCTGCCACCAACCCTCAAAACATCATTAAACGTAGGACAAAGTCCATAAATGTGACTACCCTTCTTGACACTTTCCCCTCTTTTTAGACAAGCAAGTTCATCAGGAAACATCTTTTCTTGTGAAAGTCTAATAATTTCCAACTCAGCCGTCTCTAGTTCTTCTGGTGAGAGATGAAATTTTTCGAGTTGACCTTTGAAAATCTCCATTTCCTTTTCCAAATTTCCCTGTTGTCCAGCAGAATGAGCTGAAGCAAGTCTCAATTGTTTCCTCTTCTGACTAAGAGATAAGAGCAGTTTCTTAAATCTCAAAATCCAAGCCATTGCCCTTTTCAAACGAAACCAAGAAGAGAAGTGATTAAAGAAACGTGCAAGCTTATCATCCTCTTCATGAAGCTGCACAGAGTTAATCTCAATACTTTTCTTGACCTTAAGGTCATCCACTTCAAGTTTTTCAAGGTCCTTCAGGTTGGCAGGCCATTCACTTTCAGGATGAAGAAGAAAGGCAGGACCTGATGTCCATGTCCTGTTTTTGAGAACGACTTTGGCAGTCGATCCTCTAGAAGCAACATCAGCTGGATTGCTTGCTGTATCTACGTATCTCCACTGTGAAACTTGTGAAGCCTTGAGAATTTCTGTCACCCGATTGGCTACAAAGATTTTGAATCGTGAAGTCTCGTTTTTGATGTATTTGAGGACAGAAGCACTGTCTGTCCAAAAAACAGAATCCTGAAGCTGCAGATGTAATTCCTTCTTCCATATAACATCCATATGACTTGCCATTGTAGCAGCAATGAGCTCCATACGTGGGATGGTAACACACTTCATTGGGGCTACTCTTGACTTTCCCATGTAAAAGCACAATGTACTAGAGAATGCATATTGCGTGTTAGCAAGTATGTCACAGTTCCATAGCCATCCTTACTCGCATCTGAAAAATGATGCAACTGTGCAGAGGTGATGTCACCAAAATTTGGAGGTTTTAAACCTCTTATAAGCTCAAAGCTTTCCAGAAGATGAAGTTCTTGAAGCCAGTCTTTCCATTTTTGAACAACTATTTCTGGCAAAACATCATCCCATCCTAAGTTTGCTTTGCAGAGGTCCTGCAATATTTTCTTAGCAGACAATAGTACAGGGCTCACAATTCCCAAAGGATCATACACAGAGCTAATCATGGACAGTATTCCTCTTCGAGTCATAGGTCTGTCTTTGATTACATCATAGGTCATAGGTCCGCCCACATCACAGCACAGAGACAGCACTCATTAAGATAGTAAACGACATTCGCTTAAGTACTGATTCAGGCAAATTATCCGTGCTGGTCCTACTCGACCTCAGTGCTGCATTTGACACGGTCGATCACAACATATGTAACGTCTCGCAGAGTTTGATGGTTGCCCAGATGGAAAAGATAGAAGACAGTACAACCGGACTGTTGGTTTCACGGATCGTTTATATTGTGGTTTCATTAGTCAAGCCCACTCTTCACATACATGTTACCGGGTGAGTATTAACAAGGGAAAAACACTGCGAAGCGCGTTACAAATCAAATAAACGGAAGAAACATATCAACAAAAAAAACAAATCAGCAGTAGAGCGGTCACCTCTGCCCGTTGCGCTAACACTCTCTCCGCGCATGCGCTCACAAGAACAGCGCGCATCTATTAACATAAGTCTTAAAGGGACATCAACTTCCAACATTATGGATACTTAACCACTAGGCGGCCGTTACAGATCCCCCCCAGGAAGGTAAAGGCTGACCTCAGCCGTGCACAACTGAGTACAGCATCACTTAACACAACTCCATACATGAAAAGTTGTAAAAGCAACAGAACCATACAGGAGAATCTTGCATTAAGGTACACACTGGCATACATGTCAGTACAGATGGACCAAAATACAACAGCTGCAGCAGCAAAAGAAAATGGCACTCAACAAACCAGAATTGTAATACACGACATATTGCATCACCCACTCTCAACTCCCATCGTGTCCAACATTATAACAAAAGCAAGTCAACAGACAAATTAACAATGGTACATATTAAATTTACATCACACAAATTTCAACATCACCCCACCCCACATGAACAAACCAAACAAATCAACACACATTATTACTGAGCAACACTATTCAAGGCCCAGTCTGTCTGTGTGGTACTCATTCGTCCACCTATTAGTCGACCAGTCCGAAGTGATTCTCGGTACACGTCGAGGTCTCAAGGCATAGCGGCCCACGTTAGGATCATCTCCATCATCAACAGTCGAGCCACCGTACACTCCCAAGCCCGTTGGTTTCACAGCATCAGCATCACCACCATCCTCTGAATTTTCAGGCACATCATCAGGCAAAGAACAGTTAGCCGACGTTCCCACAACAGAGACTCCTGTGGACCCAGCCTCCGATTCAATAAACGGTTCCCAGGTATGAAAAGGAAGCAGATTCACGACATGAAAAACACCTGCGTCCGTCCCCGTACCTGCGTCCGTGAGTCTGTAGTTCACATCCGACAATTTTTTTTCAATGCGGTACGGGCCAGTATACAGAGGTGCCAGCTTAGCCGTGAAGTTCGCCAGCGCATCAGAACGGGGATGGGTTTTCACCCTGACCAACTCACCCACAGCGTAAGACACAGGCCGACGTCTCCTGTCATAATATTTCTTCCTTTTGTCATGGTTTTCCTCCAAAATGGACCTCGCATGATCATGCGCTTCCCTGATCGATGACTCCAAACTCTCCGGGTATGGGACACCAGGATCATCCCCACCATCACAGTTTGCCTGAGTGATGAGGTCAAGAGGGGTATCCAACTCACGTCCATACAGCAGCATGGAAGGGCTATGGCCAGTACTTTCGTGTCGAGCAGTCCTCAAAGCAAAACAGATTTGGGGCAGGTAACGATCCCAAGCTGTGTGTTTGTTACCGACGTAAGCACGAATGGCAGTCTTCAACGTCCGGTTCACCCTCTCCGTCGCATTCGTCTGGGGGTGATACGCAGTTGTAAGTCTGTGTTCCGACCCCAGGGTGGAGAGAACACGCCCGAAGAGCTCACTCACAAATGGTGATCCTCTGTCGGAGATCAGGTAAGTAGGCACCCCATGTCGTGCGAACACCTCGCTAAGCAACTTGCTGGCAGCAACCTGGGCAGTCGCTTCACGTACCGCACAAACCTCCACCCACTTCGAAAAATAGTCCACAAAGACCAGAATGTACGCATTGCCGCAGGGCGTGCGCGGCAAAGGACCTACAAAGTCCACTCCAGTATACTCCCAAGGTCTCTGAGGGCGGATGGGAACCATAAACCCAGCTGGTTTTCTCTGGCTTGGTTTAGTAAACTGGCAGACAGCACATAAGGCCACATATTTCTTAGCGTCAGATGACATTTTCGGCCAGAAAAAACGAAGTTTCAGTCGCGCTAGGGTCTTCGTCATACCCAGATGACCAGCCAGGGGGTGATCATGGTAATATTCCATCAAACTCCTTTTCATAGCAGTTGGTGTGTACAGTTTAAGGCGTTTCATAGGGTGGAGATTACAAGCAACTTTGTCATCTACGAAGTACAGGAGTCCATCCTGGATCACATATTGAGACAACTCCTCAGAGCTATTTGCATCCTGACCTTCCAACGTTTGCAGAAGCCTTCCTGTCTCCGGATCATTGAGCTGCAGCTGCCTAACGTGCTCCCGATCTGAAAACAATACAGGGGGTAAAACACGCAGGTCAAAGCCCCCAATAATGGCACAATCAGGGAGAAGTCCCAAAGGCACACCGCCGGAAGGAACAGGGTTACGCGAAAGGGCATCAGGGACACTGTTACTTTTCCCTGGTTTATGGACAATGTCAAAGTCGAAGTCCTGCAATCTGAGAGACCACCTAGCCAGTCGGCCAGAGAGGTTTGGGCGTGACATTAGCCATTTCAAACTGCTGTGGTCTGAAAAGATAGTCACGTGTAGACCCTCGATATAAGGCCTGAAATGTTCAAGGGCCCAGATGACTGCCAAGCACTCTTTTTCCGGAGTCGAATAGGGTTTCTCAGACTTATGAAGGGCACGACTCGCATACGCCACTACAACATCTCTGCCATCATTGTCTTTCTGCATGAGTGCGGCGCCAAGCCCACTGTCGCATGCATCCGCATGGATAGAGAAAGGAAGAGAGAAATCCGGGAATACCAAAATAGGCGCGGAAGTCAGCCTTTCCTTGAGAAAATCCATGGCTGTCTGACAATCCTTCGACCATGCAAAGGGAACCTCCGCCCTGGTCAATGCAAAAAGTGGCTCAGCATGGCGGGCATAATCATGGATGAAACGCCTGTAATAGCTGGTCATTCCCAGAAACTGTCTGACTTGTTTCGCATTAGCAGGGGTATGAAAATCAAGCACAGCATCCACTTTCTCCTCACTTGGCAGAACACCATCTGGGGTGATCTTATAACCCAGAAAGGTGAGTTCGGACCTGCAGAACTGGCACTTTGCAAGCTTAATAGACAGTCCCGCCGATTCAAGCCTGGTAAGAACTTCTCTCAAGTCGACAAGGTGCTGCTCGAAAGTAGGCGACGCCACCACAATATCGTCTAAATAGACGGCACACGACTTATAGACGAGACCTGCAAGCACAGTGTTCATGAGCCTCTGAAATGTGGCGGGTGCATTGCACAATCCAAAAGGTAAGACCCGAAACTGAAATAAACCACAGTGGGAAATAAAAGCAGTCTTAGGCTTCGAGTCCTCTGCCACCGCCACCTGCCAGTAGCCTCTGGCCAAGTCAATGGTGGAAATGAAAGTTCCCCTAGCAAGGAAATCAAGAGATTCATCAATCCTCGGCAAGGGATATGAGTCTTTGACAGTTAGGTTATTTAGCGCACGATAATCGACACAGAACCTCGGCTCTCCCGAATGCTTTGGTACAATTACAACTGGGGCAGCCCAAGGACCAGATGCAGGTTCAATTATTCCTTCTTTCAACATGTCCTCAATTTGAGACTCAATGAGTTCCTTCTTAGCAGGAGAAGTGCGGTACGGGGCAAGGTGAACCGGTCTAGCATCAACCGTAACGATTTCGTGCTCCACCAGAGAGGTGTGCCCTAAATGCCCATCAAACAACCCGCTGAAGGACTGGAGCATTTCAGTCAATTTTCTTTTTTGCTCAGTTTCCAGAGAGGACTCTCCAACCTTCTCAGACAGGGAAGAAGAAACAGAATCTAGACAAGACAAATCAGGACCAGGCATCATCAAATCAGCACCCTCTAACTCCTCAAGGGGCACCGGCTCATCGCCGAGCACTACTGTCCTGGACGGAACATGAATCGAAACCGAAGATCTCAACATAAAATCCATTCCCAAGATAATAGGAGAAGAAAGATTATGGACGACAGCAAAACGGTGATAGAAACGCTGGCCCATGAAACCCAAAGGCAACCAAGTGACACCCAGCGGGCGACAGGAAGCTCCATCTGCAAGCTGAACCGGAGGTGCAGACCACGGTTGTACTCGTACGTCCCCCCCAGGAATTGTTTGGAGAACGGCCGATTGAACCGCAGAAAGAGAAGCACCAGTGTCAAGAGTTGCATCAAGAACTTGTCCATAAAGATCAACCTTTACTCTGAACGGGGTATTCCAGTGGGACGTGGAAACAATATCCTCCACATGACACAGCTCAGGCTGATCGTTAACGGAAGTATCAGGTAAGCGAGGCACATCTATCGTCTGGAGGGAGGATTGCCTCGATTGAAAATCCTCCCTCCCCTGAAGTTTCCCCTCTGGGCAAAGTCTGGGACCACGGGTCTTTCACCCATGGTTTGGCCTGAGCCATCTATCCGTCCCTCGCCTGACGCCCTGTTGACTGAAACTCCCGGGGGTTCTGGGGGCTCCCTCGGAGTCAACCGCCTCCTTTCATCTAGACTACAATTTGGGCAAGTACGAGTGGTGAATCCTGGAAGTGAGCAATTAAAACAGTGAACATCCCTCGTGGGTGCACTGCCAACCTGTCTCGGAGTAGGACACTCAAACCTCGGGCCAAGGACTGAATGAAGCTCGTGAGCCCGCAAAAGAAGGTCCATGACTGACGGTATAGGTGTGCCATAGAGGGCGACTCTATATTTCTCAAGCGCATGCTTCCTTATCAAGTCTATTTGCTCTACTTGAGGTGGAGGAGACTTTAGCTTACGAAACTCACCCAACATATGAGCGACAAAGGTCGGCAATGGCTCACGAGGCATCTGCACACGGTCCAAAATGCCCCTCAGGACACGTTCTTGATTGTCTGAAGGCAGAAAGACTGTCCTAAAGAACTCACAGAACTGATTCCAACTGGTCAAATGTGCGCTTAGTGCAGCGAACCATTTTCTTGGCTCTTTTGACAGGAAACGCGGGAGCTCGAGGAGAATTTGGGTATCTGCGAGATCAAGGGAGGTTCTGTACACATTTAGCGACTGAAGCCATTCCTCCGGATTCAGGGAACCATCAGCAGCAAACACAGGAGGCTCAAGCCGGGACTGGTGAAGCAAAGTAGTAAGCGCATTCGTCGTTGTGCTCATATCCACAGCGAGTGGCTGGGCAAATGTAGGTACATTACTATGAGTTACATTGACTGGCACTGACCTTGGAGCCGTCGACTTAGCCTGCGCCAAACAATAAGGCGTTGAGCTGGCTCGGGGTGCTGGATGTGGGGTAACAGGCACGATACACTCCTGATGTGCCAAACGGTCCATCATGTCCCTTTGTAGGTCAATCGAGTCGCGAAGGCACCGCTGCAGCACTGTCACTTCAGCTTGTAAAGTCTCGACTTGAGACCGCAAATTTCCAACAGTATGCTGTGACGTCCCCTGTTGTAGAAAAGCGTCTTCATCTGTGGACCAGTCAGTGGAATCGGACTGAAAGTCAGGGTGAGTAGCCATTATGTATGAAAACAATTCAATCAATCAATGAAAATAACAAATCAAAATGCCTGGGATTTACACAAATATATGAGAATCAAAATCTATACTAACTCAGTAAAATGTTACTTTTCCACACCCACAAGAAAAACAGCAGAGTTTATGCAAACCTCCAGAAAATATATCTCCACTTTGATTTCCCCTTTAACTGCAAATCAGGGCATGTTTCACAACAGTTACACACACAAAAAAAAAATATTTATACCGAACTCAACCAAGTGTCTTTTCCAAAGGCAATTTATAGCCTGCGGTTGCTGGTTCGAAATGAGCAGACACGCACACCAAAAATGTATCGTTTCCCACAGTTTTTACTTCTCAGTCTCTTTTTGTCATCCGTGCTTAACTGTCCGATCAACCCAATAGATATGGTTGTTCCTTCCTCCCAATACAATTCAGTTATTGATCCTGAAAAACAGTAACGCACCAACCGCATGGTGTCCATAGTTAGCAAGCTAGTCAGCAAAAAGTTGCCGCAATGTAAAAACTCCCGCAACGAAATCCTCTTTCAAGAGAAAAAAAAAATATATAATCCAAACCTCCTTGTAGGCAAAGGACAAAAGATGACCGGTGAATCCAGTTGTTCGGGCGCCAATTTGTAACGTCTCGCAGAGTTTGATGGTTGCCCAGATGGAAAAGATAGAAGACAGTACAACCGGACTGTTGGTTTCACGGATCGTTTATATTGTGGTTTCATTAGTCAAGCCCACTCTTCACATACATGTTACCGGGTGAGTATTAACAAGGGAAAAACACTGCGAAGCGCGTTACAAATCAAATAAACGGAAGAAACATATCAACAAAAAAAACAAATCAGCAGTAGAGCGGTCACCTCTGCCCGTTGCGCTAACACTCTCTCCGCGCATGCGCTCACAAGAACAGCGCGCATCTATTAACATAAGTCTTAAAGGGACATCAACTTCCAACATTATGGATACTTAACCACTAGGCGGCCGTTACACATACTTATAGACAGGCTGGAAAACTGGGTGGGGCTTTCTGGGATAGTCCTAAAATGGTTCAGGTCATACCTAGAAGCAAGAGGTTATTATGTGAGTATAGGTGACCATAAGTCTGAGTGGACATCCATGACATGCGGAGTCCCCCAAGGCTCAATTCTTGCGCCTCTCCTATTCAACCTGTACATGCTCCCAATGAGCCAAATAATGAGAAATAACCAAATTGCTTACCACAGCTATGCAGACGACACACAGATATACTTAGCCCTATCGCCTAACGATTACAGCCCCATTGAATCCTTGCTCAAATGCATTGATGAAATAAATAGTTGGATGTGCCAAAACTTTCTTCAGTTAAACAAAGACAAAACTGAAGTCATTGCGTTTGGAAATAAAGATGAAGTTCTCAAGGTGAACGCGTACCTTCACTCTAAAGGTCAAACAACAAAAAATCAATTCAGGAATCTCGGTGTGTCTCTAGAGTCAGACCTTAGCTTCAGTAGTCATGTCAAAGCAATAACTAAATCAGCATACTATCATCTGAAAAATATTGCAAGAATTAGATGCTTTGTTTCTAGTCAAGACTTAGAGAAACTAGTGCATGCTTTCATCACCAGCAGGGTGGATTATTGTAATGGGCTTCTTACTGGCCTTCCCAAAAAGACCATAAGACAGATGCAGCTCATACAGAACGCTGCGGCAAGGATTCTGAGCAGAACCAGAAAATATGATCATATCACACCAGTCCTCAGGTCTTTACACTGGCTACCAGTTACATATAGGATAGATTTTAAAGTTTTATTACTGGTATATAAATCGTTCAATGGCCTAGGACCTCAATACATTGCAGATATGCTCATTGAATACAGACCCAAAAGAACACTCAGGTCATTAGGATCACATCAGCTAGAAATACCAAGGGTTCTCTCCAAGCAAGGAGAGTCTGCATTTAGCCATAATGCGAGCCGCAGCTGGAACCAGCGTCCAGAAGAGATCAGATGTGCTCCCACAGTAGCCACATTCAAATCCAGACTCAAAACACATCTGTTTAACTTTGCATTTGATTAATGTGCCGCTGTGCCTCTGACCGTCCCACTGTTTGTGCTGTACTTTATTTTATTGATTATCTAATCTAAACTATATTTTATTTTATTTTATTAACTGGTTAATTTTTATTTTTCTTATTTCTTCTAAACTATGTTATTTTATTTTTTTATTCTTAACTGGTTACTTTTATTTTTCTTATTTCTTAACTGTTTTATCAAATGGATATTTTTAATTTCTTCTATGTAAAGCACTTTGAATTGCCATTGTGTATGAAATGTGCTATACAAATAAACTTGCCTTGCCTTGCCTTGATTACAATCTTGAACTCAAATGTGTCAGACTGAACGCACCACTGCATCCCCAACACTCTCTCGACTAATGGAGATTCCCGATCAATATTCAAGTCTTTTGCTGTCTTTGCTCTTTGATCCTCAGGTATTACTGCCATGACTTCACATCTGTTGCTCATCCATTTTGTTAGCCTGAATCCACCTTTGGCACATATGGATACAAGTTCCTGGCACAATGTCTTTGCTTGTTCAACAGTAGCAACTGAAACAAGGCAATCATCAACAAAAAAAGAATGTAGAATTGTATCCACTGTTTCCTTGTTAAACTCTTCCTTATGATCTTCTGCACATTTCCTTAGAGCGAAATTAGCACAGCTAGGAGATGATGTTGCTCCAAATAGATGCACTAACATCCTAAAATCAGTAGGGTCTTGACTTAAATCCCCATCAGGCCACCAAAGAAACCTTAATAGGTCAGCATCCTCAGGTGGTATCCTTACTTGATGGAACATTGACTCGATATCTGCCATAATCACCACAGGTTCTTTTCTAAATCTCGTCACCACTCCAATGAGTGAGCTGGTGAGATCTGGTCCTTGCAAGAGTTGAGCATTAAGTGATGTTCCCTGAAAACTCGCTCCACAATCAAACACCACACGGATTTTCTTCTTTGTGGGATGGTAGACACCATGATGCGGGATATACCAAATTTGTTCATCACTACGCATCAAATCCTTTGCAGGTACTTGCTCTGCATAACCTTTGGAAACCATATCCTTCAAAAAATCTTTATAGTCAGTTAGAAAGACTGAATCCTTTTGAAGTCTCTTCTTTAGATGTAAAGCACGTTGTTCCACAATTCTCAGATTATTTGGCATATGAATTCTCTTCCTCAAAGGTAAGCCGATCTCATAATGCCCATCAACGAGTTTAGCAGAGTTTGTCACCATTTCCATAAATTTCTGATCTTCTCTTGAATAGCTAGTTTGTTCATCTTGGCTACATTCAGGGAAGTCCATTTTAAACTGCTGTTGCCACATGTCTTCTAGATTCAGAACTGAAATTCTATTGACCATGACCTCTGTTTCAGCACAATCCTTTACATTATTAGTATCTCCAGATAGTGGTCCATTAACAGTCCATCCTAACATTGTTTTGATTGCATAGGGTCCATCATTCACACTGCGGATGACTTCCAATGGTTCCAAAGCTTTAGGAACATTGGTTCCAATCAGCAGCTCAATCCCTGCCTCAATCTCAGGTAAATGAACACGGTTTAAATGGGGCCATCTTTGCAGGTCACTTTCTTTAGGTATATTCCTCTTGTGAACAGGCATACTTTCTTGGGTGAAAACTCGAGGCAATTCACAAAAGTCATTCTCCTCCAATCCTGCTACCTCCATTTCAGACAGAGCATAGCTACTAGTCACTTTTTCTTGTCCCATAGTTCTTAAAAGTATCCGCACTTTGGTTCCTGTGAGGTTAAGTTTTCTCATTAAACTCTCAGTACAAAACACAGCTGTGCTCCCTTGATCTAAGAAGGCGTAAGTAGTAACAATTGTACTGCCTTTCTTGGCTTTGATCTGTACAGGCACAATTGGGAGTTTACAATCATAGTCACCAGCCCCAGTAAGACCACTGGAAATCAAAACATCATTCACTGCCATCTTCGGTTTCTTCTCAGTTGTATCAAGAGTCTTTTCCTTTGGAAAGATATGTAGCAAAGTGGGATGTTTAAGACCACAAACATCACAACAAAAACGTTTTCTGCATTCTTTGCTTATGTGCCCAATGCTCAAACAGCCAAAACAAACTCTATTTGACTTTAAGAAGCTAAACTTCTCATTGTGGGATCTTTTTTTCAACTGAGGACACATACCCAATGTGTGTGCACCTTCACAGAAGAGACATTCTTTCTTATCAGGACCAACCTCTACCTTTCCCGTCTTTTCAGATTCATTTCCTTTGCTTGCAGCAATCACAGTGGTAGCAAAGCTGGTTCGTTTTATTCCAGGACGAGAAAGAAATTTACTTCTCTTCACATCTTTATTCACCCCTACAGGATCATCCTGTATATTTCCAAACACTGGGTCCATTACCACTTTGACTTGATGCTCTATAAAGTTAACAATATCAATGAAGGAAACTCGTCGGTTGGGTCTTTCTTGTATTTCACAAGCCATTGTTCTCCATTTATCCCGAAGTCTGTAAGGGAGTTTCTTTATAATACTCATCATATTGGCTGGCATATCCAACTCACGCATATATTGTACCTCCTCCATGACATTACCACAGCCTCTAAGGAAAAGACTGTATTCCTGTAAAGCATTAACATCTTCAGCTTTAATCTGAGGCCATGACAGAGCTTTATTCATATAAGCAGATGCAATTTTCTGTTCATTTCCAAAATGTTCATGCAACAGATCTTTGGCTCTTACATATCCCCTTTGTGGGTCAATATGCTGACAACTTTGTACTAAATCCCTTGGTGGACCAACAGTATATTGTTCAAGGTAATACAGGCGATCACTGTAATTATCAGTCTTACTCTCAACACTGTTCACGGAAGCTCTCATGAATGCATGATACTGAAAAGGGTCACCATCAAACACTTTCAGATCTCTTTTGGGCAAGGATGACAAACATTGCTGTTTTAACAAAAGCGTTGTTATTTCGTTTTGCTTTCTCATTACGCCACAAATGTTGCTCTGCACTTCGTCTTCAACATGCGGACGCAATGCATTTCCTTGTGTCCCTGGCCCCACTGTTTGGTGTCCAGAAGGATGATGCATCCCTATTGGAGGCTGTAAGGGTACTCTGGGTTGTACAACTCCTCCATTAGACCTTACTCCGGATCCTACTTGGTCATGCACTAATCCATTCACATTTACTGACATAGGAGGAACAAATGATTTAGCACTGGCATTAAGACTCTGTGTTTTCCTTCGATCTGACTCCAAATTGGAACGTTTTCCTCCCGAATGTCCAGATTTATCGCTTGACACACTCTGAGATTTTAAAACATTCAGTTTGGCCATTTGAACTTCAATTTCTTCTTGCAGATTAAGTTGTTCCTTTCTTTTTCTTAGCTGGTCCTCTTGATCCTCCAGTTCATGTTTATCCTAAAACAATTTTTGTCGTGCCTTTAATGCAGCCAACTCCGCTTCTGCTTTGAGACGTACAGAAGAAGTAGATGATACACCAGTTCTTCTTCCACTAATTGAGCTCTGATTTTTAGATGATCTACTCCCCACAATTGAGACACTATCATTAGGTTTAATGTCATCTTGTAATTTATCTGATGTAACAAAAGATGAAGCTTGGACTGTAGCTTGAGGAATAGTAAACTCTTCCTGTGTTGCACCAGTTTCAGACTGAACAGGAATAACATTCTCCTCTGGCATCTTCAACCACTTTTGAACTGCATCTTTAAATGTATCAGTATATTTCATAATGCTCAAAAACCATTCATTTTGCTTTTCCTGCTCATCTTCAGGAAGTAAGGGAATCACCATATCATGCAGCTTATTGACATTTTCACACAATTCAACAAGAGTTTCAAACAGCATTTGCACCTGAGAGGCATTTTCCTTTCTTGTCATCAAATTCTTTATTTTTGGAATCAACCCTTTAATTTTGTTCACCTTTGTTTTTCGTTGCTTTTGCAAGCTTTAATATGGTTTGCCAAGACTTTTACAGTGGGTTTGGGTACTCTTTTTTCACCCTCCATGACGTCATCAGCACTCGCTTCACTCATGTTTGTGTGCTTTCCAACGCATCAACAACAATCACAATTTACTTCAAACTTCTCAAAGCATCACAACGAAACGTAGACATACACCAACTTCCAAAAACATCACGACGTTATTTTCCACAACAAACGCATTGAAAACAACCTATTTCAAACACCAGAGCTCTGGACAATAACCAACTAAAGCCGAACAACAAACAAAACAACCGCGCGATCATCCCCAATGGATAAACAACGTACCGAACACTAACAGCTCGCTCTCCAATACAGCACAGCCCATTAATACATTAGTAAAAGCCCAACAGGCTTACCTATGCGGTAATTGTTTGCGTTCTTCTCTTCAGAGCTTTGTTGGACGTTTCTCTTTGGCGTTTTAGCTTCGCTTTCATCTCAGTTGAGCAGAATCCTGTAATCCGTGACGCGATGTTCAATCTTTGCGATGTGTCCGCCAAGAAGTGAAGTTCTTTGTTGACAAAATGTAGCGGCTATCCTACGTTGTTAAAAGGCCGCTGAGAGGCTGAAGCAGGAACTCCATGCATTTGCGACGCATATAATAAAGTATCCGTGAGGCAAACAGCTGTTAATAGTCCCATTTATTGCACAGACAGATATTTCTTCGAGTTTGACAGTTGTAAATAGGTGAATATGGTCAACAAAGATTACATCGTCCTGACTCACCCCCTCCCGCTACCAAACTAGGTGAACAGGTGACTAATATTACTATTCCCAGGTGATCCCGTGACCCTCCACCATGATCACGTGACATTTAACTCTTTCATGTCCCTTTCACTCTCTATTGTGACAGTCGGAGCGGAATCGATTCTTTGCAAGAGTCAGTTTTGAAAAGAACTGCTCACAGCAGTAAGTTGTCCCAAACAGAGATGCAAACTTCAGTGCATGTCTTCTCAGAATGGGAAAATTCTCAGAACGTACATACTGTTTATAGAACTCGAGCACACAATTATTTCATGTTGCAGGTTCTCAGGTACATCTGATGGTTCCACATTAAACAGCGTGGCAAATATCTTCAGTTCCTTTTGTTTACTTTTCATGTCCTGAAACCTCTCTCCAAATCTCTGATGCAGTTTTGCACACTCACCAGCATATTCATCTGTGACAGCAGGCTTTTGTTCTTCCAGAGAAGGAAAATGCACAGTGTTACCCTTTTCCAGTTGCAATTGCCAGAGCTTTAATTTAGCTTCAATTGAATTAGGACCTTGGAGCTTAACGTTAAGGTCTGACGGGTACTTGGTTTTGTCCACCATAAATGCCAAATCACACAGCCACTTGACATCGCTGCGTTCCACAACCGTTTTTCCCTCAATCTCCATGAATTGTTTTACTTCTTCCCTCAGATTGTAAAACCGTGCAAGCATATCTGGACGACTCAGCCATCGCACCTCACAATGGTAAACCGGATCTCCGTACTCAGACTCAAGACCACTCGGTAACTCTTTAAACTGGCAGCTGTTTAGCCCTCTGCTTTTGATGAAATGTATGGTGGAAACGAATGTTGTCATTACACTTTGGAGCTTCAGGGAATGTGCACACGGACTCTCTTGATGTATGATACAATGACATACAACTAAATCACTTGGATCGAGACAGAGACGACTCATTGCTTTTTTGATCAATGCAGTTAATCCCTTTTGCGGGCCAAGCATGGCAGGAGCTCCATCTGTGGCAAGGCCACTTAACTTTTCAAATGGTAGTTCAAATTTGTTCATTGCCAAAACAACTCGCTTTAACAAATCCTCACCTTTTGTAGTGCCATGCTTGGCTTGCAAAGACAGCAATTCCTCTGTCGTTTCAAACTCCGCAGTAATCCCATGCATAAAAATGGCTAATTGGGCAGTATTTGTTATGTCTGTTGTTTTGTCGCAGGCCAGTGAGTAAAACTCAAGTCTTTGGGCGGTGTCCTTCAGTGTTGTCTCGATGTCTTGTGACATATCCGTAATTCGTTCTGTGTCGGTTCTTCGAGATAAACTGGTACTTTGGAAGAGTTTTACTTTGTCTGGTGCTAGCAGCTCTGCAGCGGCAACAAGGCACTCTTTAACAAACTCTCCTTCTGAATGTGGTTCAAAGCTAAGGGAATTCAAAATTCTTCATAAAATGTATGCCTGCAAGTTATTTTTGTCTAAATTCATGAATATTCAAACAGAATGTTCTCTATGTGGTAATGAAGATAAATCAATGATCTGTTTGTTCTTCAGATATAAAATTACAAGATCATTTTGGTTTTGGTTTCACTATTGATTTTTAAATATTCGATAAGTTGATTGACGTCAAGGAAGAAATGGTCCTATGTTTATACTCAGACACTGGCTCTATTGAAATGGACAATGCTATTAAAATGTGGTGCATGCTTGGGAAAAATTACATACATAAATGTAAAGTTAAATGCTTTATCCCTAATATTATTATTTTTTGTATTGAACTAAAATGTTTTAAAGAAAACCTTTGTAAAATGAATAAAAACAAGAAAGGAGTTAAATCTCTCAAAATATTGAATTTATTCACCAATTAAGGAACAGAAACCCACTATCTGATTAAAAGCAAAGCTGGTTTGGTTATAATCCTCTTTTTTGTTTTTCATGTTTTTATTAAATTTTTGTATTATTTATTTTATTTGGGCTTTATGTTATATTGAAATGTCTTGATGATAATTTAACTTTACGCTGGACAGTTTTAACGTGAATGTAATATAATATACTAAAAGGTGTTATTCTTTGTAATATATTACTGTTTTTGCATACATTGCGTGTATTATGTGAGAAGCAACAAAAAAAAGGGAAAAAATAAGTTTGTTCCTGAAACTGCAGCATCCAGTCCAGTAGGTGGCGCAAACATCATTGGTGCGCTCTGGCAGTGCAGCCCATCAGCGCGCGCTTCCGCCTGGAGCCTGTAGTTGAATTACTGCGGCTGTTGCTTCTGAGGAGAAACTCAAACCGTTTGGTTGTTACTGTGGATTATGCGCTCGGCTTTTATATCATATTCAAGACTCGATGTGCTGCTCTGGTGAGTAAATGATGTCTGACAAACACTTCTGAGTTTCTAACGAATTGACTTCGGTTTCATTTCGTACGTCAGTGTAATCGGACAGACGTGCAAATCAAGTGACGCGGACACGTTTCGGGAAACCTAAAAGATTCCTGTTTACGCTGTTGACAGTGAGAAATAATACATATATAACAGACGACTGCTATTGAAATAGCATCCCGTTTAACTCGCGTGCTGTTGAATCTCCTCTCCTACAATGTCAGTAACGTCTCCAGTCTTGTTGTTATACTATAAAGCTTGGTTTATATATAGAAAATATGTTATTTTAGTAATCTATTAAAAACAATAACTTTATATGAATTGTACAAGTATTGCTAGGTCTGCTGTCTTGCCATTGGCTGTTGTTTTGCATAATTAATTCACGTACGTCTTTGCAGGGCTTTTGTGCTGTTTTGTGGATGTTTTTATTTGTCGTTTAGAAATAGAATCACGTGTCAAGTTCCCTTTTTTGCTAATGTGTATAATACGTCATTCTGTCATGAAGTTCATGTTATTTATATGTAGTCGCCGTTGATGAGACTGTGGGTTCTTCCCGTCAGATTGCTGACGTTGGCCGGTGATCTTCGGAGGGCGTCGGGTGAAGCTCTCTCGGGTGCTGATCGTTTGTCCGCTGAATGCGCTGCTCAAAGCATAAAGCTTCAGAGGACAGACGATCAGCCTCCTAATAGACTATAAAGGGGGACAATCTTGCGTAGTCCTCCCGGCGTTGAGCGCGCCCATCTCTGATCACCCCTCGGGTTCACTCCCGTGTTCGAGATGTATCGCGCCTCACACTGTTAACTCTGTGAAAGACAGAAACACACTGACACAACTCTTGACTTCTGAAGGGTCTTTGCTTCATGAGTGTTTGCATATCGATGTGTGAAGCTCCTGTGACGACTTTAAGCAAAGAACAGCAAGGTAATCGACATGACTTGTGCTCGTGCACGATCACTGGCGCGCGCGAACCTGACCCCTAGTGAACTTCCGGTTTGTGTTTGGTTGGTGTCTAATCATTTCACTATTTACATTCAGATTAACATTATTATTGGATTGAATAAACGATTTGTTGAATGTGTCCTGCAGTTTGGTCGCATTCAAAGACTTTTATTACTTTTGGGAACAGTGGTTTAAAGTTACATTCAGACAACAGACATCCATACGTCATTGCTTTTAATACACCACGTCGAGAAAATATCATTCTGTACAACAGTTTTTTTTCTGGTTCTGGTGTTTTCTTTACAAGGATTTAACTGAAGTAATTCACACAGTTCTTTTACATTGAGACAGCGTTCATGTCACTGAGCCTACAATCCAACACTTGAAAGAAAAGGCCGGCCTTTAGTATACAAACACAGAGACTGAAAGGGTCAAGATCTGAACTTTACAAAATATCACTTTGGCATCAGTTTTACAGAGAAAGCTGCTCATGAATCTCCCGTTTGCTTGATCAAATAACAGTGAACTCGCAGTTGTCTGGATTTGTGTGGTTGCGGTAACATAAATCTTTGTTTGTCAATCATGCTCGTATATCCTTTTAAAGTGGTTTTTGTTGAGTGTTTATTCCATGTGACATGCAGGAGTGTGGATTTATTTCACTCTTTCTTCAGTCATGGAACCTCGGGGCTTCTGGAAATGATCTCATCTCTGGATTATACGTCATGTTGTACAGTCACATCACAAGCTGACACCAGGTCTGGTCTCCAAAACGAGAGCTTGAATCAGAGATGATACCAAGCGTGGAGGAGCAGACCCCTCCTTGTTTTTTCCCCCTACATGTTCCGTGGAGGAAAACCAGATGCAAATACATTTAGCTTAACTTCTTTTTTGTTTTGCGTATGAAAGGTGATAATAAAGGTGTGGAGTGAAATGAGAATTAGAAAGGTTTTCGATCTTTGGGCGCAAAAACATTCCCATTAACATGAGCTGATTATAACATATAAGGTTTTACTCCATTAAACCGTAACATCGAGAGAAACATGTCTCAGGGATCTCCAGTGTGATTGTCAATGTGTGTTTATCCCTTTGCAGCTGTCTGCCAGTTTCAGGCTGGGGCAGAGAGGACGATGACCTCCGAATACAGTAAGAGAAAACTGTACAACCATACGTGTGATGTTCTCTGGAGTGACAGCAGTGATCATGAAAACATTTCACATCGATTTCTGTAAGTATGTCAAATAGAGATACGCTGTTATTTGGACTTGGACCTTCAGAGATTTGTGTCACGTTACCGCCATACCACAACATTTGATACTTTTCCTGTTGGTCAGTTAAAAGAAGCTTGTTTTCAGGATACAGCTACAGAGGATGACAATAGTGTGGTCGCCCGCCGATGTGGCACGTTACACCACGGACAGCAGGAATCAACTGTTATGGCGGACTCTTCAAACGTGAAAGGACGGTGGTTTCAAATCCTGTTCCTACAACATTCTGTCCGTCAACAGAGAACTTCTCTACATCAACATCACCGCAGACGTCGGCCAGCCAGAGCATTTGCTCCATTAGCCGTGTGTGTGCGATAGTCCAGAGACAGTTTGTATTAAAACACATGAAGGGTTGCCTTTCAGATTCTGCGCTACTGTGGCCTGCACCTGATTTTAAAAGCTCTCTGAAGTTCAGTCACAGGTGCAGGTATTGTGTATTCATCTAAGAATGTTATTAAACCTCTTCAGATTTGGAAACTATAAAGGCGATTATTTGAATGTGACCTGCGGTTTGCTCAACCGGTCTGAATTCAGCTCCGTTTGTTTAAGGTCTGGTATAGGCTCGGGCCGGATGCTCCAGTTGTGTGTAAACTTCACCTTTGACTTGTGAGAATTAAGTTCTGCTGAATTTGTTTGCGTTCCACCACGAAACTCAATCAATTTATTCATATGTCATTTATTGGTTTTAATCTGTGTTTACTTATTAAGTGGGTAAACAAAAAGGCATAAATCTCTGCAATATATGTTTTAATTTGACAATATGTGTTTTATTTCACTATGTGTTGTTGTTTACTGTGTATTGCACTTCTGATGGAACACGTATATTTCTATGAGATTCAAAAACTATCCTGGTGATAACCAGATGAAGCCAGATTGGTTATGAAAACTCAGTGATTCCTGATTGGCTGGAACAAAGGTTGGAGTCAGATTCTGTGATGATAGATGAACTTTGAGCATCTCACTTTGTTGGCTCGAGCGAATAAAGTTTGACCATTTGACACCAGGAAGAATTGTCTGCAAGATTTTTCTTTGGCATTGAAAAGACCATTTCTTCCAAAACACGTCATTGTATAACACCCTCTCTTAAGATTGTCTTTCTTTCTTTAAGGCAGACCACACAAGATAAACCTTGAGCACATTAATATTACCGAGCTTTCCTTTCCTAAGTACATTCTCTTTGGGTGACAAAAAAAGTAAGGCCAGTCATTTGGAAAGTGAATGCCACTATTATTTTCACTAATTTTTTTATTTGTAATTAAATAATGCCCTTAACAAGATATTAAACATAACAAATGTTTACATCAAATCCACAGCACAGAACAACTGCATGTTCAAAAGTTAATATACACGTGATTCGGCATCACTTTGTGTGTCTTTTGCAAGTGTCTAGGAGTTTGTCTTCAGTGTGAAGAGATGAATCTTAACATCACACAGTCAGTGGTGAACAAGGGTTGAATATGCAGATGTTGTAAAGGATCAGTGGACAGTTTATTGCTCCGGTCGAGCCAATGCATCCAGTGCAGCGGTATATTTATTTAAATAATAAAAAACAACAATACACTCTCTTCCCCACTTCCTGTTTCAGGAGGCAAAAATTGATTCAAACATTTCCTTTAGCTCATAGTTGAACATTGCATAGCAGTGCAATACTGTCACAGACACCCTGGACCTTTTTGTAACAACCGACTGCATGAAGTCTTAATACCTTTACATAATAAAGGTAAACATGGAATTTATTTGTATTGTTTCTCTCGCCGTTAAAAGTGTGAACATCGTTTATTAGATAAAACTTTGTTAAAAAGTATATTTGTATAAGGAAAATATTGACAACCTGGAACTTAAAATAAGGGGAAAACTTGCCTGCTATAGTCACCAATGTAATGCATTTTTGGACACAAGATGGTGCTGTTTTTCCATAATGTAGAACTTCACAAGTAGGGTTTCTCATATTAAAGATATAAAGAATATTGTCTTTAGTTCACAACACACAAACCAGTATATAGATTACAAGATTATATCATAACAAGGTTGACAAATAATAGCAAAAATACTTTAAAGAGCAACCCAGAAGCTGGAAAAGTGTAAAGTAAATGATAACAGTCTGGTCTTGACTTCACTGATTTATTTCTTTAACATAAACTGTGGAAAGCGGAAGACCAATCACAATCCGGTTTACAGAGACATGCAAGTAAAAGACCAATCAGACGTTAGTAAACTACATTACAGTCACTTCATTTCTGCCGCTTGACAATGTATGCCTACGGTGTTACTGTCGTGTGATTTATATCTGCACATAATACTACACACAGAATATTGTCATTTTTAATAAACACAACCACTTCCACCCCAAAACCTACAAGTATTGAAAGATAAGCCACTGGAGGCTTCCCATTGGCTGAGGGTTTGCATAGTTAATGAGGTAGGTCTGTGTATGGCTTATATGCTGTTTTGAGGATGTTTTTGACGGTCTTTTATATCTAAAGTTGTGTTTCTATGTCCGTTTTGTGTCACGTGTTATCCTGAGAAGTGATTCATGGATCGGATTGAGGCTTATGTAGGAATCGCGTTTTCTTAAGATACATACCGTTGTGGAAACCGCTGTTTCTGAGAGTCAAGTTAAAAGAAGTAACGTTGATCATGTTCGGTGAGCGCGTGCAGGATTTCTACTTTAGACCGCGGATAACGACACAGAGCAAATGTAAGTTATTGTTTCTAATAATACATATTTTAATGCTGATAACATGCTGCGCTGCATCCATATGTTGACATTTGTTTATATTGTTGTGTAAGTATGATGACGTGTCACACAATAGTCCTACATTACGAGCAAAACATTATCACTGTTTAAAAAATAACAGATCTTTATTACGAAATAAGTTTAAGCAAATGAATTGTAAATCGTCTGAAGGATGTAAGTGATCTTGTTTAAATGCGCAGTTATTGAAAGATATCGACTCTTGTCTCCTTAAACGGACTTTTCATGCTGCTAGTGAATGTTTGAGATGTTTAATCACGTGATCAATAACTTCAACATTTGTCTCTTAGTTTTCATGAGCGTTTCCATAAACGGACGATTAATGTTCTGACTTCAAAACTTCACATGTTTTACAGGTTTAAAGGTTTTGGTCCTCCACCTCTTTCTCCTCGTCTCCGTGCACGGTTGGAGGTCGAAAGGGTGGTAAACGAGATGGAGTGTCTTATGATGCCCGAAAAAACGAACGAAAGTGGCGAAGTAGACGAAGTCTGGCCTGGACTTTACATCGGTGACATGTAAGCTGAATTCTTGTTATTATGGGACTAATGTACGGACCAGAAAAGTTAAACATGAGAGTAAAAATGCATCAAAGAGTTTAACTGCATCTCATTGAACACTAGAAATATACGATACAAATTCTGTCATCATTACTTCACCCTCATGTCATAAATGTCTTTTTCTTTTGTTTAAAACAAAGAAATGTATTATCTCTCTATTTACATTTACAATGGCAGCACATATTTTAAGGTTCAGTTTTTGACAACTTCAGTTGCTCACAGGACTCTGTGTGTAGCTCACATCCACTTTAAAACACATTTCTTCATGAAGCAGAAAATCTTCAGTTTTATTGCTTGCATTTGCTTACTACTGCAATAATAACTCACTGTTGCATTTCATCCTTTTAGGGAAGCGGCTAAAAAATATGGAGAACTGCAAAGGAGACGTTTCACTCATGTCCTGAACTGTATTGACAGTGTTGTATGCCTTAAGCTGTACAAAAAGAGGGGCATGACATACATGGGTATTAGAACAATGGATTCATGCTCATTCAACATAAGCGCATACTTTGATGCTGCGGCAGAGTTTATTCATTCAGCACTCGAAGAAGAAGGTAAGCTGTTTTCATTCATAGACCTCCGTACTATTGTTGCAAGATTTGTGTTCTTGCAAAGTGTATTTCCAACTAGAATTAAACACATCTGAACCAGCCGATTTCTTATTGATATTCTTTTGTCTTCAGGAAAAGTCCTGGTTCACTGTCGTGATGGAGTGAGTCGTGCACCAACAATAGTTCTGGCTTATCTCATGCTGAAACACAACTTTTCCCTGGTGGAAGCCATCAAAATAGTGAAGAGGAATAGAGGCATCTATCCCAACGAAGGATTCATCACACAACTGATCAACCGTCAGAAGGAATTGCAGGATATAACGGTACCTGTATTAGACTCAAGCTGTAATGGTACAGACGACACCTGTACCATTGACGACACCTGTACCATTGACGACACCTGTACCATTGACGACACCTGTACCATTGACGACACCTGTACCATTGACGACACCTGTACCATTGACGACACCTGTACCATTGACGACACCTGTACCATTGACGACACCTGTACCATTGACGACACCTGTACCATTGACACCTGTACCGACGCCTGAACCGTGATGGTTCCATTTTTAAATGTGATGAAATGTCTTGTGCCTGTCACAGTCATCAGTTAGCATCCAAAAAATATATATGAATATATGGTAATATAGTTTTAGTTTAGAAGGATTTAGCATAATTATAGCATGTTTTAACTTAATGCTAGTGATTTAGCTGGTTCTAGGCTAAGTTGGAGTCTATAGATGGTTTTAAAGCAACAACATAAAAAAATACTCTCCTGTGTGCTCTCTTCCACTCTCTCCCGTGAGCTCTCTTCCCCTCTCTCCCGTGTGCTCTCTTCCCCTCTCTCCCGTGTGCTCTCTTCCCCTCTCTCCCGTGTGCTCTCTCCCGTGTGCTCTCTTCCACAGACTCCCGTGTGCTCTCTTCCACAGACTCCCGTGTGCTCTCTTCCACAGACTCCCGTGTGCTCTCTTCCACAGACTCTCGTGTGCTCTCTTCCACAGTCTCCCGTGTGCTCTCTTCCACAGACTCCCGTGTGCTCTCTTCCACAGACTCCCGTGTGCTCTCTTCCACAGACTCCCGTGTGCTCTCTTCCCCTCTCTCCCGTGTGCTCTCTTCCACAGACTCCCGTGTGCTCTCTTCCACAGACTCCCGTGTGCTCTCTTCCCCTCTCTCCCGTGTGCTCTCTTCCCCTCTCTCCCGTGTGCTCTCTTCCCCTCTCTCCCGTGCGCTCTCTTCCCCTCTCTCCCGTGCGCTCTCTTCCCCTCTCTCCCGTGCGCTCTCTTCCCCTCTCTCCCGTGCGCTCTCTTCCCCTCTCTCCCGTGTGCTCTCTTCCACAGACTCCCGTGTGCTCTCTTCCACAGACTCCCGTGTGCTCTCTTCCACAGACTCCCGTGTGCTCTCTTCCACAGACTCCCGTGTGCTCTCTTCCACAGACTCCCGTGTGCTCTCTTCCACAGACTCCCGTGTGCTCTCTTCCACAGTCTCCCGTGTGCTTTCTTCCACAGACTCCCGTGTGCTCTCTTCCACAGACTCCCGTGTGCTCTCTTCCACAGACTCCCGTGTGCTCTCTTCCCCTCTCTCCCGTGTGCTCTCTTCCACAGACTCCCGTGTGCTCTCTTCCACAGACTCCCGTGTGCTCTCTTCCCCTCTCTCCCGTGTGCTCTCTTCCACAGTCTCCCGTGTGCTCTCTTCCCCTCTCTCCCGTGTGCTCTCTTCCCCTCTCTCCCGTGTGCTCTCTTCCCCTCTCTCCCGTGCGCTCTCTTCCCCTCTCTCCCGTGCGCTCTCTTCCCCTCTCTCCCGTGCGCTCTCTTCCCCTCTCTCCTCCCGTGCGCTCTCTTCCCCTCTCTCCTCCCGTGCGCTCTCTTCCCCTCTCTCCCGTGCGCTCTCTTCCCCTCTCTCCCGTGCGCTCTCTTCCCCTCTCTCCCGTGTGCTCTCTTCCCCTCTCTCCCGTGCGCTCTCTTCCCCTCTCTCCCGTGTGCTCTCTTCCCCTCTCTCCCGTGCGCTCTCTTCCCCTCTCTCCCGTGCGCTCTCTTCCCCTCTCTCCCGTGCGCTCTCTTCCCCTCTCTCCCGTGTGCTCTCTTCCCCTCTCTCCCGTGCGCTCTCTTCCCCTCTCTCCCGTGTGCTCTCTTCCCCTCTCTCCCGTGCGCTCTCTTCCCCTCTCTCCCGTGCGCTCTCTTCCCCTCTCTCCCGTGTGCTCTCTTCCACAGACTCCCGTGTGCTCTCTTCCACAGACTCCCGTGCGCTCTCTTCCACAGACTCCCGTGCGCTCTCTTCCACAGACTCCCGTGTGCTCTCTTCCACAGACTCCCGTGTGCTCTCTTCCCCTCTCTCCCGTGTGCTCTCTTCCCCTCTCTCCCGTGTGCTCTCTTCCCCTCTCTCCCGTGCGCTCTCTTCCCCTCTCTCCCGTGCGCTCTCTTCCCCTCTCTCCCGTGCGCTCTCTTCCCCTCTCTCCCGTGCGCTCTCTTCCCCTCTCTCCCGTGTGCTCTCTTCCACAGACTCCCGTGTGCTCTCTTCCACAGACTCCCGTGTGCTCTCTTCCACAGACTCCCGTGTGCTCTCTTCCACAGACTCCCGTGTGCTCTCTTCCACAGACTCCCGTGTGCTCTCTTCCACAGACTCCCGTGTGCTCTCTTCCACAGTCTCCCGTGTGCTTTCTTCCACAGACTCCCGTGTGCTCTCTTCCACAGACTCCCGTGTGCTCTCTTCCACAGACTCCCGTGTGCTCTCTTCCCCTCTCTCCCGTGTGCTCTCTTCCACAGACTCCCGTGTGCTCTCTTCCACAGACTCCCGTGTGCTCTCTTCCCCTCTCTCCCGTGTGCTCTCTTCCACAGTCTCCCGTGTGCTCTCTTCCCCTCTCTCCCGTGTGCTCTCTTCCCCTCTCTCCCGTGTGCTCTCTTCCCCTCTCTCCCGTGCGCTCTCTTCCCCTCTCTCCCGTGCGCTCTCTTCCCCTCTCTCCCGTGCGCTCTCTTCCCCTCTCTCCTCCCGTGCGCTCTCTTCCCCTCTCTCCTCCCGTGCGCTCTCTTCCCCTCTCTCCTCCCGTGCGCTCTCTTCCCCTCTCTCCCGTGCGCTCTCTTCCCCTCTCTCCCGTGCGCTCTCTTCCCCTCTCTCCCGTGTGCTCTCTTCCCCTCTCTCCCGTGCGCTCTCTTCCCCTCTCTCCCGTGCGCTCTCTTCCCCTCTCTCCTCCCGTGCGCTCTCTTCCCCTCTCTCCTCCCGTGCGCTCTCTTCCCCTCTCTCCTCCCGTGTGCTCTCTTCCCCTCTCTCCCGTGTGCTCTCTTCCCCTCTCTCCCGTGCGCTCTCTTCCCCTCTCTCCCGTGCGCTCTCTTCCCCTCTCTCCCGTGTGCTCTCTTCCACAGACTCCCGTGTGCTCTCTTCCACAGACTCCCGTGCGCTCTCTTCCACAGACTCCCGTGCGCTCTCTTCCACAGTCTCCCGTGCGCTCTCTTCCCCACGGGAGAGAGCACACGGGAGACGGTGGAAGAGAGCACACGGGAGACGGTGGAAGAGAGCACACGGGAGACGGTGGAAGAGAGCACACGGGAGACGGTGGAAGAGAGCACACGGGAGAGAGGGGAAGAGAGAGCACACAGGAGACGGTGGAAGAGAGAACACAATAATAAAGTTAATAAAGAATAAAATACCTTTTCAGGGGGCTTACCCTTTGGTTCCCAGAATGCTAAAATATTTTTTATCTTTTTCCCTGACATCTTTGAAAAATACAAATACAATGGCAATGATTAATTTATGTTTTGACAGGATATAAAATATTACCCAGAGCACTCTGCTTTACATGTAGCATTATTAATGTAACTAGAAAGACTATTCCGTCAACTTCCGTGTGTTCGTACATCTATGTTGCCTAATAACAAACGCAATCTGGCCGAGATGCGTGCTGGCGGCAGGAAAATTCACTTTGTGTGCCTGCGTCTCATATACAACGTTATATATAATGCTTGCAGGACAACTTGGTTGGCATTGCGTGAGAAATACACGGTGTGTGCATGTGAACTGGTTGAATTGCGTGTGTCTCATGGCTAATGCGTGAGACTTGAGAACCCTGTAAGCAAAGGAAAACAAAGAAGAACCGTTCCTTGGCTAAACAGGTCTCACCAATATTTTGAATTTACACTGCGATACCTAACTCATCCTTTAGATGTCAATGTCCCATACGTTTTCTTTAAATGCGACAGTTACACGACCCATTCAACAATTTGTTTACATTAAAATAATTATATAAAACGATATAAATCTAAGTAAAATAAAATATAAATAGTTATATAACTAACCACCAGTCAGACCAGTCAATAAACCAGTCAATTTACAATGCCCTCAATTTGGTTGTGACTTATTTTGTTTCCTGAATTGTTGTAGTGTTTTATGATTTGCTATTTTGTTTTTATTCTCCCTGATTATTAACACTGTATGATGTTACCTGCACAATCAATGACATTTTTAAGTTTTGCAACTGTATCAAGCACAGAAATACTACGTCACATGTCCAACTCACTTTTAATATGTTAAGCATGAGAAGACAGTACGTTCAACAGTTTAAAGAAGTCAGAATGCATGACATAGCATAATAACTCAATTTTTTTAAGGGAGAAGGTAATTTTTTTTAATTAAAACCAAGAATTAATCTTGATTGATCCCTTTTAATCACACAAAATAAGAAAGTACATTTTCGGAGATATGGCGCCTTGTTAAGTAACATTTTTGTTACAGTAGCATACACATCAGATCAGCAGACACCTCAACATATGATGCTCATTCTGAAATCTGAATACAGATAAATACATCATTACAACAGTATCCATCCACATTTACCTTAAATATTTCTATACATCATCATTCATTCTGCCTAAAATAAACAAACACTGCACAAATAACATCCAAAGTTCCAACATCAAGTCTCAGGCGTTGCAGAGTGTTTACTGTTTTCAAACTAAGGATGTGTATGGACGCTTTCTTGTGTGAATTCTCCCGTGCAAGCCAAGGCTTGATTTCTGTGCGAATGTCTTTCCACACTTAAGATGTGTGTGTGAGTAGTTCTGTGAATCTCAAGATTTCTTTTACGCACAAAACTCTTTTCACAATGTGGACACGTGTATGGGTGTTCTCCAGTGTGTAACCTCACGTGCACATCGAGATGTATTTTCTGTGTGAAACTCTTTTCACAATGTGGACACGTGTATGGGCGCTCTCCAGTGTGAGTTCTTATGTGTTTTACAAACGTGCTTTTATGTCCGAAACTCCTTTCGCATTGTGGACACGTGTATGGACGCTCTCCAGTGTGTGTCCTCATATGGAAGCAGAGATTGATTTTTTGCGCAAAGCTCCTTCCACACTGGGGACATGTGTATGGACGCTCTCCAGTGTGAGTTCTTATGTGTTTCACGAGAGTGCTTTTATGTACAAAACTCCTTTTACACTGGGGACATGTGTATGGCTGTTCTCCAGTGTGAATTCTCATGTGCATCTCAAGACTTCTTTTCTCGGCAAAACTCGTTCCACATTGAAGACACGTGAATGGACGCTCTCCAGTGTGAACTCTCACGTGCCTTTCAAGATTGTGTTTCTTTGGGAAAATCCTTTCACACTGAGGGCAGGTGTAACATTTCGCTTTTCTTTGACTTCTTTTTGGAGTCTTTTTCATCTCTGTGCTACTAGGTGTTTCTTTCATTTTGTTTGTAATTATGAGGTTTCTGGTACTGATTCTAATCCTTTGCTTAGTTCATCGCCTTCATCTTTCGCGACAATATCTGAAATGAGAAAAATGTATAACCAAATTAACAAAAAATGTAAGTAAGAATACACGTGTCACTAGCTAGTAGCTAAGCACATCATAGTCTCATGAATGGGTGGCTGCATGTCAAAAATACTGCAATACACAGAACACAAGGCAAACAATATAGATTGCTCACAAATATCCCAAAGCTGTATAATTGTATTTGGTCTGTTGAACACAAAAGAAAATATTTTGTAGAATGTGGAAACCAAACAGTTCTGGGTCACCATTGACCAACATAGTAGTTGTTCACTAAGGCCGTAGTAATTCAGCAGAACAAAGAAATGTGTTTTTTACAATTTATTTACATGAAACAGGAGGAAAGAACAGTTAGATTATTTGATTTGATTTGATTCAATTTATTGTCATTACACACATACAAGTACAGTGCAACGAAACGAAATTATGACCCTCTGATGACATTTGCATCAACATTAAGTACATATAACAGCAACGCGATTTAAAACTTAAAAAATATTATTAACTGAGCTAAACGTCCACTTTAAAGAATAAAACAATAAGTTGACAAAAGTGCTTGGATTGTTGAAAATATGCGGGAGGAAAGAAATCTGTTTGGTTAAGTAGCGGAAACGGCACGTGATTGTTATGCTTTTCGTCTTCCGTCAGCTCGCGTTCTGATTGGGTGTCGATTCGTGTCACGTGATTCATTGGGGCTCCGCTACACAACAGTATTTCTGATCGTTAATATTCAATATGTTTGATCGGTGAAAACATCACGTGGAACAAACCTCACACCACAGAGAAAACGTGTTAAACAATCGGAACGTATAATGTGTGGCTTTCATTATGTTAGCAATGGTGCACCACACCAATCCTACCTGACTATTCCCAGACTGTGAGCAGGTGACTCGGCGCAGTAGTCGGTGTTACAGCTGCAGTTTTAAAGCGATGCGCATCTTCTCCGTACAGCAAGACATGCAGACGACACGCACTGTGGGCTTTTGACTAGAGGGGATACAGCTACCTCCACTGGGCATGCGCACTTCAGTACCGCATCATTTTAGTCTCGCTGAAAACAGTTGATTCATATTTATTATTGTATGGTTAGGTTTAGTGTTGGAGTAGGTGTAGGCGTTAGCTAATGTCATTTATTGTTGTTATATGGAAGAGACCACTTCCGGATGTAGCTGTATCCCTTCTCGCACTCAATTCAGAGGGCGGCTCGGATTCATACATTGACCATTACCGCCATCTACTGTAGGATCAGAGTTACTACTGCGCCCAAACTTTCAAGATAAGAGCTTTGATGGCGCTGCGACTTACTTATAATAAAACTGCAATTTCCCTGCAATTCCTACCACTTTTACTAACATGTTTATTTTTTTAACCAATTATTCAGTATTGTTAGAATTTCTCTATTATGTCCTGTATGTCTCCTGCCTTAAGCTAGATATGATACCACTACCCATATGAATTCCTTTCTCTTCCTACAAAATGGTTGAATTAAATGTACTCGTCTGCCCTTCTGCTCATTATCCCATTTTCTTTTTATTGCATTTTTTATTGACTTTAGTTTCTTTTGACATCACTTGTTTTGATAACTTGCTTCCTCATCCTCTGACTGTGCACAGGAATTTATTCATCTGCTGCATTATTGCAATCTCCAACACAATATCTTGTTAAGTTTATGACTGTTGAGCATACAAATTTAGCTTGGATCGGACAATAGGATGCAACGCAGCATTCTTTCTCCTCCAAACACGATAAGTTGAGTTTTTACCAAAAAGTTATATTTTGGTTTCATCTGACCATATGACATTCTCCCGATCCTCTTCTGGATCATCCAAATGCTCTCTAGCAAACTTCAGACAGGCATGTACTGGCTTAAGCAAGGGGACACATTTGGCACTGCAGGATTTGAGTCCCTGGCGGCAAAGTGTGTTACTGATGGTAGCCTTTATTACTTTGGTCCCAGGTCTGCAGGTCATTCACTAGGTCCCCCGTGTGGTTCTAGGACTTTTGCTCACCGTTCTTGTGATCATTTTGACCCCACAGGGTGAGATCTTGCGTGGAGCTCCAGATCTGACTGTTTGAGGTTGTGGACAGATGTCTTTTATACTGATAACGAGTTCAAACAGGTGCCATTAATACAGGTAACAATGGAGGACAGAGGAGCCTCTTAAAGAAGAAGTTACAGGTCTGTGAGAGCCAGAAATCTTGCTCTTTTGTAGGTGACCAAATACTTCTGTTCCATCATAATTTGCAAATAAATTCTTTAAAAATCACACAATGTGATTTTCTGGATATCTTTCTCTCATTCTGTCTCTCATTGAAGTGTACCTAGAAGAAAATTACAGCCCTCTCTCATCTTTTTAATTGGGAGAACTTGTACAATTGGTGGCCGATTATTTTGCCCCACTGTATATGAGATTTGATTTATCCATATTGTTATCATCGTAACTATTTTGTGTCAGGTGAAATTGCTTTATAATAGTCTAAATTAATAACTGTTCTTATCATAATTAAGGCAATTACTTGTATCAGTTGTTTAACTCATTTTATTTTTGGTATGTCTATCAGACATCACATTCTTAATTTGAACTCATAAAAAAATCCATCGTAAATATATCACTATAGAAACGATAGTTCTTAATATTTGCACCATCATTTAGGCCTGTTTTAAGCCCAATTTCTTTCAATCCAATTCCTCTTTTTAAGGCGCACATTTTATTACATAAAAGTAATTATTGTGATATGTTATAAATATAACACCATGACATTGGTGATAAATACATTTTCTGAGCATATTTATTTAAGGTTTTAACTGCAAATGTCACATTGCGTGTGACATTTATTTTACAAATCTGCATGGATGCTATCAAACTACAGGCTCATTCATGATCTGTCAGTTTATTTCACCATATGTGTTGTGCATATCACACTGCATTATTGTATTTTTTATAATTTAAATAAAAATATATTATTTAATTTGGTTTAAGAAAATAAACAGCAAATAACTCGGTGCATACGCATTTGTGTAACCCTAAACTGTATACGTTTCATGTGTAAGTGATCTGGTTTAAATGCTCAAGCCATAGTTAGTTATTGTATGATAGCCAACTCCCTTGGCTTAAAATAACCTCGTCCTGTGTTGGCATCCATAACATGACTTTCCCTCATGCAGACTATGAATGCTATAAATTTACATCTTAACTCAATGTCAAGTTAATGTTATCGGTACTTCGTCAGGCGGATCACAACATTGTTGTCGTGCCCGTAACTTTAATCAACTGCGCATTTCCATCAACGAACATTGAATAAATGTGCGGACATTCAGAGCTTAAAATGTCTTCCAGGTCGAAATATTCAGAGTGGCGAGGCGGCAGCTCACGTTCAGCTCAACCTGAAGTCGACTTCACGTCTCCCGGTTTGGCGGTGATGGAGGTTGAGCGTCTTTTCTTCTCGGGGAAAGCGATCAACAGTGCCGCAGATGAAGTCTGGCCCAAACTTTACATCGGCGACATGTAAGCAGCCTACATGAACCTGTTTAAAAGTTTATTTACCTGCATCCTATTAATTATGAAAGAAAATAAATTAAAGAGTATTGATATCAACTACATTTTATTATTGATCACAGAGATGTCATTATTGCTTGCAGATACTGTAAAGTTTCAAATGCAGTACATGATTTTGAACACAAGAGGGAGCTGTTTCATAACGTTGTGAGATCAGATCGTTTATTTATGGTTTCTTAGGCAATAATGATCTACACATAAGAATACTTTTGGTGAACCGAATTACAAAAAATGGTTTAACACAAAGGTCCTCAATCGTAAAGCTTGCATTTGCTCAAAAATGTAACGATAACAGAGTTTTGCATTGCCTCCATTTAGGAATATCGCTGAAAATCTTGCAGAACTGCGAAATCATCACTTCACCCATATCCTGAACTGTGCTCAAAGCTCCAGACGTGGCGGTGAGATCTATGATGGCATGGGCATCACATACCTGGGCATAGATGCACATGATACACATACGTTTGACATGAGCGCCCATTTTAAAACTGCAGCAGAGTGTATACATACAGCACTAAAGGGAGGAGGTAAGCCGTTTGCATTCATACCTGCTAAAGATTTGCGTTCCTGCAAAGTGTAATCCAGACTAGAATATATCTGAACCGGTTTTGTTCTTAGTTGAAAATTAAAGGTGTGTAGAGAAAGATCTTAGTTGAACTCTACATGAAGAACTAAACAGATTTGTCTTAGCTTGTTAAACTTCTGAACATTTAGTTCTGCATCTTTGCCTCACTGGACTATATATGCATATTTTCTTACCACAGGGAAAATCCTGGTTCACTGTCACGTTGGAGTGAGTCGATCAGCAACAATAGTTTTGGCTTATCTGATGCTCAAGCAGAACATGACACTGGTGGAATCGATCAACACTGTAAAAGAGGGAAGAGGCATCATACCTAACAGAGGCTTCCTCAGACAACTTATTGATCTTCACATCAAGTTGTATGGCTATAGAAACAAATAAGACTAAAGCCAATCACTAAACTGAAAATGAAGTTTTTGCAGTAAAGTCCAGAGCAGTTGTTTGTGGCTCATTAAGATAAAGTTGGTGTAATTATGCAAAACATATATTCCTCATAAATGGACAAACGAAACTTAAAATAAAAGTAACTATTTAATGTTCTATAAAGATGCATCCCTTCCCCAGTAATTGGGTATCATTGCTTCAGGATTGTGCATTTTATTTCACAGAAACCCTACAAAGTTTGTTGTCTCCCAAAAACCGCGTCCTCAACATGTTTATTTCCCTTTTTTATAGAAAATGTGTTCATAGACTGACATTTTTGGATGTTTAGACTCTATCAACAAGGGTTTAGTAAAATAAAAACAGATGGTTCAATATATTCATAACAAATGCATTCTCTGAGCATTTTTATGTCACGTCCATAATGTTAATTTTCATTGCCAAAGGTAAATACAAACAGGTATATCCTTTTGTAATTAAAAACCTTCAATCAAGAGTACAGATACAACACATTAGAAAATAATTTCAAGTAATAGGCTACGAAGTATGATAGCTCTTGCTGTTAAAGCAAATACGTCATTTGCGTAACTGCCTGCGTCAAACGCGTAGCTACCATAGCAACCTAACTAAACAAGGCAGGATTTGCAGAGCGGTCGTTACAAATCAACGAAAAGGGTAATTAAATTCTCATTATTAATTTGTTTATTTGTAGTGCTTGATTTACACGTTGGCGCAAACGTAGAAAGAATTACATGTGAATGCATAAATAATTTAAACATTACTTTAATTGAATGTGATTTTACACCATAAAGAGATGGCAAGACCCCAAACATCTCAACCGCCCCTGACGCACTTGACACAGGCACCGGTTGCTTTCGGTAACTGGGCGCTTCCAAAGCTGTGCGCGGAGCTGCAGGACGATGAGCTGGTGACCCGCCAGAGGGCGCTAACTGCACTCTGCGATCTCGTCCATGACCCAGAACGGGCTTATGAAGCCTTTATTAACGGTAAAGCTGATGCAAAATATAACATTCTTGTTGCTAGAAACTTCTACTATTCTGACCCATTACCACAAACCCTCTAATCACACACACACACACACAAGCACACATATTTATAAGAAATATTGTGTCAGAAAGAGCTTTATTCAATCTTAAATTAAACTTCTAGTAAAAGAACATCTGAATAAACATAGTACACACATCCTAACTATACAAAATATATAAATAAATAATAATAAACAAATAAGACATCTAGTACACACATTCAAATAGCCTGAAACGGGAAGACCCATAATAATACAAATAAAGAGAAGAATATCATAATAATTGGAGATTATGGTAACTCTCACCAGGGCCAGATTAACACTTCACTGTACCCTGGGCAACAATATTCAAGGGCCCCATCATCACAACCCCAGGATCATCATAATCTGGCAAAATACAGAATAAATTACAGTAATACAGTCAATATACTCAATATTTCAATAACTAACTGACATCAAATGCATTTTGATGTAAAGATGTGCAAATGTTCTTCGAACTACAAATGCACCACTATGGTCTCTTGTCAAGACCACTCAGTCATTATGTTATGAAAACAAAACACATCGGCATCAGTATAATCTGGCAAAATTGACCCACTACATAGTCACAAAAAATAAATAAGCAACGACTTTCAAAGCATCCAATATTTATTTAACAACATCTACTCCAAACACAAATGCATAGAATTGATAGAGCCATCACAGAGGAAATTCACAGACAAGACACAAACAAAAATCCATTGAATCCATCTCCTAGAATCAAGTAGCATTTTGGTCAGCTCATTTTAAACAGAAATCACCGTCACCTCAGTATTCAATAGGACTATCAAGTTATAGCGCAATATAAACATTTTGAAATCTGCTGTTTTCCCGCAACAACAATAAACAAACAAAATTAACAGCATTTTCATGGCTCCACCACAAGGAAAAAATGTATCAAATACTGTATCATCTGCTCCTAAACTCTTTTGAACTTGTTTTAAAACAGAAAACAACCTGTCACATCACAGTTCAACACGACAGGCAGGGGTGAAACATTTTAGTGCAATATAATTGCAAAATAATCTGGCAAAATACACAATTTGAATCCTAAATAATGGGGAAGAGCATGTTTAAATTTGAAATGCTTGATTTCATTTGGCAAACACATTTTACATGAGCATTTTGTAGAGCATAGACTCGACGAGCAGTTCAGATGGCGGTTAGACTCGAGACCCATCACCGCTTCCCTCACTGATCGCACTCGCAGCAGAATCCGGGTCGTAGGTTGAAGATGCTGCTGGGGGCTCTTCGCTCTCGGGGCTGTGAACATTAGCTCGAGCCGGCAGTGAAGAAATGTTCTGGCTAGCTGAGCTGTCCTTGTTGCCGGATGGTGCCTTAGCAGACTAGTTGCTAACGTTTACTAGCGTAAAGAAATTGCCTATTTTCGGTATACATTTTAAATTTTCTGCGTTCCTGATATCCTTCTCCCTTTTAAATTTCCGATTAGCGCTCCCACTTAGCTACTCCATGTTTGCATTTTTTGAGTTGTGTCGTAGCGCTTGCCGTCACGCGACCGGCTCAGTGCGGGGCCCTTTGGAGGTCGGGGCCTCGTCGATTGCCCAATTGCCCATATGGTTAATCCGGCCCTGACTCTCACATACCTGCCCTATCCACAGGCTGTATGGAAAGACTTAAATTCCTACTGAAAGATGACGATGGGTTATGCCGGGTAAAAACCACAGAAGCAATTTACATTCTTGCTGCACACAGTTTAGGAAGGTGAGAATGAACAGTTCACAAATATGAGCTAGAAAAGACAATTTTAGTAAAGAGCTTCCTTGTGTCAATGGTTTATACTTTGCAGAGATATTATTTTTAAAAACGACATGATGGGACCCCTCGCAGACCTGTTGGATGACCCTGTAGATGCCTGTCGCAGAAACGTGCACCAAGCCCTCAACAGAATGGCTGAATATCCCTCGGGTGGCAAGATGATTACCATTAGTGTCTTTGGATCAAATGTATTTTTAAGATCTTATAGGTTCTGGTCGGGTTCTTAACCGTACAGTTTAATAACGGAGAGAAATGTCTCTATTTTGTCTACAGGAGCAGTATTCATGGTGTCTATGGGGCTGGTGCCTAGATTGGTGCTGAAGGTCCCGATAGAAGCAGAGAACATCCGTGCTTTAATTCTCTCCACGTTAAGCAGCTGCATCATGTTAAATGCCCAGCCTGCTCTAGAAAGTGATGTAATTCCTGTTTTGAGAGGTCAGTTCTCTCACCCATCCTCGGACATCCGTCAGGCAGTTACATTGGCCTTGGTAGGAATCAGGTAGGCAACATAAACCCAACAAACAGAACACACTAGGAAGAAACTCGATCGAGAAAAAAGTTCGAATAGCATTTCTTTCCTCTGCTCTCTTAGTGTTCCTGCAAATGGTAAAGTGAAGGTGTGTGAGGAGGATCTTCTGCCCTTGATGGTCAACCTGCTGTCGGATGCTGATCAAGGGGTCGTAGCTAATGCCGCAGGGACCATTATGAACACAGCTGTTATTACTAGGGGTATTGTATTTACCAATGCCGTTTCACACACTTTTATCCATACCATTAGCCAATAGTGTCCATTACAAAAAGTAGAAACACGGAAGATAAAACTCTAGTTACATGTATGATATAAGATTATGCATGACAAGTTTGTTTATAGGTAAGCATGAGGCATTGAAAGCAGGTGCCATCGACCCTTTGCTGCGGCTGGTGGGGAGTGAAAACACAGCAGTGTGCGTCAATGCCCTCCGTGCCCTTACAGTCCTGGCAGAGGTTCCTAGTGCCAGGGCACAGCTGGTGGAGCACCTGCTTCTGCTGAAGACAAGACTCCAACACCCCGACTCCATCATCCAGAGAGCTGCCTCCACGGCCATCGAAGTGATCTCATGGAATCCATGAAGAGAAAGATGAGATCTTTAGCATTGTGATGAATAAATTCATATATCTTATAATACTTATAGTTGAGAGAAATGGGAACAATTGTTGTGGAGGATGTTTATTGATACAATTGATAAAAGCTAAATAAACAACGAATATATTTGAAGAGCATGAATGTTATTCTCTTTCTGGTGTGTGTGGAGTGGGAATGCGCAGCGTCAACCCCTCGGTTCACTGAATGGATTAAACCAGCGGTCATCGGCAGCGCGCACGTCTCTATCTGTCACACGACACGCGGCGGCACGACTCATAAATATTTGTCGCTGGTTGTTGGGAACCAGTTGGTCTTAAAGGATTTGGCTTGCCAGCTCTTCTATTAAACCAAATCCCAAAAGTGCGGAGTTTATTGTTGACGAAATAAACCGGAGGACTACAAGGAAGCGTGCGGATTGGAGAAACTGAGTTTTTTGTTCATGAGATCATATTTTCTGGTGCTGTAGGTAAGTTAATAATCTACATAGTGTGTCTGTGGAAAAATCCTCTGAAATTGTAGACACAGGGATGCTGTGACGGGCGCGAGCGCAGCGCGGTCTGTTTCATCTGTAAAGATATGATACTTGAATAAGGAAGTTAATGTAAACGCATCAACTGTATGCTGACACATAATGGGATGTAAAATAAAACAATCTCCTATCGGCAACATCGGCAAGAATTGCCCATGGCTGCGGATGATGCGATGCTTTTACATAACATGAAGCGACAGAAGGGTGACAGTGACAGGTGCCTGCTGCACGATGCTCGAGTAACATCTCCTCACTTTCTCTAGAAAAACACGTTCAGTGAAAGCGTTTGGTTTGTTTTTAGCGTTGTCCTGTGAATCTAAGTTCAATTTTCCTTGCAACGCAAAGGTCATGGGTTCAAAACTCCATTTAATATACAAAATGTATTAAGCAATTCACGTTGGATGACAGCTACATCACTGTGAGAGGATGAAGGTATGTGGCCATTGTAACTGAGAGGTGTGGATTGACTGACCACAGACCATCTGCTTGCTTAAAACGTGCCATCTGTTGTGTGATGACTCATCAGCCAGCATTTACTCACTAAAATTGTCTATGAAACCTTGGATATCAATCACAGATAATAAGATCTTATTTCATGGTGAAAGGGATTGTGGAGGTGTTGAGCAGGGCATTTAAAACATGGTGGGCGTGTTTGCATGTGTGTGTACGGATAATGAGGCATCAAGCATTAATGCAACTGATCTAAACTCTGAAAGGTCCACTTTGAGATGTATCTACTCTTTATTTTTTCATTCCTGGCACATTTGCAAATTCACTCACTTCTTTCCAATGCAGCCGGGACCACCATGGTGCATGGCAACAGGTTGTCATGACGATAACTTCACGTTCTTTCTGATTTCTTACACATTTATATGATATTATGGCTTTTGGATTATTCTTATGCAACAATCACACTGGAAGCCTGATGCGCCCCGAGTGTTTGATGTAAACACTGTTCAGTGTTAGATTAGGTTTAAGATTTGTTTCAAGTGACATGAACCTGCTCGACGAGTTCATCCCCCGGATGGATTCGATTACAGCCTTAGTGAAGCGATGAATATATTTGAGTCTTTTGTGCGCTCCCTTCAGCAAGCTTCTTAACCAGAGAGGTATGACATTGGGCTCCTCTATAGGAGGTTTTAATTAAAATGCGACAGATCCCATTGCAATCTGATAGTCCCTTGCAAGGATGGCTGGATAGGAATGGGGGGGGACCATGGATGCTGGAGAAGCGTGAAGGCTACATATTACATCAACGATTAGTCCAATGTGGTTTTGGTGGACGTCTGACAACATGCTTATTGAACATTGCTTGTGTATACCATTTTCATGTAACTGGTATATGATGTGAGTTATGGGTTCGAATCCCCTAGAATGCACAGTATACTGAGATTCCTTAATGCCCTGTGCATTGAATGCTCTGGAAGGTGTCTGAATCTATAGATGTAAGTTATTTAATGGGCTTGAGATTTCAAGCGTCTTTCCAGGGCTTGCGGAGTGAGAGATTGATCCTTAAAGGGGTTTCCTGCATGTGTGATGTAATGATTGTAAAGAGAGCCTATAGGGAGAGATGAGACCAGAAAATTAAGCCCTGGATAGGGAAAGAGAGTAAACCTTCAAAATAAAGAGAATTTATTACAGTGATCTAACATGTTTTTATCAGTATCAAAGGTGGCTTTGCATGTCCCAGTATGTTAAAAGCCATAATTTATTAATAACAGTCATGTTTCATATTCATAAATTATTAAATTGATTTATTATTAATAATGATTTATTATTCTTTGAATTATTGATTAATTATTATGTCTTTAGCTGCATGCATAAATGTGTTGAATGTGTTGTTATTGTTAAGAGAAAGTTGCTTCAGTCTTGTTGCACGTCTCATGAGTGTGTATGTGTGTGTGCGGTTCACACTGTACCCTTTCTTATCTCCCTCAGCAGCTACTGGTCATATGGTTTGGTTGAGCTGAGATAAGCGTGTTTCTCTATGAGATGAGACACAAGGATCTGTTTTGGAGGATGAACCATGACGGACAGCAAAATGGGAAAATATGTTATGATGTGACAGCCTGTGAAACTTCCAGAACGTTACAGTATGCCCTATTACTGTATGTTTAGATAGCTGAGCGACTGCAGCTAGCCTGACCCTAACTGTTAAAGATTCATTTAAATGAGGAATTCTGTACATTTTGTATGAGGTTTTAAAAAAGAATACGCCGTTTTGAAGCAATATATAAATTATTTATTTATGCTGATACTTGTGACCAGCTCTTCAGTACAAACTGGTAGACTAAGCTATTCAAAAATAAATTCTGGTGTCAATATCTAAAAGGTGGCTTGTGTGAAAATCCAATAAAAAAATGACTGAATGAATGAAACAATTGCTGTTTCCAAAATCCACCTAGAATTGGATTTTAAATTCTAGAATTGGAATCAAATGGTTAGAAATTGTATACTTGATTCCTCTGTGCACTTTTTTAGGAATGTGCTTGTAAACTGGAATCGAAAAGCAGAATCAGAATTGCTCAAATTCAAATGAGACACAACCCATAGTCTCGCTTTGAACTTTGGCTGCTTTCTTTGGTCAAGGCCCAAGGAGCCTGATGACTGACAGGTAAAGGAACCAATCACATTTCGTTTTGTGCTGCGTCATGTTTAGAGGCGTAGAAATGTCCCCTCAGTAACGGACCGATACATTCATGTCAAAGGTTAACAGCAACAGCAGATTCTGTAGCCATATTTAAGAATCATCTGTTAACACATCTCTTCCGTCAGCACCTGACCAATTAGTTCTGACTTCTTTCTCTTTTCTACTCTTTCTATAATACATTTTTTATATACCTAAGCTTTGTCTACTGTGGTAGGCTATATGGGATCGCTTACTGCGCTAATGTTTTTAGTTGTCACGTTTTTTCGATTGTGATGAATTCTTATTCCAACCATTGTAAACACCACAGCTTACTTCTGTGATCAAATGGCTTGTATTCAGACAGAACGCTAAAGAACGCGACACACACATTTCCCAGACATCCCAGTAGCTCCTCACTGCAGAACGCAACATCCAAGAGGCAAGGTTGGATCCAGATCCAGTCTCCTACCATTGCATTGTGATTGTTCGACACTGGATCCAGTATCTTTCCAGTGCGTTTTGATTGGTAGATAGATTTCTGCATCAGTGCCACAACACACATCATATTTGTGTTGTTGCTCTACCATTTCCGCATTGTGTCGTAAATGTACTTTTTTTAAAGATTATATTTTGGGGCATTTTTGCCTTTATCTGGACAGCTGTTGTGTAGAGAGGACAGGAAGTGAGCTGGGCGAGAGAGAGGGGGTGGGATCGGCAAAGAACCTCGAGCCAGGACTCGAACTCGGATCGCCCGGAGCGCAACAGCTCTATATGTCGGAGCACATTACCGCAAGGCTAGGGTAAGGGTTTGGGACAGGTTAACAAATATTTAACTGTGATCATTAATTACAGGCGTACAATAAATTATGACATTGATAAAAGCAAACATTACTTCCTCTTCAAATTGCGGCTTAGTATATAAAGTGGGAGGAGTTGGATCTGGATGAAACCTCGTCCACTGGATTTTGTGTTCTGCAGTAAGGAACATCTGGGACGTCCTGTGAATTTCAACCAATCAGATGACGACTTTGAAAGGCGCTGGAGTGTTTCCGGAAAAGTGTGCTTTTTGCGTCAGACGTTCAGCCAACGATCCGTGACGTTTGAGGCGGAGACTAACTTGAAAATAAATCTGAGATATGTTACGAAAGCTTTTCTATGTGTAGTACCAGTCATTTTGTATCCCATGGTGCTGTTGGACTGAAGTCTGTAATGTGTATCTGTGTTTTATGACCCTTGCTGCTTCCAGAACGTCCCATCACAATTAAGGCAAATGGATGCCGCCGTAAACGTCCATCAGTGGGGCCATTACTTTCCAAATGTTTTTTAGTTTTGCCTTGTAAATGTCAGTCAGAATTAAATGTGGCCATATAGCAACTTTGCTGTCAGTATGTATGAAACCTGTTTTTAAATGGAGTATTAGAGCCCAAAGTACAGTTGCATAGTACACTGAGGCATCATTCAATAAATCGACGTAATGAGGCTCTCATGGGCAACAGCACAATGGCTGTGCTCAAAACACTTAATACCCTACATTCTGTGTGTTTGTGTGTGTGTGTGTGTGAGAGAGAGAGAGCGAGAGAGAGAGTGGGAGATCAGGCCCACACACATGCACTTCTATCTGCAATAACATGAATTGTTATGAGGGCATTCAAAGCTTAGTCCAGGACCTACAGCTGTTTTATAGCTAACATGAGAAAGAGTTTCTCTCTGATAGTAACCGTTCTAGACCAACTTCAACTTCACGTTTTGTTCCTGGAGAGTGTGTGTCTGAACTCCTCCTCCCAACATGACCCAGACACGCCCTCTTTCACAAATATAAGAAAGGAATATGGGTCATAATCCATTGGTCATTAAATATGAATGATGAGTCCTGCGTTGTGATTGGCCCAGTTGGTGAAGAAAGCAAGTATCTTATAAATACCAGTGGAACATAAACATTGGCATATACATTTGTGACACACGCTTTAATCCAAAGGAATCAGCAGTATATTTGAGATATCTCTGCTGTCTTTCCAAAACCTGGGATGTCCAAATTCGCCTTTTCTTTTAGAAAATGTAACAAACACGGTAGTTTTAAATGATTACATACTGTGTTGACAAAGTTGACAAGGACTAAATACTTTTATTAGTTTGACATTTGCAAAACCCTGTGACAAACATAAAGGGTAACTTATAGCAATAATGATGACAAAAAATAAATACAAGGTTTCAATAGGACAAAGCCACAATATTGAGTATACAGTACTGACAGATCTTAGTTTGGAGTTAGTTCTGGTTTAATTCTTCTACAGTCGTCTTGTAGTCAAATGGTTTCAGTTGGTGGCATACATTTCCGATGTTGTTTTGAGATCTGTGTAATAAACGCTTGATTTAAAGTTCACCCAAAAATGAAAATACTCACTCTAGTTGTTCCAAACCTGTATAAATGTATGTGTTTGGTTGAGACAAAGATGTTTGCGCAAATATTCCTAACCAAACAGTTCCTGGGCCCCCATTGAATACCAGAGTAGGAAAAATGACAATGCTAGTCAAAAGAGTTTGCTGTCCTACATTCTTCATAATATCTTCTTTTGTGTTCAACAGAACAAAAAAGAAAAGTAAGATTTCTTACTATGGTATTCAATGGTGACCAAGAACTGTTTTTAAAACAAAATTTTATTTTTGGGTGAACTGTCCCTTTAATGATGAGTCAACAGCTAGTATTCCTCCTATGTGATTTTACAGTTAGCAAAGATACTTTGACAATAGCATGTTTTACACTAAGAAAACTAATAACCTATACCAAGCTTTCCCTGACAAAACAATTTGGCACTTAGTTTTTTTGGCATTAACTAATGGTGTCCTTTTTAAGTATTTTTACTAAATGTTTGCCTTTTATGACTGATATGTTATTTAAGTCTGTCACATAAGTATGAAAGCAGCTTGCAAACTAAGAAGTGTTCATGCCTTACAAGCTGTGCAAACTGTAGGTGCAAGAAACCTTTAGTATGCTAGTTCAAATCAACAAATAGGAAAATGATTTAGGGCTTGAGTGATGGATATTTTATTAGCGTGTAAAAACCAGTTCAAATAATTTTGCCCCACCCACAAGGCCCTGGTTACATCAGCAAAAAAAATAGAATACTAGAGTTCCGAAATGGAAATGACGATGACTCGATCTGGTTTGTTTAGAGGTGCAGACTATAAAGAATCATTTGCCATAGCAACGGATCTGATGTTACATAATGCAGCATGAATAGGAACAGGGCGAGAGGTTTGCTTGGCTTGATTTGGAAGATGCAGCAGGATATTTTTAGGACTCTGTTTCTCTTTTTTTTTTCTCCTCAAGTGATGCTGGAGGATGTAGATGAGGATGGGTGCAGGATACACACTGCATTGCTTGTGTGTGAATAGTGTGCGTATACAGTATATCTTTTTCCGCGTGAATGTGTTTTCAACCGTTCGCCTGAGCGTGCGTCTCTGTGTCGTAAATATGACAACATATGAGCATAAAGATAAGGTTTGTTACCCATGATTCATCTTATGATGGCCTTTGAACGATAGTGACCCCACATTACCCTGTATTGGAACAGTTAACACCATATCACAATTCAGTAATGCACATACACAGTAATCTAAAAACAATGTTGTTTTGTTATAAAAACAATAAACTCAACAAGGAATGGTTTTAAAGTTTAAAACCCTTAAAGTTTCGGTATGTAGATACATTCACATGTGTGCATAGTTGGTTTGTCCCCAAGTGATTTACAGCAACAACTTGGTATATAAATATAATCCGATATGTATTTGATCTGATCTTGAAAATTGGTGTTTTTCCTGTGTTTATCCACCTGAAAAGCATTTCTCATCCATCCGAAAAGCCCGTCTGCTTTTTTCTCTCCAGAGACAAGGCTTGATTTTCCACTAGACAGGAGCACGGAGGGACAATCCTACTATAAATAATTTGAGAGAATAAAGTTACGTTAGATCTGTTTATCCATCTGTGTTGGAGGACATGTGAGATGTCAAGGCTTCAGAGCTCCTTACGTAGGTCTGTGAAGGTGATGGTGACGTACCCTGATAGACCAGGAGCATCATCGAGAACACGCTGTCTTGTGGATTTGCAATCATATAAAATAAATGTGACCGGTTTGATTCCCCCTCTCTTATTTCACGTCTTCTATGTTTGTTTCATTCCTTTATCGTACTAAATATGTGATAGTTATAACTGGTGCTTAAAAGTATTCTTTGTGTGTTGTACATAAACAGTATTTTCAGCAACCTTAAACTTACCTTAAAGGAGTAGTTCACCCCAAAACAAAAAAAATCTGTCTTCATTTACTCACCCACTTGACATTTCAAACCTGTATGACTTTCTTTCTTCTGCAGAAGAAAACAAAGTAAACCAAATCCGTTGGTCCCTATTGACGTTTTGTGTCCATACAATAGAAGTCAATGGGGACCAACGGCTTTTGGTAACCAACATTCTTCAACATAACCTCTGGTATAAAATGTCAAGAGGGTGAGTAAATGATGAGACATTTGTTTTTTGGGTGAACTAATTGTGTATTGTATCCTTTGACATCTTCTGTCCCTTTTCAAGTTCATAGTAAATATACACGATGAGCTACTGTATCATCATGTGTGCGGGTTCAGGGTTCACTAAGTCATGAATAATTGAGTGTTTTTTACTTCGGTAAGTTCAGAAGCTCATTCTGCAGATCAATAACTCTGAGACACATCCTCAAGAGGAATGACTTGTATTCTCTTTTAGTGTGTCATATTTGTTTTCATCTCTTGGCCATTGAGAGGAGAATAATGAGCTTTTTGCTGACCACTGACGACACTAATGAATTTGTTGGATATTAAATGTTGAATTTGATTCAATAAACAGTGGACTTTTTAAAGTATGGTATGTGGTCCATCATGTAATGAAAACCTTTGCGTGTTTTAGGAATGGTGTTTGTCGAGGAGGCCTTGTTGATGACTGACATGAATCATCTCACTGCATGAGGTTAGATTACACGGTTCACTATTTTTTCTGTATTTCCTCATCTAAAATCTGCTCATTAGTCGTACAAGTAGCTGGTATAGTTCACCTTTGCAACCAAACAAACTTTGACTGGTTGGGACCTGTTTCAGCTCTTTGGCATATAAATACTTGAATAATATGATTTAATAAACAGTTGAGCGTTATAGTGGGTTTTATTCCTCATAAGCAATTTTGTGAGAAACATCTGAAACTAAATTGATACCATATAGATCATTTCATGAGATACGATAAAAGTCATATTTAAATCTTTGGTTGTCTTGAGCTCTCTTCTGAAAAGCTTGAGGAGCGGACATAAAACCGCAACATAAAGTATATTCCTATGGTTCTCTTTGGCTCTCCATCAATCCTTTTATCATCTCCAATGTCTAATCCCAAACAAACCTCAACCCCCTTAAGAGCAGAGAGCATACGGTCGATCTCAATCACATTTAGCCACAGAAATCCATTCAGACAACGGTCCCTATTTTATCGCCATCACACAGGGTCTGTCTCCGGCGCTTTCTGTGTGTTTGTTTAGCAAAAGTAGATTAAACCAAGAAAACATTAGGATTATATGGAAACTACTACTTAAATGAGGAAATGGTTGCTTGCTTTGCGACAATAATAGTTACTTACAGCAATGTTTTATTGTAAGCGCGTGCAGCGTTTTATTTAAAGGAACGGAAAGCGTATCCTTTTCAATAGCATACAAAAGACTCATTGAAATGGTCAAATAAAGCTTTTGTGTGGAGATCCATCAGAAGCCCAGAGAAACATCACCATTGTCTCTAAAGTCCATTGAGTGCATAAGGTTTTAAGGTACCGCAGGTTTCTCTTAAAGCTTTATGCTCTTTTACAGTTCAGCTTTTGCTTTAAATGCCTGGAAAAAGCACTGCACATGAATGACTGTAAATACTGTAGTTACTGCTCACTGTCTCTAATAGATTTTGTTCACAGTGAAGGGAGCGATTCCTCATTCAAAATGATGATGCATAAGGTAATGGATTATAAAAAGCGAATGAATTTATTCGAGCCATTTGTTTTTTTAATCGATACAGTATTATTGTCATGCTTGACTTTGACCCACATGTTTGTGTGTGAACAGCAATCAGCCCGTACCTCCCCGGGCAGCGTTTGTTCTCTCCGAGGAGGGGCAGTACCTGGATCCCCAGCCGTCACTATTGTGGTGTGTATGTGTATAAAGGCTGTTTATACGCACATGTTTTGTGCAGTTTTTATGATCTGAAAACAATCAAAGTTCGAACAGAAACGTCTCTAAAGTGAACGTGTGAATGTTTCCATTTGGTTCTTTCTGTTCATCTTTTGATTTCGTTTATCCAGACCAAAATGGAAAATCAAGTTATTGGGTATAAAGATCTAGCGGCCATTCCTAAAGACAAAGCTATTCTAGACATAGAGAGACCAGACCGGATGATGTACCAGCCACACTTCAATTATTCACCAATGGATCGTTCAGAGGTACAACACACACACACACACACACACACTCACAATCATGACAGAATATGAAAATTCTCTAATGTTTAGCCACTCTAATAAACAAAGCTTTCCTTTGGCTCAGTGGTTAGAGCATGGCACTAGCAATGCCAAGGTCATGGGTTTGATGCCAGAGGTTTGCACGTAGTCAGAAACAAATGCATAATACAATGCAATACAAGTCACTTTGGATAAAAGGGTCTGCCAAATGCATAAATGTTAATATGACTTCATCAGGTAAACACAATATATATTACAATGCCTTATTGGTTCTTGTGACAAAACACGCACGTAAAATTCTACATTTACCATTTTCGCCATTTGATCCTTGTTCAAGAATAATTTGATGGCATTTTAATGTAACATTGTTTGTTTGCGGTGAAACAGCAGAAATGCTAAAACATGTCTGGAGTAGCTGTACCGTTATTTGCACATTTAGGCAAAGCTATTTAACATTTGGCCTGTTTTTAGTACTGTCAGACTCAACAGATGTTTGTTGTCACATGGCTAAATGAGATTTATAACTAATAACCAAAGAATCTGTGATGCGTTCAAACAGCCCTGGTTAGTTTCCTGCTGGGTGTGATGTGTGGACAGAGATCAATACACACACACGTTAGTTTGGCTGTCTAATTTCCTTTATTGTTTTGTTGTGATGGAAGCTTTCCGCTTCATTAAGTCTGTGAGGATATCTCACTCACAGCCAACAACTGACCTTCTCTCTCTTTGTCGTTCTGTTTCTCTCTCTCTCTCTCTCTCTCTAGAAGTCATTATCTCCTCATTCTATCTCTCCCCCTCTCTCTCCAGAGGTAAGATGCCTGTGTGGTGAAAATGACAGCATGTAACATCGGTGTGGTGAATGGAGGGTTTATATGCACTAATAGTTTAGAGATCATTACAAATTTTCATTTAATCAGCATTTTTCTAGATGTATCGTGGTCATTCCAGTCCAGTGTCTGTTGAATTGAATCAAAATCAAACCTCGGGAGTGACATAAAGTCATCTAACCGCATCCATAAAGTCATTCTCTTTATTTTTTTTCTGTGGCCAGAGATGCACAGTATTACAATCTTTGTGATTTTTGTGTGATAATTGTGTTAAAAAACTTTATTACATTACACCATAAAATCCGATAATACACACCATAAGTAATACACACCATAAGTAATACACACCATAAGTTCCGATAATAATCACAAAATAAACATCTTCACACCTTCCGTTAATGTTCATGTTCATTTGCATTAAGACATTACTCTACTTTCACAATATTACAAAATCGCTCTTTAACTATATTTTTGTACAACTGATCATCTCTACCAGCATGTGAATATGTTTTACAAGTTAGAATCTCGTAATTTCGATTGACTTTTAACATGGAGCGCCAATGATATGAGGTCACACCTGTATGCATAACGGCTATGTAAAATGCTGACAGATCCTGTCAGATTTTATCCATCTTTTAATCTGCTGTAGCACCACTCTACATGGTTTTTAATCACTTCTATTTGTAATTCCAGAACAGTCTATCAAAGGACGCACAGGATTGGTCAGAGCACAAATCTTCCGGCAGCTCATCTCCCGCCTCCACGCAGCTGCTGAGCAAAAGCATCACCATCAGCACAAAAGCACCACACCAGCAGCAGCAGCAGCAGCAGCAGCACTTTCACAGGCCAGGTCAGATCCTACAGCACCTCATGTAGCTCTGAACTTCCATGCGTTTCATTCTCACACATACTGATAAAATGTATACCTTACATGTGTAAGGGGTCATATGTATGTAATACAAATCCCAGCATAGTCATAGCTAAACAACTTCCCTTAAAAAGATAGTTCCCCCAAAATCATTTAATCATTTACTCAACCCTCAGGTTGTTCAGAACCTGTATACATTTCTTTGCTCTTCTGAACACCAAGGAAGATATTTAGAAGAATGTCATGAACCAAACAATGGGGAATTCCATCAATATTTATTCATCCTTGTTGTTTAAAACCTTTTTTATTACTCTTTCTTCTGTTGAACCCAAAATAAGATAATTTGTGTCTTTGTGGTTTGTGTTCATACAATGAAAGTCAATGGGGGCAAGTGTTTACGGGTACCAACGTTCTTCCAAATATCTTCTCTTGTGTTCTGCAGAAGAAAGAAACTCATAAATACTGAATATTTTTTTTTGATCTTGCAGATAATGGAACTAACATATTCAAGAAACCACCTATATATAAAAAAGGTATGCACTGTCAGTTTTATCAGCCAGAATATAACTCCTGTGCATTTTTTTATGAGTGTGTTTTTGAATGTGTGTAGACGTTTTGTCATCTGTTCCACATGGTAAACACATGGAGGATCTCATCATCGAATCATCAAAGTTTCCCGCCGCTCAGCCTCCTGACCCCAACCAGCCCTCAAAGATAGAGACAGACTTCTGGCCCTGCCCACCCTCACTGGCTGTTATAGGTAACACGCTCACTTTCACAATACTGTCCACTCTGCGTGTTTAAGCATTACTCAGTTCACGTATGTATGTGTAACAGAGACGGAACGCAGAAAGAAAACAACATCTGAGACAGCTGAGGCAGAGGAGGATGAGGAAGATGATACCTATGATGACAGCGATCGGTCAGATGAAATGTGGAGACTCAGACAAATGCAAAAACAAGAACTCAACAAGGTAGAACAGTTGTGCATTGCATTGGGTATCTTGAAATGTTAAGTGATATTAAAGTGTATTTTCATATATACAGTATACTGTATACACTATATACTGTATATGACGAGTTTGTAAGTATGACTTTATAAGACTTTCTAAGTATGTGCGTTCCCTGGGATTGGACCCATGACCTTTGCGTTGCTAGCGCCATGCTCTTACCACTGAGCATGATATTATCATGTTTTATTGTGTTAGTTAGCAGTATGTTTTGAGTTATTATGGCTTAAATCAAAACAATCCAACTGCAGTTTGATTCAACAAAAAATACTGAATGTGTTTAAAAAAAATAACATTTTGTTTTTAAGGGACAATCTAAAATGTTTAAAGACTGACAAATAAGTAAAATAGCAATATTAGTTGTTTCTCATCTTGGTTTCGTTTGCAAGGTCTTTTGTTTTGGTCACACTCGACCTTCAAGTGAAGGTTGGTTTCAAATTAAAGACAGATCTTTGGGGATTCTTGCATTTCTTTCCGAAACAGGGAGCCAAGATGATCAATTCAGTCTCTTAGTCTGGGTATATTGTTTCAATGCCCACCTCACCCCATGCAACCCCTCCTCACAAACACACACACATCTCCTTTCTCTGTTTTGTCACAGATTCAGTCTAATCTTGGGAAACTCATACTAAAAGAGGAGAACGAGACATCAGCACCTGTCCACAGAAAAACACGGTCTCTGCCCGACAGGACTCGTGTGCATCTGGGTATGCTGGGTTATTCATTGTGTAATGTTGTTTGTCTGTGGGTCTTGTTATTTTTTACATGTATCAGACATTTATCACTCTTTCACCTGTTTATATGTCTCTAGAGAAGAGGTCAGAATTTGTAGAACTGTTGAACATTATTATTGCTTTGAATGACTTGATATGCTGAAAAAGGTTTTAAATATATATATATCCCAATTGACAGTGCTTACAGTGCCCCCTTCTGGTTGTATCGTGACATACTTTTTTAAACATTTAATGGACATCTCTGACATGGAAAATATGTGCTTAGGGATCAGTACAAAGATTTGTGGTTTGTTTTAGGGCCAGGTGAGTTAATGTGTTTTCTTTTTATTTCATACAGGCTCTAAATCCCCGTCATTTCCATCCTACACTAATACTGGCCTTACCAGGGTGAGAGGCAAATAGTTTTTTTCGTCGGTTTATATTTATAAGTATGTTTTTATACTGGCCGAATCAATTTAATGTTTGTGTTTTATAGCTCCGGTCTGCAGAGTTTTCATCTTCAAACAATGATAAAGGAATTCAAAGTAAGTCTTGCCATTACTATAGTAATCTTTTGACAAATTTTAAATATTAATGACCTAATAAGAATAGTTCATATAATATAATATAAAATAATATAGTGTATTTGTTTCTTTTTTATACAGATTTTCAGGTAAGTGATACTTCACATTACAGTACATTTATGCTCTTGATGGATGTTTTCATTCAAAGGTCAATTTATACATCAAAAAATTCATTTAAAGTAGAATATACCAAAACTGCAATACATGGTTTTAAAAATATACCCGTCAAAGATTTGGGATCATGCTCTTACATATAATGTAATCTGAAGGGATATGTGTGAAATTACTTTATAAAACTTACTTATAAAAATATAGATGTACATGATTTTTTCATGGATTATTTGCACAAAATAATGAATAAAAAGCAGCCAATAAAAGTTCAGCATAGATGAAAATTCCTTCAATACTGTTTAAAAAGCATCCCAGATTGGGACATCAAGAAACTGATTTATAAAATGCCAAGAGAACGATTTTGCCAATCTAATCTAGGAGAGTGCTAAAATAGAACGTAGAGTTCTTTTGAATGCTTTTTCTCACAACATTATTCCCGCAGCTACAACTGTGTGGTTTTGATAAGTTTAATATTATTCTAAAATGTGGAAAAATATAAATAAAGAATGAGTGAGGAATCCCAAACCTTTGACTGGAATAACAAATATCATTTTGTACCCTGGCTAAACAGAATTGCATGTGTGAAATGTTCACATTGCCTTTCCTAAACATGTCATAAGCAACATACTGTTTCTTGTTTCAAAATAAATCACAAAAAGTTGATCTTATTGTTATATTGGTGTGGACTTGTTTTATGATCATTCCTCGAATATAAAGAATGGAGAAGCTCAAAGCAGACGGATAGATAGAGGGAATTCACTGCCCACTATGCTAGAACAAAAGGTGATTTCCAACAATGTTAGCTTGTAAAGCTTTCTTTTTAGAGATTTTAAAATGTATTGTTGCCAAAAGCTTGCTCTTGGTTATTTAGCATTTGCACCATGTATGTATTGACTTAACAGATTTATCCATATGAGATGCTCATCGTGACCCACAAAGGCAGAAATAAACTCCCCCCTGGTGTAGACAGAACACGTCTGGAGGTACGTGTGTTTATCATTATTTTAGCATCAATAACTTTATTTTAGCATCACACAGTTTTAGTCTCTCTACTCTTTAAAACTGTGTTTTTTCACAGAAGCACCTGTCACCTGATGAATTCCAGGATGTCTTTGGAATGTCCGTCAAGGAATTTGACCGCCTTTCTCTATGGAAGAGAAACGACCTGAAGAGAAAAGTGTCTCTCTTCTAGTATAGCCAGAGAAAAAATCGCTCTCACAAACACTGTCACGTTTGCACTTGTGAAGACACTTACAACAAAAGTTACAGCAGATAACAAAGGAAAGATGAGGACTATGAGGGGAACAGGATTATGGAGCCAGCAAAGAATAAAATTGACAAGTCCCATTTTCTATTGCAGCTATCTTAAACAATCATATCCGAATCCGAAATCCCTTTACCAGTCCCAGCTACTATGTCAGGACATCAGCAGGGTTGAGTTTGGAAGTTTTCTTCTGTGTGTGCTTAGTAAAGCTATAATAATATACACAGATATTAATGCTGCCAGTAGATGTGAATTGCGCCGGTAGTTTAGCAGACCAAATTACTGCAGAAACTAATTCACACAAGCGTCCAGAAGGACCCGAAACAAATCACTGCCACACTTTAAAGCCATTATGTGCTAAGCGTGAATTAAGCGAAGACTCAAATTCTTTAGATGCACATATTGCACAACCCTATTCCCTCCACGTCAGACGCATCATACTAATGCAAATACTAGCGGTACAATTGATGGCAACTATTACCATGGCAACAGCTGATGATAGCAGTTTGCTGTTCCAAAGAAAGCTACTGTATTTTAGTAAGAGTTTGCTGAATGTTAGATATGACACACCTGCATGGCAAATGTATTTTCTGCTTTTATTATAATGATGATTGATGGTGAATACTAGTGTGTGTGTGGTAAATACTTCTCTACAACAGAATGTATTGATCCAAAGTTTCAGTTCCGTTTCATTCTCTTGTTTTTTCTTCCATTTGCTGCTACGGCCTTTTAAAGCACCTTTACCATTTTTGGTTCTTTCCTCTTTTCTTCTTGATTGGTGAAGATTTGTTTAGTGTTCCTGTTTTATAGGATAAGGATGATTTAGGATATGCGCATGATGGTTTGCCTTCAGTGGATTCATTTTTTTTTTATTTAGAATGTTGAAAGTTTAAGAACTCTATTTGAAGAGATAGCTCTCCCAAAAATGACAATTCTGTCAGAAGTGGGAAGAGGAAAAAATGGGTGACGTTTCTGTCTTCCATGAAACACGTGTAATTGCTCTTGATATTATTTGGCTATAAGAATATAGTATAGTAGTCAGACTATAACATTTTATGATGCTTGCTTTCTTTGGAGGTTGACAGGTCCCGATCACCATTATTTAGAGAAAAAGAGCAGAGTGAAAACAAATATCTCATTATGCAGATGTAAACATCTGCTCAGATAGGGTGCACGCATTGTACCTAGTGTTTCAGAACAGAAAGAAAGTATGTGATGATAACTAAAATCAATTGAAACCAACACACATATCAGCCAGAATATTTTGAATAATACACACAGACATTACACACATTCAGTCACAAGCAGTGCTCACACAGAGGATAAAATACAATATGTGCCTAGAGAGATGGCTAATGTTATAATACTGAATTATCTGTAGTTTTACCATCTATTGACTCTTCAAGAGAAAACAATCATCTAAGCAGATATAACTGTATGACACCACCTCTTAACATAAATATTTATTTTTATGCCTTACATTACTGCTGTTTATCAAATCTGTTGTAAGGAGCACAAACTTAACATACTCATCAAAATACCCAATCATAATACAATTATTATACTTATCGATCATAATGTATTTCAGTGGCAGCTTTAAATTGTGTTTATGGTCTGAAAATATTTGTGGCTTTAGAAGTGATAGCGCGTAGGTTTCCTGAATGTGTTTTCTTTTCTGTATATTTGCAGAAGGGCACCTATGACCAGAGCCTAAAGCACTTGATTCACTCATTTACTTAAAGGACTAAAAGTTTTTCAAGCGAGAAAACACACTTAACATTACATGTACATGCATCTGACGCTTTTCATGTATTGAAAAAGTCAATTATTAACATTGACATGGTCAGATTCACGAATAGTGCTTTTTCCCCTTTTGTATGTGAAAGTGTGGCGAATGGAAAAATAAACTGAATTTACTAAAAACGAGTGTAGCCTATGTTGTTATGATTTTACCAGTATTGTTTTTGTTGTCTTGAATATTTGCTAACTAAGAATAAATTTGAACATATATTGAAATCAATAAAGTTTTGGAGTTGAACAAACTGTAGGTAATTATGTCTGGTTTCCTTAGATGAAAACTGCATTCATAAACCCTACAAAAGCAATACATAATGTACCATTATCTTACATGGAAACACTAAAGCACATTCACAAATGAGAAACATAAACATTCTCAAACCTGCCTGCAAGGTATTTCAAGAGGAGAACCAAATCAAGGAACAGAGAAATAACCAAACATATGAAATTAAACGTCTTTTTTAAATACCAATGGACATACATATATATTTTCTAATACACTTTGTGTGTAATTATGCGCATTTAAACTCTAATCTCGTCTATGGCCAACCATGACTTCTCGTGTTCTTAGCGTCCATGTGGTGGCGCTGCCGAGTCGCGCTGGGTCCTCTCTGGTGTTCGTCAGAAGCCGAACGGGAGGCGGAGAGTTCAAAGACATAAGTGATGTTGAGATGTAGCCGAAGGTTTGGACACTTGCGCTCTTTTCTTCGTCTGTCAGTCGCCTTACATCGAATCGCGCAAAGATTCACTTTGAATTACTCGACAAACCGGGAACAGACAGCGATGAACTGCGGGAGCGGCCGAAAACCTTTGACTTGGAAGCTTTGAACGTTTCCAGCGATGGACACGCAGAAAGGTAAAAGCGCTGTTTTCACATCAGTGTTGAGCGTGTTTACAAGTCTGTGTGAAAGCTTGACGTATTACACTTATTGTCACATTTTCTGAGTGACGTGAAACGTCTTTTTAGCATTTAAGAAGAACTTGGGAGATTGATGTGTTGTGTCGGTTCGCATCGCTTGCCGTCTGTTATAACTTCAGCATCGATAAATGATTTATTTGTAGTCATCACACGCAATACTTCCCGGAGAACGCCAAAGATCTGCTTGTTCGCATCTTGTCTTATTCTCGTTCTTCTACACATCTTCGGTGACAAAAACACACCATTGACTCCATCAGAGCTATAGCGGTGTTCACCTATCACTGTACACTGGATCATTGTTCTGGAATGTCAGTAACAGAGGGAGATTTGGGAAACAGCTTCCCCCGTCTGCACAACCCACATCTCGAGGGAATGAGTTGGTTAAACTGAAGGAGCGAGCGGTGTTAAGTGTAACAGAAGCTGCTTTACCCTCTCCGATCCATTCCCAAAACAATATGGACATCGGGAATAATATTATGGTCTGGAAAAATGTATGCACTTTTTGTATAAAGGCAACTTTTTTGTATGAGCCCCACACACACTTGCTTGTCAATGTAAATGAGGACATTTCATAGACTCTGTGACACTGTAACATGACCTGCATCCCTTAACGAAAAATACATTTTGGGAAAAAATCAATAAATTCGTTTTTTTCAAAAGATGACGTTTCCGATGGGAGGTTTGGCTCGGATCTGTTTTGCTGACTTATTTGATACAATTTTGACCCCAAAATGTAGTGGGAACCCAAGTGACGTGAAACACACAGAAAAAAGAATTCTAGAATTGTATAGTTTTATAGTCAATGTTTTCTTGTACAGTTGCTTTCTAACAATGGAAATTGTAAAAAGCGCTATATAAATAAAGCTGACTTGACACAGACGTTGGCACTCCCGTTGTAAGCTAATGATATCTCCTAACCGTCACAGAAACTATTTTATTTTTGTAAACATGTTTTACTAAATAAGTTTGTATGCCCTAGTAAATTAAGAGGGATGTCTGAAGGAATTTCACTTCTTTAATTATCATATTTTCAATTAGTGGGGGGGGGGTATAGCTGTGTGCGCAAAAGTTCACAGCAAAGGAAGATATTTTCTTAAAAAGAAATCACTTATTAAAAATTATAATAATGAACAGATCGCTGGGACTAAAACGAAACTTGGATAACTTAAGAACGAACTTGGATAGTCGCGCCGCAATGACTTCCGGGATTTCAAACGGGTTCGGTACGCGCAAGTTTGCATTCAGTGCATCCTTGATATCAAGAACACATCCGGGTACAATCATGCTGTAACAAGATCCATAAAAGGAAGGAAGGAAGCGGGAACCGGCGAGCGTAAAAATAATTTAAATAAAATAAACAAACAAAGTAAAATGCCGGCCCATACGGTCGACTGCCGGCCATACAAACATAATAAAACTACAACATAAACTCCAGGCCTGGTCCTCTCTCACTGGCGATCCGGTCGCTCGTCCTCTTATGCTCCCGATCTCCTCCGTGATACGAGACCGGTGCGCGGACAGCTGACACACCGGCCTCTCGTCCCGGCTCTCGTCCCGCCTACCTCACTACACATGGGTGGGCTCTCTGTTCGTGTGTTTATTATTGGAATATAGTTAGATTCTGCTCCTGTGCCATTATGCCATACAAACCAATGTTTCTTCAGAGCAGCTGTGTTAGAGTAGCCTAAATGAGTTTGGTGGTTGTGTTTCTTCATCAAAGAATGTGAGCAGCTTGGATTCATTTGTTGGATTCAGAGTTGATTGTCAATCGCCACACACCCTGTTCATCTGTTTTCCATTTATTATATGTATGCATTTGCACGGACACGTTTCAGGCACAAGCTGTACAGTTGATCAATATAGGCTTTCCCTGGGAATCAAACCCTTAATCTTTGTGTTGTTAGCAGCATTCGCTACCTGTTGAGCTAGAGAACATTGTAATCTCACCTTTGTTTGTGGTTGTGCAAATGTTTGAGATAAGGGTTCTTGTATTTTTTGTTTACACCCCGTAGTGGCATCGACTGTTATTTAAACATGTTTAGATGGCAGTGTGTGTCTTAATATGTTTGTTTTGATGCATTTTCTAACCCATTTCAAAGGCTTTGGAGTTGTGTCACAGGATGTTGTTTGACGAGTGTTGGTTTTTCAAACGCACGTTATAGGAGAATCAAACTTGCACTGCTTTTAGATCGAGCAGCATCTCCTGATCTCAGGGCTGTGCCTTAAGGACAAGCCACCCATAAAAAAAATATTGCAGCCTGGCTAGCTCGATTTCAACCGGATTTAGTGGTAAATGCCATTAATCGTGCACAGCCCACTCTGAGACTCGGAAATAAAGTAAACTGATCAAAGTTAGGATTTTTTTTACATTTAAGACATATCCACGTTTATAGTGTCAAGTTAAGACCACGGATTTATTACTCATGTTATTCTTCAAGAAGAAAGTCACATTCACTTTGGATGCCTTGAGGGTGACCTGAAGGACCGCTTTAAAGCGGTCATATGGCGTGAATACATGTCTTTCTGTATCTTTGGTGTGTTATAAATTGCCCATGCATGTATTAGACACGTAAAATTGCAAAAATGTAAGTTTCGTAAAACAAAAGATGCATTCTATCTAAAAGCGAATGCTCACCCAGACCTGCCTGAAACACCTCGTGTAACCACACCCCCACAAATCTACGTCAGTTCGTGGGATGATTTGACTAACACCGCCCAAATGTATACGCAAGTAAGGTGTGCGTACCTGTCAGTACAATTTCTTTGCAACCTGATGTTCCAAATATTCTAAAAGGAGTTACATTTCCATCACACGCTTGCAGTATTCGACCAATCACCAGTCGCTGGTTAACTGGCCAATCACTGCACACCTCACCTTCAGAGCGATGAGCTTTGTAAAGAATCTGCGAGAGGCGGGGGCAAAGAGGAAATACGATATGTGGCACGGTATGTGGAAAATACAGTCTTTTTAACCTTAAATCGTGTATACACATTGCATTACATCTAAAACAAACGATAATATTAGTTTTAGCAGTGTCATATGACCCCTTTCGCTGTTCAAAACATGTATTGCAATTCAGTTAACATTTCAACTGATATGTTTTCAACCAGCTCACAGTGAAACGTTACATCCCTAGTTAAACGAGATCTTGTCTGTTCTTGTAGTCTGGATTGTTACTATTGGAAAGCTAACAGCGGTTAGCACGGTATGTGGTGCACTTTTGAAATGAGGAATTTAACCAGAAAATGTTTGTTTTCCACTTAATGTTTATACAATTTCTAATAATGGTATCCCAGGTAAAATCGATACTATATAAAATCAAGTGAATGCAGTTTCACGTACTGTATTTCTATTTTGATTCAAACTTGATCAATACACAACCATATTTCATGTATATTGTTTTTGTTAAATGTGCTTCTGCGATTTAACAATATACTTAGAGGATTATCTCCAAAAAATGGATCACTCCTAGATCATTCAGTTTTATTTCAAGTTAGTGATGAGACCACTGTTGCTGCTCCAGACCTCTGCTTTCATTCATCAGTTCCTCGGACAGACTTTCTATTGTGTTAGACAAAAGGGTCAGCCGGTCAGATCAGTTGACAAGAGGTTAAACCCCCTTTTGAAGTACTTGGGCAGGGAATGCAAAACGTTCCTCTGTGTCCTCACCAACACAAACACACGTCGTGGGTGTCCGTGGCATTTCCGAAATGTTGACGACGCCCATTCACCTTAGGGCATTAGTTTTGCTAATGAATCAAATGTAGAAAGTGGTCTCGCCCCCTCGCAGAACGTGACCGCTTTATAGTAACTAGTGAGCCAGAAGTGCTTGTATGAGTGTGAATGGAGTTGCTGTGATGTGTTTGGGAACATATGATGACCCAGCATAAACCTCCACACATTTTACACAGGGACTCAGATTTCATTGGTCAAAAACAAGATCTCGTTGAGTTCATTCAGGCAGTTTTTTATTTAGAAATGTGACTCTTTTGTTGAGGTCGGTCCGAAAATAGATTTATAGTGTTGAATCAATGCTACAAGCAAGTGCTCTTAAAGTTTTTTTGTTTTTCCTTTAGGCTTTTGATATGGAGAGGAAAGGTTAAACATAGAGATGAAATTACAGTTATTTACAGTATAGGAAGAGAACCTTGTCAAAAAGTTTAAAGGTGATTCTTATGTGATTGGTACACATAAGTTGTACAACCAGCATTGATGTTCAGCATGTAGAACATCACAGTGAATTCTGTTTACAAAAAGTATCACGTTTGTAGACGGTAGATGCTTTTAAAGGGATATTCCTCCCAAAAATCTACCATTTTTTCTACTATGGTAGTCAATGATGCCCCAAAATTGTAAATTGATAACATTTTTCCGAATATTTTTCTTTGTGTTTATCAGAACAGAGAAATGTATACAGGTTTGAAACAACTAGAGAGTGAGTAAATGATGATATAATTCTCATTTTTGGGTGTTTGTAAGGATTGTTCTGGGTTAAATAAAACTTGAAAACTGTCAATAACATCAAGCTTGATTTCACAAGAATTTGTAAATAGTTTATGAGGTGTGAATCGTGCCAATGTATAATAATTACAAAACGTGGATATGAGATCGTACAAATGCACATGAATTAACCAACTCAATAATTACAGATTGTGTTGTAACATATGTTGTAGATCAGAAACTTATTCGAACGGACTGATTTCAATTGCTGCTAAATTTAACCTCCTGTTGTTAATTTTCCATTAGATAGAAATAGATTTCTGGTAATGACTTGTTTTGTTTGTTTGTTTTACAACCTTTAGGATGAGACTACAATATTACAGTTTAAAATTACAATATTACATTTACAGTGAATCCGGAAAGTATTCACAGTGCCTCACTTTTTCCACATTTTGTCATATTACAGCCTTATTCCAAAATGGATTCAATTAATTATTTTCCTCAAAATTCTTCAAACAATACCCCATAATGACAATATGAAAGAAGTTTGTTTGAAATCTTTGCAAATGTAAACGAAAAAGCGAAAAAAGCATGTGTGCATAAGTATTCAAAGCCTTTGCTCAAGTCTTTTTGGGTATGATGCTACAAGCTTGTCACACCTATTTTTGGGCAGTTTCTCCCATTTGGCTTTGCAAGATCTCTCAAGATCGGTGCAGAGCCATTTTCAGATCTCTTTTTAGTTTCTCACGGTCTGAGAGGCCACTCTGCCATACAGGCCTGATTCTTCTGGAAGGTTCTCCTCTCTCCACAGAGACATGCTGGAGCTCTGTCAGAGTAACCATCAGGTTCTTGGTCACCTCCTTGACTAAGGCCCTTCCCCCCGATCGCTCAGTTTGGCCGGGCGGTCAGCTCTAGGAAGAGTCCTGATGGTTCCAAACTTTTTCCATTTACAGATGATGAAGGCCACTGTGCTCATTGGGACCTTCAATGCTGCATACATTTTTCTGTACCCTTCCCCAGATCTGTGCCTCGATACAATCCTGTCACGCCGGTCTACAGACGGTTCCTTGAACTACATGGCTAGGTTTGTGCTCTGACATGCACTGTTAACTGTGGGACCTTTTATAGACAGGTGTGTGCCTTTCCAAATCATGTCCAATCAACTGAATTTAGTTGTAGAAACATCTCAAGGAAGATCAGTGGAAACAGGAGGCACCTGAGGTCAATTTTGAGTGTCATGGCAAAGGCTGTGAATACTTGTACATGTGCTTTTTTCGTTTTTTATTTTAAATAAATTTGCAAAGATTTCTAACAAACTTCTTTCACGTTGTCATTATGGGGTATTGATTTTAGAATTTTGAAGAAGACAATGAATTGAATCCATTTAGGAATAAGACTGTAACATGACAAAATGTAGAAAAAGTGAGGCACTGTGAATACTTTCCGGATGCCCTGTATATTTGATTAATTAATTGACAGCAGACAGATGATTCTGTTATATTAAACATTGGAACATTTCTTTAATTGTTGAAAGGTTGCAAAAAAGTAACCAAAAGGATTTCGTTTAGAAAAATGGATGATTAAAGAGATTATATTTGTTCACATAATCCGCAGTGTCCATGAAAGCGTGTTTTTCCCTTATTTCACCATGCGTATTTGTTTTTTTATTTCACCATGTTTCAATCACTTTAAAGGAACACTTCAGCCAAAAACCAAATGTACCTGTTTTACGCACAACACAAAAGAAGATATTTAGAAGAACGTTGTTAAGAGAAAACTGTTGGTCCAACGTTTTTTGTTTACCAAATATTTTCAGAATATGCTATGCAGAAGAAAGAAAGTCATACAGGTTTGAAATGACAAGATGGTGAGTAAGTGATGACAGTTTTTTAATTTTGGGATGAATTGTCACTTTAAGTCAGATAAAGTTCCTGTAGTTCAATTGGTAAAGTATTATGAAAGAATGCAAAAGGTCACAGGTTGAATACTGAAAAACACACTTAATTCCAACTTCTAATGATCCAATCAACTTCCGATTTCAGAAGCTATTTCATGTCACATTATGAGAAATAAATGTGATGCATTGTTTGAGATCATCACATACGTAGGGATGGGTATCGTTAAGACTTTAACGGTATTACTACTCTTATCGATACTGCTTATCGGTCCGGAACTTTAACGGTTTTCTTATCAGTACCGGGTTTCGGTACCCATAGTTTGCTAAAGATGAAGATCAACTCTGGAAAGTGGATCTGGCAAAATATTGAGAAATGGAGGATGTTGGAGAAGAAAAGAGGGAAATGTGAAGACTGAGGACCTTGAGAATAATCATTGGCCTCGGTCAGACATTGACATGTGTATTGAGCTCTGTTTGCTTAATGACTTTACTGTTAGCACTGCACCACCAACTCTGTCACGTCTGAAGGTCAATGTGTTCTATAAATGAAAACCGACATCTCTTACCTTTCTACAGGTAGGGTTCTGGAATAGATGTTAACAATAAAGTGATATTTGTTGTCCCCTTTACAACCCCGTTTCCTGAGACGAAAAACTAGTTTCCGGCATGTTCCATACAATGTTTAACCACAAGCTTTGCCTTTAGATGAACTTTATTATTTTTTTATTATGTGTTATAAAAGCTGAAGGTAAACACTTGGTTGATATAAAAATTACAGCGGATTTCCCTTTTACAAATTGACTATGGTAAACACATTTTCTTCCGACGCTTTCCACAGCTCTCTCAGTCAATGTTTTTTATAGTCTTGAACGGGATCCTCCATCATAAGTAGGTAGCCACAATTCATTATTGTGGTGAGATTTACTGGATTCTCCTGGCTTCTTTCTTGTTTTTGAAAGCAGTGTTGCAGAGCCATGGTCAAATGTCTACCAGTATTCACCCATGACCCTGTTTAAACCCATGGGAAGGCAGATGTTTACTCCACAGCTGGAGCTCTAAACAACCACTGCACCCTGATGAGAATAGAATGGGGCACAATTGAGATGCTCAGATCTAGGTGGACTTGCTTTGGACAACTCAAATTTCTAGGGAGAACACAAAAAATATATTTTTCCAAAGAGATTTGATAGTCAAAGCTACTGATGTTCCATTGTTTGACTGTTTGTCTCAAAGATATGATTCTTAAGAAGAAAAGTTAGAGGCACCGTCTTTGAAACAGGATCTTTTTCGTTCAACACAATGTGCCTCTGGCAAACGATAAAAGCGCAGTGTCAGATAAGAAGCCACGTTTTCACTTTCCTTTTCTCTCTGATGTACCAGAGAACAGTGGTATTGGAGAGCGTTTGATCTGGGCGCTGTTCTTCTGGAGTGATTTTTGATGAAGAACAAATAGGAGACAAGAAACAAGACTTTTTGTATTAGCAGAAGGAAACAAACAAGATAACAAAGAATCAAATAACTGGCTCACCAATTTTACTTCAATTTTGAAGAGAAACATAAATGTATGTTTATGAATTTGTCATTACAAGTTAAAGAACTCATGTAATGGTTTAAAAGTACCTATAAAGTTCCTGTCTTGATGTATTTTTATTTTATTTAAACAGGAAGATGTTATTGGACCTTTTAAAGGTCCCGCTGTTTTCATCACAATGCAAAATCTTGATTTGCGCTGATACTAGTCGGAGTCTTGGTCCAGGTTTTTATTGGACAAAGCGGTATGTGATCCTGTTACTATGTGTTCAGAGGTGTATAAAGACCTTACACAATGTACATACACCGCGGGTCCCCTTACATGGAATTCTCCATGTGGTTTCTACAGTATCCCTAAACGGACAAACCTGCATCTTCAGATAACGTTTCGTAAATACGTTATCTCCTTCAGCAAAGAAGCGAAAACCTGCACGACATCTTAGTCCTGTGTCAGCCACCGTAGTGCTTCAAAAGTGAGGAATCCGTTAGTTGCAATTCGCACCTCACTACTCGATGCTGCTAAATTTCACACACCGGACCCTCGAGTAAGTTTTGAAACATCAGTTTTGCTTTATAAGCTTCACGCAGGTCCTTCTGTGGTTTCTTACAAAGTTCTTTTCAGCTCGATCACAACAGCTGGCTTGTTGAGCCTTTAAAGGAAATCTTAATGCTGTGATGTTGGACTTTTTGACATTATGTTTTACCTCTTGTCTTCAAGGACGTTGAGGGGAAATTGGATGTTTTTTTTGCCCCAAACCGTAACAGACTAAAAACGTGGACAAATTAGAAACAGTAAGACTGGATTTAAAAAAAGGTTTAGAACAGAGTTACTGTCTGAAGTGCTGAAGTGTTTGAGGGCTTGAGGTTTAAGATTCTTAAGCCAAATATATGAGTGAAAGTAATAACAGCAATAATGAATCAGACTTTGAGAAACCAGCAGATAGAGAAGGGGGGGGGGAAATAGTATGTGAGAGAGGGGGGAATTGACTGCATTAACAAAGGCCCACTGATGGTGTGTATGTGTGTAATGTACACAGTGTGTGTGTCTCTGTATGTTTGCTGTGGTAAGGGTTTAAACAGTGGTCTGTTTGTCTGGAGGCAACATAATAAGGGCCGACAGAGAGCAGGCCTCACTTGAAAACATTATAAAACAGATACAGGCCTCTTGTCCTTCTCCAGTCACCAGATATCACACCTTCAACCGTCAAGCTTGTGTCCATTTCAGCCATTCGGGATAAGCAAAAATATGAATACACATACAAAATGACTCTTGAAGGCCGCACATATCACAGTGTTGTCACAGGCGCATGTTTTGTTTGTTTGTGATGCCTAATAAATAGAACGGGTTAGCTACACGAATGCACTTTGGTACAAAGTCAGTTTATGATGAACAATGTAAAATACAGAACACATTGCATTAGCTGAGAAAGTCATGCGATTCAAAACCGATATATGAATCTTTCTAATGTGGAACACAAGATATTTTGAGAAATGTCTCTGTGGTTTTGTCCATGCAATGGAAGTCAATGGGGGCAAATGTCATTTGGTTTCCAAAATATCTTCTTTTGCGTCATACAGGTTTGAAATGACATGAGGGGGAATAAATAATGACAGAATGTTTGTTTTTGCGTGAGCTATACCTTTAAGTACATTCGGGATCATTTATGTTTGGTTTATATTCATAATTTCTGACGTGGTTGTATGTATTTATCCTTCATATGCATTTAGGCATATTTATCATTTAAGGCTTCCCTTTCTTTCTTTTTTAATGTTTATAGTGCTGGCCCGGCTGGTGTCGGACCTCCAGGCGTTCCTGCTGGTTCTGGACAGTGAAAATCTCAGCTATATTGCTCAGGTCCAGAAGAAATCCATCTCAGAGCTGCTATGTAAACTGCAGGACAACAAGGACACACCAGGTAACCGCTTCATTCTCATCTGTGTGTCCAATATATGTGATCGTGTCTGTGAAATCCAGGGTAAAGTCTCAATCGAATTCTCAAAAATTGATTTCAAGCTTTGACAAGACCTTACTCGTCGATATTAAAGATATCAGGATTATATTTCGGCAGAATGTTCTTTACATTATGTAGGATGATTTTATGTAGAAAACAGTAAATCATAAAAAATGACTGGGTTTAGTTGGGTTTTCACAAATAGTATATATTTACAGTTATTATATTATTATGTCTACCGTATGTTTACATACACCAACAATTAAAGCAATACTTGATGAAATGATATTTGATGTTAAATATAGAAAGTCTCAATACAAGAACTTTACTAAATCTACAAAATGTATGTTCTGCATTTTCGTGCATGTTTTTAATTGAACTTTTTGCCGTTTGATGAGCTAGTATATACATTATATGCTGTCTGGTCAAATATTTTATGCTTTATACTTTACAAAAACTATAACTGCACCATAGCTCTTATAAACACTGATTTATTCTCTAACATGATTGAGTTTGCCAGAGGTTATAAATGTTTCGAATCATGTAGAAATTGTAGATGTGTCATGTGAACGCACTTCATATTGACCTGCAGGTGCACAGATTCTTCAGCTGTTAGCTAAACAGAAGGCATTTGCAGGACGGTCGTGTATAGAGGAGTCAGTTCAGGGTCATGGACAGGTTATTAGGGACAGATGTTAAATTCAAAGTCCGCCACTTCCCTCATTCTCTCTGGCTCGTAAATTCCTCTGTTGGAAATGTGTGTCGTCCTGACTGACCTCATGTCTGTGGGACAGAGCCAAGTTTGGACTGTGCAGCATCATAGTGGATACAGAGATGCTGTTCACAGAGTGTATGGTTTTTGGGAACTGCCGGAATATTTACTCTATGGCTTTTTTTATCATCTTTTTAAAGAGGACATATTCTACACTTTTTCCTTATAATGTTAGACAAGGCTTCTTGCACCAAGGTTTTTCGAATGTTATTTATGTGACCGTTTTCTGTCTTGTCTCTCACTAATATACCTTTAAAGCTATATTTATGACTGATGTCTGTGTGCCAGCATAGTTCACGCTGGCCACCTATAGTTATGTTCTTTTAACAAAGGACATAAATTTTAACTTAAATTGAGATTATTTTAGGTGAGATTTTTATTTTATTATCGTGTTTATATGAAATAGAGTTAGGTGTCATCTTGTTGCTTACAAAGATTATTTTGTTGACTTGACTTAAATACTTAAAGGGACAGTTCACCCAAAAATGAAAATTCTGTCATCATTTACTCGTCTTTAAGTTGTTCCAAACCTGTATAAATGTCTTTGTTTACCCATGAAAAAAAGTTATACACTCTTTTCCCACATATATTGTTTTGGAACCGCCTTTAGCTTTGATTATGGCATGCATTTGCCGTGGCATCGTTTGGATAAGCTTCTGCAATGTCACAACATTTATTCCCGTGCAGACTTGCATTTATTTTTCCCCAAGATCTTTTATTGATGATGGGAGAGTCGGACCGATGCGCAAAGTCTTCTCCAGCTCATCTCATTGATTCTCAGTGGGGTTAAGGTTTGGAGTGGCCAATCTCATTCACCCTGAACCACTCTTTCACAATTTGAGCCCGATGAATCCAGGCATTATCATGTTGGAATATGCGTGTGCCATCAGGGAAGGAATCCATTGATGGAATAACCTGGTCATTCAGTATATTCAGGTAGTCAGCTGACCTCTTGGGCACAGAACGTTGCTGAACCTAGATGTGACCAACTACAGCAACCCCAGATCATAGCACTGCCCAAGTGGTGACTTCTTTTGGACGGGCAATGTATTTGGAAGAATGTTAGCAATGATAATTTATAGTACCATAGTAGAAAATATTATTGTAGATTGAACACAAAATTAGTCATTTTCAAGCATTTAGGAAAGCAAACAGTTCTGGGGCACCCTTGAGTACCATTTAAACATGTTCTACTATGGTAGTCAATGATGTCCTAGAATTGAAAATAGCTGACATTCTTCCAAATATCTTCCTTTGTTTTCAACAACTTGAGAGTGAGTAAATGATGACAGAATTTTCATTTTTTGGTGAAATGTTCCTTTATAGGGTGGTTTCCCAGACAGGGATTAGTTAAAACCAGGACTAAGGCCAAGTTAAACTAGGACATTTAAGTAGTTTTTTACAAACATAAAAACATTACTTGTGTGCATTTTCAACACAATGGCACTGAAGTATTTTAATGTATGTCAGTGCAAGTTGTTTTCAGTCTGGACAGCTTTTATTTTAGTCTAGGACTAGTATTAATCCCTTCCTGGGAAACTGCCCCCAGTGTTTGTCCTAACAATTGAAAATAAAACAAGGGTTTGAAAGTTCCCAGAATGCACTGCAGCATCTAAGATTATTATCCTGTTAATACTAGTTGAGAGTGTTCTGGCTTTATTTATGCTGTTGTTGTCATTGTTAGTTGCCTGTTGTTTTCAGAGTTATTCTTTAATGAATGATGTTTGTTGACCGTAACCATAAGTGCATGAGGCATTGTTGCTACCATTGAAAGTACATACGCACAAACAGTTTGAACAGTTACTTGAGCAATGTTTCGGTGTCTCTTATGTGTGGTATGTAATAATTCAACAGTATAACAAAGTGAAATAAACGTTTTTTAATTGATTTAAAAATTGGTTATTCATTTAAATAAATTGGACGGACTATATCTGTAGTTTACCAAATTCAGGAATTTACTTGTATTAAAATGTTGGTTAAAGCAAATATGTGACATTTTTGTTTAAATTGAGTTGGTTAAACTATTTGGCCGAAAAGTACTTAAAATGAAAAATAAAAACGTAAAAATGGCCTGAAGTTTGATGCATCAAGTTTGATGTGTGTGTTTTATTTAGCTGAAGATGCGGAGTACATGATTATGAACTGTCCCTCCGGGAGCCCCGGTGATCTCAGGGAAAGCACCACTGCTGAAGCGGATTTGACAGAAGAAGCTCTTTCGGCCTCCTCTACTGAATGGCTGCAACCTGCCGTGAGTTCAAGACTCATTGCCACTGTAATATCCATTTAATAAAACTTACCTGGTGAGACTACCAGACAGGTACTTACATTGTATGACCTCTAAGTAGTCTCATAGATGTTCAGGTTTATATTGCCTCAACCAATTGGTGAGATTATCATTTTGCATGGAACATACAATACATAAAATCAACATGGAATCCAAACTGGCTGTCTAGATGAACACATTTGGATACGATTCATAAACAAACATTATTCAAAAAAAGTGCAATATGGAGGGCCGTAACCTTGGTTCTCTAGATTCAAACATTGTTGAAAACATTTGGGATAATGTAAATGCACAAGTGGAGAAAAAATGTGCTAGTGGTTTGTGGATATTGTAATGCGAAAATCTAACAAATGTGCCTTTTAATATCATTGGAACAGACCATCCATTCACAGGAATGCAGTGGGGTTTGTGTATGTGGGGGTGCTGTTTGAATTTTGCATCTTTGGAGGATTACAGACGAATAATAGCACACACAACTGTGCCTCAAGGTCTGTGTCTATATTTGTGTATGTGAGGACAAGAAGTTATCAAAAGATAGCATTCCAGTTTTTTGCTGTTTCATGGTGAAAAACAAAGATAACGACACTTCCTTTAGGCACAGAAATCAACCACCACTATGTGCAAACAAATCCAAAACAGTTTCATTGTTTGTTAGAGAAAGGGAACAGAATGTATTAATATAATTTTCAAGTTACCACTGGTGTGGCTTATCACTCACTATTGTATAATTTTAGAGGTTTCTGCAGTGCTGTAGTGAGTAACACATGCCAAGCGCCAAATGTGAGTAAACATGTAAGTAAATAAATTGGCAGTTGTTCGGTAACTCGATAAGGAACTATAACAAGTGACTATCACTATGTTTTTGCTGCTTTTACCCAACATTTCTCATAATATTTAAATCTTTGTACTTTGTATATATGTATTTGTATTTATATGGATTTATATATATTCAGCTATATCATTTTATCATAGAGGAAAATAGGTTTGAATAGAAATATTCTATTTAGTGTACAGCCTTTCAGGTGAACAACATTTTACAAATATCTAGTTTAGCATACAACATTTGGTTAAAAACATGAATGATATATATATATATATATATATATATATATATATATATATATATGTGTGTAATACACGTACTATTTAAACATTATAGTGTGTGTTTGGACTGGCATAAGAACACTAGTGTTTGATGGTCTTGTAATGTATATTGTACAGCACGCTACAGTGTGTACTCTCGCGCTGTGAAGTGTATTTTAAGCGACACTAGTTCAGTGGCCATAATAACAGAGCAGATCAGCCGGCTGCACACTGGCGGTTGCGGGGCCCAGGGCTTCGGGCTTGTGTTGTGGGCGCCTGATGAGAGCCTCCCAGCTTCAGATCACCCTCACTGCGGTCTTTCCCCCTCATCTCACCCAAGGGTGGTGCGAGGCAGGAGGTCAAAGGTCAAATCCTTCTTCAGAATCAAAGATTTTTAAGCGGCCAACCACATGCACACAACAGTGACGGGAAGGGCTAAAGAAGACTTGCAGCGCTGGAGGAATAACCATGATGGAAACTCACGCATTGCTATTAAGGAAGCACAATCAGTTCGTTGTGTTTTGGGGAATTCTGTTTGATATCCCAACCGGCCTCAAACAGGGACATTGGCTCGATCAATGGTGTTATTTTGGGGTGGAGCCACACACTTGTGGATGTTAAAGGCCGATTATGGAACCATTCAGACAAAAAACTTTCCTTTATGGCATCTTTTATCTTTAGAGTATTTTAGAGTAAATTTACATCTTTTATCTAAATCGACTTACAAAGAGTTAGAGGAGCAATAAGCGATATGTCATAAAAGAGCATTAGGTGCACTACATTAGGTGCTAATACAAAGTTACTAGGTTTAACAAAAACTGTTTTTTTTAGGTGTTGCTTGTTTTATTCCACTGTGAATTCATTAAATCTACAAAAGTAGGCGTTCAGAAATGGAGCTGGCAGCAAACTAACGGATGGCGAACTGATCAGAGAGGTTTAGAGATGATAACCTTTTTTTGTGGAATGACTTGCACGGATGAATTGTTCACCACAAAACTGGTACACTACCAAAAGTATAAAGGGTTAAATTTAATGAATGTGGACTTTAAGTTATGATTAGATTACAGTTAACTAGGTTCTGTGTAGGAAAGTAAGAACGTTATATGGAGAGTGTGAGATTTATGTTGCGTTTGTTTGTGCATCTGTCGCATGCTTTCCTCCTTTAACCCATTTGATTAACCTCTGTTGACTCATAATGAATAAATATAAATCCAGAATCCTAAAGTGAAATTCCTATGTGCTCTGAATTGAGACTAAATTAAATTAAATTGTAATTCCTTTACTCACCTTAATGTTGTTTTGAAACCCGTTTTGGTGTTATGTTGTTCAACACATTCATAGAATCTTCACACAGCTCTTGTTTATACAACAAACATTTTTTATCGACCATGTCTGCTAAGCTTCAACAACAACAACCATTGAAAAACAATTCTATTTAACAAGTCCAATGTCTTTTAATGAAAATGTACATAATGCTTAATATTTGCTTATGACACACACATACACGTGATGTCTAGACATAAATTACATTAACCACAATATGTATTTGAAGTAAATATAATAAAGAGTCGCGAAAAAAATTAAGAGACCTTTCCAAATTTTCATTTAATCAGCATTTCTAGATGTATTGTGTGACCATTGCAGTTCTGTGTCTGTTGAATTTCAACAAAATCAAACATCAGGAAGGACATAAAGTCTGTGATAAAAATGTTTATCACATACAATTGAACTTTTGTACAAGTATAACTGCTGTTTTACTTGAAAGTAAATGTGAAGTATCTTGCAGTATTTAAGGTCTAAAAATATACAGAGCATCTTTTCTGTTTTTCTGTTATATCTCCAGTTTTCATTTTCTGCAAATAAATGCAAATATAAACATATATTGTTTTTAAATTTGAAATAAATATTGTTAGTAGTTCACAGACTGAAACCTAAATGATAATTTTACCTAAACACATACCTATAAAAAGTACTTTCAGAAAAGCTGAAAAGGGTCTTTGAAATGGTCTCTTATTTTTTTCACGACAGTATTTTTATTTTGCTTATTTAACTTCCACAGAGAATAACTGCTAAAAATTACCAATTTTTTTGTGTTAAGTGAAAAACGTTTTCAACTTGAGATGTTTTTGTAATGACATCACTGTCTTTTTTTGCTCCGTTTTCTTGTACTCGGATGCCTTTGCTATCTACTAAAAACCCATCTTGGGCTTTTCTCATCAACAATTAAAGTCAATGGGAAGTCCCCCAATTCCACAATCCAAAATCAAAAGCTTTTTTTGAGGTGGAGGAAGTGGGGAGGAGGGCCATATCTTTGACAGGAAATGCCATGTTTAAGCGGGAGGCCCAGCTCGATGACCCAGCGTTGCGACGCAATTGGCTCGAAGGGCTGGAGCGAAGAGGATGTGGACGTTAGGGAGGATAATTATCGTCGTCTACGTGATAGATGGACAGTGATGGAGTGATATAGAGATGGACTGATAGGACAACCACACACATGGGAAGGAAGTCGGAGGGTGCAAGGAGGATCTCCTGGGAGGTGTGGGAGGGATGAGGTCACCCGTTACGGCACATTCCTGGCGTTTCCATGCCAACCAGACAGACCTGGTCCCATGGGTATGCATGTACGTAGACCATGGATTGATCATGTACATGAGTATGGTAACAATGGTGTACCGTTGTACGGTTTTGGAAACGCACACACTCTGATGCAGATGTTTCTCGGTCACCTCTGCACACCTGTAGCTGTTCCTTGAGTTTCTCTAAAAGGTCCTTTGAGATAGGGGCCCTTTTTCATTCAGTTCTGTGGTCCTTACGTAAGCTTGGTTTCTGTGTGAACATGTGGGTCAGTAAAATGGCGTGTGTGGGGGGATTTTACAAGCTTTTAGATTCCTCCTGCACTTCATGAGGTTACTAAGTAAGCTCGGTTTGACAGGGTTGAAATGACCTGCACAAATCACGTCTCAGTGTGGCTGTAAGTTCTCTGTGTGCGATGACGGCAGAAGAGGTTTCTATAAGGTTTTATCATAGTTCATGTGAGGTAGATCGTTGGGTCGGCTAAGATTGGTTGAAATGTGTAGTGTGTATTTTTTTCAGCCTGAGCAAGAGTACAGGTCCTGCGTCTGTCTCCGCCGAGCATCCCCAAAACTCTTTTTCTCTATTAAAAATGATTTTTTTTCACAGACTTCTAGCTCTCTGAGAAATGGTCATTGTGCAAATCACATTTCTACATTCTTTAAGACCTTAAAGGGATAGTTCACCCAAAAATGAAAACTCTGTTTACTCACCCTCTTGTCTTTTCAGACCTGTACGACTTTCTAACTTATGAAGCTATTTTGAAGAATGTAACCGTTGGCAGTACCCATAGATTCTATTGTACGAACACAAAACCAATGCAAGTCAATGGGTGCCGCCACGGTTCGGTTACCGACATTCTTCAAAATATCTTATTTTGTGTTCTGCAGAATAAAGAAAGTCATACAGGCTTACAATTACAAGGGGGTGTAAATGAACTGTCCCTTTAAAGAAGAGACCTGGTTGAAGAGTCCTTTGCTAAAGTACAACATTGTGGATCATTGTTAAAGGATTCTTCAAGGTTCTACTCGCTGATAAACGTACATTTTGATCCTCAACCGATTAACACTTTCTGCGTATTATCCCATCACCCCACAAATGTTTTTCAGCCTTGCATTAAGATCTTTCTCTGGCTCTACATCCCTCTTTTTCACACACTCACAGACACACAAAAGCTCCTTTCATCTTCCATTCAAACATTCAAAGATATGTATCTGATCTCCAGCGCTGAACACACTGAGCTCATACACATCCACACCTCCCCCAAGAGCGAGAGGGGTAAACGGAAAGAATGAAAATATGCTCCGAATAAAGAGAAGGAACGCTAAGAACTAAATTCATTAACCTTCTAAAATTGAGTTACACACCCACCTTACCACATAGAACATATTCCGTGTTAGAAATAGATTAATGGACTTTTTCTCTGAAATTTGGTGAAATGTACGAAAATAAATTTATGTTTCATCGTCAATCGAATATAAAAACTGTATTGTTTAGTTTTTAAATAAACAAAAAGTGAACTTAGACTAAAAGCCAGCTCGGATTGTTTCAAACCTGTATAAATGTCTTTGTTCTGTTAGACAGAAAGGAAGCTATTGTGAAGAATGTCAGTAACAAAACAGATGTCCTCCCCCATTTAGTGCTGTAGTAGGGAAAATAAATACTGTTGGAGTCAATGAAGAAATTTGCTCGGTTACTGACATTCTTCCAAATATCTTTCTTGTGTTTTGTATAAGAAGTTTTATATCTTTAAAATTGTTTCACAACATGTAAATCTGATACGTTCTGCTAGTACTCATACAAATGATACTGGTAAGGCATAACGTTGTACATTAACTGCCTAGAAATAGTCAAGAAGCTCATTTAAAAAGGTCAAATAACAAAAATATGATACTGAAAGATTCTCATTCACATTTCTTTTTTGAAGCATTACATAAAAATTGTTCCACTCTTTCTTAAAAAACAGTAGGTCGAGTTAAAATGATCATCTATTGGAATCGGTGGCACGCCACAGATAATCAGTTCTTTCCAGAAGGTTACGTCAATACATTTCCTCTTCTTTTCTTTTGAACATTAAAATTCTGTCAAGTCTGATGCATTGAAGTTCAATGACCTCAACGTGAACGATACTGGACCCAAGACCTAAAAAATCACCCTATGCGCTCTGCTTTTGTCTTCTTGTTTTGAACTCCCAGAAACCTTTGTTTTAGTTGCACTCTTGTTGCTCTTCTGCCCTCAGCGCCCGACTACAAATTACTGACCCCAGTGCAGACCACAGCCATTGTCCTTCAGCTGTGTTCCTCCACAACCATCTGCACCACCATCATAAACACATGAACCAACTGACCCTTCACACAGCTAAAAACATACTGTCTCGCTCTGCGACTTTCTCTGAACGTAGAGATGTTTTTAAACTCAGGATTGAAAGAAATGAACGTAAAACTTGCAGGTTCAGATCGCCTTTGTTGTCATCATTCTAGTATGTGTGGTTTGCCTTGAGCAGCTCATGTGAATGTGTTTGATTGATCAGGATCCAGATATGGGCTGCGCGTACTTCACAGTGCATGGATTAAAAATGAGTTTAAACTAGACTTTGGCCTGGGCCGTGTATAACGCTGAATTTCAAGGCTTTTTTGGTCTTGCATTTAATAATATTTTTCCAACCAATGGTGGCCTCATTCTAAGAATACGTTTTGCTTTTGTTTGTGTGTGTTTTTAGTCGGTTAGTCCTGCTATTCCCTCACACCCTCCGTGTTTAGAGGACGAGGACTGTTATGAAGAGGCAGAGCCATTTGTGCCGGAAAGTCAGTCTGCAGGTCAGAACAAACACCAGTTTCAATGAAACAAACACGTCTGCCGCTGTCCTGTTGAAACCTCGGATGTACAAATTCACAGTTTTTCAGGAAATGGAAAAATCACACTTTTTAAATAATTAAATACAGTGATGTCAAAGTGGACAAGCGCTTTTTAAACACTTTTTATTGGTTAGATATTTGCAAAACCCAGTGACAAACATAAAGGTGAGTTATAATAATTGATAATGGCAAAAAAACAAAGATGGAGATAAGAGGTTTCAGAAGAACAGCATCGATATTCAAATTCATAAAGCAAACTCAAGGCAGATGTTTGTAGATGGGTTTTGCAAAGATATATTATTAAGAACTTCTTAAACTTTGTCCACTTTCATTCTTTTTTATTTAGAATTATTTAACGTTTTCTGGTGCTTATACTTTCATTATATGAGGTATAAATATGTCAATTGTTTACATAAAGCAGCATTTTATGTAAATATAATAGATGTACAATCATCTTTAAATAAATAAATAATATTATTTATTAGACCACCTACCTGTCGTAAAAACACAAATATTTTATGAATGTCAGAAACTTGTTTAAAACAAAACATGTATTAGGCAAATACAAAACAGAAATATCAAAAAAATCTTTACATACAAAAATGCAGCGCAATGCTACTGGGGTTTATAGTCCATGGATCGGTGCTCTTTGGATAAGACATTTTTTATTCAGGAAAATAAATGAATTATGAATTAACAAAATAATTCTTTTTTATACCGAAAAAGTCTTTATTTACATTGTTATACTCAAATTCGAGCCGGCACATTCAACTCTTATTCAGCATTCAACCATTAAAACTTATATGTAAAGGACTGCAAGTAAATAGCTGTAATTGGCCATCTGAAATAAATACACATATGTTTCTTTTCTATTTTTTTCTTTTAAACATTAAATTGCAGTAATTTATATTATAAAATTTTATATAAGAGCAGCTGATGTCCAAATGCAAGTCTAAAACCTTTATAGTCCCTCGTGTCTCCGGCTCAGAAAAAGTAGACTCAGACAGCAGTCACTACGAGTCGTATGGTGAGGAGGACGATGAAGAGTTTGTGAAGGACAGAGCTCACTACATCCACTGGAGCTCCTCTCAACCCTGCTTAAGACCCGTGCCGGAGTCACGCATCTGTGGATACCTCTGGAGGAAGAAGTGGCTGGGCCAGTGGACCCGACAGCTCTTTATTGTTAAGCACAACTCACTTTTGGTAAGGTGACATCCCAACCCAAGTACCAGCTTGAAAGTGACTAGAAAAGATTTGAAACGCTTTTCATGTATTATCACAACAACAACAAATATTGGCCACATGATATGGGGTACATTTTAAGATCGAAGTATTTATTTGAACTTTTTGGTTTGTTTGTATGATGTTATTTTTCTTGGCAGTGTTTTAAATGTGCTAAAGACCTTCATCCACTGCTGGATCTCAACCTGACGGGTTGCTACGTGGTCTACAAATCCAAGCATAGTAAAAAGATGCAGTATGAGCTGAAAGTGGTGTCCGGTGCAGACACTCTCATCATGGGCTTCCAGAGCAGCACACAAGCTGAGGAGTGGAGAAAGGTCTGAACACTGGATAACTTCTTTAAACCTGACTTACATTGACACAAACTTAGCCTCTGTCTAGCTGCAACTGTATATGTACTGTTTGAAGAGTTTGGTTCCAAAATGAATTTATTCATTTTTTTATTGTGCATTGCAACTAATATCAATCAAACTGCATTTGTTTTGTTTTAAATTAAGTCATAACTAAAAAAATACAGCTAACCAACACAATGTAATAAAAAACACAACTAAGTTATCTTGTTTTCTATTTATGATGTCTGTCTGTTGATGTCTCATTTGTAGATTATCGAAGAAGTGAGCGGTTCCTCTTATTACGAGCCTGAATCTCAAAGCTCTTCATTGACACTAAAGAGTGAAAGGCTGGAGTCTTGCAGGGTAACACACACACACACACACACACACACTTTGACTTTCAACAGACATCATGACGTTTATACTGCTCAAACTATTTATTCCTTTTCTCTTTACTCTACCTCAAAACAGCCTTCATAGAAATCGTTTGGCATTTTCAAATATACATAATTTAGAATGATTATTTTCGTTGTTTTCCTCACGGGAAGCAAAAAAGTTCCGCCACAAGATAAAAAAAATCAAGTATTACTGTCTTCATGGCTAAATTTACGGTTTTCCAGAAGCGCACACACACACACTGACACAATACTATTTACTCCTCCTACATTTGTTATCAATGTGATGAAGAGAAGATGAGAGGAACAACATTAATATGAATGATTTTAAGTTCTTAAAGGGACAGTTCACACAAAAATGAAAATTCTGTCATCATTTTCTTCAACATATGTCATTTGAACCTGTATGACTTCCTTCTGCAAAACACAAAAGTAGATATTTTAAAGAAGGTTGGTAACCGAACAGCGACGGCACCCATTCGTTTAGTGTCCATACAATAGAAGCGAATGGGTGACGGCGTTCGGTTCGGTTACAAACTTTCTTCGAAATATCTTATTTTGTGTTCTGCTGAAGAAAGAAAGGTTTCATTTTTGTGTGAACTTTCACATTAATCTGTCGACCAGTTTTCCATAAAGTCTATTTGATAATCACTTTATTGAATTTTCTGTTGCCGTACACTTAAACCTATTAGCTCAATCTTGTATTTAATCTTACGTAAATTTGTCAACAAGAGACTGACTCTCTTTGTCTCTCTCTAGTCAAGTTCAGTCCTCCATACGGATTCAGATGATGAAAAAATCTCCAGTCTCCCCTCTGCAGCAAGCATTGTGGAGAGCAAAGACAAAAACACAGGTGAGCACACACACTTCCTATGAAAATGTCATGTTTAAATATTCAGTATTCACTGCAGAGGGCTTTGGTTGTTGAAGCCTTCGTACACACGTGTGCTTCAAAACGGTAAGCTGTGGTGCTCATGCAAGCAATGCACATTGGATGAAGAACATTTTGAGGCAAGAACACATCGACCTGTCTATATACGGTTTCATCGTACGCAACAGCCTGGCCTAAAGTTACTTCCCCGTCTTTGGTTATAATAGATCAATTTATTTGATATTTAAGTTGTATTGATATTTTATTGTACATGAATTGTATTAAATTAACAGTTATTTATTCTTTGTGTAGGTCTACCGGAAGTTACGTTCGGGTCACTTAAACATTTTGTTTTGTGAAGTTGCAGCTGAAACCGTCTATAAATAAAACCTGCAATGTGATTGTATGTTGGGAAACTACTGATATCTTGCTCTATATAACCCCATGCACAGCAATAGACTATTATAGCACAACTGTGGCATTGTTCCGCTCGCGAGTGTTTTTGTGTCATTCATCAGAGACTAAATTCACTGCATGCCGCACAGGACACAGGCCGGGTGTTTAACACTGCACCATTGTCTGTGGACGGATTCCTGTGAGATTTGATTGTCACCTTTGACACCGGGGTGACAACCACAGGAATGACCTCAGACGTTCGGTTTGTAAACAGATTGGTGAATATATACTGGTATTCGATCGCAGCTCAGTGTTTATGGAAGCTGATTTTTTTTCATGTAGACAAAGCGCTTCTGAGCTTTCAAAAAAGTACGCAAACGGTTTCAGAAAAGACTGGAAGCTGGAACTGGTTTGATTGGAAATTAGATAGGTGGGTTAAAACGTCTCCAAGTGGTTCCATCTTTCCACTCGCGGGAGTTTTTTGTAATGGTTTGTTATTGAAAATGCGAGCTCACTGATTGGACGCATATGTTCGTGTCTGCTTTATGTGTTTCGGTAAATAACTTAAAAGCAAAACCGCAAAACTAGTTTATTGGTTTACGCTTGCAAGAGTTGGTTCATATTACCATCCCTTACCTTTAGTACCTTTAGTTGGGCAATGGGGTTTACAATTCCGGTCTCTCTTCAGCAGGTTTCATGAACGTGCTGATGAACTGTCAGTGGCAGAGTCTCTGGTGCCGGGTGGAGGACGGGATGCTGAAGATGTGTCGGGATGAGGAGTCAGAAGAGACCCCTCAGTATACGGTTCAGCTCAGAGGGAGCGAGGTCCAACCCGGGCCGGATACAGCACAAGCTTACCGCATTACCATCATGCATCATGGAGACCAGGTGGCTGTACTGGAGGTATGATCTTGGAACTAACATGGAAACCTTTGTGAGCCCTGAAAGCCTTTAGAGCTAATATTATGTTTTTAGACATTTTCCATGATGATACAAAACACACACTTATTCAAGTTAAACAAATTGAGGAAATTAGTTTACTCAAAGTCAACTTCTTGGGGTTTTAAGTGTGCTGATCTTTCAGTACAACAGTATATATCAAATACTATGGTATCAGATGTATTACAATCACTGTATTTGTAGTGCAAGTTTACTTGTAACTAAAGTTGATTTGAACTGTTCTCACTTTGTTTTGAATGACTTTGTCGATGTTATTCTTTGTGTGTATGAGCAGGCCAGTTGTGCGGATGATAAAGAACAGTGGGTTCAGCTCCTGCAGGATGGGAGTTCCACTGCAGATGGCCCTCCGTATCAACACACCAGCCACGAATCACTGAGGTGCACACACACACTCATGCTATCTGTTTGCTGCCAGCATTTTGTACGAACTATGAATCACTAAAACCCTGTCATTCTTTCCCCATTCTTCTGTTTCCTTTGTTCTTCAGTGGTCTGAAAAGCCGCAGGTTTCCCACCTCAAACATGTACATGGACGACCCCTTTCAGCAGCTCTGTGGTGGAGTTCAACCTCAGCCCATCTATTCAAACACATCTATACTAGAGCACATGGTACGGTTCGGCAGGGGGGGGGTTATTCGAGTTTTTACTCTGTAGGCTGTTTATTAGGTTGCCATATGCTGTGGTAAAGTTAGGTACATTTTTGAAATCAGTATTTGTTAAAGGGACTTTACAGTTTAGATAGAAAAGTTTTCTCTACCTTAAAGGGAACCACGTGTGGTTCAAAATCTGTATATGACTCTTCTGTGAACCCAAGAGAAGATATTTTGAGAAATGTCTCGGTGGTTTTCTATCGATACAATGGAAGTCAATGGAGGTCGGTGTTGTTTGGTTACCAACATTCTTTAAAATATCTTCGTTTGTGTACTGCAAATGAAAGTTAACTTTCCTTTTCACTTTACATAAAAGGGCCATGTCAAAATTATTTTTGGGGTTGCCACAAATGTGTGATTTCTTTCAATATCCAACAGAAATGGTGTTGAAAGGGATAGTTAACCCCCCAAAATTGTCAGCATTTACTCGAAAACAGGTGCATAAAGCACAAAATTGAGCTCTTGATAATGTTGAAAAGCTGTTTTAGAGGCGATCAAGTACATTTAAGTGAAAGATTATGAAGAAATATGTCATGCAAACACATGCAGTAATAGATTATTTGCGACCAGCAAGGATTGTTTGTTAGGAAAGTAATAAGGTTAAATATATTGTAAATCTTGTTAATTTAAAAACAAAATGTATAAACATTTCATTAACATGCATTGCTTCTCTGAAAGCACTAGAATTACAGCACAGTACTTATAACAGCTGTTACATCCATTTCTCAGTTTCAGAAACCTTACGGCGGGGGAAACGGAGAATTGTTGTCATCCAAGATTTCTGCCAACTACAGCAATAATGAAATCTTCAGCAACCACAGTGAGTCAGTCACACTGCCCCTGCAGTCCCCCAAATCTAAATTCACTTTTTGAGAGAATGGATTAAAAAAAGCACATTATGCTTCAAATACACAGTATATTTATAGTTCTCTCTCATTTCATCCCAGTTTCTGCTCTCAGTGGTCTATGCTGATCCTTTCTTACTTTATGTCACCGGCTTGATTGTAAAACAAATTTTAAACTGCTTTTACTGTCATGGGAATTTTTTATCCACTTTAACCTCAGTGCCTTGAGCAGTTCGGCATCATCGCCTCATGATTCTCTCATAAACATCTTTAAGTCATGACAATACTGTAATGTATAATACGACAATACGGTTAGACATACATGGTGACTTCTCTGTACTTGAATAAACCGAAGTGGATACATCGGATATTATCTAGTACATTGTCTGAAAAAACAGAGGACATTTTATCACTTGCGATATGAAAAGTGTGTAAAGAGCGAGAAACAGAACACATGCTGTATGTTGAATGCATGTACGTCTTTTCCATCACTTCCTCTTCGCAGATTCACAAACACTTGACAATTTAGAGGCATCTGCTTTCAATTTGGAGCGCTTAATAATTATACGGCGGCTGGTTGCTCACAACTTTCCATGCTCATGGTTTACAGGATTTGCATAATGTCCCAGAGCATCATTTTGTGCAGACAGAAAACTGTTTGTAGGATCGCACATTGCATTTAGAAAGCCAGTATGAGCTACATCCAAAGTGTTTAACCGGGGGTCCGCAGAAAAGCTCTTAAAAACATTTGAATGGGTATTTAAAGGGTAAAATGAACAATATGCTTCACTTGAAATTGACATTCAAGTACAGTAGCATTTTAAGGGAACACTCATGAGAAAAATGGGAAACTTCATATGGAGAAGCAGTTTTCCGCAACATTGTGCATCTGACTTGATGTGTACAAATTGACCTTTTTGCGGTTTGTCTATGGACTTTGATGTGTTAGACTATGATCATGAATCTATTTACAATGCTGTTTTTCTCATCAGGTTGGTCCAGTTACAATTGTGCAGCCAATATCCATTTGAAGGAACAGTTCACCCCCAAAATTTTAATTCTGTCATTGTTTCTCACTAAACTAAAGAGTTCTCAAGTTGTTCCAAATCTGTATAAATTAAATTTGAGAAAGATATTTGAAAGAATGTAACCAGACAGTTCTGGGGCACCATTGACTACCATAGTAGGAAAAATGTGTTATAAAATTATTTGTTCTCTATGAAAGCCAACCGTTCTGGGGCAATTTTGACTACCATTGTCATTTTTCTTAATATGGGAGTTAATGGGGTCCAAGAACTGTTTGGTTACCAGCATTCTTTCAAATATTTTTCTCTGTGTTCATCAGAACAAAAACGTTTAAACTAATTTGGAACTTAATGGTGAGATGATCATTTTTATTTTTAGGTCAACAGTGAACCCCAAAGCGTTTAGACAGTTACTGTAAAGCCAGACTTAAAGCGGCCATGACTCAGACAGTTTCTGTATATCTCATGTAAAGCTTGAGTACTTTCAGAATAGTATTGCATCCTTCAAATATCCTTTAGTTTCTTTAGTATCTTTAGTTTGATCACATTTATAAAAAACAGATACAGCTGTACGATTATTTCCGAAAACATGCGACATGTGTGGGGGGAGAGGGGGCGTTACTAAAGCAAGTTCTCACACATTGCCAAGAAAACACAGACATCAAGTTACACTGACCACGCGTGGTTCATGTCCAGAATCTTTTAGCTCTGGGGCCGCCGTTCCATCTATCAGTTTCAAACGATCTCCAAATCCAACGTTATATCCACCGTTTATATAACATTCATCACCCAAATGCAGCGAACAAACAAACACAGCTGAACTTCATGAACATAGTGCTCTCCTGCACACAAGTGAAAGTGACTTGTGTACTACCTCATACGTCCAGCTCGTTTTTTGACAAGATGACCATGTTAAGCATGAGAAGATGTTTAACGCTGTAAAGAAGTCACAATGCATGACACACCGTTGCACCACCCCTTTAAAATGTCTGAATGTCAGACAAATTGTCATGTATTTCAAGCAAACCATTTTGCTAAAATTTCAAATGATGAAATAATAAATACATATTTACTATACATAGACAACTTTCTTTCGATTTATATAAAAATCAAAAGAATCACTTTGATATTTTGTTATCCAAAGCTTTGACATTCAGACAATTACACAGCATGCAGAATGATGCTAACTTTGTGTATAAATACTTTTTTTGCCCACTGTATGAACATCTGTGAGTACATCAGTTTGTTTTATAGTGTCACAGGGCATATGAGGTGAGATTTTGTGTGATTCTGGATTCTCAGTATAAGAAGGAAACGCTCCTACGCTTTCGTTTTGGATGAGACCCGCGGCCGCTGGCCTTTTTATTCGCTCGTGGTTTTGGTCGCGAAGCAGGGATGTAGCCTTGCGGCATGCGCGCACATACACACATCCTTTTAAGACTCTTTAGTCGTAACCCTGAGAATATCATGTTTGCTTTTTGAACCCAACTTTCCAGTGTGAGCTTTTCTCAGGGAGGAGATTAAGAGAGGGTGAAAAGTAGAAAAGTGAAGGGTACACACATCCAGAAAACCATTAAGAATCAGAAAGTAACACTATCCAGTGCGCACAGGGAGAAGTTGGAGACCATTAAGTTTTTCACATTTTTACAAATATTTTTGACTTCATATCCTAAAACAGTTTTTGTATTTATGTTTTCAGATACGAAAAAGTTTGAGATCGAGAGGGGTGTGCAGATGTTGGACCTGACAGGAAAGAGGCGCGTGCAGTTGCGTGCAGGGTCAGAGGTCAACCTGGTGAGCGTGGGCGCAAAGCCAGCCAAACAGAGTTCCTTCAGGCGGTCCCTCGCTTTCTGCACTGAGCGAGCACAGGTAACACTCCATCACACAGGGACATGTTACTTTGATGATGTCAGAGGATAACACAGTAACACTTTGACAGTGTTTAAGGTACAGTAATATATGTGTAGCCTGGGACTCCAACATAATAGGCGTTATGATAGTAGAACAAGTTCTTGGAGACGATTGTGAACCCCGCGTGTGAAAGCTGCATGCGGACGTTTGTGCTCGTACACTGCCACCTGTTGTTTGGATCGTGTAACTGCAACACAAAGTTACAGATTTTCCAGATCAATCACAATGATGTGTTTGTTTTTATGGGTGTTAGTCATTTTATTAAGTGTCAAACAGATCAATCGTGGCTAGTTAAACAATTTTCAAGATCACTGTGAACACTTTTAGCATTTGGCAAATGTAGCCCCATCTATGCATACATCATTTGCCCATTATTGTTATTATTTATATATATATATATATATATATATATATATATATATATTTATATATATATCATAAGGGAAGAATTTGTGACTTGTCTTGTTTGTTGCTGTGTTTGTCGGTGGTCACTGCTGTTGTGTAGCTCAGTAATTACAGTGGTTTGGTTTCAGAGCCATTTCCTCCCAAAGGAGCAAAAAGTAAAGCTTTGATAAGAGCAGCTTTAAAGGGACAGTTCACCCAAAATGTTCAATTCTTTCCTCATTGATTCACCCTCATGTGGTTCATAACCTGTGTATAACTCTTGCTTCTGTGGAACATGAAAGATGACGTTTTGAGGAATGTCTCAGTGTTGTTTGGTTTCTGCAAAATAAATAATGTCATACAGGTTTGGAATGACATTATGGTGAGTAACTTATGTAAATGTTTTTGACTCCTTCTCTCTCGTTCTAATTCAGGGTGGGTTCTTCACACCGCTTCTGAGAAGGACTGCCTCAGCAAAAAGCACCCTAAAGAAAGCTCCATCTGCCCTGTTCTTTGAGCACGGCAGGGTCTTGCAAAGAAGGAAGGTACGGCTCTCACATGAATAATACTAATAATAACAGAATCTCCACAGCACAAATAAGTGTTTAATTGTAAACGTTGTTGTAATACAGTTCGTTTGCTCGGGAAGAAAGGAGTCGGGAACCGGCAAATTTTTTTATTAAATAAACAAACAAACAATAAAACACAACATAAAGTCCAGGCCTGGTCCTCTCTCACTGACGGTCCGGTCACTCATCCTTTTATGCTCCCAATCTCCTCCGTGATACGAGACCGTTATCACTCACATACCAGCCTCAAATTCCGCCAACCTCACTACTTACCCCCATCGCCCAGCCACGGCGGTCTATTCCCTGGGGGTATGCACCGACGAGATGAGAGAACGGAGACAGGAGCACTCCGAGCGACCAGAATGAGAGAGGGGAGATAAAACACAAGTCCAGGGCCTTATAAAGACTGCAGGGAGCCGCAGCAGGGGGTCAGATGAGCCACATGCGGCTCGAGAGCCACTGGTTGCCCAAACTGTTTTATAGAGAGGATTTCCTAAATACATTATCTTCTTCGGCAAAGAAGTAAAAACGTGACGAGATCTTAGTACTGTGTCAGCCATCGTAATATTTTTAAAGGGAGGGGTGGAGTAAGCCTTTGGTTGCAATTTGCAATCTCACCACTACATGCAACTAAATTTCATATGTCGGACCTTAAAGAAAACCCTTTCACAAAACTAATTATGAATGCAACAAGAGACACAACTTATTTAATTAAGCCAGAGAATTGATTTCCTTCAGTAAATATTTGTGTGACGTTTAACCTTTATCTCTGTTTGTGTTTGTAGGAGTGGGAAACCAAAGCTTCAGGTTGAAGAGATTTCTCTCACACGTTCTTCTCACATTGTCAGTATGTTATTGCACTGAAAAGAATATTATATTCAAGCATGTGGATCATGCAGTGATTTGTCTTTTGTTTTCGGGTACTTGGTGCTGTTAATTACTGAAATTCACATACAAATATACAAACATCAAATATGACCAGTGCATGATTGTTATGCTGGGTTCACACCAAACGCGAATTAAGCGTTTTGCGTTGATAAATTACACACAAAGTAAATGCAAAGATGCAATTGCCGCGAACACGCATCAATCTCGTCTTTCGCACAAGTTGAAAATATTTGTAAGTTCACGTCACTGACACGAAAATAACAAACTTTTCTCTCGAGTAATAAGGAGCGTGTAACGCAGTTGTTCGCGTTTAGTGTGAACCCAGCATTAGGGAACAATTTTAACAAAATGTTATAATTTATGTTGACATGATGCTGATGTACATTTCTTTAGAAATATAACTCTTATGTTCACGTTTCAGGTATTGAATGACTGTCTAAAAATGGCACATTTACATAAAATAGTTTTATGTTTAACAAAGTCTGATGTCATAGCACAGTATTTATCCTCATGTAAATCAACACTCTTGTGACTTTGCACTGTTTTGACCTGAGTTGAGTTTGCAGTGTTAAGAAAAACATTGTCAGTGTCAAAATCGGGACTCATTGTGAAGATCATACAGGATGTGTTTATAGTTAATTGAAAAATGATTGAAAATTAATACCTCTTTTTTTCACACGACTCACAAATCTGTGATAATTTATCAACATTTTTACCTTATTCCAATGCACATGCAGTATTCTATGTTTTTTTGTTTTATATATTTTCTAATAATGTGCCTTAACCATGTTTTTATTTATGTTTTTATGCTCTTAAATGTATCATTGATTTTTCATTACAGCTGAAGAGATATTTTTGCTGATATTGATCCCACTTTAGGGGACGTGTATAGTTGTTAAGACAGGATGGGTCAATAATATTGCTGTACAAAACATATATATCTGGAAAACAAACACCATAGTCAAAGATATTACAGATGCATTTTGTTTAAATAAAGCTATGCAGGATAAAGCATAACTTCGGCATTTCTGTGCTTTTTTGTTAATCCTATTTTTAACCTTTTATGCCATATTATTTGTATTATTGGTTTATTCAGCTTTAAATGTTTTTATTATTTTATTGTAATTTGATGTAGTGTAAAAAAAACTAATAGGAATATATTTCAGACCTGTTATTTACAAAATGGGTGGTCTATAGGCCTACTGGGATGGTAAAATATAGGATTATAGTCATTATTCAACTCGATAAAATACAGACACCAGTGGCATTTTCAGGGTTGTAAATAGTGTTATAATGTTTATTAGAGTTTTATCTTGATACGAATAGAAGTTTTATCAAAAAGTTGGATATTGTCACTGTCCTCCTGAAACCTCGGATGGCCAAATTAGCCTTCAGGAATTGGAAAAATCGCCGTACTTTTTAAATGATTAAATACTGTGTTGTCAAAGATGACATGCCTTTTTTTTTAATTTTATTAGTAAGATATTTACATAAAATATGAATCATGAAATTGTGGCAGATATTTAAGATTTGACATGGGCTCAGTACCCTTGTATTAGTTTGTGTGCGACTATACTTAAAGGGATAGTTCACGCAAAAAATAAATGTCTGTCATCACTTGCTCACCCTCAGACTGTTTCAAACCTGTATGCTTTTCTTTGCTCTGATGAACACAGAGGAAGATATTTGGAAGGATGTCAGTAGCCAAACAAATCTCAACCCCCCATTGACTGCCATAGTAGAGAAAATAAATACTATGGGAGTGAATGGGGGGTGATATCTGTTACTGACTTTCTTCCAAATATCTTTATTTGTGTTAAGCAAAACTAATAAATCAAGGTGACAGAATTTTCATTTTTGAGTGAACTATCCCTTGAAGACCATATTCGGTGTCACGACGACAATAACAATGTAAATAAAGCATGTTAAATAACAAATAGTCAAATTAATTCAATTGTACATATCCTTTTTGTATCATACGTGTTTTATTTGTTTGCCACTAGACTTTATGTCCTGCCTAAACTCCTTTATTGTGTTGTACATTATTGTGACGTTCATGTTTCTGTCAGTGGGGGTCAGTGTAAGCACGCGCAACTAATGCAGGTGGAGCCAAGCAGCCCTGTGAGCATCGTTCACAAACTACACTAGCGCTATATAACGAAATAAAGATGTCCGAAACATTACATCTGACTTAAATGAGCTGTTCTGAGACCCAGCCATGGATATGCTTAATAAAGTGACGGCTTTTTTGCAGCAGGCTTTGGAAACTGTAAGTACTGACTTGAATATCGTAGCTGCTAGCATAGCATTGCTAACATAACAACTCTGGAGACCTGTTGCACGATCCTTTAAAACGTAATAAATGAAGCATTTAAGTTGATTTGATGCGTTGTTATAACTAAATGTCTAAATGCATAGATTGGCAATGGGTTGTCACGTAGTTTGAACTTCGTATGAAGAAGTTAGATGTTTGTCCTAAGTTTAGCTTGGGTGCTACAGTTTTCAAAGAGTATAATGGAAACTCACAGACTTGGTTTACTATATCCATGGAAGGGGTATTTGAGCAATTATGTATATCTATAATGAATTTAAGTGTCTGATACAGAGTTGTTTATGTGGAAGGTGCATATTCCTGCAGGTCTGGACATGTTTGAGAGTCCATAAAACCACCACAGAAAGTCTTGAGGGACATGCATTTACACCACATGCTCACACTGTTTTTACAAAAGCCTGTGGTATCATTGTATTGAAAGATTCATGTGACATACAATGTTCAGAAATACCATAGTGGATTTTAGTTAAATGTATGAATAAAATAAAACGTATTTAAATTAAGACTTTTTGGAAATCAAATGTACTTGCAGTGAATCACTGTACAGTTTTATTCTTCTCTGGTTTTATAGCAGGAGCCTTCGATTAACCTGCTGGACTCTTTTGTGGATCACTGGAAAGCAATAACCAACTATTACATTGAAACTACTGGTAAGACCGTTATTGCCATGTTAATACAACATTGGGATGTAACATTCGACGTGATTATAATAAAACATTTTGTTGTTTGAGATGTTAAATGTATCAATTAAGACTTTTAAAAACTTTTTTAAAAGGAATACTTCACCCCAAAAATACTCACCTTCTTCGAGTTGTTCCAAATCTGTACAAATGTCTTTGTTCTGATGAACGCAGAGAAAGATATTTGGAAGAATGCTTGTAACCAAACAGATTTTGCCCCAAACGACTCCAATAGAAATCTGAAACCTCCAAATACAATGGTTGTCAAAAGTGCCCCAGAATTGTTTACTGTTCTTCATTCTTCAAAATGTCTTCTTTTGTGTTCAGCAGAACAAAAAAATATAACAACTTAATTTTTCCTTCTATGGGAGTCAATGGGGGGCAAACTCTGTCTGGTTATAAGCATCTTTCTGTGTGTTCATCAGAACAAAGACATTTATACAGATTTGGAACAACTCGAAGGTGAGTAAATTATTTTCATTTTTTGGGTGAAGTATCCCTTTCAAAACAGTAAAAGAAAGTCTAGGTTGGTTTATATTAAAAATACTTTTTTAGTATACATTTTGAATTTAATTTTGAATTTGTTTCAAAATTGCAATTTAATTTAGTTATTTGACATATCATTTATTTTAATTTTACAAAGAAATGTTCAGCGTTCAAGAAATAATAAAAGGGAAGTTAATTTCTAATTTGTCTCAACTCATTATGTAAACCAAAACCTGTAAAAAAATCTTATTGTGAGTTCAGTATCGTGAATCGTTACGTCCAATCAAGAAGTGATTTGTTAAAGCTGTAATCTGTAAAAATACATAAAAACGCTTTGCTTTGTTACGCTTATAATAATGATTTCTGATTTTACCTGTCTGGTCAAATTTCATGAATAAAGTAACTTTTTTCAGTTTTTTGCTCCACACGAGATGACGATAGAGAGATAAAATGACATATTGCTGCTTTAAAATTAAATATCCATAGTGTTTAAATCTATGTTGATGTGTGGTTAAGTAATGAAAACTGTGTTCTTTATGCTTTTTTGAATAGATGAATCTCGTCCAGTGAAGAACACAGACATCCCATGGAGGCTGAAACAGATGCTGGACATCCTGGTGTACGAGGAGAAGCTGGAAGGGGAGGAGACGGGTTCTTGTATGGAATACCTGCTCCAGCATAAAATACTAGAGACACTTTGCACACTGGGTAAAGCACAGGTATGATGACACAAGACAGAGATTGAAGACATGTAGACTTTAGTGAAATAATGCAGTTACTCTCTTGATCTGTTCTCATGGGTGCAGTATCCTCCAGGTATGAGTCAGCAAGTGATGCTGTTCTTCTCTAAATTTCTGGGCCAGATCCAAAAACCACTGCTGCATTTAATCAATGTTTATCGACCTGTACAGGTAAGACATGATGTTTTTTTTCTTTGTAGGTATAATTTTGTGCATCGTAATTGTGTAGTAACTATTATTCATCACAAAAAGTTTGGATGTAGGGCTGCACGATTAACCGCAGTGTTCACTAAATATCGCATAACCTGTCGATTGTGACTACGATATCGCGACAAATTATGATTGTGTTTATGTGCAGCTTGACAGTAAAGCACAGCTCTTTGATCAGTAGCAAGTGCTGCCCCATCTGAAATCACCCGTCAAACATCATCATTATAAATATACTTATTATCATGGAGGTACCAGAGAAGACTTGAAAATCAGTGATAGACAGATAAGCATTTTCCAGAACTACGGGGGTTTCTGGAGTTTGCACATTTAACCGTACTTCACTGAAGAACTGCGCAAAAACAATGGTAGTAAATCGCCTAATCGTGTGCGGTTAGTTAACAATATATCTTGCAGCCCTTTTTGAATGTATTTTATTGAAAATCCAATTGTTTGTTTGGACTACTAAAGGAAAAGCGTGTGATTTGTCCATCTGTTCAAATCCAATAGCAAATTGGGATGGAGAAACTGTAATGATTAAAACCTCTTAAAAGTGTCGGCTTTGTGGTAAATAAGCCTATAAACAGCTGATATATATTTGTTTCCTAATCTCTAGAAACTCATCCATCTATGTGGACTCCCTGAATCGCAGACAGAAAAAGAAGAATCCCAGTTTTTATTTGTTCTTTGCACTCGAGTGAATAAAGACTCTTATGTTCTAAACTACATCCTTGAGGTACTTTTTCTGTGCGGTGTAGTTGTGTCGACAGTCATGTAAATGTTATGTTCTTATTAAAATGACAATGAACATACAACAAATCTCTACAAATAGGTTACCAAAGAGTCCCAGAAGCAAAGGTCTGGTTCTACCTCAGAAGAGTCAGTGAAGGAGAGGTGCAGTGGATCCTCTAGTCCAGCGGGGGAGCCCTCCTCCCCTTCTGCCCAGACTGATGCCCATCTCTCCAGCATACCTCAGACGGGCATTATACCAGTACTCATACACTTGGGAAAAAGTCAGGTGAGTGATCATAAAGTAATGGACGACAATGGTAAAATGGTTTGTTCAATGTTTGGAAATAATACAAGTTTGAAGATTCTTTTGTCTTATTATTGTATCTTAAATAATTGTAAATAATTGATAAGCATACAAAGACCATAGAAGGATTCTAGAATCACTTATCAGTGTTTTTAATAAGACTTTCTCTCCGTCAGAAAAGTCGCATTGCACTCAGAGCCATGGAGAGTTTGTTGCAGCTGGTCAGTTTGCCGAAGGAAGATACTGGAAAGATCCTTGCTGAAAGAACGCCAGTATGTCACTTACTCGCACAGAGATTGACTGAACTTTACTGCCTCGTACCATCAACGCTCGACCCTGCAGACATACACAGCTTGCCCGGTCTACAGTGGAGGTGTGTCTGTTTAATCTGAAGTGTCTGTTTTACCCTTAGCACCACTTTACTAATGCTCTGTTGTTTGTTTGCAGGACTCAGTTTACAGAGGACACTGCAGAGGAGAGTCAGTCGTTCCCTGGTAGCGAGCATGTTTACAGGTTCTTCTGCTTCCTCGACTTCTGCGATCAGATAGTGAAAAAAGCACCCAAGGTTTGACAGAGCTATCAGTTGTGTTTCTGTTTTATCTGTATAGCTGCATCTGATGAGTTGAGCAATATTTGAATCCTTAACATATCCTTACAGTTAGGATTGCCATAAAGAGTGTTAAGAGTAGGAGTTACCCATTAATAAAATTACCCTTTAAAAACATTTTAACAATCAGGCTTTATGACCGTTAGATATGGACAAAATGTATTTTAGCTGTGCTTCTGGATTTTTGTCTATTTATACGCTTTTCCGGTAGGTACTTGCTAATAAAGTAGCCAAAGCAATTCACCACCAGTGGCTTAAAGGAGTCATTGAGCCTCAACTTCTTCAGATGTGAGTATGACACACAGACGACATTTCACTACTAGGGGTGTGACAATATACTACTATAGATTATAACATAAAAAATAATTAAAATATAAGATGATGTAAATGATAATCAACACCATTTATTCATTTATTCAAATCTATGTATAATAAATATGTGTAATATGTATAATAGATATTTATCATTGTTGTGAGTTCTTTGTGGCACAATAATCCTGTATTGAAAATCTGATATTTTGTGACAGCCTTTTATCGTTTTATTTTCATTGATTTTGTTCTTAGTCCTGAATTTGGGTCCATTTCTGACTATTAAACTATTATTTAATTATTACCTCAATATCGACTATTATTACCTCAATAAACTCCTACTTTGTTCTTATTAGGTCTTTTACAGTTTCCCGGGTCCATCAGATGCCATAGGCAAACCTAAAAAAATGCTGGTACACACTGATGGTTTGCTATAAAACACAATCCAAACCTTTATATCATTATCAAAATCCCAGATGTCCAGATAGCTTGTCCAGATGTCCAAAACACTTTATTAAAATATTGATTTCGGAGATTCCGTGCGACTGTAGTGTACACCGTGATGTTACTCACCAACTGATGAATCTTATAAAGCTGATGAGGTTTTCTGTTGGTCTCTGATTGTTCAGGTCAGAGGTTGGGATTCTAGTACACACTGCACTGCTGTCCTGTTCTTTACGTCACACACATTCTCCCGTCCTCCTGGAGGAGCTCGTTCAGTTTCTTTTGGGCAGCGACACACACTGTGAACAGCGAGATCAATCAACGTCACACAACCTCCGTTATTGTCTTATTGAACACTGCAATCATATTTCAGATGAGGTAACCGCACAGGATTATCAAATCAAATGTGCTTTGTTTTGAAACAGTGTATGTACAGTATGTGTTTTGTGTTATTTTGCCCTGTTTTAGATCAGCATCACAACGTTGCGTGTGTTCGAGGAGCTTCTAAAGAAACCCAACAGGCATATCTTGACCAATCTGGTGCTGAGGAATCTTGAGATGCGCTGCTATAGGCTGCCAGGATCAGGGTGCGGGGACGAAAGACAAGGAGCTGAAGCAGATGTCTTGGAAGAGACTGAGTAAGTGGAGAGTGTCTTCAAATTGGTGTCTGAGCTTTGACTAAACTTAGATTTCGCACTTTAAAGTAACTTCTCTTTTAGCGAGCTGGAGGAAGATCCCTTCTTCACAGACATGTATGAAGACAGTGGATTCAGTGGTCAAGAGCCTCTCCTCTCTCTGCCCAGTGTTAGAGAAAAACATAATCCCAGTACACACATACAAGCCGCTGATGTCGTCAACAGGTATCACTACAGAATAATTACTCAGAATGCACTTACAGCCTGTCTACACCGCACACGAGAACCCATTATAAACAGAAATGTTCTCCCCATTGGATGCAGCGTGATACTACGTGATAATTTCTGTCTTTTGTCGCGACGCTTCTGTGCGGTGTAGACAGGTTGTCAGGATTTGCTGTTCGTAATAAGAGATATTTGCCCGTCCCGAATCAGTTATTAGTCCATATATCAATGATGTGTATTAGAAATTTATGTATTATTAATTTTTATTATTATATATTGCATTATTATTGTATTATAAAAAAACTTGATTATTTCTATTTTGTTTTCAATTTTATAGCTTCTTGTGTTTAGTGCCTCAAGAGGCAAAAACGTCCCATCTCGTCCAAGAAGCGGGATATGACACGTATGTTCACGATGCACACAAGTTGGTAAGTTAATATGCTAAATATAGAACGTTATATTGTTAGATTTTTTATGTTAGGGATAATGTACAGGCAGCCGGTTGTTATCGCAGAAATAAGCCCCGGCAGTGTGATCAGAAGGGCTTGTTTAGCGAACAGCCGAATCTGGCCAATCAGAATCAAGCATTCCAACGAGCCATGTAATAAATTCACATAGCATACAGTAACATGGGTTAAAGACATTAATGAGCAAACGCCGTCACCATACATTTTTTGTTACCTCAAATTTGCTTTACAAATAATCTGACATTGAAACTATCCTCTGTGTCTAGATGAAAGAGTGTTCTGGTCCGTCACTCGAGTGGAACTGGCCGGATTCTGCCAAAGCAACTGAAAGCGCTCCAAATACAGATTTCTATGAAGGACAATTCCTTAAAATGCTGTTCGACAGGATTGCTCGCATACTAGAGCAGGTAAAACAGTACTGTTAGATCCTCTACTTTCTACCTAAAAAAACAAACATACTGTCAAAAGTTATCACAATTTATCATAGTATGTCTGTGTTCGTATACCTCTGCCAGCCATATGAGCTGAATCTGCAGGTGACGTCAGTTTTGTCCAGGTTGGCCGTGTTTCCTCATCCTCACTTGCATGAGTACTTACTGGACCCCTACATCAGCCTAAGTCCTGGAGCACGGTCTCTCTTCTCTACTCTGGTCAGGGTAAGTAGCAGTCATACTCAAAGCTGCCAGTGAGTGAACTGTAGAGATTGGTTGACTGATAGTTGGTTTACTGACAGCTGTTTAACGATAACCAAAAGCTACTATTGGTTCAGATTGTTGTTTTTATCCTGTATGAACAGCAGGATTTATGTCCTGTAACAACAAAAAATATGTGCATGGAAGCGGTTTAATGCCAGTGCTTTGTGTGGTAGGTGATAGGTGAGCTGATGCAGAGGATCCAACACATCCCCAATGTGACAGAGAGACTGATGATCACCAGAAGACAACTGATGGGACAGGAGGAGGAGACTATGTGAGACCTTCACTATACATACTCACAATACTAAAAGCTGCAGTATAGTTTGCTTAAAAATATAATAGAAGTCAGTTACTGAGCAAGTACATAAAAAACAGTGTTGAAAACTGCCCTGATTCACAATGATAAGCTTATAATAATGATTTGTTATTTGGGAAAATGTCAGTCATTTCTCATCACACGAGAAGGACACAAATTTACTTGCAATTTTGTGTTTAAAACTGCAACTGCAAAAATGACAAATTGCAGCTTTAAAGAGAGAGAGTTCACTTAAAAAAAGATAGTTCAGGCATTCTAAACTTGCATTGAAACGGGATCTAACACTTGAAGATGTGCTTGACATTTAGTTTGGTTGAGAAGATTAAAATGTTGTTTGTCATAGAGTTTTAAGATTCTTTCGCAGACTATGAACAACTGTGATCTGTTTAAACTTTAGATTTTTGCATTTTGTTAACCTTATTGACTGACACTTAATGTGTATTGGTGTGTTTTGTTTGTCAGGATGGATCATGCGACACTGTTAAAGGGTGTTATAGTGCTTGAGGAGTTCTGTAAGGAACTGGCTGCAATAGCATTTGTCAAACTTCCTATGGAACAACAATGAAACCACAGGCCAGAAACCAACGTATTTAAAGAATCAGCACCCGAAGAGCATTTTCTGTATAACTGTCACCGTTTACGGAAAAATAGATTTGGACACAGTGTAGATCTGTGGCAAGTGATGTGTTTAGACTAATGGTACCATATATACAGTGCAGGTTGCTTTCGCGAGCAGAAACTGTAAAGCTGCTCATTCTCCAAACTTGCAAAGGTCAGACAGCTTCCTATTTCATTGCACTTTAAGTGGAATGGATAGGAATAAACAGTCTTTTGCACAATATTTAGGGCTGTTACTCAATTTCTATACACAACTAGTCAATCAACCGAGGATTTGGGGAAATTTTATTAGAGGTTTTGAGCTCACTTCAAGCTGTCTATAATGGCATGTTCAGTTGATCTCTAATCAGAACTACACGATTGGATTTTAAGCCATTGCACATTCACTTTTATCTTTTTTAGTGCTATATTGACTGGACTTGTTAATTATGGTTTGTAATTATCTATACATTATTTATCTTTATAATTTGGTCAGCAATTTTTTTAAAGCATTTTAGTGTGCAATATGTGTGGTTGTCTAGTTGATTCATCATCAGCCTTTTTTCTCAATATAACTTGAGGTGATATGTGACAGTTTTGTGAGATTTTATCAGAATTCTTCACGGCATGACTGTACGCAATAATTGCTCTGTACTGTCACAGCAATAAACTCCTAAAAAAGTTTGTTCAGATTTAATTGCATCAAAGGTCTCTGTTGAAAAGCTGTGAAGAAAAACCCCAACAGACACATTAATCTGATAGAATCTCCTCGTTCCCAAATACACAATTTGGACAAGTATTGGGACACCCCCTTCTAATAAACATGTTTATCTATTCCAGTATTTCCAATTAAAAATACTTTTTAATAAACATGTTTAGTTATCATTGATGCAATACCAGACTAAAGAATTGTGTTTCCATCCTTGTTGCCACAGTTTTGGAAGTCTTTTTCTGTTCTTAAATGACTGTACCCGTATACAAGTCAAAAAAGAGTTGAAACAAACCCCATCATGTGTTTTCCCAGGAAATCTCCCATTGTGCTTCACATGTGTTTATACTTAACTGCTGGATGTTTATTGAAGGTTTGCACTCCTTATCCAGTGTTGTCATGCAGTGTGATGGTTTTTGGAGACTGCAGGAAGTTTATCATCATCACTGCAGTCATTATCACTGTTTTAAGGATTAATATTGTTGGAAAAGATGCTTTGACTGGTGACGGCATGGACATTGTATGTTTGTCAATGTACTTGTATTTATGTTCATTCATTACAGATTGTACAGCAAATTATATCTGGTGTCTGAATAATGTTTGGTTTGATTGTATATGACAGACATACTCGCTGTTTATTTTTACAAAAATAGTGGTTTGGTAAACTTTTTAGTTTAAAAGCAAAATTGACCTTCAAGGAAAGACAGTCATGAGCATTAATAAAAATCATGCTTTCAAGCAAGCAGTTACTACCTTTTAGGAAATCGCAGCCTTTGGTCGGTTTATGTTTTTATTTTTCTAAAAAAAGTCTTCACCAGGTGTTGTAGAGAGAATTTACATATACAATCAAACCAAAAAATATTCAGACACCAGATATAATTTTTGACATGGGTACAGGACACACTGTAGTTCATTTAGGATAACAAAATAAACAGTGACATATGCAAAAATTATTCATACAGTGGACTACCATTAAAATGGAAAAACTGATTCGGAGACTTTGACCTGACCATGTTTTGCTATGATTTAACAGCAGACAGCTATTCAACCTAATCCATTACATACCTTTCTATTAATGGTATCTGACATTATCAAGATGAATTTGTTCTGACAGTTTCACTCTGAAGTCTTGTCATATTTTATTATCGTTTTCTAAGCTAAAGTCAATAAACTGTGATGATGTGAGATGTTGAAGGTGACACATAATGTTTGGTTGCTATGTATGTTTGGAGACTAACAAAATGTGTGGGTTCAACAATAAGTTGCCTGGTTGCCTTAACTTAAAAATATTAGTTAACTTGAATTTCTCCTTGAGTTGACTTAATATTTTTTTAAGTTGAACTAACAAAAAACAAATATTTTTATGGTTATATGCCATTAAAAGTAATATGTGTTTAGCTAAATCTATATTATTCCCTTTAAATTTATCCAAATTAAAAATATTTTAGAATGACCTCAGCCTCATGCCATCCTTCAGCTGAACATATGTTACATAAAACCACCTGTTGTTACATAAAACAATATCCTGGCTCTTTATAGCTTTATAATGCCAGTGTATGGAGCACATCTTGTGCCCAAAAAGCAAATCCAATGGATTTACCCCTTAACATGCACTGGTCCCATGGGTAAGGTGTTTTTTTTTAGCATTTCTGCATTTTTATTACCTTTGTTTTACATTAATATTGAATCAACAGTAGGGCAAGTAAATGAGAAAATATATATATTCATGAACTGTTCCCTAAATTATTATGAATACCAGCATCCTACAAACTGTTCTTATTATATTCTACATATAATTGGCTGTGGTAAAGTGCCATTGAGAGACTATTTTGTGAGTGCAGTTCAAGTCAAAGAGTAAAGCTGCATTCAAATTACAAGCGACGATGCGGCATGATCCCATTCAGTTGGTGACTTCCGGCGACACCAGCAGTCGCAACCATTGGCGACTGGATGGTGCGTGTCCAGCTATGAGACAAGGTTGAGAAATCTTCAACTTCATGCAAATGTAGAGCGACTTTCGGATGCGACATCCAATAGGAAGATGGTACAGCTGATGTGATCCCTCCCCAGCTCTTGTAGGGATGTAAAGGTGGAGGAAAGACCGGTCCTTGCTGTTAGCAATTTACCACTAGCGACCTGAACAAAATCGCAGTGACAAAATCGCTTATAATCTGAACACAGTTTAACAGGTTCAGCATCATAATCATAGACTGTGTACAGGCAGAATGGACCCTTCTTTAATCCTCTGAAGCATCTTCGCCCTCATGCGCTGATTGGTTATCTCGTGCCATCTGTAACGGTCACCGTCCAACGGCGGTGGGCCGCCCATATCCGGCCCTGCCTCTGAATATTCCAAAAACACGAGCGTGTTGAAGCAAATGCCGTCTGTTTTCCCGAGAACACGCCCATTGTGCTGCAATCCCAGAATTCCACACATGGTAATGTTTAGCCTGCTGTATGATGAAGACATGCACTCCTTAACAAATCTCAGTACTGCCCATGTGACAGTGCACCTTTCATTTGATATTTTAATAGGAAGATGAAGATGTGAACTGGCATCTTCCCCTGAACTGTTGCACAGCAACAGCCACAAGCGGTCCTCCTCACCACGGCTAGTGACAAATGTGAGAAGCAGTCTTTGGCAAATAACTTGACATGGTATGTCAACGGGGCTTAATGCAGGGAACCAGGGATTCTGCTGATATTTTAATCCAGCGGCGATGAGGGACAGTATATCACGTCCTCGCAGAGTAAGCGGAGACTCGCCATCCCACCATTGAGCTTGCAGCGACTCGTCATCCGCCTCTGCCGTCGTCTTCAGAGAGCCCCCTGGTTGAGGGAAGACAGTATGACATCCATGAAGTTCATGTTCTATGTGTAATAATAACCAAGTTGCAAATCGATCATTTCATCTGACCTGTAACTACAGCAAGAAAGATGAGGCGAACCCACTGTGGCCCTTGTTCTTGAACCAGCAGCAATGTGATTGGCTGACAGTCTATTCCAGCCTCTTCTTTGACCTCTCTCTGTAGCGCCTCTACAATGCTTTCACCACTCTCCATACGACCAGCAGGGAGGTACCATCTGCCATAACACTCTGTCTTTGCCTCCTGCACCATTAACACCTCCTCCTGTGAAACAAAAACACACTGTGAGTGTGTCTATTACAGCTAGAGGTGAATGAAGAAAATAATGAACAAAGACGATGAACATGCTTTGCACAGTTGTAGGGTTATTGTACCGAATATGTGTAGGAAACCCATTACGTAGTGTTCAAGAAACATTATAATCACGTTGGCGTTGCATATTTACCTTTGAGTTGAATATAACTGCGGCAACAATGTAACACACATCTTTCCTCAACGTCACCGGCTGCACTTGCTCTCTGGCCGAATCAAACTCTCTCACTTCCAGACCCTCACCCTTTAAAATCTTCTCCACATTCTCCTCCAAGATGTCCAGAGAGTCCATCACTGGATTGCTTTATTATCACTGTTAACATAATAGATATAATGTTCAAATAATGATTATATCTGAACGTTTAGCTGAAAAGCTGGTGATGGTGATCATAACCATAACTTTAACCCAATATGTTACTTGGCATTATACCAACCTGGTTAACAGTATAATTACAATTTAAAGGTTTCAGCTAAATTCACTATAATATATTAGTTCTCTGGTCAACAGGATGACGGTTTGTTAAACATCTGAATTGTTTACGCAGGCAGACTGATGTTTTACATCAATTTATAAGAAGATTAGAACATAACAAACTATACAATAAAAGAAACATAGAATAAGAAAATAAAATGAGGGCATTATACGGATTCATAAAAAATAGAAAGTTTGTTAACTAAAAAGTGAACATGTTAAATGCTGTTTTATCTCTCGCAAAAAATACTACAAAAATACTAAACAATTAAAAGGCAATAAGAAATGCAGTTGTGTACATAAAATATACGTAAAACAAGCATTTGGCTTCCCTTTAAGAAAATCCAAAAATAACAGTCTTAATCTAAATAAATTAAACTAAAATAGTATTTGAGATAAACAAACTCGCATCTTTCCAAAGCTGCCAAGTAAGTTAGACGACCAAAACAAATCAAATTTATTGTCACAATCAGATCCAAATGTTTTCTTTAAAAAATGTTTTTAATGTTTTACCAGTGAAACATATATTGCCACAATGAGGACTGACAGGTCAAGTAAATACAGCTGTTTCTATTTGTTCATAAACAATATATCTGAAAAACTATAACTGGTCAACGAAGGCATAATAAATGTATACGAACCTAACAGCAGAGTCGTCGTGAAATAGGAAAAACACTCAAAGCGTCGCCTGTTCGAACTCTCGCGGTAACGCGCGACATTTCGTAAGGGACGCATGTAAAACTACACTACGTTCCGTCCTTGACACTTCTGAGCTTCCTTCTTCCAACGTGATAGCGAGGCGGACCGTCTACTTTTGTAATAACCAAACAGCGGTGTGGCTTCATATTAGAAACATCTTCATTCTCGTCACAACGAGAGTCAGTTTGCTTTATTTTACACCATCTCTTCCTAACCCGTTTTTAGACTACCCCTAATTCACGTCGCCACAACAACAGCGGTGTGTGCGAGAGCGTGCTACTTTGTACGTTACGTTTCGCAATAAAGAGCAATCTGACTAATGAATACGGGCTTATTAATGGGATGCTTTCTATTGCAATGCCGGTCTGTGACAAAGGGTTATACGTGTGGTCAGTGACGCGTGCTCGGCTTCGCCCTCTACAGTCCGGGTTCTTTGGAGATGCGAGTCCGAGCGAATCTCTTAATCCAAAGGTCTCGAACTGAGAAGTAAAACAGCGCCATTTCCTCGGCATTACACACACGTCCGCCCGGCGAGAGTGTCACGAGCTCTACAACAAACTTTCTGGACAAAGAAGCAAAGTATCAAAATGAGCAGGTAGCTGTGAGTGTATCTGCTTCTCTCCTCGGGAACGTTATGTGGAGAGGACTCGCTGCCATTGCTTGGAAGACAACGCCTGGATAAGGAAGAGAGCGCAACATTCGCTTTTTCGGAGATACATAAGGGACAAACATGTTGTATGCGGTTTGTCCTCGTTTACTTCAAAGCGCCTGTGTGTTGTTGCTGCTGCTATATGACTGCAGTGGAGGTGAGAATGATCGCCATTACGGGTCATATATTACCCAACCGTATATATATATATATATATGCTTTTCTATTAACTTTACGTCTTGTGCCATATAAGCCATATAAGGACTGAATCACACGATGGTCACATTAACATAAGAGTTGTGCATGCGCACAAAGACAAGGATTTCATAAGAATTGACGTCTTTGCTTCTCTGGAGTTTCACTTTGTGAGAGTTTTTACATTTAAAGCTCCTGCATTGATGTTTTACATTTATGTCGCATGTATCCTGGTTTCGGACTCCTTGTGTTGGTTTTAATGGTCTAAGCAGGTTTATGACGTTGTATTTGGGCTCGTTCAGAATATATGGTCAGTATGAAGTCATGTTTGCCTTGAGTGAGTCATTTTTGCCATTCTACAAGACCATTGAAGTGAATTTTCACGAGGTTATTTAATGCAAGTGGAGAAGATGCATTCATTTTTATACGATTATGAGTCAAAATTATAGACATGAAAAGCATTAAAGATTATGTGGTGAGATGTAACTGTTTTAAGCTATGTTGGGTACACTCTGTGAAACAGCTGTGGGTAATTTATAAACAAACTCCGTCTTGTAACTTTTACAGGATTCGAATTAAGAAAGAAAAAAACGCCATTTTTTTAGAGGTCAGAGCAGGTTGAAACAGCATATAGGGTCACATCTGTACATCGCAAAACATGTGTACATTTGTAGGTGATCCGCATAACCACTAGGGATGTAACGATGCGCTGCGATTCACGATTCTGATCTCACGATTTTGCAAATTACAAATGAACAACTGCACTTGTATTATTTCTCTAGTGTTGCACATTGTCGTATTTTATGTCAAATAACTTAATTGCAGTCTTAAAACTTAATACATAATACAAAAGTCTTTATTATAAACAAACTGAGACGTTGTCGGTGCTTTTCCTAACTCTCTACTTTTTTAAGAAATATCAGCATATCCACATTTACCAAGTGCAAATACACGAACTCAAAACACGAACTGTGATTATTTTAACATCTAAACCGATTTGAATCGTCACATATTATAACCACCCAAAAATTTTTATTCTGACATCATTTACTCACCCTTGAACCCAAAAGAAGATATTTTGAAGAAAGTGGGAAACCAAACAGCTCTGGGGCACCATAGACTACCATAGTAGTGGTAACGGTACTATGGTAGTCAATAGTGCCTCGCAACTGTTTGGTTACAAACATTTTTCCAAATATCTTTCTGTGTGTTCAGCAGAAAAAAGAAAGATTTGGAACAACTTGAGGGTGAGGAAAAGACAGAATTTTCATTTTTGAGAGAACCGTCCATTTAAGGAAGTTCGAGTTCAAGTAGAGCTTTGTTGTCATTCCGCTATATGTGGGTACATATAGTGTGACCAAATGTTGTGTCTCACAAGACCAATGTGCTACATAAGTACAGACACACAAAAATGAAGTAAAACCCATATACAACTAACCTACTGACGGATTATGACCATAAATATACTATATATAAATGTTAACCTATGCATAGTAGGACCGGTCGATTACGACAAAAAACATAATCGCGGTTATTTTGAGGTCCCGATTATTTAACACGATTACTCATTAACCCTTAAAACAACATAGAAAATAAAAAAATACTTTGCTTTTAAACTCTGAATTTAGCTGAAAAATGAATGTGAAGTATTATTACTGCTGAACCACTGTAAAGGAAAAGGTGCGATGTGGATTTATACTACAACAAAAGAGAGGATCCTCGATTGTTAAGTTTTTGTAATTGATGAGGCCAAAATTGACGATTGCGGTTAATTTTCGATAACCATACATATATTTGAGTCTTTTGTGGGATTATGTACACACAGAAGTGTGTGGAAAGTGTCTAGTGCGAATAGAAGAGATGATCATGTTTCAGAAGGTAGGGCTTTGTGTGGGGATTCAGAGAGGGGCAGGGTGATTTGAGTTCAGGGCTCTCACAGCCTGGGCGAAAGCTGTTGTGCAGTAGACACTTAAAGTTATTCAAAGAGGATTGTGTCTGCTAAATGATGACTTACGCAAGCCGAAAGCTAAACTAAATTTAGCACATCAGGTATAGAAGTAAAGGGGCTCTCATATAGAAGTGTTGCCATCCAGCATTTTTCGAGTCCAAACATAATCCGAGCATTTTTGAGTGTTTGAAAAACCTTGAGACACAAAGAGTTTGTGTATGTATGTGAGAAACACAAAATGTCGAGGTGAGTTCAGTAATGGGCCCAATAACGAGTGGTTTGCACTGAATTGTTTTGTCTTATCTACTCTTCATCTTTGTTGGCAAAATAGCACAGGAAACTCATCAAACTCATTAACAGAAGACGCAAGGTGGGATGGGCCTGGCTTCCTGAGCTGTCTCTCCCACAAGCTTTATACTTGTGCCAGTGTAGCGCTGTATCCACCTACTAGTGGCGCTTGGCAAAGCTCATCATTGGGCTTGATTTCCAACCAGTCAATTGCACTCAATCTAATTATCCATGACAGAAGTGAAAGTCTGTTTTACTGCTTCCAGGATTTGTTGTGTGTATGTAAGTGCTGATGGGGAGACGGTGTTGTGACGTGACTGTCTCTGTTTATAGGCTCAGTTTCCCAGCAGACCTCACACCTATCCTCATATGAGGTGACGGTACCGAGACGTATCAGCAGACATAGGAGAGATCAGGACGGTGCAGATAAGGTAAAACATATACACACATACTCTCTCTCTCTCTCCCCCCACACACACACACACAAAGTCTTGCCTACATATCGAAGTATTGACTATAGCTTTTAGTATATGCTTATATAGCTTATAATATAGTACATCTAAATGTCTACCGCTTCTCAAACACAAGGGCTATTTGATATTTGGTCTGTATCTTCTCATCATACTCTCGTCCTGTCTTCATTTTATCATTCAGTCAATGATTTTCTTCCTCTCATATCTATCGACACCAGTGATAATGCCACAGGAACAATCTGGCAGGGGCACATATCTGGCACCGTGGGCAAAGTTATTAAAAGTTTGATTCTGTCACAATCGTGCTGGGCGTAGGACTCTCCACCTGGCAGAGACGCATACCAACAGCATGGCACAAACAAACACAGAGAGCTCCTCTCACCTCTGTGTCATTGAGAAACAGTGGGCGTCTCTGAGTTTGGCAAAAGAGAAGAGAAAGAGTTTGACTGGAAATGAGAAGTTGAACTCATGTTGTTTCAACTGTGTATTATTATACTTTATTTAGTTTTTCTTTGTTCACTTTCTTTGTCAAGGAGACTCGCAGTACTAACCGCGATCTACCAAAAAACGGTATTCCTGGTTCGCTTAGCGGTCAGACTGGGATTTTAACAGTGAACCTGAAGATATGGAACCTAACAGCTTACGTGTAAAGTCGCAACGTGATTGGACTTCTTTTATGATTTATATTTTAAAAAGGAACTTTCATTCAAAACAAATGCTGGGTTATCCTATGGTCAGTGTGTGCCTGCGCATATGATGGAATTTTTTGCAAGCCGGTAACTCGCGAAGACCTCATGAAAAAATTATAATGGTAAATAGCTTATCAATGTGGGTCATTTTCTTTTTAAAATTCATGTACCCTCATAATCTTCGGTTAAAATCTGAAAATGCACTGCCTCCCCTAAAATGACTATCCATCTCAAATGAGTAAATTCGACGGCTTGGGCGGAGCATCCGTTAACTCCTCCCCTTCTTCTGCAGCCTGTTTCATTTCAAAATCTATTAAACAGCTGTCTTTACACATCCAAACAATTCGCCGTGAAAACGCAAGCTGTGCCCACTAATTGTCTCCTTTGAAAATCCTTCTCACTCGAAAATGTGTCCGAATACGGAAGTAAAAACGATCGCAACTTCCGGTTCACGTTGTTTTTGTTTCGGTTTGTGTTGCGTTCATATTTCAATCGAACCGAGACAGAGTTCATTTGAAAGTGGACCTAGACCCATTTTTTCAGCAGTCTCTGTCGGCTTGTTATAAATCCAGGAACATGTCTTCTGATTACTAATTGGTCGACTTTTGTAGAGAAACATGTTTACATACACCCACATAAAGACACTCATGAAACATCCTTAACCTGCAAACTCGTATGATGTTTATTGAATTATATTAGTTTGTTTGTAGAAAAGTCGGTTTCATTAAACAAACGTTACTGCACATGTACTCTTTTGTGACCCCAACTTAACTCTCAGTTCAAATTCACAAACAATAGAGTGCCTGTATATTATTTCTGATAACAATCATAGAAACAGAGAAGGACCGTTACTTGGCTAAATTTGTCTTTCTCCTGTATTTTGAATTTGAAGTCTAGCGCTTGAGCTTGGTATCAGAGTCCAATGTACCATACGGTTTGTTTAAATTCGACGAAACTACAGGACCCATTCAACAAAAAGTTTATTGCATAAAATGAACCATACAACAAAATTCAACAAATCGTTTATTTAATACAATTATTACACATTAAAATAATAATACAAACGAATATTAACATAAATACTATATATATAGTTATATTATTAGACACTAGCCAAACACAAACAATCAATCAATGTTCATTTATATAGCACGTTTAAAAACCACCGAAGGGCTGCAGTTTTAACATGCAATGAAAGGCTATTCCAGAGTTCAGGCCAATAGTGGCAAAGGCGCGATCACCTCTATTTTTAAGTCTTAATCTGAGTAACCCAAGATCACATGGTTAAATCAACCTTGTATTTGAAAGGAAGCCAGTGCATTGAGCGTAAGATAGGTGTGAAGAAGACGATGATGATAATAACTAGATTTAGCAACAGCATTAATCTGTTTCTCAAATTTGAGGCTGCTGTCTGGTAAAAAGCCCAAGTTTCTGGCACATTGGGCTCGGTATAGAGAAATGGAGTCAACCTTGAAATTAAGATTACAGATTCTCCTTGGGACCAGAGAAGGATAATCTCAGTTTTTATTTTCATTAATATTTATTATTTAAAAAAAATTACTTGTCAACCATAGCGTTAGCTCATCTAAACTCCTCAACAGTGGTTGTAGGAAATTCTTGTAATTTTTTGTTACAGAAATGGGTGGTATATTTGCGTGTCATTGGCATATAAGTGAAAGGATACTCCATATTTGTCAAAGATAGATGCAATATGAAGCATCTACGAGGAAAACAACACTGTGCGGAGCCGAGAATTTATCCTTGAGGAACACCACAGCCAAGAGACATGTTGGAAGAGCTGCAATATCCTAAGCTAACATTAAACCACCTATTAGACAGATAAGATCGAAACCATTTTAAAACTGTGCGGAGAAAAAACCCACACACGGCTCCAGAGGAGATAATAAAACTTCATGGTCACCCAAATCAAAAGCAGCACTAAGATCTAAGAGGGCAAGAGCCACATACTTCCCTGAGTCGTTTAGAAGATATCGAGGGAAACCAGAAGGTATCTGGGGGTCTGGCGTGTGCGTCAGATGAAACGGTCTATAATATGATTTAATTGTACACGCAGCTGAAGGGCATAGGTAGAAAGATAAGAAACTAAATATTATAAAAAAATGCCAACAAACAGTGACATTGTGCCCCGTGCCTGCTCTAGGGGTCCTGCCCCCCATTTAAGGAACCACTGGGCTAATTGATTTTGAAAATCAATAGTCTGAAACACTCAAAATGGTTTTACTACTTGGAACATCATAACATTTTTCTGTTGTCTTTACTTCCTGTGACTGTTTTGAACAGTAAGATGACTTATTTTTTCCTTTCTTAAAGGTATCATACTTAATTCAGGCTCAAGGGAAAGAGCATGTTGTTATCTTGGAAAGAAATGAGTGAGTATTCTATATTATTTTTCTTTTCATCTCTCTCCTCTCTTATAAACCATTTTATTTACATCCCTTAAGATAATTTACATTGCCACATTATATTGTAAGTGACTCGTGTTTGCTCCGTGTAAACTGTTGTGTAACACACCAAATATACATGTTTATTTAACTCAACACAGCATCTTTGTTCACCACTAAGCTTGAAGAGAATGGGACAGTGTTTATATTATTTTTATATCACATTAAATATCCCTTTCTACATGAATTTTATAAAAATGTATATGGTTAAAATATTCTCAAAAGCTTGACAGTTTGTTGAATTTTTGAAGACCCAGAACTAAGTGACATTTTGTAGATGTGTCTTTAAAAGGGGAAGTTCACCCCAAAATCAACTTTGTGTGATTTTCTACTCACCCACATGATGTAAAACATGTTTAGAGAACATCCGGCGTCTTAGGAGCACAATTGAAGATATTTAGGTGACATCCGAGATATTTCCAGGGCTCCTCATAGACATCATAGTGGCAGTTTCTGCCAAGGTCCAGAAAAGTCATCTTGTCAGTGTATGGTAGGGTTGTGCAATTAAGCGAAAATGAATCGTAATCGTCAATTTTGCCCTGTATCAATTACAAAAACAAAATAATCGAGCTAAATTATTTTTGTGCGGCTTTGCATTTTGCAAGGATCCTCTCTCTTTTGGAATGTTTAAATCCACAGCGCACCGTTTCCTTTACAGTGGTTCAGCAGTGCTATTTCTTTAGATGTATTTTTCAGTTAAATTCACAGTTTAATTTTCTATGTTGTTAAATAAATAAATTGGGATCTCAATATTGGCCAAAATTATCGTGATTATGATTTGTGCCATGATCGAGCATCCCTAGTGTATAGCGCATGTTTCACGAGACCACATCTTCTTCGTCTTCTCACAACTTAATGGCACAAACAGCGTGCTTCTGCATGTAAACACAGTTGCGTTTCCGCTCTGTGAGTCAGAGCCCTGGCGTCCAATAGGGGCAAGCCCCATACGGCGTTCGGCACACAAACCTTATACGCATGCGTCAAAGTGCTCTCGTGAACACAAGGCATACACTGAGAATATATTGATTAAAGTCTGTATTTTGGTTTGTTTTTCGCACATAAAGCATTTTTCGTCGCTTACATTTTTTTTAACTGGGCCACTCTTCGCAGATGGACCAATTTAACCATGTCTTTAGTACTTTTGAGTGAGCTTCCCCTTTACGAGAAAAGCAATGTTCCTTAGACTTGCGTGGCATATAAACACTCGGTTTTACTCACTAAAGCAAATGTCACATTTAAATTAACAGGAGAACAGCATGCTGTATGGGTATAAAGCACTACATGACTATATAGTTTAATAGTCATTGAGTTTGACGCTTATGATAGCTAGCTATTCTTTTCTTCTTGAGATGCGACACAAAACAAACACACATATAGAAATACAAATGCACGTCCGTCTGGGCAAAGCTCAGATATGTAGTGGGAAAAATGGTTCATGTTGGAGATCATGAGTGGAGATTTTCTATTGTATGTCTGGCTCTTTCTCCCCACAGCTGCTTTAAGAACAACACCCATCTACCCTGCCCTGGATTAATAACTCAACTCTGTACACACGCAGAGTATAAGAGATATCTGCAGCAAACACACACCCATAACTAAACCCAAACTGAACCGCTGGTTCAGAAAAACATGCATTTAGCAAGAATCACACTCCGGTTGGGTTTGAATTGGTCAGGTCTTGACATGCTCTGTGCTTTCTTCATTATTCCTCATATCTGCTCTTATTTATTCTCTCTGGCTTTTGTTGTAGTCTGAACAGTTAAGAACATTCCTCAATCCAAACATACAATTCCTTATCAGCTTTCTTTGAATGTTTAAGACCGTGTTTCAGACTTCAGTCGTTTTTTGGCATGTTACCCAAAGTATGTCGTACGAAGTTTGTAATGTTGTCTGGATCTGTGCATATACACAAGTTTCTCTGCTATTTTTTGCTCACAGTTTTGTATGTAGCAAACTATGTGATGTCCACTATGTAGTGAGCAGTGACAGAGTGAACTTTATAAGTAGACTTGGACACAGTATATGCATAAACGTGTTTCCTCCCTTTACATACTGACCGCTTTTTTTCAGAAATTGTAGGAAAGAATATGCACTCTTTAGGTGCAGTGTGACCCTGTGACAGCTTTTGTACTTTTTTTAGTGTTGGTATAATGCTGGCGCTTGCATAATTTCTATGGAAACTGACTCAACACTAACTGTCTGTTCTACTTTCCTGATGCTCCGCATGACTAAAGGTCACAGGGTCAAATGACACATCTCTTCCTAGTGCTTACTAGCATGTTCTCCACATTCACTTTCCCAGAAAGTGTTTTTTTAAACCTTACATAGTTTCTGTTTATGTGGTTATTTTTCAGATTGCTTCTCCCTGAGGATTTCACTGTGTACTCTTATGCAAAAGATGGATCTCTGGTCACGGAGAAACCAGACACAACAGTAAGCAACTAAACACACACTGATACTTTGTTTCTGTGATTTTCAATTCAATTCAATTCAATTTTATTTATATAGCGCCTTTCACAATTTGCATTGTTCCAAAGCAGCTTTACAGGGGAAAAACGAAAAACCCAAGAAAGGGTAAAACACACTACATGGTGTTTTATATAATAAATCCAATTATTCTAGTAAAATAATATCTAATGTCAGCATCTCCTGGTGGTTTATTTAGCATATTTGCATTAAGTGAATGCTTGGCTGAAAAGATGCGTTTTTAATCTAGATTTAAATTGGGCGAGTGTGTCTGATCCTCGAATAATATCAGGAAGGCTATTCCAGAGTTTAGGTGCTACATATGAGAAAGCTCGACCCCCTTTGGTGGATTTAGTTATTCTAGGTATTATCAAAAGTCCTGCGTTTTGAGATCTTAGAGAGCGTGATGGGTTGTAGTATGATAGAAGCTCTGTTAGGTAGGTAGGGGCTAAACCCTTTAAGGCTTTATAAGTGATTAAAAGAACTTTAAAGTCAATACGATACTTAATGGGTAGCCAGTGAAGGGTTGATAAAATTGGGGTTATGTGATGGTATTTTCTGTACCTGGTCAGAACTCTGGCAGCTGCGTTCTGAACTAACTCTAGTTTGTTTATTGATGATGCAGGACAACCACTAAGTAGCGCATTACAGTAGTCAAGTCTTGAGGTCATAAATGCATGAATAAGCTTCTCTGCGTCAGCAACACACAGAATATTTCGTAACTTGGCAACATTTCTTAGGTGGAAAAAGGCTGTTTTTGTGACATTTGAGATGTGATTTCGAAATGACAGGTTGCTGTCTAATATAACGCCTAGATCTTTTACTGTATTTGTTGGAGTAACAGTACATCCTTCAACTTGCAGTTTATAATCAGAAATATTTGGTTTGCGTGTCTTAGGTCCGATAAGTAATATTTCTGTTTTATTAGAATTTAAAAGAAGGAAATTATAGGTCATCCAATGTTTTATATCTTCAATGCACTCTGCCAATTTGGGTAGCTGGGAGGAATCATCTGGTCTTGATGAGATATATAGCTGAGTATCATCTGCATAGCAATGGAAGCTAATTCCATGTTTTTTAATAATGTTTCCAAGGGGAAGCATGTATATGGAGAACAGCACGGGTCCCACAACCGATCCCTGAGGTAATCCATAATTTACTTGCGTTAAATAGGATGATTCCCCATTTAGATGGACAAATTGATGTCTGTCTGACAAGTAAGATCTAAACCATTGTAGTGCCTATCCCTCAATACCGGTATAATTGTGTAAGCGATCTAGAAGTATGTTATGGTCTACGGTATCAAACGCAGCACTAAGGTCAAGCAGGACCAGGAGTGAGATGTGACCTTTATCTGATGCTATAAGCAGGTCGTTTGTAATTTTAACGAGCGCAGTTTCAGTGCTATGATGAGATCTAAAGCCTGACTGAACTTTTTCGTGCATGTCGTTATTTTGTAAGAAAGAGCACAACTGAGTGCACACTACTTTTTCTAGAATTTTAGACAGGTATGGGAGATTTGAAATCGGTCTATAGTTTCCTAGTTCATTTGGATCTAAGTTTGGTTTCTTGATTAGAGGCTTAATGACGGCCATCTTAAAGGGACCTGGGACATGGCCTAGATTAATTGACGAGTTAATAATGTTATAGATGGGCTCAATTGCAACAGGTAGTAACTCTTTTAATAATTTAGTTGGTATGGGGTCTAGTAAGCAAGTTGTAGGTTTAGAGGTTGCGATAAGTTTTACCAGCTGAATGCAATATTACGTCACACCAGCAAATTTCCTTAAACCAAAAAAATATAGGAAATGTAATACCCTGCAAATAACTGTATCAAAAGCTAGAGAGAGTGAGACATAATGAAATGAACACGCGTCTTAAGGTGATTTTTGTCAGTCAAATTATATTTTATTTTGAAGCACATGAAACTGAATCCGAATACATTTGTTCGGGGGGCTCTCATTCTGTCACACTAACTGCTTTATGTTTTCTCCTGATCTTTTCTTGACTGAATGTCTTACCAGCTTCTCTGATTCCCAAATCTTGAAAATCGGTCAAAGATCTAATGCTCAGACACACAGGATGTGACTGCAGCCACGTACATTTCCTCCATTACACAGAAAACGTTCAATGCAACCACTCCTGCTTCATCTAAAGAAGCACAGCTACTCTCACCTGACAGGAAGATGTTCTTTTCACCTCAGCATTAACAGCTTAACTGTGCACAGGTGAAGTTAGAACAGCTGTCGTATATCATGCTGTGTTGTCTGCTGTTGTAATCGTTGCCACGATTTCCTCAAGGTCTCAGCCAAACACAGTGACCGATGCCAAGAGCTTCCCACTTCTGGGAAGAGCATTACTCAGACTAACTGGAATTCACTTTTCCACGGCTGTATGAACACACAGAGGCAGACAACCTAAAGGACATTTTTGAAGTGATGAACGTTTGTCATTTGATAGGCTGGTCTTGACGTGATGATAAAGTTTGTTAACATTAGTTAAAGGTCAAGTCCATGAAATAAAGCGGCATCTAGTGGTGAGGTTCCGAATTGCAACTATTGGCTCCTCCCTTTTGAAGCACTGCAGTGGCTGATACAGGACTAAGATGTCGTCACATTTTCGCTTCTTTCCTAAGGGGTATAACATATTTACGAACTCTGTAGAGCAGTTTGTCCGTTTAGGGCTACTGTAGAAACATGGAGATTTCATGTAAGGGGACCTGTGCTGTATGTAGATAGAAATAGAAACATAAGTAAGGTCTTATGCACCCTTTGAAGACAATGTCATGTATATTATATTGCATTTCTGTCAATAGATCCTACAAAAAATGACACACAGCACCTTTAATGCTTATACTAACTTGAATTAACAATGAACAGTACTTCTAAATTCATCTTATTTCATATTAATTTCAGCATTTACTAATACATTGTTGAAATCAAAAGTTGTAATATTTAATGTTAGTAAATGCACAATGAACTAACATGAACTATTGTATTGTATAGTCACTAATTATACACTAACAAGACCTTATTGAAGTCCGCACACATCTCTTTATTTAAAATTTTCAGGTTTACAAAAATATTAAAAACAGACCCAGAGCAGACGTTTCAGCACATGCATTTTCAATGCTCATAAGACTCATTCTTGATAGACAATTACAAATTGTTGTCCGGCAAATGAGAAATGACTTGCGACACACCGCCATAATTTGCCTGAAAACAAGGCTCTGTTCTACGTGCAGCCGCGGGATAGTGGAAGTTAGACATTAACGATAATAGCGTTGTCAATATGGATATTTTTCTTAAACCAAAGCATAAATTTGTTGAGACCATGGAGCCGTGTCGAACAGTTCTTTGATCAATGGATGCACTTTTTGGAGCTTCAAAAAAATGGATAAACATTCACTCCCATTCTACCGCTTGTAAGCGAAATGATTCTTCAAGTCCTATTCAGTTAGGATGCCTTGAGGGTTCGTTAAACATGGGGAAATTGGATTTCTTGCCTGAAGTATTATTTGAAGGATTGATTTACAAAACCAAGATAATAATATAAATAAGAAACATATCATACAGAACCGAAAAACATAATTATGATATAATCATATTAAAGATTAACACATGATGATAAACTATAGAGGGTATGGACGGACATGTCGTCACTTTACCACGTGAACACCACATGAGCACACCGGAGAGCGCCCCTGAGGGTGGCAAAATCTGCTTACAATATCAGGAAACGCAATTCTGCGTAACATATCAGTGTCCAGGAACACCTGATTCCATTAGAAGTCGTAGGTTAGTCGTAAGGATCCCCATCGAGTCCAGCTGTTTGTAAATTCTGCAAAATAAAATGGTTTAGTACCGGTTTCTTTGTTTCTCCTATTCTCCATTTTGCTGGTTGTTTTTCCACCCAAAGGGAACACGTGTCCCAGTGCGTGTCCTGACATGTTCATATGGGAAAGAGACGTCAATGCATACACTCTATTATTCATTGTTAGTTAATTTTAGCAAATGCATTTACGGTAACACCTTTGCATAGGAATGTTAACAAATACATCCTTTGTTGTTATCAAATAAATTACAAATTCACTGTACGAAAGTACATGATGCAGAATGCTGTAATTGACCCATTACAGTCAGGCATTTCAGAAAGCTGTGGAATAAAATAAATAGGCATGTAACAGTATTATCGATATTGTGTAATCGCAATAGCAAAATTGTCTCAATACTATCGTGGTCACATGACTGTATGAAACGATAGGTCTTCTGGGACTAACATAAAGAATGTTAGAAAGGTAAAATCTTTTATTCTTTGTCAAGGTCCACCTGGTGCAATTGTATTTTCTAAAAGGAATTTTACAGCACTTCGTAATTGATCACAACATAAGCAAACAAAGCCTGAGATCAACTGTTGTAAAGCAATGTGATACAACTCATGTTGATCTGCACAGTAGCCAAATGGGCAGTATTTCTGGTGTCAGGGCAGCATTTATCGAAAACTGGTCTTCCACTGAATTTTTGCCATCCTACTGTTCTAAAAATACCTCCGTTTTATTTTAATTCCATTGTACCCATGGCATGAATCAAGGCAGTGTCTTTTATTTGCAAAGGCCTACCATTGTAAACACAAAGACATGTCAAAACAGCAGTAAGCTAAATTATGCAAAAGAGCATTATGATTAAAGCCTTTTATGATACATATTTATTCATGAATTCGGTTCCTTTGGCTGAATTTAACAAAAGATACTCCACCTTGTTCTGTTATTTAATTCCTTTAAACTTTATTGGTATCTATTTTTGTATCCACACTGACACTTTTCACAGGATGTATTCAATCTGAAATCATGTTCAGATTTAACTTTAGTCAAATATTATTGTTTGTAATTCATGCTGCTTCTAAATGACTTTCCGATCATGGCCTTTAGGCGTAATTTCTCTTATTTCACACACTTGCTTACATATATCACTATTACGAGTGAAATCTAAATGAGTTTGATCTTTAATGGCTCGTATTATTTCCATGGAACACAAGCATAGCATTTTTACCTTTTTTACTTTGCTGTTCAAAGTCACAAGTGGCTGGCAAGCTCCAAAAAGTACAAAAAGACCATATAGCACCATAAATGTTGTTCACATCAATCTTCTATAAAAGCTCACACATAGCCATCCAACAATGCCGAGCACACCTCTTTTTTAGACCAGCACGCCCACGGCTGCACAAATGAGTGTAAATGCATTTGCTATTTAAACAACGCGGCGCAGGATGGGAAAATGAGAGCTGCATCGGGCTGAAACTAGCAAAAACACTTGTGTTTCATTGCGCTGAGTGTACGATAGGGCCCTAGATGTCATGTCTGCTTTTTAGAGAAGGGATATGCTGCTGTTCATGAGAAAATGATGCAAGCGTAAATTTATTTGCGTATTTTGAAGCACTCACTTTGGGGCTACAGACGTTTCGGATGAGAAATTGGAGTTCAGGAAGGTCCCACAAGAAACATCCGGTTAGAAAGCATCGGTTGGGAAGTAATAAACCAGGCCGGTCAGCAAACACAGTCGGAAGTCATTTATTATCTCCCTTGGGATATTTACAGCACGGCTCGTTGTTTTAGGATTCTCAACACACATGCCAGAACTCGATCAAATGAAGTGTTTCTGTGCTTTTCCAACACCATGAGTTTAACATTGTTTCTACACTGTATGTGTACAACTTGTGTGCACTACTTATGGACCAACAAGGTTTCGTGTGCATGCATGGTTATTTTGCTATGGTAGTCGATTTGAAAAGAATGTGGTAAACTGAACCACATACCCGGAATATTATTTTAATATTATAATACATTTTAATATTAATACAGTATCCTCGGAATGTCATCAAGAATGCCTTGCAAGGACTGTATCAGTGGGGTGTGGAGTAGATGCTGTTTTCCGTGCACTGCCTCATTCACAAATGCTCAAAGAAAAAAAACATTTCATCACTTTCATTGCATTAGAGAGGAAGACAATTGAATGGGTTTTAATGACCCATAAAATGAGAATAAAAGCAATGGGAATTCATATCCCAGAAACCATAAAGTGCTATCATTATGAACCATAGCATCACCGTGCATAACTATAGAAATAGTTTGTCTTTCTTGTTTGAGTTTCTGGGCAGTTGCTGTGTTGTTGCCCACCCCCAAATTCTAACGTTCTAACATTCTGGTACCCAATAGTTGTTTTAGCTTCCACTTCCAATGTAAGTCTATAGGATCGTTTGTTGTTAAACATAAGTAAAATCTTGATTTCAGTACTGCGTAGGAGCCACATCTTACCAAGCAGACCATTTGAATTTGCGGTTATCCAGAGGTCACACTTCCCCTGGAGAACTGTAATAGCACATTGGACATTTCTGCTATTCCAGTAATGTTATAATACTGACTCATTAGTGCAGATCAATATCTGACTCAGTGCTGTCTGCTGAGACACAAACAGCACAGCCAAATGGTCAACATGATTCACATTGTAATAAATATGCATTCAAATGTGCTTTACACAAGAGGGAAATATAAATCTGACTTGCATTTTAGTGTGCCAAGTACATTGAAATCCCTGTAAATCAGCTTGGCACAGTATTAACAAAGCCCCTCTGCAGAGGACGAGGTCTAACCTACAGTTCACATGGTCTTATAATCTGATCGGTCACAGGTGACGCATGTGCCGCTGGAACCACCAGATCCAGAGAAATCCAGCAGCCCATTCGTTTCTTTTATGTGCCTTAGAATGCTTGACAGTAAAGCTGTTTGATTATTAAATTAAAGCGATACTTAACCCAAAAATTTAAATTCTGTCATAATGTACTCACCTTCGACTCTGTTTCAATGTCTATGTGCTGATGAAAGGAGATTTATAACCAGGCAGATTTTGCCCCCCATTGACTCCCATTCTCCCCAAAGTGCCCCAAAACTGTGTGCTGTCCTACATTCATCAAATGTTTTATTTTACTATGGGGGGGAGATCTGTTTGGTTATAAGACATTTATAGACATTTGGAACAACTTGAAGGTGAGAACACACAGAATTGTCTCTTTTGGGTGAACTATCCCTTTAAGCATGGTCCACCTGGTGTCCTTGAACTGAACTCAGGTTTCTACTGTTGCTGGAATGGATTCATAATTTCATTTCAGTGGTTGATGGAACGTCTTTCTAATGTCTCAGTTTTTGTCACCAGGGTCATTGTCATTATCATGGTTACATAGAGGATGTGGAGGGGTCTTCAGCAGCGCTCAGCCTGTGTTCTGGATTAAGGTAAATGTGACTACACCACGAATGGATGGAGACAAAAATGTATTAGTCGCAATAATTGTATTTATGAATAAATATTTTTTTGATCCATCACAGATTTTAAATGCCTTGCAATGCCATTTTATTTTGTCTTGAATCAGTCCTAATCCTAGTAATCCTTACTATTTAATATGTTGCTGAAGTGTGGTTTCTGTGTGTGAACTTTGTATGTATTTTAGGGGTGTAATCCACTCAGGGGATGAAAGTTTTGGCATTGAGCCTTTGGAGGGCTCATCCAGTGATGAGCACTTGGTGTATCGTTTGGAGGATGTAAAGACAGAACCTCTTACCTGTGGAACACCTCATTTTAATAACCATGATGATGAAGCGTCGTCAAAGGAACCTACAGAAGGCGATCTCCATAACATTACATTCAGTCAAGCTGGCAGCCATCTGATAAGGGTGAGTCACCCCAAATAACAATGACATCTGCGTTTACACAGAGAACATAATAAAGAGTGAATGTTGCTCTCCAGCAAAAGAAGAACGATCCACATCTAAACCAGATCAAACTAGACAATAAACAGAGACACAGTTTTGTATTACACAACTTAAAGTTAAATCAAAATCCTTATTTTGTTTGCTGTTTGTATGAATATGTTTGCCTTAAGCATACCTAATGACTAATGTACTCCAAAACATTGACAAAATTAGGATTTACAAGATTTAAGCATTAAAATCCTGCGCCAAAAAGAGATCAATGATCATTCTGCACTTCAACTTTAAATTCTAGACTATGTGGTAAACTATTTGCTATTTTAAAAGAGGGGAGGGGCTAGTTCATATGTCCCACCCTAACTTCCTGTTTACGCCCTGTCCACATACATTTTTTCATAGGGCCTTACATCCACACTGAGGTGGGGTTCAACGAAAACTGAGCTTTTTGATAACGCTCTCCAACGTGGATACACCTGAAAACGCAGTATACGAATACGGAGGGTTTTAAAAACAATGTCACCTTTTTTGTCATGTAATGCAGTTGTTTTGGCTGCTCTCCAGTTTGATACTGTTAATGTCAGTTTGTGCATACTTCAGATTGCATTTAAGGAGATGGAATATTTCAAGTCAGTTGATGTTCGTCAGTGTAACGCAAGGATACCTTTACATTCGCTTTTGCAACATTAAAGTTTGTGTCACCCGCAGCAACATCGCTACCTCATTGTCCGTCCATAAAAAAACGATGTGCCTTGTGTGGATGAAGGGCATTTTACAATGAAAAGATAAAAACCCATTTTAAGGGCTTCAGTGGTTCTTTAAAGCTTTCGTTTTATTGTGGGGTTTTCTAATGACGTCCTTATTTTTTACTCTGTTGTGGTGTCAAAATATGACTGGGGCCCCAAAACTAAAAGCTAATTTGAATGTCTATCTCCCCAAACAGAGAAAGAGGGCCATCCTGCTTCAGACTCACTATGTGGAGCTGCTGATGGTGGTGGATAATGAAAGGGTAAGTCCTCATCTCGCCAGTTTTAGTCTCACATTTATCAGCAGAGATTAATCATTTGTGATTGTCTGACGGCTGTGCTGTACGCAGCAAAGTGTGTAACATTTAGTAGGACATGTGGAGACGTGCAGAATTTAATGATTGAATGTTAAATGGATTGTTGTTAAAAAAAAAGATCCTGTAATTTGACTAATTTGAAATTCGGCTTAATTCTGTGATGGCTTTCCTGTAACTGAGAGGTAAGAGCTCAGAGTTAGAAACTCCAAGGCCATTGATCCGATCCCAGGGATTGCACATACTTGGAAAACAAATGTATAGTATCATGCACTCTAAGTTGCTTTGGATAAAAGCTTCTGCCAAATGCATAAATGTGATTTATTTATTAAACTATGTAGTTTAAAATCTGTATGCGAATCTTTGTTCCGTGGAGCTCAAAAGAAGATATTTTGATAAATGTCTCAGTGGTTTTGTGTCCATACAATGGAAGTCAATGGTTGCCAAAGTTGTTTGGTTATCAACTTTCTTTGAAATATCTTCTTTTGTGTTTTGCAGAAGAAAGAAAGTCATACAGTTTGGGAATGAAATGGGGGTTAATGATGGATGAAAACTATCACTTTAACATTTATGTATGCGCTCTCTCCCTAAAATCCTTTCGGCTTGTTTCTTTTCACAGTTTAACTACAAAAAGAGAAATCAGACAGCAGTGCGTGATGAGATGGTTCAGATTGCTAACTACGTGGATAGTGTAAGCTTGACTCTTAGTTTTTTAAGATCCGATCATTACATGGTTACTGATGTCTATTCTGTTCTCCCATAGATGTATATGCCTCTGAATATCCGTGTCGTGTTGGTGGGTCTGGAGATCTGGTCTATGCAGAACCCCATCAGTACAGATGGCAGTGCCGGAGAAGTGCTGGGGCGCTTCACTCAATGGAGAGAGAAAGAGCTTGTCCACCGGCGTCGTCATGACAGCGCTCAGCTCATCCTGTAAGATACTTTTTCTTATCACATGAAAATCAATTTTCTCTTATTTAAATAGTTAATTTTAATTTTTTATATTATTGTTGTGTGTCTATAGCTTTTAAAATTGCATGTCTGATTCCGTTTCTTACCTGTTCTCTCACTCGTTTTACAGAAATAAAGCGTTTGGTGGAACAGCAGGCATGGCTTTCGTCGGTACGGCTTGTTCCAGAAGTCATGGTGGTGGAATTAATTCGGTATGAAGACGGATCCTCTCCTCATATCTTACAGATACTCATTCAGCAGCATGCTTAGTCAATATCTGCTGTACATTTATCCCACTTTCCTTTATCTACATCTGTCTGTGTGTGTGTTGGTGTGTTCTCCCCTCAGTTCACCTCTAATAATGTGATATCATTCGCCTCCATTGTGGCTCATGAGCTCGGTCACAATCTCGGGATGAACCATGACGATGGACGAAACTGTAAATGCGGTGTCCCACACTGCATCATGAACTCAGGGGCAACGTGAGTATTTAAGTGTGTTTGTGTGTATGTGTGTTGTGTCAAATGTATCATCTTAAAGTGGATGATTAAAAAGATATTTCATTATTAATGTTCGTTCATAAAAAGGGTGATAAACGTAGCCATAAAGATAAAGTTTTCTGGGAACCATTTTAGGTGATGTAAAAAAGCACAGAAATGGAAAAGCTGGACATCATGAAATTGGTGCACCGGCAATTGAAATGCAATTGACTGTCCTTCAAAATGCATCCATTGCCACCATGTGTATTTTTTGGCTAATTTGATTAGTATTTCCAAAAACTTACACACGTGTAGTTCTTTCAACTGCATTTATTTTACAAATCCATTCTGCTGATTTTTCCCCAAAATGAATGCAGAAAATATGGAAAAGATATTCAGATTCCATCAGGGCCTGAATATTACAGTCCTCACCGAAATCCCAGGTGTCCAGACAGTTATTTTGCATTTATGAATTCCTTAAATATTGGTGTCAGGGATGCTGTGTGCCTGAAGACACCATGTTAGCTTAAATGTGTAATATCAATAGACAGTGTTCATAAGTTGTCCTCCAGTAATTTCTCTCTTTCTTTCTCTCTCAGCGGTTCTCGTAACTTCAGCAGTTGTAGCGCCGATGACTTTGAGAAGATGATTCTGAATTCAGGAGGTCGCTGTCTGCTGAACACACCGCGGCCGGACGAGGCATACAGCGCCCCCTTCTGCGGGAACAAACTGGTGGACGTGGGCGAGGAGTGTGACTGTGGATCAGAGGAAGTGAGTCGACTGATAGATACAGTATTCTTTTGAAACTCACGTGGATCACTCGAGTAACAGTCTCCTGGTGAAACAAGTGAGATGTTGATTGTGGTTATATGGATGTTTTAGGAGTGTATGAAAGACCCTTGCTGCGAGCCGAAGACGTGCAGGCTGAGATCAGGTGCCCAGTGTGCGTACGGAGTCTGTTGCAAGAGCTGCAAGGTAATTTTAACTTTTTTCAGTGATGCTGTTTTTTGTGATAACGGTAGGATTATATATATATATTACAATATACAGTTTATACGTGCATATGCCATTTGACTGTCTGCTCTTTACATACAAGCATGTTTTGCTTGTATGGCAACGATTAAAAACTGTAATGTCTGTTTCTCTGTCTGTCAGTTTTCACCTGGTGGCACAGTGTGCAGAAGCAGCATGGATGAATGTGATTTTCCAGAGTACTGTAATGGCACATCTGCCTTTTGTCAGAGTGACGTCTTTAAACAGAACGGTCATCCCTGCAAACAGCAGCAGGCTTACTGCTACAACGGCCAATGTCAGCATTACGAAACCCAGTGCCAGACCATATTTGGAACCAGTGAGTACACACTGCTGTTAAAGAGTGTGATGCATACAAAATACAACAGTCAGTTATATGTTCGACTTTAAATTGATCATTTGATTAGTATTTTATTTCCAAACATTCTTTACCATTGACTTTGAAGTGAAATTAATTGAGGTAGATTAACTAGATTTCAGAGTTATGATAGTTTTTACTTTTATTCATATTTTTATAATAAAGCAAAAAGTTCAGTTGAGGCAACATTTCAATTTTCATTTAGTTTTTTAAAACAAATTTGGTCAATATTTTATTTGATATATTAAATCTTTGGAAATATGCAGAAGAAAATGCAGCTTATTTAGTAAAACAACAATCTTGGAGAAGTTTTAGATTTGAACAGAGGTTTTCAAACTAGTTCTGGGGTCCTCCAGAAGGTTTTAAGGGATCTAAGTTTTTGTTTTTCTCCAAAATTCTTCAGATGTGTTTTGTATCTAGTAAGTTATTATCTGTACATTTCCCTTTATCTCACTCATTGAGGTTGAAATGAGATGTATTGTAAAAGTTTAATTTAATGTTTAATTATTTAAATTTATAAACAATATGTTGTCTTAATATCACGCTTACTATTCATCAAACATACTGGTAATTAAACTTTATATACAGATGTATAGATGTATTTTTGGAAGAAGTGGGTCCCTCACAAAAGATTCATTATTTTGGGGGGTCCCCTGGATTAGATTATGGGAATACTAGTGACTCAGTTGTGACCTCTACTGTTAACAGTAAGACGGGCTACATTATTTGGATATCATGTGATTAATACATTAGATATCATAGTAATATTGATTGTGATCAAATAAGTTTTTGTTATATCAAAAGTGTAGCACTTGGTAATAAATTCAGGTTATGCTACAAACACTGAAATAAGTGCTGTTAGCAATCAGTTGCTGGTGAAAAGTGTTTATAATAGTAAACGATGGATATACAGTACCCCACGTGTAAAACAAGTGTCTTATGTGTGTAGAGGCTAAAGCTGCTCCTGAGCTGTGTTTTAAGGATGTGAACTCTAAAGGCGATCGCTTTGGAAACTGTGGATATCATTCCAGTGGCTTCAAGAAGTGTGAGAGCAGGTAAAGGCGCTGTTAACCCTTCAGTGTTTTTATAAATTAATTGTAATAGTGCTGGATTTGTGAAGATTCTCTGTTATGTGACTATCCAGTTCACTTCAGTTCAGTAGATTACTTCTCAATTCAACATCCTGTAGGATGTTGGTCCAGTTTTTTACTTATGTTTTTATTATATACCACAAAACTATAATACAGCATACTATTCACATTGTTATTATTTTGTCCTTTAAAAACATCCTGATTGGGACGTTTGGTCCAGTTTTATTGAAAGTGACTTAAATTCTTAAAGTCATGTACTGACAGAAAGCCAATTCTTAAATGAAATCTCTTTTCAAACTAAGGGGGAAATAAGCACGCTCTTTCTCTTTTATTAAGGAATGCAATGTGTGGGAAACTGCAGTGTGAGAACGTTCTGACATCAGTCATATTTGGCATCCAGCCGACCACCATCCATACCCGCATTGCCGGCACTACCTGCTGGGGAGTGGACTTCCAGCTGGGCTCTGATGTGCCTGATCCTGGCATGGTCAATGAGGGCACCAAGTGTGGAGAAAATAAGGTGATGGAGATGAGAGAACCTTAGAGACTTGTGTATTTTCATCAAATACATTATAACATCGATTAGCAAAACATTGTTTCTTGTGTTTTGTTAGTCCCATTTGCTGTACAATGGCCTCACCAAGTCACTTACTGTAAATCAGACTGATTGTATGAATGCAAGTGCAATTCTATTGTCTGTGTTCCCATTTGTCTTTGCATGTGTTAAAATTGGCTCGCCTATTTTCATATCGCAGGTCTGTTTAAATTACGAGTGCCGGAGCACAGATGTGCTAAATTATGACTGTGATGTCGAAAAGAAATGCCACAGCCATGGGGTACATACGCATACACAACCCACAACAGTCTTCAGCGCCACCGTTTTCTTTCATTCCACCAACTCACATTTGTCTGCGCTTCACAGGTGTGTAACAGCAATAAAAACTGCCACTGTGAAAACGGCTGGGCGCCTCCGTTTTGTGAGGCCTCTGGGTACGGAGGAAGCATCGACAGCGGCCCCACATGGAACGGTAAGACCGCTTAACAGCAGCACAGCTAAAGCTTCATAGAGAGGTAGGATTATCAGTACTTCTAACACGCCTCATGGGTAAATGTGATTACTTCGAGTGGAATTGCAGAGATCTACTCTGTTTAAACTGTTTCTCTCGCTCAGATAAAGATACCTCCACACGGGACGGGCTGCTTGTGTTCTTCTTCTTGATTCTTCCTCTCCTGGCTCTGGGTCTGTATGTGTTTTTCAAGAGGAACGAGCTTAAGCAACGCTTCTTTAGGAAGAAACGCTCTCAGAGCTACGAGTGAGTATAGAAACGAACATAGTGTGGCCGTCTGATGATTGTTTCTAGACGGATACAATTTGATTCTAGCAGTTGAGAATGATTTAACTATGATAAACTACAACTAGATGTTTGAACACAATATTTATTCACGATTCACAAAAAAAATGATTGTCTAATGGCAATAATCATTTTAACATGGCCCAATATCCATCAGTTTATTTGCAAGTAATACATGCATGAGCTTTCATAGCCAGTGACACTGCGGCACTGTAATGATGTCACCATTACACTATTTTCTGGCGAAACAGTTTCAGGTTCATGGCTGGATCTGAATTCTGAAATATTGTTTTGTTTCATCTGAAAAGTACTGAAGAACTGCTGTGTTGTTTAATATATGTTTATGGTAAACACAATGATCAAGGTTTTATTTTTATTTTCTCAGAGCCGACAGCAGACCGCAGACTACTGTGTCCCAGCGAGGAAACCCTAACACTATAGTAAAGGACGGGGTGAGTCAGCAATACACACACCAATACAAACTGAGATACTGTAACTTCACTGCTTACATGAATCTTACTGTAACTATAGAACTAGTGTTTAACTAACCCATATTACTACTCTTAGAGATAGATGAACACTTTGTGCAATTACAAACTCGATTAAATCAGGAATAACTGATATAAGAAGAATGTAATAAATTGGTTATTGTGTCTGTTGTTTAAACAAATGTGGGCAAATGGGAAGTGTGACAAAAAATGTTTGTTAAAAAAAGTTTTAATCATTCATAATCTTAAATTCCTACATTTCTTAAGTATTAAAGATGAAAGAAAAAGACGAAATAGACGTATAAAGATATTGACCAGCCTCCTCTCTTTTTTTCCTATGGTAAAGCACCAGGCTCAATTATTGCCACCAGCAGAGGTAAATAACTGTATACTGTATGTTAAGAAGGTCCTAACATTTGTACTGTGGGGCATTTCTCCCTCTCTGCAATTCTGCAGTCCCTGTAACCTTTCTTTCAGTGCCTGCGCTTTGTCTTTTGTATAATTTCCTATAAAACAGTGGCTCCCAACCTTGTTCCTTGAGGTTCCCTTAACATTACACAGTTTGGTCGTCTCCCTGATGAGATCCATTTCAGGGTTTAAGCAATATTCATACTGTCAAGATGGCACAGAGGCTGCATCTCAATAGTCATTAAGGTGAACAGGGTTGGAATCGCTGCCTGAATATCTAATAAGAGTCTCTCTAGTTTACTCTTATACTAACCATAGCTTGGCATACACAATCTTTCCTATTCTAACACTAACATGCTGTTCATTTAATTTAAAGCTTACCGTTGAGGCTTTCAAGATTGAAATTGCCTATTGTACAGCTGTTTTTTTAGCCGTGTCACGAGTTAAAAGATGTGTTCGAAAAATGTGCTGTAAGCTTAAATTGTATGTTTAGGAAAGGTTTAAATAAAGATCTGTATTTTTTAGGTGGTCCGGACGAATACATCAGTAGCTGTTCCACCGTATGCCACCAGACCACCACCACCTCCATTTTCACGGTAGTTTTTACAAAAATATGTTCCAAGAATGTTTTGCTAACATTGCTATTTAGTTTAAAAGCATTGTTTCGTGTTTTAAACGTTCTACTGTAAATATATATCATTTTATACCAATGTTTTTTAGAACGTTTAGAAAGTTGATTAAACGCTCTTTTAGGCTATGTTCACACGTAACGTCTTTTTTTTAAGCTGTCAGCATCTGTTTTACATTATAATTCTATGGAGTGAACCATGTTTTCAAAAAAACCTGAGTGCTTTTTTAAACACTACCTTCTGCGTAAAGTTTTGCAGTTCAGACTGCTTTATGTAGTTGAAAAAAGTTCTACTTTTCAGAAAAAAAATGCCCTTCGTCACGCCCCTTTTTGACAGCTGACCACTGACAAGCGAGTAACTAGAACAACTAAAACATAACTAAAACAACGTGCGAGGAAGGTGATTGGTCGAGCAGGATCGAGCTCGAAACACCGGTTGGAGGATATTTCTGTATAAAATAAAAAGTAAAAAAGATTCTTGTCAGAAAAGTGTGAACACACCCTACGTTACAGCAATAACCTTTTTGATCACTTTGAGGCAACTTTCAGTGAATGTCATCCAAAGTTCATTCCAAAGAAAGTTCCCTGTTAGCTGGGATGTTGCATTCAGACTTCCGTTTGAAGACCTTAAATATGCCCACAATATAAAATTCTTCTTTTCTCTGTTCTCTTATCACAGACCACCCGCTCCCACCCAACATCTTATGCCTCAAAGACCAGCACCCGCACCTCCAGTATAACGGTTGTATATCGGTCTCTTCATGGAGAGGGACGAGTCAACAGTGAAATATGCAGTGGGTGGAGCCAAGGGGGTATCAGGTGGTCACACTCCCTCCCTCCTCTCCCCCACTTCTTCACCTCTCCGTCCGTAAACAGCTGTCAACTGTCCATCAAAGAGAGAGACGGTCGCTGTCGTGAAAGGAACCTAAACTTGCAATACATCACAGAGTTCAGGTTGTCTCTGATCAGGCTGAAAGACTGATCTCCTTCAATGCGTTTGATTTCTCACGCACTCAATAGGACCACTGCGATCAATTGCACTTCAAGAATAGTCACTGTTTATGGAAAATGTACAGAGACCCTTTGGTTTTAGGGGCTTTAGAGGTGTTCATTTCTTATAACCTTATTGCCCTTTTTTGTGTGTGTGTGTGGAATGCATTCTGAATCAATGGATTGTGGTTACTGACAACATTACCTGTTGTAATGTGGAAAGAAAAAATGATGTAATTTAATTTCCTAGGCATCCCTAAGATATTTACAACAGTTATCACTAAGAGTATTTAAATGGCCCGTGATAACTGCAAATCCTTCTCTGTGCACTGTGGAGTATTATACTCACATTTAGGTTTTTTTAATGCCATGGTGCTTTCCTGTGTTAAATACTAAATTCATAAAGTAACCTTGTTTTTATAATCTCATATTGTTGCTGCCCAACATAGTGTTTAAAATTTTTATTTGACCATATATACATAGTTTTATTTACATACTTTTATTTATACAGGACTTTTAAAGAAAATCTATTTTTTACTTAATTTGCCATGTGAAGTTCTGTCCCGCGAGGCAAATGTCAGGCTCATACTTATTTTTGAAACTAACTTGTTTGACTGCTGGGTTTATTGTGCTGTTACATTTTTTTTAAAACGGAAAACAACAATAACAATGAAGACAACGTTGTACGTTTCTCTCCTGTCATTTTAAAGGGCTAAATGACTTTATGCATGATCTCACATACTATGCTACAACTTGTCTTCCTGGCTGAAACTGTATCAAAGACACAAAATACATTTTTGCCTGCATGTTCATAAACTTGTGAAAGACAAATTTCCTCGTGATGAGATTTATACCACACCGAGTAGACTATGTGTATAGTTCAGTATAGTATGTGTCAAGTCATGCATCCTCAAACACTTAACAGCTGTAACATGCCTGATATTTTAGAAAACGTTGGACAGCGGGTCCTGATTTTGCTGAGCAAGGCATGTTTCTGGGTCAATAGTTTGGTACGGTTCGAGAACATTCCAGTCAAAGAACAGTCCAATTAAGTTTTGACTCAATTGTAGCCGTTAAAGTACAAAGAAGCCCCTATACCAGTCTAACATTAGCAAGGAACCAGTTTGACTGTCATGAATTGTGGTTCAGGGATAACAAAGACATTGACCCAGCTACATGTTGAACTTTGGCTAAATCATGTTCACAACACATATACTATAGTAAGCTCAGCCAAGTGCCAATCATGATTATGAGTATTGTTTTATATATCTTCATATTAATGTAAAGGAGTGAATGAATGATTTCCCACTTCTTGCAGTGTTTTTCCATTCATGTGTACTTGACCGATAAAGCAGTTGTGGATCATGGGTTGATGTTTAATGGACCGAGGAAAGACTCGCTTTATGTCGGGCTACCTATAGTGTGATGGTGATGATTTACGTTTTTGCTTATGAAAATAAAAATCATTGGTATGTTTCTATATGCTGGAAAGTACATTTTTGAACATATTGTGAAGTGTTCATAAAACCACTTCAAAAGGCAACAAAGCCGGTCCGGAAGAAGTTCCTGTTTAAACAAAATACATATTATGGCTGGAATGCACTACAAGACACTTAAAAAAACTTGAAAACTTCAAAGTTTCAGATAGAAACACACTAACTGATCAAATCCACAGACTTACTGCAACAAGTCCAGAATGAAAATCAGAGCAAAAGATTTTTAAGATTTAACAACATGTGTAAGATTTGAAAAATATAATAATAAAATAAAAAATGAGGCTGGAAGTGCTTCTTGGTCAGTGTTTACATCTTGTGAAGGGGTCTATAAGGAAAATGTGCAGTGAATTATGTTTAATAAGAATGAATTATTTCTGTATTTGGTTCGAGCAGAAATAAGAATAGACTCAATTTATTCCGTACACTAAATAACAAAATGATACTATTCTTTGTGAATGAATAATTCTAATAAATCCTGCGTGACGTCAGCGGCGGGTGACGTCCTTCATGACGGAAGTGTTCCGGTTCTCGCGATTGTCACTCTCTCGAGCAGCGCTTGGGGTCAACGGAGCCGCTGACAACTCCGGTGCACGACAGACTCGAGACGGCCGTCGATATTAGTAAGTGTTTTCTCGTAGTGTTGTGTGTACACACTCCTCTCCGCATTCGTGAGAAGATTTGCAGACATTGTCAGTGCATACTGCGCAAAGAGGGCGCGTTTCTCAGCGGATTTCTTGTAACGTTAAATTAGCTTTGCAGCTTGCTCGTGTTTGCTGTGGCAGAAAGTTCATGTTAACCGAATACGCGAAACATTAAAGTTAGCTTTCTGTCAGTTCAACGGACGGATACTTAACGTTGCACAGTTCAGTTACAAAACTACGTTTATGAGTCGACCTCAAATTAGCCAATTCTTGTGGCTAGCTTCGAGTGTTTGGGTTAACAGCAGAAATGCGTATTCACACATGAAACGGATATAATGGTATAACATGATAACCGCGTAAAAACAGTGTTTACATTGCATAAGAGACGAGAGGGAAAAGTATGGCCTGTGATTTTTACCGCTAGCATGGGTTGCTAATGTGTGTGCCGAAAGGACAAAATGATTGACACTTCCATTTTCCATTAGCCTCTCTCTGAGCACGTCAGGTGGGCGGGCTTAAGTCAAATGAACCAATGAAACATGGTGGTGGGTGTGAGATGAGCGGATGGAGACACAAGGTCAAAACATAGGCGTGTGGTGAAAGATATGGAGGTCTGTAAAGTTAAGATATTTTAATTTAATGAGACACAGTTGGGTTTCTTTCAGTAGTTCAAGATCTAAATCAGGACTCCTTACATAAGAAGTATGAGTGTTTAAAAAATAAAAAGTGCGTAGTGTTAGAAATAATAATTTAGTTAAAGAACATTTATTACACAAATGGTTAAGACCCCTCTGATCACACATGTTTTAAACTACAGTCAGTGAATAGCATCACTCAACACCTTGAGCAGATCTCAGATAGGCTATAAAATAAGAATTCATTTTTAATACTTTCACAGACATATGTGGCACTATCTTACCCTATAGACTTTAGTTTAAAGTCAGGTCATGTCAATTTACAGTTTATGGATCTACCTTGTCTTTATCTCATATTTCATTCTCAGTTCTTTCTATATATGAAGATGTGTATTTGAACTCATTTTACCAATCCAATGTAAAAGCACCATAAATCTTCTACCTCCCTCACTTATCTCCGTGTTATATGGTCTTGTCGATCGGCAGATTTATGGTCACTTAAATTCCATAATATCTGGATGCATTCAAAATCAGTAAGTCGTCTTAGTATATAGTATCTTGAAAATATGGTTACATTTGTGTCTTTTGAGCTTTTGGTCTTTATCAGAAGCTCTTTGACCTTTGTCTGGGCTGTGGTGGCAGCCATTGTGCCACGTAAAGTCATGTCACCTGTTTGGTTTAACCATTGTGAATCATGATAGGGACCTACCACATTTGATGCGTAAACAGATATCTGATGTATGAAAATGTATAAAGACTTTTAAGAAGTTTTGTAGGATCGGTTGCTAGAAAACCCGCCAAGTGTCAGAAATGTACCATCCAATAAACTTTTTCTGGTGCTTAATGAACAACGGCTGCTCTTAAAGGCTGCTGAGTGTGATCTATCCTTGTATGCATTTGTCTGTTGTATAATACAGCACATACAGTAAGGCTGTCATTTATTACCTTATTTAGTAATAAGATGAAACCTCGACGTATAATTGCATGAAGATGCTTCCTGTGTGCTCTTCTGTACTCTTCTTTTGAGTAAATAAATGAGCTCGATGCAACTACACTTGTGTGTCAGTGTCTCTCGCCCCAGAGCTCTGCTGAAAACATTCTCACAACATCCAACCCATTTTTTTATTTGGTCAGATTATTTGAAGAGTGATCCAAGCACAGAATGAATCCTAGAGTTCAAAAAGGAACCTAGCGGGACCCTGTGTGAACTTTTTTAGTTGTATTTCATTTCTGTGGTGAGCAAGTCTTCGTGGCACTTTTTTGATTGTCTTTTGTCCTCCACAGAGTGCAAGAAGCAGACCAAGCTGAAAGCCGAGGCTCCATTTGTAACCTGAAATTGAGGAATTTATAAAGAGGACCGGACCGGCACCTCCCTTTTTCTGTGGTGAAACCCTTACCTTTGTGAGTGTGAGTGGCGCTTGTACAAAAGACTGCGATGCACCGCTTAAGGACTTGTGCAGCACGGCTCCGGCCTATCACGGCCTCACAGACTGCTAAAAACCAATCACAGCGGAGGCCAGCGGCCACACCCAGGACGTTTCAGCAACTCAGGTGCTACACGGCACCGGTGGCCGCAGAGCCGTTTCTGAATGGAACAAGTTCTAACTATGTCGAGGAGATGTACTATGCGTGGTTGGAAAATCCCAAGAGTGTACACAAGGTAAGAGGGCCGAGGATCTGCTGGTGGATTATGCAAAGAAGAATTGAAGAGACGTTCTCTGTGCTACTTTTTCTTTTCCAAAACAGATATATAGCTTGCCATGCCACAGGTATTAGAAAAGGGTCTTGCCAAAAGTTTCAAGAAATATCCCAATGCAATATACATTCACTCTGTCTACAGGTGTTGTGTGGCGAGCCGTGTGTCTGTGTGAGAGGTCACATTACTGGGATCTCAGGTGTATTTTTAGACCGGTCACGAGAGTGTGCCGTTCCCTGGACACATTGACATATGGCTGCTTGATTGTGAGCATTGAGTTGGTGGTGTCACACATTGCACATCTAATAATCTTTTAACAATACCTCAATTATAATAACCCATTTACAGTTTTGAAGTAAGTACAAAGTTCAGAGTACCTTTGGTTAATGCTTCGCTCACTAATAGAATCCAACTTATTTTTACACTTTCATACTGGCAAATAAATATGACAGGCTTTTTTGCATTGCAGGTGTAATAGAAAGTAAATGATGTAAGTGGGGTAATGTTTAATACTGTTTGCACTAAGAGTAAATAGCATCTTGTTTGCCTTATGCAAACAGTGATGCATCCCTTTCACATAAAGTGTGAAAAGTGATATGACATTTGTGCTAAGGTTCAGTTGTCTGGGAAGGTGCACTATTTGCTCTAGGGAATTGTGTTTCTGTATACATGAAAGTTTACTTTTTTCCTCAACTTTTGATCTTTTAGGTTCTGTTTAGTTGGTCAGCTCCTTCAATGCCCTTCCCATTTGCATCACTCATTGCCACTTTGGAATTATAAGGTTCTATCTGCATTCTGAGTTTTGACATATTGAGCTTCAAAGTTTTTACATTCCATTTGATTTGTGAATAAAGATTTTTGATTTCTAAATAAGTCCCAAAATGTACATAATGGAAAAAAACATCACATATTAGAAATAACTTGTCACTGAATAAGAATATGTGAATAGCTCAGTATTGACAAAACTGTCAGATCATTTATAACTCCAAGGTTGCAATTTTGTTTCTTAAATCATCATACAGACTAGAAAAAGAATTGACAAAAGGGCTTGTTTTCTCTATACACTACACAACTACAATCCGAACAGATTTTGAAACCAATAAAGTGTTTTGATATTCTCCGACTGGATGCAAATCTACGGACTGGTGCTCAATTTCAGCAACTAGACTGCAAATCAGGCAAAAAAGTTGTGTAATGCATTCTAGCCGTAATGGGACAGTTCACCCAAAAATTGTAATTCTGTCATCGTTCACTCGCCCTTGAGTTTTTACAAAGCTTTATAAACTTTATAAACTTTTTTGAGCACTGAGAAAGATATTTGGAAGAATGCTTGTAACCAAACAGTTCTAGCCCAACATTGACTCCCAAAGTAAGAAACATTACAATGTTACTCTAAAGTTCCCCAGAGCTGTTTGCTTTCCTATATTCAAAATATCTTCTTTTGTGTTCAACAGAACAAAGAAATGTATGAATTTGGAACAGCTTTTGGGTGAGTAGCCTAAATGATGACAGTATTTTCATTTTAAGGTCTTTCAAATCCCCTTTGATAAAAAAACACGTCATATGCATTTAAAAGGCCCTAACATCATCATTATTAAAATGCTAGCTCTTGACTGACGTAATTGGTATTGCTGGTTATTTGTGAATTGTGAAGCGCCAGCTCGGGGCAGCATCTTTCTCTTTTAATAGTCTTGAGCTGCATGTTTGATCAATTTAATGATAAAACACACTGTTTTGCTGAATGTTCTCAGTCTGCCATGTTTCGTCCGGTTTAGGGTAGATGATTCATTGTTGAGCATTATGTTTCTGTTCCTGTGTCTCAATCAGCTCTCTTGGTCGTGAATCAGTATTTTGTCACATGATTTCCGATAAGGGAACATGGTTTTTGAATTGCATTGTGGAAATTTCCAGGGAACAAACTTTTCAATGCATTGTGAATAAGATGGCCCTTAAATGGCAGACTCCCTGATCAGACCCCTGACTATTGAGCAATATAACATAATATCATTCATTTTACACGGCTATATTTAAGTCCTGTGAAGAGATTTCTAATAGGCTTACATCAAATACAGTTTTAAAACTTTTAGATAAAAAGAAATTCTTAAAAGCCTGATATAATATAGACAAAAACAATTATTGCCATGAAAATATAGTCATGAATGCTGGTATGGCGTAAATAATGCAAAACAAAATAACAAACAAACAAACTCGACTAAAAAAATAGAAACCTATTTAAAAAATTTAGCAAAGAACATTCTTTAATGTACATAGTTACATAAGTACATTAAAAGTTTTTTCTTTGAGTAAAAATACTTGAATAAAAGATGTTTAATGTTTTTAAATATTAAGGGTAAAAAAGTAAACAAAGTAACTTGTATTTATAAATTGTTATGCCGTAGAAAGTATAATATTATGGTTTATTATTTAGTAACGAAATTTGTTTCCAAATTAAAAACACACTGAGAAAGTACAGAGACTCTTATTGTCTTTGTCCTGGATCTTGTTCCACATGCAAATGTCTATATTTGGTCGCATGACTGTTAAGAGTATGAATGAATCTTGACTAGTTGTGTTGTTTTCTGACATTTTAAACTCCTTATGAATCACTTTGGTAACACATTCCAATGGTATTTTCACAGACCGCCATTGCAATCACAGACCACTTGTCATTGGTTAAGAATGCAGCAGAATTGTGTTAAATATGAATCTTTACTGTTGTGAAACTGTTTGAGGGCACACTCACTGTGGTACATTACAGCAGGCATGAGACGTTTTCAGCAGTAATTTTCTCGACCACAATGAAAGAAAATACATGCGATACCATCAAGCTAATCAGATTATTGTAACATGCTACATTACTACTGTATAACTGTATCATTTTCAAGGAAATGCTATTAAACCTTTTTGATAGACTAACCCGAAGGTCTTTTTCTGTTCTCCAGTCATGGGACATTTTCTTCAGGAATGCCAACGCAGGTGCCCCACCAGGTTCAGCCTATCAGAGTCCTCCCCCACTGGGAGTCAGTCTGGCTGGACTCGTCCAGGCCCAGTCTCTGGTGGGGGCTCAACCAAATGTGGAGAAGCTGGTGGAGGACCATTTGGCGGTCCAGTCTCTCATCAGAGCTTATCAGGTACGAACAGTGCTTAGGGTAAACCTGAGTGTTTGTTTGTATTGATTTTCAATGAAAATAGATGCTTAAAATGTATATCTCAGCATTGCCTGGGTCAGCAGCTCAAACCTTTTCAAAGGTAAGAGGTTTATGCATTTGATGTTAAATTTGTTAAATGTAAATACGACCTTGACAATTTGGAGGTCTGTGGAGAATGCTCACTAAGCAGATCAAACTATTTTACCAAATGGTACCAAAAAATACAAAATTTAAGATTTTCTTTATCATATTTTCTTATATGGGCCTGTTCCCGCATGGTATCTACTTGGTGAGCTCCTCATGTGTTGTGACTGCTGTTGCCCTGTTTCCAGGTAATGGGGCATCACAATGCAAACCTCGACCCACTTGGCATCAGTTGTGTAAATTTTGACGAGACCCCAGTAGCTACTGGGTTCCAGCATGTTGGTGAGAAATGTTTTCTGTCCCCCAGCTCAACAGACCACCATTAATGAGCCTGTTTTGTGTGATTGTCGCTTTTTCCCCTCCCTCTATCTTTCTCCCATTTCCTCTTTCCTGTTCATTTCATCTTCAAACACATTTCCCACATCATAATTCTTGCTATTCTACACTGCCACCTCTGTCCTATCGTTCTTCCCTCTTCCTGTATCTTTCCCTTCTGGGTGGATTTGCGTTCGGACCCCTTGTTTGTGTGGGACCTCTTGTCTCCTGTAGATACGTGGTCACCATGTGGCACAGCTGGACCCACTTGGGATTATGGATGCTGATCTGGATTCGTGCGTTCCCAATGACATTATTACGTCATCGGATAAACTTGGTGAGGAGTTACTAATGGTTAGATTGCTGACTTGTTTGTTAAAACTGCTTTCTATGTGAGTTGGTGTTTGGATCTTTCTAGCTGTAATTCAAATGGTTGAAAAATAAATTCGCCAGCTTTTCTGGAATGCAGTTTTGGATGTTTTTGTGATGTGATGTGACTGGATTCACTTTGACGTGAAGGCCAAGAGGACTCTACTGGGAAACACTTTTTTGGGTTGCACAAAAAGGCATCTAAAAACTGCTTTTGGACCATATGAAGTTTAGGAAATCCTGAAAATTAAACATATTGTTACATAATGTTACGCTCTGCGCTCAGTTTTCATTCTTTTCAACTTTGTTTTCTGCACGCTGTTTGCCAACTGCTGAAGGATGGTCGGAAGTCAGGTCTGGTTTGGCAGTTGGTTTTCTGAAGTCAAATGTAACGTAGCTAGTCTTACTCTCTCTCTTCTTACTGCTGAGCTTTTCGGCCATACTGACTCTGATGTCTTAATGATATAATTTCCCCCAAACGCACAAACATGCACCTTACAACCATACAAATATATCACAAATGCAGTGCTGGTCATCTGACATTCAATTGAATTAATAATGCTTATTATAATGAATAATTACTTATTAACACACAGAAATCTGCAATTGCGGTGGTTGTTTACAGTGTTTTGCATATTTATTTTCCATTATATGTAATAGAAAGGTCTAATTTGGCCGTGCTTGCATTCTACAGAATTCATTAAACTCGTTCCAAAATCACTGGAACAAATGAAAATGCAGATTGTAGATTCTATATGGGACTGATTAAATGTAAAAAGTTAAATCAATCTTTAATACTGCGTCCTACTAAAATTTATTTTAAGGAGAGTAATTCTCATAATTATAAAATAATAATCTTAACTACGCAGCGCTTTAGAACGCTTGATTCTGACATTTCAAAATATGATATTCCCAGATATCAACCTCTCAAAACTAATAACACATGGTAACCCGGATGATGCAAATCATTTTCACAGCACAGTTTAATATTACACAAAAATTTTATGTAAATGTCTTTTAATAACATATATGACATCAAATTTACAAATGATTCAACCAAATTGCCTGTTCGTGGTATTTAAACGTGTCTTCTCGTAAAATCGAAATTAAAGGTTTTTCATTGCGGAAGGTCTGCATTCGTTGAAAATGAACTAATAAAATCTTTCAATTCAATATTTCATGTTTAAAAACTTGCTTATGAGGTAAGTCACCGTGTAATAGATAGAAAGCTGGCTGTTTTAGAAGGAATTAACCCCTTCATTTTGATACAATAACCTGATCACACTGTCTGTTTTTTTTTCTTGCCACAACAGCCGTTTGGCTGTACATTATCTCTTACTTAATTATTAAAGTTTTGAACCAGTGCTTTAGGGAAATTACCTGGATTGACTGAGCGTTGTGTTTATATGTTTAAGTGAGTGTTAATAGGCATGTTGGCAGACTGTTCATCTTGCTGTATATCAAGTTTGAGCTTTGGGCATTGCCGTTATCAAATCATAGAAAACAGGATTATTGGCACTCTCTGCATTGCAACAGTATGTAGGATCATACAATGCCAAAGGCAAAGATAATATTTGCTCAAATAATCTTATTTGGGAGATAATGTTTTTATTGTTTTTGCCGATGACTCTGCACTGATAACGATAATTTGAACTATCGGCTATCAGCAATACCCGATTGGATCCAGACGCAGCAGGGAAAGCTGTACTGTGATAAACAGGTTGAGAGTACGGAGTATAGCGTGAAAACAGGGAAACAGGGACCTCTAGAATTGGAAATAAAACTAATACTGACAGCCTGTTTGCTTTGGAGACTACAGTCCACAAGAAGCGGAATTCATCAGATGGGGTTTAACATGTTTCACAGGTACAGCCAGTTGCAGAAAACGTGATGTTAAGTTATTAATTTATTGACATATATTGCATTAATGGAGAACAGCAGTATTTTTGCCGACAGGGCTGATAGCGCGCTAACGTTAGTAGCATATTAGCTTAAGTATATGATGTATACACGTATATGATGTATATCAGTATAGTGACGTATGTGTGTGCATGCGTATAAACTCCTGCGCGCGAGCCCCGCCTCCGAAATGGAAAGCGGTTAGAGATGACCGAGACAGCACGAACGGCTAATGTGAATGACATTCTTTTTAATCTAGAACAACATGCATGTGAACCCAACAATATATATTGGAGAAAATATGACAATTGTTCCGTCATTCTTATATGCTAATTTGGTGCCAAGAATTGTTTAAATTATTATAAATGTAGAAATGAACTACTTACCTATTTTGTTTAAATCATACACTGGAGTTAAATATTTAGTTAATATTAGTTTATAGTTGAAATTTATGTTTGTTATTTAAAAGTACAACACATTTTAACGGTCAAGCAATAGTGTTTATTGTTGTTATAGCCTACACTTCAGTGATATTCTACTTTATTTTTTATTTTAAAAAATAAACTAAAAACTATCTGTAATTAATCGTTATCGGTAGGCACTGACCACCTTAGTTATCTGCAAAATCCAACATCGGTTGCCCTCTATAATTTGTTTCTATTCTGCTTTGGTGATGTGAGAGCGACATGCATTAGCAAACAGAATAGTATTTGTAGCATTTGATCTACAGTCAAATGCATCTTTTATGATATTCTGCCCCATCTGTGTTAGTTTTGGGACAAAACTTTGTCGGAGTGCAACATAGATATATAGAGAAAGTTTTCATATGTAATTTCACTTGAAGAGTTGGCTATTTTAACAAACATAATTTACATATAGATATCTTAATTGTAAGGTAGCTAATTCAGACTGGAGAATTTATTATTTTAGTGGTCAGAGAGAAAAAGTATATTTTAAAATATTTCGGTCTTCTTGACTTGCACTCAACGAGGACTTTTTAAAGAAAAATAACATTGTATAAATGTGCTGAATGGTTAATAAAAGTGAAGTAATGTGCTGTGTCTGGGGACTGGACTATATTGGCTTTGCTGGCTGTTTGTGGGACTTCTTTAGCATATGATTTGGAAGCCCCATTGATTTATGCGTTTGGTTTGTTGCTTGGTGTGATGTGGTATCCTAGAGTCTCTAATCCGATGTGTTAACCTCAGTGAGCCTAATTTCATTAGTACAGTTTTTTAGCACTGTAACTTGTCTTTAGGTTTGTTTAGTATTTTGGGGGGAGTTGGCCATGTAAGGGGTTGGGTATGACTAACTCCCAGTGGATTTTCTTCCCTGTTACTCCTCTCCAGACCTTACATATGTCAAGAAGCGTCTAAGTGCTCTTACCATTGGAGGTAGGCCTTGATGACATGCTACTCTGTGTCTGCTGTTTAATGCTATGTTTTAGTAGCAGTTGTAGCTTTAAGTTGCTTTTTTGTTTTGTGTGTGTTGATTTTGGCGCTGTTAGGCAGCTTTGCGGGCACTTGTCTGTAGGGGAAAAACTCAAATGTAAACATCTCTCTGAAAATGAAATTGTCATTGAGAATGCAGAAATGTCTCTGTGAAGAGTATTCTAGTCAAGCTTTACTAATCCTAGTCTTTAGCACAACGTTGGACCCGGTGTATGACATTGTGCTCAGATGGACTGACTTTGTTTCAAAATAGAACAAATGAATTTGTTTTGTTGCTGCAAGCCTTTAAAGGAAAGTGAAAAATGAAAATTCTGTCATGAATTACTCCTCTAGTTGTTCCAAACATGTATACATTTCTTTGTTCGGTTGAACACAGAGAGATTTTTTGGAATAATGTTAGCAACCAACAGTTCTGAAGCACCATTGACTGACATAGTAGGAACATTTTAAATAATAGTTAAAGGTGCCCCAGAACTCTTTTACCTAAATCCCTCAAAATATCTTCTTTTGTGATTATCAGAACCCACAAATTACCCACAAAAAATCCAACTATGGCAGTCAATGGTGTAAAGAACTGCTGTATTATGGTTTCTTAATATTTTAAATAAATTATAAATTGAATAAAAAAATGAACTAATTTGATTCAGTTTTAAATGTTAAGCAAGTTCTATAGTGGGTAATAAAATCCTACAGTGATATATAACTACACTGTAAAAAAAACACCTTTCTGGTCGGTGGAGCGCCAGAAATAAGTTATCTACTGTAAAAACAGGGAACAACATGTTTTTTACAGGAAATTTTAGTTTTGAAGGCTTTTTCTTTAATTTGATGGTTTTTGACTGTATTTCAGAAATAGACTGCAAAACATCCTGCAAAAAACAAAATTTACAGTAGCTGGCAGCCGTTTTTTGCCTCCTTTCGTTTCTGTACATTTGCAGTCTTTTTCTGTAATTTGATGCACCGCATTTCAAAAATACATGAAAAATCTGAAAGAAAATCTGTAGAATTAAATGTTTGTTTACGGTGTTTTATATGCATGTCTGTGCACAAAGAATAAATTAAATAATATTTTTAAAGTATAGATAATGCTTCAGCTGTACTTAGTTTTTGTTTTGCATGATAGTATGCTTTTAGTAAGTTGTTAGAGAAAGCAAGATCAAGCAAAGTAAATTTAGAATGTGACTGTTGACCTGTAGATGTTAATCATTTTATCATACAGTCATTTTCGATTTCTAGATTTGCTGAAACTAATATGCAGAACTGTACATCTGTTTTTTTACCCTGCTTTACAGAGTCTGAGTTTCACTTTGCAGAAATTTCTCAAACCTGTAATTGGGAAAAGGGTAATTCATATGCTCTAAACAGCTGTCCGTAGCAAACAGTAAGAGTGTATATTTGGTGGCTGTTCTTGCGTGGCATTGTTGTTGCAGCGTATAAGTCCGTATACAAGACGAAGAGATCCTGGTTTTCAATGCCTGTGAATCTGTCTTGTTTGTTATGCTGGCGCTGTGGTGAATGGCTCAACACCCCACATAAATATTCTCAAACTTCTGTAATCTCACAAAACATGTTAAAATAATATTATTTTGTGCCATGGTAACATCAAACAGAGAATGAATTCATGAACACAAAATAATAGGCAGTTCTGGCCTTAAGTGTTTTTAACATATTTAGGCCAAATAAAAAACTGCAAGGTGTTGCTGAATCCGTTTTAAAATTCAACATACACACACTTGCACACAAAATATGTCCCTTTGCTTTTCTCCGAGGTTATTTGGGTGGGATGTGTACGTTTGTGTGATCTGTTAAGAATGCTTGTGTTTTTGGTGTTTGGGAAGGGTATGGTAGTGTGAAGTGCTTTTCGGAGGCTTTGCTGCCCTCTCGCTTCGGATGTGGCTTTAGAAAAGTTTGACAGGTTTCTGGGTTCTTGAAATCTCTCCACACGCATACGCACACATTCGCACACGTCTCTATATCATACACACACACATGAGCTTAGAAACATGAACATCCTCTTTGCTCAGCCTCTTCTCTCTCTCTTTTCCCCTTCCTATCATTTATGCACATGGAGCTTTTCTCTAACAAGGTTAATCTCTAACACACTCTCTCATATGCCTTGAGGTGCATGGCTGCCTCTGTTTGCACCGCTCCTAAACATCCACAGAAAGGTCAGTTTCCGTATTTACTGACCTTGCAGTACCACCGTACAGCCTAATGCATGACAGGAGTGGGATTGTATCACGTTTGCTTTTTCTTGGCACTGTATCAGCATCAATGAAATGAATACTCATTTCCACAGATCTCTTCATTCATGAAATTTAAATGAACTTTAATTAAATGTTTTAAAGAAATTCTAGGTGTTTTATGGCTAAAATGCTATGCCAGGCGGTCGACTGGAATTATATTTATAAGTGCTGTTGTGTGATGTATTGAGTGCCAATATGTTACAAGAGAAGAGTTTAATTCGGCATGTGTGTAGATGATGATACTTGGTCCATATTTAAGACCTTTTGATGAACTAACATTTTCTGTGTAAAAACAGTCCGTTTGTTTTAGATTTTTTTTTTTGCAATAATCTTTGGGTAACTGAATGACTTTTTATATGATAAAAAGGGCATTATTTGTTTCTGTATCCTTAAGGCTTTGTCATTCTCATCTAGTCTTGAATTTAATCTGATTAACACCTAACATTCATGTTATAGAATATACTTTTAGATTCTAATCCTTTCACAATTAATCTCCAAATTAATTAAAAAAAAACATTTTACGAATAAAAATCTCCATCACTAATATCAGTACTACTACTGATGTAGCTATTTTCTTCTTAGTTTTAACATTAACTATAACCATTAAACATTGAGGTATAATTGAGACCTATCAATTTTAACATTTATTAGGCTGTGAAAACTAAAAATGTCATTGAACTTTAAGCAATCTTCACAACTCATTATAATTTCATATCTGTGCACACAGAAATGTAAAGTTCTCTAATACGTTACAATCTACATTAAATGCAGAATAAACTACAAATTGGATATATGCTATACTCAAACTACCAAAATATATCAATGTTATAATCTCTTGGTTTACCTTATATTTAAGCTGTCGGCTGAAAAAATAAATTTAAAAGAACAGTTCACCCAAAAATGCAAGTTCTGTCATCATTTCCTCACCCTCCAAATCTGTATAATGTTATTTGGTCCGATGAACACAGAGAAATATATTTGAAATAAAGCTTTTAACAGATCGTGGCCACCATTGACTAAAATAGTAGGAAAAATTGCGTTATACATTTTCTTTATTCTGCTGAACACAAGATGACATTTTGAAGAATGTAGTAATGCAAACCTAGTAAGGTCTGGGGCACTTTTGACTGCCATTGTCAATTTTCCCACTATGGTAGTCAATGGTGGCCGAGAACTGTTTGGTTACAAGCATTCGTCCAAATACTTTTCTCTGTGTTCAAAACAAAGACATTTATACAGTTTTAGAACAACTCGAGGGTGAGTACATTTTTGGTTGACCCCCACCGTTGATCACATCACAGCGTTTGTGTCCTGGGTGTTGGTTTGTGGTCAAAACATACAGTACATATAAGAATCATTTATTGCTCTTCATCATCCAAAAGCATGCAGTAGTGTTAACCTGGGGATGTATTGAATGCAACTAACATTATTTACACAAAAGTATTGATGATGCTGTTAATCAAGTTTTTGCTTTTTTTTTCAACCCCTAAATTATTCCACACATTTCTCCTGCTCATTATTCACATTATTCTTTTCCTATTCTACTACTATTCTGTTTCTTTCACTCTCTTGTTTCTCCTTTCCATAACTTTTTCACCATGTTGGTTTTCCCGTTTATCTTTTTTCCGCTTTGCATTTATAACATTCTGTTTTGGTCTGTATTGAATGGCCACCATGTTTCTCATTTAAATAATGAACGACATCCCTGTTATTCATTCACTAACTCGCATGTGCTTATTTTTTGTTCCCCTTATTTGTCATATTTCTTTTAAATTCCTCTAATAACCCTCATTTTTTATTATTAACCTTATTATCTGGTTTGGCATCCGTGCTGGTCATCTGTTATCTTTTCTATTGACCCTTTGTCCTTTCTTTCTCCAACCGCCTCTCTCTCTGGGTTGGGTTGGACATGGCCTCTTATTGGCTGTCAGGTTTCTACGGGCTGGAAGAGTCTGATCTGGATAAAGTGTTCCGCTTGCCCACCACCACCTTTATCGGGGGCAACGAGAGCGCTCTTCCCCTCAGAGAAATCATACGCCGGTTGGAGGTGATTAAATTATTGAAATAATCTAAGGCTGGATACTTGTCATGGCATGAATGGTTTGTGCACGGGGTCTCTTAATGAATGTTGTGTTTCCCAGATGGCTTATTGCCAGCATATAGGTGTTGAGTTTATGTTCATCAATGATCTTGACCAGTGTCAGTGGATCAGACAGAAATTTGAGAAGCCTGGAGTCATGCAGTTCAGCCTAGAGGAGAAGAGAAGGCTTTTGGCCCGCATGGTCCGCTCCACCAGGTACACACACACATACACAACTTCTACAGCGAATAAATGCATCTTTAAGTATGAAATATGAATACTTTCAAGCCGAGCATTGCTCAAGCATAGCCAACGGTGAGATAACGTTTAAGTCAGTTCTGTCGTACTAAGTCAGTTTGAGGTTAAATAGATAGATAGGCCCGCCAAAAAGTTCAGTCCTGCCCGCAAGATCAATTTTCAATATTAAAAAGAAAAACTACTGGTAGGTGGTAGTACTCGCTTCAGGGTTTGAGTGATCAGTTTACCCAGTTTTCTGTTGGCCCTAGCACCCTCATCAACATAATGTCTTTATCAAAAATTACAAACAGAAAGTGGACCTCTTCATATATGTTCACGGAGGTGAATTGGAAGCCTGTGTGCCTGGTGTGCACGCAGCCAGTTTCTGTGCATAAGGAACATAATATTCGGCGCCACTATGAAACTCAGCATGGCGAAAAATGCAACAGCTTGCACGGAAAACTAAGAAGACAGAATATAAATGTAGTGTTGGTGGGTCCAAGGAAACGGCAATCTATTTTGAAGCCGAGAGGCCACTGGTGCTGTGCTGAAAGCCAGCTATCTATTGGTCTCTCCTCAGGGCATCATGCCGGATATTGACGCACTTGTTTCAGGCTGAATTGATTAAATAAACTAGTTTACTTTAAAAAACACACATACTTGCGTGTAAATTAACGATTTGTACATGATTTTCTTTTTAAAACAGCTGCCACTTACGATTTTAAGTGTGTGGAGTTAATTCACTTGTTCTGAATTGCTTCCCTGAAAAGGAAATATAATTTTTTATAATTTCTATATTTTGATGTTTAATTTGTGTGAACATACAGGACAGTGTTATACAATCATGTAATTAAATGTTCTGCGCCAATGTACAACATCTGTGTTCGGTTTACGACATAATGCACTTAAATAAATATTAAATTGAGCAATAGAATTGTTTAAATTACACATACTAGTTAGGACGTTAATTCTCTATTTTGTAGAAAGAAAATGTATTTGATACAAAGATGTTGATAGTTTACTTCTTCTTTGCACTAATTCAACGAAAAAAGTGAACCTATGGTCAGTTTTTGTAATTTTGCTACGATTTTACTGATCCGGCCCCTTGAGCTCAGATTAGGCTGTAATCGGCCCGCAGACTACAATGAGTTTGACACTCCTGAGATAGATGGTTATTATGCGAAACTGTGTTCAGTGATTTGTCCTGGTTTTGCAGGTTTGAGGAGTTCCTTCAGAGGAAATGGTCGTCTGAAAAGCGTTTTGGTCTGGAGGGCTGTGAGAGTCTGATCCCTGCCCTCAAAACCATCATCGACAAATCCAGTGAGAACGGAGTAGACACAGTCATCATGGGCATGCCTCACAGGTGCAGAACTCTTACTGTGCTGAGGAGTGAACTTCTGTCGTCATTGATGTATTAAACACTTTCTTTTGTCTGTCTCTGTAGAGGCCGACTAAACGTGCTTGCCAATGTGATCCGTAAGGAACTAGACCAGATCTTCTGTCAGTTTGACTCAAAACTGGAAGCTGCTGATGAGGTCAGACGAAAACCATCTTGAGGACGGTCAAAATAGCCTTTACTATTTGTTGGGCCCTAAGAAATGTTGGATTTATTTTCCAAATTCGATTGTGTCAGTTTTTTACTAAACAATAGACAAAATATAGTAACATTTGATTGTATATACTTACTATAGTAAACCGTTCTAAAATATGTTTTTGAACCTTACCAAATATCGCTGTTGTCCTTCCCAAACCTCGTATCTTCATATTTTGTGATTTTTTGACATAGATCATTATTATTAGTCACCTCGTATGTCACTGGGTTTTGTAAATATTTTACCAATAAAAAGTATTAAAAGGTGCTTGTCAACTTTGACAACCCAGGATGCCGTCATTTAAAAGCTCAGTGTTTTTTACATTTCATGAAAAATGGCAAATTTGGACGCTCATTAGTAATATTTGTTTGATATATATATTTTTTTTGATGTCAAAGTTTGTAGTTTTCTCTTATGTGGCTTTAATGTGTGTCTGTTTATGAAACAGGGATCAGGAGATGTCAAATACCACTTGGGGATGTACCACCGGAGGATAAATCGTGTGACTGACAGGAATATTACCCTCTCGCTGGTGGCCAACCCTTCCCATCTTGAAGCAGTGAATCCTGTGGTACAGGGGAAGACTAAAGCAGATCAGTTCTACTGCGGAGACACTGAAGGCAATCGGGTAAGAACACACCTGTTTGTATGTTGCATGAATTATTAGTCATAGAATGCTTTTTTTGGATGCAGCTTAAGTGTTTAATTACATCAGCATCCTTGTTTCAGGTAATGTCCATTCTGCTCCATGGAGATGCTGCGTTTGCAGGTCAGGGCATCGTCTACGAAACCTTCCATCTGAGCGATCTGCCTTCCTACAGCACACATGGCACTGTGCACGTGGTGGTCAACAACCAGGTACGCAGACACAGCCTGATGGTACGTGCTAACAAACACTCTGACCTCTGAAATCCATCCTTCATCTCTTTTCCCCAGATTGGTTTCACAACAGATCCCCGTATGGCACGATCCTCTCCGTACCCCACCGACGTCGCCCGTGTGGTCAACGCCCCCATATTCCACGTCAACGCCGATGACCCCGAAGCTGTCATGTATGTGTGTAAGGTGGCAGCGGAGTGGAGAACAACGTTCCATAAGGATGTAGTGGTGGACTTGGTGAGTGGTTGTGACTTACAGAAAATCGAGATTCACAGTAATAATGCTATAAATGAATATAATAAATAATGTTCTGACGCGTATCTTCCGTGTAGGTGTGTTACCGCCGTAATGGCCACAACGAGATGGACGAGCCAATGTTCACACAGCCGCTGATGTACAAACAAATCAAGAAGCAGAAAGGAGTCTTACAGAAGTACGCTGAGAAGCTCATCGCAGAAGGCGCCGTCACACGACAGGAGTATGAGGTGTGTTGTCTGGGGCAATTTTCATCTAAAAATGTTTATTGGATTACTGAATGATGTTCAAAAGCACTGAATATTAAACAATTTCTCGGTCCACAGGAGGAAATCGCCAAGTATGATAAAATCTGTGAGGAAGCTCATGTACGTTCAAAAGATGAGAAGATTCTCCACATCAAGCACTGGCTGGACTCCCCCTGGCCTGGTGAGTTCTTAAATGATGTCACATGCAGCGCTTTTATTAGATAACCTTCCCCAGGTTTGGTTTGTAGACTTTACAACATCGTTGTTTGATGGTTTCAGGTTTTTTCACTCTTGACGGACAGCCCAAGAGCATGAGCTGCACATCTACCGGCCTGTCAGAGGAGGATCTCACCCACATTGGACAAGTGGCATCATCAGTACCTGTGGAGGACTTCACCATTCACGGAGGTACACTGCACACGCATAGTCATGTGTCCACATTTGATGTATTCTGAAACTGTAATAATCTGCTCTTCCGCCTCACGTACAGGTTTAAGTCGTATTTTAAAGGGTCGTGGTAACATGATCGAAAACAGAACCGTGGACTGGGCTCTGGGAGAGTACATGGCCTTTGGCTCTCTGCTCAAAGAGGGCATCCATGTGCGCCTTAGCGGGCAAGATGTGGAGCGAGGAACCTTCAGGTAGAATGACCAGCAAAACCATTTCCACTGTTGTAAATGTTTAACTAAATAATTGGATCTCAAAAGGGGGTCGGGGTCCACAAGAGACCAAAGCTGACTTCTTAGGGGCCCTCAAGATCAATAATAATTTAATGAGCATTGAAATACATTTAAAGGAGCCATACACGATTTAAGGTTAACATTTTATTTCAAGGTTGTCATCTCTTTTTACGGGCATTCACGAGTGGTTGATTCTCTTGAGTGGATTCTTTTGAAAGCATTAATTGAACAATGGGCAAAACCATCTGATTAGGTTCACGAATCAGTTGAAATGATTTGTTCAGTTCGCAGCACGATCTGAATCATCTGAAAAGGCGGATTACTCCCTCAACTTAAGAACACGCAGAACACTAAGAGCGGATATAAAGTAGACATGAATCTTAACACTTTTCCAGTTAATATCAAGCGCCAAAATATTTTATTGGGTTGAAATTTTGAGGGCCTTTAAATATTGTTAACCTTTTTGAGTCCAAGGCCCAGACTATATTTGAGAACACCTGAATTAAATGGATGAATATTTTAAATTTGTAGGATCCAGTGTAAATTTTACTGAACTGTTGTTTGTGTTGCTGTCTTTGCAGTCACCGTCACCACGTCCTCCACGATCAGAATGTGGACAAGAGGACTTGCATCCCCATGAACCATGTTTCCCCCAATCAAGCCCCCTACACGGTCTGCAACAGCTCTCTGTCTGAATATGGAGTATTAGGTATCCAGACACTCACAGATGTTTCTCTGCAGTGTAATGAAACACTGGTTCTCATTAAAGATGTGATGTATTTCTGACATTTTTCTGTCATGTCTATAGGTTTTGAGTTGGGCTTTGCTATGGCCAGTCCCAATGCCCTGGTTCTGTGGGAGGCTCAGTTTGGAGATTTCCATAACACCGCTCAATGTATAATAGACCAGTTCATCTGTCCAGGACAGGCCAAATGGGTTCGCCAGAACGGCATTGTCTTACTGCTGCCACATGGCATGGAAGGCATGGTAAGACTGTTACGCATGATTCATCTTGCTCAAATCAGTTTATGATAATTGATCTCTATAATTTTCATATTTTTCTTTCAATACAATCACAGTCGTTTATAACGTCTTTTACCTATCATCTGATCCTTGTCTTTTGCTTTCTCCCTGCAGGGTCCAGAACATTCATCTGCCCGTCCAGAGCGCTTCCTACAGATGTGCAATGATGACCCTGACTTCAATCCTGTAAGACTGGCCATACCTGTTCAACATTTCTTTCGATATGCGGTCATTTATCTTCATTAACTGACATTTCCTTTTCTCTTGAGCAATACAATCAGGTTCTGTATCAGGAGCAATTGAGCACCGATATTGTGAACAAATTTAAACATTCCCAGTTCAATGGTCACAATGTAGTAAATTCCGACAAATATAAATTTACAATGGTAGCAGAGTAGCGCTATCTACTCCACACTTTTCGTCCACACTATACATTTTTTATCATCCAACTAGAAACATTATTTCCCGAAAAATTGTTAAACTAAACTGAGCAATCTATGAATTTTCTATTTTATTTCCCCTGCAGAAAATCACTGATGACTTTGCTGTGCGTCAGTTGTACGACTGTAACTGGATTGTTGTGAACTGTTCAACTCCTGCCAACTACTTCCATGTGCTGAGGAGACAGATCCTTCTTCCCTTTAGGAAACCTGTGAGTTCACCTGTTTGACAGCATCACAGCCATCAAAGGGTTCAGCGAACCAATTGTTTGTTTAAATTAATTGATATGGAGTGGTTTAGAACTGTACTTGCTTTTTCTTTAGCTCATCGTCTTCACCCCTAAATCTCTGCTGCGCCATCCAGAGGCAAAATCCAGCTTCGATCAGATGCTGACAGGTAAGAAACTACCCGTGACTGTGATAAGTTGAAACACTAAGGAATTCACATAAAGGGATAGTTCACCCAAAAATATCATTAAATCGCCCTCAAGTTGTTCCAATACTAAATTCCATATTCTTGAACACAGTAAGATATTTCAAAGAATGCGTGTAAACAAACAGTTCTTGGACCCTATTGACTACCATAATAGAAAAATGGCTATATGAATTTCTTTGTTCTGTTGAACACAAAAGAAGATATTTTGAAGAATGTAGGAAAGCAAACAGTTCTGGGGCACTTTGGACTGACGTTGTCATTTTTCCTACTATGGTAGCCAATAGGGTCCAAGAAATGTTTGATTACAATATTTTTCAAATATTGTATTCAAATATTTTTCTCGTATCTATAACAAGATAGCAAAGATTATCTTACTGCAAACATAAATAATGAGTGTTTTGAGTGATAATAACGTGTTTTATTTTGTCTTTTTGTGCGTTTCTCAGGGACTCACTTTCAGCGTGTGATCCCAGACGATGGAGTTGTTACCCAAAACCCCTCAGAGGTGAAGCGCATCATTTTCTGCACAGGAAAGGTGTATTACGAGCTTACACGAGAGCGCAAGGCATGCAACATGGAGAACTCTGTGGCTATCACTCGCATCGAACAGGTAACATTGCCTTCACGTTTTACGAAATGTCTGATTGCTTGTAAAGTTTTAAAGACTTTCTTCCTATTTCTTGCCCCAGCTCTCTCCTTTCCCTTATGACCTGGTGAAAGCGGAGACTGAGAAATATCCCAACGCTGACCTGGTCTGGTGTCAAGAGGAGCATAAAAACCAGGGTTACTACGACTACGTCAAGCCCCGCATGCGCACAACCATCGAACGTGGAAAGCCTGTCTGGTAAACTTTGCTCTGCTCATATAAAGCTGTGATATTTCCAGCCATCTCTGTTTTTACTAATGGCGTTTGTGTTTGTAGGTATGCTGGTCGTGGTCCTGCTTCTGCCCCTGCCACTGGAAACAAGCGCACCTATCTTCTGGAACTAAAGCGTTTTCTTGACACTGCCTTCAACCTGGACGCCTTCAACGACCACATCTAAATCTGTCCACACATAAACAAAGAAAACCAAATTTTTCATCTCCAAATATACCAGACCATTTTTTACCCATAGAGAGTGGAGAATGAGCAGGTTATCCATTGTGTTCTGTTCTAAACATACACATTACCCTGCATGCATCTGCATTTACATTTAACAGGCTGTTGTTAATTTCAAGCTGGTTTTGTCGATGTTGCCCAGATAAGCAACACCAAGAATTATTAAACTACTCCTGTTTAAATAGGATAGTTCTCCCAAAGGTAGAGGTTTGTCATTGTTCATTTGATTGTATCTTCTGCTAAACCTGATTGATTTACTTTCTCACTAGAAACAGAAAATGGTATGTTTAGCAGAACGTCCAATCTTCTTTATATTGACTTTTATTCTACGGAATAATGCACCTTGGACATTCTGTGTCAACTCATGTTGTGTTTTCAGCACGATGATGAAGTTCATACAGGTTTGGAACAACATGAGATGAGAGAATAAATAACAAAAAATAATTTTGGGTAAACTATGCTTTCAGAACTTTTAAAAGACTTGCAACATTCTTTGAAAATCATTGCAAATTACATTGTTTGAAAATATACATTGGACATTTTTGCAAAAAACAGCCGGCTCATAAGAACTTTCTCTCAAATCTCCTGTCTTCACTGTAGGGCTTTTTAATGCTTTCTGAGTTCAAGTGCTCCGTTCCCAACAGCTCTTTGGCTTTAATTTGTATGTTTGTGTTTTCCTTTTGGTTTACTTGTTATGTACTGACAATTTTGGGCTAAATTCAGAATAAGGGAATATGTTGGCACATACATTTGCAGGGTCTCTTTAGTGACAAAGATTGTAAAGAAAGTGGCTAAATGACACAGTATCTGTATCTTTGCACCGTTTTCTGATGTTTTCGAAGTTTAATTTGGAGGTAACAGTCGAGTTCTCAGAAGGGGGCGTTGCAGTCTTTTATGCGTATTTATGAAAACGGCTTGAAATCAGAATGAGGATGGTGTGGATAGTTATTGGCAGCACCTTATCTTCTGTGCCTCTGGTGTCGCGGTTTCGTCTCTGATCAACTATCATTTATCTGAAAATGGCATTGTATATTCTGAGTGTAGCTTGATGCAGATGTAAAGATAATTAAAATCTTGCCATCTGATACCTTGTGCCATAAAGCCCAACTCCGCTGCAGGAAGACATAATAACGGCTCACGAGACTATAAGAGAAATGTACCTGTCTGTAGTCACTCTTTTAAATGGAATCAAGAGATCAAATCCTATTGGTTCTTTACAAGAGAAAGCAAATTATTTTATTTATTTTTGTTTTCGAGGATTAATATTACGCCATTGTAATCTTCATACAATAAACTCATTATCTTCTGAAATATCTGCGGTTCTTCATTTATTTCAAAAACTGAAGCCAGGTATGTCGGGGTAGCCTGCTTATGGAGAGCTCTCCTAGTTCCAACACTACAATTTTTCCAGAAAATTGAAGTTAATGATTTATGTTCATTCACTGTGTCAGTACATAAAAATGTGCAGCATTTGAAATCAAGGCCACAGGCAAGTGTGTTAGAATGTGGTTGAACATGAACTTGGCAGCAAAGTAGATCTCTGGCAGGACTGCACCCTCTGAATCTTAAGTAATGGCAAGACCAAAGTTTTCTTCGCTATCACAGCCAACAGAAGCCCATTTAGAAGAGTGGTGATCCAGGCAAAGTCTGCTCAAGTCAAACTGATATAACTTCTGATTTTCCGGCAACTGCTACAAAAGCTGATCTTGAAAAGTTGCAACATGGGGGGTCTCCTTACATGGACCTATTTCCTCATAAGCTGAGCTCAAATTATGAAATCGATTGACATGATAATACTACAAAAACGTTATATTTGTTAACATTAGTGAGTGCTATGCTTATTTCATCACTTTGGAATAAAAGTTGCCATCAGACACGGATGCACAAAAATATTTTTTTATTGAAGGTTTTATTTTCTACTGTCACGCCATTACGCACACATGTGGTACTCAAAGAAATGTTTGGCTACAAGTCCAAATATCTTTCTCTGTGTTCATCGCAACAAAGAAATTATACAGATTCGGAGCAACTCGAAGGTGATCAGAGAATTCGTATTTTTGGGTGAAATGATTAATGTTATTAAATTTCAGTACAATTATTCTTGTTAGTTTTGTGCAACTTGTATTTTGTTTTTAACAGAAGGTTGCCAGTTCAATTCTCAGTGCCGGCGGGTAATGACTTGGGTCCCCTTGAGCAAGGCACCTTACCCCCATCGCTCCCTGGGTTCTGCAGTGATTGGTGCCCACTGCTCATGGTGTACGCGTGTTCACTACTCACAGGATGGGTTAAATGTAGAGGTCAGAATTTCGGTGAGAATTTCGACCCTTGCCCCAACACCAATGGTTCCCAGTTCTTCCCAGTTGTGGAGGTCTATGGTTCCAGAAATGGAAAGACTAGTGCCAAGATTGTCGCTGCTGACTGTGATCAGTTTTAAACATCTCTACCACTAACCACCAAACCTTAGTCTAAATATCCCTCACCTTAATCTAACCACAACATTCTTTACAGGGATGTATAATCCTCATTGTTCATTTGTCTTTGATCAGTGGCCATGTCCTGTTTTGTACACATTTACTGTTTGTATCGACAAATAAAGAGAAACAATAACTTAGTTTATTGGACTTTAATATTTTTAATGATTAAAATATGGAAATTAATTTATAAAGATTTAATAATGATTATTAAAAAGTGTATCATTTGAACCTAGACACCTTAAATGATGACATCTCATTCTGTCCTTCAATCAAATATATAAACCATAAATGATTAATAAATGGCCCATTTGAAACCGCATTCCGGCTCTTTTTATACATTAACATATGTCAGCTTTGATTCTCTTGTTACACTTGCTTTATAAATAAGGCACTGGCATTTATACGTACATTTGTGGTGTTGTTGTTGGTTTTTGTGCTACAGCTGTATTTATGTAGATAAGAAAAGGCTTGATCATCCACGATTCATTAATATTTCAGTAACGCTTAAGATTACAGCACGTAATGTACCGCATAATTAAACATAATGTTCAGCAAAACTAATTGTAACAATAATTTATCTCTAAAGTACATATTTGTATAGGTTAAGGGGAACAATATGCAAAGTTTGGGGAAAAGAGGAGTAAGAAAAACGATTTCAATATAAAGCGGTATGCATGATCTGCAGTACAACAATCTTGGCTTGAACATACACATAAATAGCTACTTTTGATATTTATAATAACGGGGTTCTTGTTTTATTATTATAGCAATTACAAAACAAGGGGAAATTATGTGTCAGTGTTTAACAGAATGTCAACGGCACATGACTTTAGGATTCATTTTTTGATTGATCTTAGGATTGTTGAACACTATGAGTTATTTTGGTTAGTTTTAATATGAAAAATGTGCAAAATCAAAGTTGATCTTTAGAGGTATCAATAGATCAAGAGCGGTTTGATTTTGATGTTTATATGGCATGCAATTCCCTCATAAACATTTCTAAAATTGTCCTTACTCTTACACCTTTATTCCCTAAACCTTACAAATCGTTCCCATGTATCTTCATATATGTAATGTAGAGGTATATGCTCTTACAGACCAAACACAAAGTATCATTCATAAGGCCATAAATAGGCCAGGCTCTGATATCACGTTAACAAAAACGCACGCACGTCTTCACGCTGCGTTTCCTTAAAAGCGGGTTATGACAAACCTCAATGATGATATTTCATTGGTCCGGGCTTGTGTCTCGCGAAGTATTCAAACGGTTTTATTGGACGGAGGGGATTTAGTCACGCCCCTCTCCGGTAATTATATCGCACAGCGGCCTTCATCCGGTCTTTTCTCAGTTGCAAGCGCACTAGCGGTGAACGGTTCACGCGGCTCAGCCCCAGCAGTATCCAAACGCAAAACAATCTTAAATCATGGCAAACCCCAAAGTTTTCTTCGATCTCAGCGCAGACGGAAAGCCGGTTGGGAGAGTGATCATGGAGGTAAATTGTAGGCGATATTCTCCCGTCTTTTCAATCATTCGGGCAATGCGCAAATGGAGAGATTTTCCACTCGGGAGTGAGTTTGGTGTTTATTAAACTCTTCAGTCGCTGCAGGACAAGCCGTGTTATTAATACGGGCGCGTATCTTACAGCTCGAGCGTCTGTTGGCCGCGCCATGCGTTCATCACCGTATCCGCGCGTGCTGAACGCGTTAACGTTTGCTTTCGTGTAAACTGGTGGCGTGAAATTCGTGGAAATACTTTAGGGAAATGATGCCGAAAAGCCCGGTGCGCATGAAATGGGCTGGGGCCGTGTCTCTATTGTTTAGCCCTGGCACCGGTAAAGCCACTTCTCGTCCAGGCCCAAATAAAGCTTCACGTCCCCAAATAAACGCACAATCGGTTTAGCATTTGTACTTTTTAAATAAACGTGTTCATTTATTTCTTGCGTTAGTACGGTGCAGTCTCACTCAGTTTAATTAAAATGTATGGAAAGTTCTGTTGGTGTGTGTGTGGGGGGGATGGGGAACCGTTGTCCGGAGATTTACAGGAATCCGCTATAGTCAAAAGATCAAGCCGTGCGTAACGGCGCAGTTTGCTGTGTGAACGGTCTTTTACTTTAGGAATCGTCTTGTGGCGGCATCACACACACCAATATTCACACAACGCGTACTCGCTTAAATACAAAATGCTTTGTAAACGGCCATTTTAATTCGACGGCTTCTCGTTAAGAGAACCCGGAAATGTCGCACGTGGTCGTGGTTCGAGCGCTCGGACCGAGTCGCGCCCTTGCGCTGCTGAAGGATTTTAGTAAAAGGTCCAGACGCGAATCGGGTTCTTCTGTTTCCTTTTATTCGCTCTTTCTTTTCTGTGGTCTCGGTGCAGCGTGTCCACAGACACACGTCTGTTTGCGCTATGCGGTGGTTTCTTTCGCACTCGTGATGCCGCCCAAGCTTCGTTTTGTGTCTAGATGCTGCAGTGTGATCATGCGGCTGAATGGGTGACGTGCACCCACCAGCATCTGGGAATGCAGGGTTTTATTTGGGATGGGGTGTACATGTCAAACATGTGAACAGTTTTCCAGAGTTCCCATTTGCGGTTCTTTCATACAGGCTTTACTTGCACCCACCTATACTCAGTAAATTACAGAACACTGCTGATTGGAAATATTCAATCGAATAAATGTGAACGTTTTATTTTCACAGCTAAGAGCTGATGTTGTCCCCAAAACCGCAGGTACCATTTTTCCCAATTTTGAGTTTCATTCACAATCATGCGCTTGAAAGTTTTAACATGTTCATCGCTCTTTGCACCTTTTTGTTTTAGAGAACTTCAGGCAGCTGTGCACTGGACAGAATGGCTTCGGCTACAAAGGGTCCACCTTCCACCGTGTCATCCCTGATTTCATGTGCCAGGTATGACGGATTACGTAGTCTGCCCTTGTCACATGATGGGTCTTATTTTGGGTGTGTTGTGTGCATCTGACTTTCTGTAATCTTAGTTTGTAAGCACAACAGTTGCCACTCTAATCTTCTAACTGTGGCTGTAGGGTGGTGACTTCACAAACCACAATGGAACTGGTGGAAAGTCCATTTACGGAAACAAGTTTGCCGATGAGAACTTCACCCTGAAACACACCGGTCCTGGATGTCTGTCCATGGCCAATGCCGGCCCAAACACCAATGGTTCCCAGTTCTTTGTCTGCACAGCTCTTACTTCATGGTGAGCATATAAAGTGCTCTTGGCATGCTCCCCTCAAATTTAATTTATGGTTTGAGTCTTTGTACCCTACTTGACCTTTCTTGCAGGCTGGATGGCAAGCACGTTGTCTTCGGACAGGTGGTGGAGGGCCTGGATGTGATCAAGAGAGTGGAGGCCTATGGTTCCAGCAGCGGAAAGACCAGTGCCAAGATTGTCGTTGCTGACAGTGGCCAGCTTTAAACACCTCAACCACTAACTTTCACCCGAACCTTAGTCTATTTACCCCTCAGCGCTCCCTGACTTGAATCGTCCAGCAACATTCCTTTCCAAGATTTATAACCCCATCATCATTTGTCCACGAGGAGTTGCCTTTTTGCTGTTTTGTTTTCATCACAAATAATGTCATGTAGGCTTATTTGAGTATCTGAAAATAAAGGGGAACAATAACATTGTTTACTTGATCTTTTTCACGTTTTTCAAGAGCTTCTGACCTCAGCAAATTTAAGGCTTGCTTAGATACAAGAATGTAACTGTATCCATCAAATACTTTGGTTCAGCATAATGTTATCTCCATGTAGGAAAACTCTTGACAGCTTGCACGTGTGTAATCTTAGCTTTCTGCATAATGAATGCCGATATAATGTTGACCTGACTGTATCTGTAACGCAATCCTTAGAGCAGTGGTGCTCAAACTCAGGCACTAGTATTATGGCGTCGAAATAAAGAAATTTCAAAAAAGAAATTATGGCATATGAAATAAAGGGTGTGTATTCAAATTTATGATGACTAACCATATTTGATGTTCCAGCACTGAATAATGTTTGATGGTTTCATTAAAATGGAGTTTGCTGTTGTTTTGTGTCAATTTTCTTTGAAAGGTCATTAAAGGGATGCACCCTACACATGCCCTCAAAGGTTGAGAACCACTGCACTGGAGACCCTGCGTGGACCGGAAATTCTATAATTCCCACTTTAACTCGAAACTAACGTATGGAAAGCGCACCGTTCCTTGAATGATTTCCGGGAATAAGTCAGCTTTACACCCTATTTCTTTGTAATGTTTTTAAAACGTTCTTGACTGGTTGTCATTGAACCATAAATCAAGGGGCACTCCTTAAAACAAGCTGTTCATTTTCCTTTATTGTAGTTCACGTTCATGGCCAACAGAGGGTGCTCGATCACTTGTTAAAGGTGCAAAAAGCCAGGACATGCTTTCTCACATTTGTGTTTGTGACCCTCAGAAAATCTTTAAAAAGAATCTTTGCTTGCATCTAACAATCGCTAACCACCTCAGCCTTTATTTTACTTAAAAAATACATCATGACGTTTCCTGTAACGCTTCTAAGTAATGTTTTCCGGGTTTTTTTTAGCTTATCTTCTCAGTAGTTAACCAGTCCTTTTCGCGCTTCGCATGATGGGAACACACTCCGTGCCCACGGGGGCTGTCGGCTTGCGGTTGGCAGTAAAGGCTCTTCTCGCAGTCGCATCGGTCCAGTCTTCGGCGGAATTTGGCGCGTCCCCGGAGCAGGCAAACCTCGCCCACCGCGGGAACGCGCTGACATCTCCTACCGGTCAAGTAGAGAGCGCAGCACAGCCCCTCCTCACAGTCTCGCGAGCGCACGCATGGTGACATCTCGGGAACTGTGTGTGCAAAGAAACAAACACCAATGTCTGAGTTTTGTGGGTAAAGTAGCAACATAATGGTAAAACATTTCCCACGAATCATGTTGTGTGGAAGTTTGTGCGGTGTACCTTTTTGCTGTCCTCGTCCATCTACTTGAATCCTCATTTTACTAGCGTTACGCTGTTTTTTCTTGGAGCCTTTGCATTTTTCATGTGCCTTAAAATGACACAAATGTAGTTTATATGTATAGGTGTGAGTAATATTTCAAGATATACGTAAAATACATTAAAATAGTCAAAAGTATGGTAATGCATAGCTTTAGTTTAGCAAAATGTTTGATATGACGTCAATACCTGTGCAATAGTGCAGTCTCGTCCATTTTCTGTGATTCCCAGAATAACAGAGGTCCTTCTTCTTACAGAATTATGGGACTTTGCAGTTGTGTCACTCGGTAAATGCAAAACTGACTGTAGGAGATTGTTACTTTTTTGTGAATTCTTGTCAAATCATTTTAACACGGTGAGAAAAAAATCATGTCTGTACATATTATAACACTAATTTTAACCCTAATAACTCTTCCGTTATTTGGTTATGAGTTACTGTGACATTGTCCAAACACATATGAAGCCAAAACAATGAGTATTGCATGTAAACTATATAAGAGTATAAGAATGTGTATTCTTACCTCTTGAGAGTTTGTCATTTCTCTTGAGGACTGAATAATGTTCGAATCCAGGCATTGTACCGTAGAAATAACCGACAACAAAAACATCATCGTCTCCATTGTCGTATTCAAGTGTACTGAGCGCATTGAGAGTCCAAACTTCAGTCAGACGATGAGCTCTACTGTGGAGGAGTCACCTGGCCCGGTGTTTTAATGGTCCTACGGCAATATCCTAAATTGAATGAAGAAAAAAACATGAAAAAGAATGTGTCTTTCATTAGTGGTTACTTTCTGAGCATTTCAATGTTTATAGTCTCACTTCATGTAGGAAGTGTGCAGTGCATTACAGTGGTAATTAAGGCAAATTATGGCCCACACGCACAACAAACATGAAAGCTTAGATGTACCTTTCATGATCCACGTAGAGCCTTTACACATGTAACGCCTTTGAAATTTGCTATGATGAAAAATATGACATCCTTTAAATGACAGTCATTATTTTCCTGCATCAGCAGACTCGGATGTAAGTTGCTTCCTGAAACGGAACAGGCGATTATCATCACCTGAACACAGGCTTAGAGGAGAAAAGTCAAAATCTGTGTTTCTCACAGGACCAGGTGATAGATCTGTCATCTATCTACTCGTGAGCTTCATTACTGCTATTGTAATAGCTACACTAAGGCTTCCAGTATAAAGGACAGAAATGGTATTAGACTTTCATTTCATTTGTTCTATTTTTGCATTTATAAATGTTTTAATGGATAGGAGGCGGAGAGTCGAAAAGCCTATAGATATTACATTTTATAATTGTTTGTATTAAGAAATAAATATACAATGCCCTTATGACATTCCAAACCTGTAGGACCCTAAACCTACATTAAGATATTTTGAAGAACGCTGGTGACTAAAACAACATTGGCCCCCGTTGATTTTCACTATGTAAACACAAAACTGTGTAGACACTTCTCAAAATATCTTCTTTTGTGTTTCACATAATAAATTCATGAACAGTGAATAATAATCACAGAACTTTAAATTTTATGTAAACTGTACGTTTAAGGGTCGTGTGTTTTTTCTCGTGAAACGTGGAAAACCTAGGACATTTGATATGCTTATTACCATTTACTTAATATAAAAACAGTTGTTTCTTTGAGAAGGCTTCGCTATAGTTTCAATGCTCTGTGTGTATGTACTAATGTATGACCTAATGTCCCCACACAGATAGTAATACCAGTACATTTTGACCCTTTGGGGACATTCTTAGGTATTATGGAAAACAGCTTATAGATCATACAGAATGATATTTATTGAAATCTTAAAAATGCAGAAAGGTTTGTGTGATTATTAGTTTTAGGTGTTGGGTAGGGTTAGTGGATAGATTACATCATAAGCCTTATATTAAATCAATAGAGGTCTATTGAATATCCCCATAAAACATGGAAACAAGTGTGTGTGTTTATGTGAAACAGAGCGGGTGCTGAACAAAGGGCAGGTGATGGAAGCTCACCCACTACTCTTCAAACCCGAGGCGATTTACAAAAGCCAGCCGTGTTTACATAAAGCGGCAGCACCAGACTCCAACCATTTTGTATGTGTGTGTACAAACCAAGCTGATATTTTCGTTATGTTTTGATTGCATGATCAGATTTACTTCTGCGGTTTTAATATGTTCTTGTGTGTTTATGTACTGGGATATTTCAATTGCCAGAGATGGCAGAGGGGAAAGGTTAAACTAGTTGAGTCATTTAACATTTTCCATAGATGTTCAGTGGCTGAAAGGATTAACATTACGCAGAAAACTGCCACAGGCTAAGATAAGATTTTCACTCCCACCATCACACTACAAGGGTTGAGATATATTTTTGTAATTTTGTTTTGTAATATATGGAACTAAAATATATTGCTCCTGTCCTTCCGAAATCTTGTATCTCCATCATTTTGTTTTTACCACAAATCATTATTATAAAACAACCTTAATGATTGTCATTGGGATTTGCAAAAATCTAACTGTTAAAGGGAGTAAAAAGTGCTTGGCAACTTTGACTACATGGTATTTAATTTAATCGTTTTTTTCCATTTCCTGTTCCGGAAGGACATCAGCAGTGAGACACTTTTAACTCTCAGAGATTCATGAATTTTGGAGCATGATAAAGTCTCACATCTTAAGTCTACTGCTGACAATTTTGGATAAAAAACAAACCGCAAAACAAACAAGCGATATTTTTGCAGCAATAATACAAACCCGTGTAAAAGATGATTGCTTTAACAATGTTATTGTTATTCACATAACAGCTCATTTAGTAAATCATAGATACTACTAACTACTCCAAAGGATATATTTGACCGAATTAAACCTTAAGAGAAGAAAAAATTGCTCTCGTCTGCCAAATGCTTAAATGCAAGTTTCATTCTTTTGGCTCCTTGAGGATTGTAAACTTATAAGAGTACTATATAATGAATACTATACATCATTGTCGAAAGGTGTTCTTTAATGCCTTCATATAACAGTGTTTTACGTATTTTACGTTTAGACTATTTACTAAATTTGGCATTATATGTTAAAAATACTACCATTGGCCTCCTAAGAAGAACTATTGCAAAATGAAACTTCATATCATAAATATTCATTCTTGGCGTTCATACTGTAATGTCATTAATATGTGCATCTGTTGATTATCATTGACCTGTATTGACAGACTAGAGGATAGGCAGCAGCCGGATGCTGATTGGGTGTATTTAGGCTGGATGAGAGATTGCAGATAAGGAGTTGTTGCGACGAAAAGAAGCCTGCAGGTCAATCACCTTGCCAATAAAGAGCAACAGATGCACACAATAACTGCCCCAGTGACGCAGAGTTTGTGTGTGTGTGCATGTGTGTAGACTTCTTTCAAAAGACATCGGCCCTTACAGCAAATCTCATGCAGATAGAAGTAGACACAGAGACCTCCCTTACTCAGACGATTCAACAAGTGACCGCCGCGTCCACCACACCTGCCCTGGACATACACTCATACTCTCAGAGATTATGCATTTACAGGTAAGACTTTGACTAATTTAGGGGGGATCGATTATTTTATGATGTAGTGATATCAACTTTAAACAATGTTTTAAGAAGCTCGTAATTTTACAAAGTAATGATATAAAATGATATCTATTGATTAAGCTATTTTGTTCTTTTTTGTAATCTGTTCATTGCATGCATCATTTTTACATTTTTCTGTGATTAAATTGACAGACCGTTATTTCATAGATAATACAAATAAGTATGTATTTAGTAAGTATTTAATCATTACTATTTCATTGTCAGCTTTATATTTTCGGGTTATAAATGAGGCTAAGCATTTTTACAGTGTATGTATGTGGTGCTGATTTGACGTGTAATTGTGTAGTGACCGAGGTGGATATCATGCTTATATTAAACCCTATGGAATGGATCAGGGAGAGCAGGGGCTCACATCGTCTGGTGCTTGCAGTCGTATGTGTGGCCCTCTTACTGGATAACATGCTTCTTACCGTTGTGGGTATGTAAAAATAACACACAAAAGCATCAGAATACAGCATAAGAGACCACAAAACAAATGTTCAACTCGACAACCGACCCATGACATTTGCCTGCTCACATCTATCCTAACCTCTGAGCATACAGTACAGAGTGTACGGCATCATCCTATTATGATCCTCACGTCACCTTTTGTTCTTCCCAGTTCCGATCATCCCTACCTTTCTGTATGCCATCGAGCATCAGACGCAGGACCGCTCGTCGTCTCTCACCCCCTCTGAGTCTTCATCAGACTCCACACAGCCCACCTACACCTCCATCATATCTCTGTACGACAACAATACATACATCAGCAACACCAATCTTTCCATCTCCTCTGCTGAACCCAGAGCTGATGGAGGTCCTCGGATCCAGAATATTTCTGCTCCGGGGTGTAAAGAGAGCAGTGAGTTTTTGGAGGAGGAAAATGTGAGAGTCGGGTTGCTGTTTGCCTCCAAAGCCCTGGTGCAGCTCATTGTCAACCCTTTTGTGGGCCCTCTGACAAACAGGTATTATATATAACATGATTGTTAGTTACCGTTACATTGCTTTAATCTTCGAAATGGCTGCTACTAAGGTGAACTCTGTACACAATTAAAAATGAATGGATTTATACATGCTTTTGTGTTTGCTCAGAGAACAAACTGTGTGATGCTCTTTTTAAAGGATTGGATATCACATACCAATGTTTGCTGGATTTGTCATCATGTTTCTCTCAACAATAAGTAAGTCATGTTATATTAAAGACAACAGTGTCGTATTAAGTGTTCCACTAGATGTTCGTAAATGACAGAAAATGAAGGAAAAAAAAACATTGACAGAATATTGATGTATAATAAAAAGAAAGTAATAGTGGAACACGCAAGTGTCCATTCTGATATTGTCATCCTTGTAACATTTTAAAGGACTGTTTCACACACGCACAGATATTTCCATTAAGTTATTTGAAGAAACACTTGGCATTATATATAATATAATAATAAAATATTATATAATTTGTTCATGTCTTATTATCCAAAAAACTTGCTTAGGCATTATGGCTTTGCTTTTTGTTAGCCAAATGAACGCCATACCTTGTTCTTAAGCGAAAGGAAATTTGTAGGTGCAAGTGTTTTTCAGAAAATCATGATTTACATATTGAAACCAAGATTTGGTGAGAATCACCCATTCGGGCAAAGGTTCGAGGATCAGGAAGGAATCCAATGCAATGCTTTTAACTGGTTCTGATTTTACTATGGAAATCAAATGATGACCTAAGGCTACCCAAACAATGTTATTGTTTTAATTATACTAAAGCAAACAAAAATGTCCTCATAACGAAACAATGAAAAGTTGCATTGGTCCAGTAATAAGCAAAATTATTAAAATTATTAAAAAATTATAGGCTGAATATAAAATTGTACATTTTGTTAATGCATAAACCACAGAAGTCTTTATTATCAAATACTAGGCCTGTTACCTTCCAATCCGCTGCCCTGTGTGCTCGTAAAGATGTTTGATGTAATATTAGGCAAACACTGATCTTTCACATCTTTTGTGTTTGTGTATTTGAGTGTTTCATATGGTGAAACTTCATATGGCTTTAGATTTATAACCTGCTGTTGTTCCTATAGTCCAAATAAAATCAGCTCTAACTTGCTATCTGGCTTCTCTGCAGTGTTTGCCTTCTCAGAGACTTACGGCTTGCTGTTTTTCGCCCGTTCGTTGCAGGGAATTGGATCTTCCTTTTCTTCTGTGGCAGGTAGATATAGAGATCTTATTTATAATAGGAATACTGTGAATATAGATATTTCAGGACACGTATAATGACATATAAGTGTGTATAACTGTGTAAAAAAGATTCTGCATGTGGGTTGGTGGGTGGGTGGGCGACCAAATGTCCCCACAAGGAATAATAAGTATACTAAATGATGCTACAAATGCAATGGTTTAAGTGAGGGTTAGGGGCGTGTTTAGGAGAAGAGGATAGAAAATACCATTAGGTCAGGATAAAAAAAAACAGAAGTATTATCCACAAGGATCCCAAAACAAACCTATGTGTGTGTAAATCCTTTCCGTAGGTCTTGGGATGCTGGCCAGTGTGTACACAGATGACAATGAGAGGGGAATTGCCATGGGAATCGCACTGGGAGGACTTGCCATGGGAGTACTCAGTCAGTTGCTCTAGTATTAAAGAGTTTCCCTAAATTTGATGAAAAGTCTAAATTATAAATATACCTAATAAACAGAAATTACAAACTTTAACATTTCATGTTTTTTTTAGTTGGAGCACCTTTCGGCAGCGTTATGTATGAGTTTGTTGGTAAAAGTTCTCCCTTCCTTGTCCTTGCATTCCTCGCTCTTTTTGACGGAGGTAAGATATATGTATTTTTGTATTTCATATTTCTGGCCTGTTACATTTATTCAATACAATATCTTCTCATTTCAACACTAGCCCTCCAGCTCTGTATTCTTCAGCCCTCCAAAATATCTCCAGGGGTGAGTCTCTTCATACAAATCCTGAAACATGAAAGTCATACAGACACAGAGTTATTCGTATGTGTTTTCTCTTCAGAGCGTGGAAGGAACACCATTACTTACCCTGTTAAAGGATCCTTACATCCTCATTAGTGCAGGTGTGTGTTGGTCATATTCTGTTCAGATAGTTAAACTAGTTTAGCCTGTGGTCCATTCTGGTAATTGTATGTTTGCCTTCAGAAACTGATGGCTGTATGTTTAAGGATGTGAAGAGCTAAAGCGATTTGTAAATGAAGCGGAAGACGAGCTTAGTTGAATGAACGATGGCTGAGATTATGGTTTCTCTATAATTACAGGGTCATTGTGCTTTGCAAACATGGGAGTGGCTGTATTAGAGCCCACTCTTCCCATCTGGATGATGCAAACAATGTGCTCACCAAAATGGCAGCTAGGTAAGATATTCAGCCCTCCATGTTATTCTGTGTTTTTATGGAGTGAAAGTCGTGACAGTCATTCAAATGATCTCAACTTCACCCGTGTTTTATTCGGTTAATATATATAATTGTATTAAAGGGGTCATATGGCGCGAATACGAGTTTTTAATGTCTTTGGGGTTATAAGTTGCCCATGCACGTATTAGACACGTACAATTGCAAAACTGAAAGTATCGGAACAAAAGATGCATTCTATCTAAAAGCAAAATGTCTCGTGTAACCACACCCCTCAAATATCTGTCAGTTCGTGGGATGATTTGACTAACACCGCCCAAATGTATATGCAAGTAAGTTGGCAGACCTGTGGGCATAATTGCTTTGAACCTGAGGCGTTACGTTTCCGTCACACACTTGCAGTATTCGACCAATCACTACGCGCTGGTTAACTGTCCAATCATAGCACACCTCGCTTTTCAGAACGATGAGCTTTGTAAAATATCTGTGCGTTTCAGAGAGGCGGGGCAAAGAGAAGATACAAACATAAACGGTATGTGGAAAATACAGTGTTTTAACCTTAAAATCGTGTATACACATTGCATTACATCTAAAACAAACGATAATGTTCATTTAAACCGTGTCATGTGACCCCTTTAGAACCTCCTCAGGAAGCTCAAAGTGAAACAAATGGATTTTGACTACTCAGGAAGGTCTATAATTGTTTTATTTAGTTCAATCCACCGATATGAACTTTTGATAGGTTGGGAAAAGGCTCCTGGTGTTTCAGATGGCATTAGTTCTCCTTATGCAATAAAATGTTTTTTCATATATTTGTGTATCGGATGGTTATCTGAATGTTGCGCTATTATTGCAGGTATGGCATTCCTACCAGCCAGTGTGTCTTACCTCATCGGGACGAATCTCTTTGGTGTACTGGCCAATAAAATGGGAAGGTAATACGTTTCATGTGTAGACAATTATTGAACTGAAAATGCATGTTACATATAGTATATGGTGAAGAATGAGTGACAGACAGTACAGTCATAAATAAGGTAAAAAAATACATTAATTAAATATATAGATGAAATCTGTGCTTACATTCACAAGATATGCATCAGAAATGTGTCTTTTATTAGGTGGTTATGTTCCATGATTGGGATGCTTATAGTTGGCGTCAGTCTTCTTTGTGTGAGTATCTCATATCCTCCTCTAATGCAGTTATAAATGTATGAGGGTGACTATGGTGATTATAACAATAAGTGAATGTCTTTTCAGGTTCCCTTTGCCACAAACATCTATGGGCTCATTGGTCCTAATGGAGGGTTGGGATTTGCAATTGGTGAATAGGATTTCATCAATTATAATTTTAAAGGAACTATAGAGAGAGAGTTCTATAAACATATGGAACTAAACTTGTATATTTTGTGGGTTATAGGAATGGTTGATTCTTCTATGATGGCTATAATGGGTTACCTCGTGGATATCCGACATGCCTCTGTCTATGGGAGTGTGTACGCAATTGCTGATGTGGCACTTTGCATGGGCTTTGCTGTCGGTAACTGCACCTGTATTACAATTTACAATTGAATTACAATTTCAGATTTTTATTTGATGTTCATCATGGCCGATATCATTTTTAACAGTATTGTTTAAATGAACAAGTAACCCTATCAGTTCATCTTTAATGTGGTTTATTCTGTGTTTATTCTTCTTTTTTTGGCCAACAAATCACACTTACAATTTGAATGTATAGGGATAATAGAGAGGTTTTTTGCCTTTGTGTTCATGTTGCAGGTCCATCCACTGGAGGGGCCATAGTAAGATCAATTGGCTTTCCCAATCTTATGGTGATAATAGGAATTATCAACATCCTGTATGCTCCTCTTTGCTTCTTTCTCAAAAATCCCACGGTTCGGGAGGAGAAGAGGGTGAGACCTGCATATCTTTATAAATAATTCAGACACTTGTTCACTGATATGTTGTGAATGTTTGATAATGATTTGACAATTGTTTTGCAAGGCTATTATAAATCAAGAGTGTCCGATGCGAGTCAAGAGCTACAGAACTCAACGTGAGAACAGAGAATTTCCACTGAGTGATGAGAGTGAAGAGGACACAGAAGGGTGATATATATTCACAAAGGAATCATCAAGCCTGCCCGCAGCCCTGATTCGAGTCCTACAAGGTTCTAATGATTCATATTTTCTTTCCACATCCTTCAATAATTTGTGTCCAAATTGTATGTGGTTACTTAAATGTTACTGTTTTCTTGCCATTGTCTGCTTGTAAATGTATTGTTTACCTTTGTCTTATATCTTGCTAGTGGTTTTAAATGAAATAAAATATGTCATAGTTTTCATTTGTTTACTTTTCATTTTAGTTTGTCTACTCATGTGATCGCCTATGTATGATATAGCAATCACTAATATAAACACACACAAATGTATATTTGAATTTATTCACAGCGTCCTTGATTTGTCCTTTTGTTAAAACTGGACAATATCCCATGTGACGCAATAGCAATTTCCTCTGGATGAATCAAACATTATTGCATTTAATCACTTCCATTTCCAAGTTGAAAGAGCAGGAAGTTATGTAAGAGATGTGAGTCTTGATTTTCTAGATTGGGCGATGGATTTAAACCACACATGAATAATAACTGGCTTACACACATTTGTAAGCTTTCACACCTGAGTAAACAGATCAAGATGTAACAATTACGAGAGAATTTTTTTGCCATCTCTAATCTGAATATCCGCTCCATTTAAACATAAAGCCGATATTTGTCAGACGCCCCTTGACCCCAGATGACCCTAAATTAAATATTAACCTTGAATAAAAAATTTGATTTGGTCGTTTTTATTCATTAAAAAAGATTTGAGTAATCTTTACACTTAACAATATTGTGTTTGAAATAAAAGTCAAATAAATGATTTTATTTGAATACATTATTATGTATCAATTAAATTAGCCTTATTAAAACAATATATAAGTGTTTAATTTATGTATAATATATAATTTTATTTTAATTAATTTCGTGTGCACGAAACCCCTGCAATTCCATATTGCACCTATGGGGCACTCGAGAGTCAACTTTCATCAATTCAACATTGGAACCTTTATCGTTTCAGTCAGATTTCTGTATTTGAAATAAAACAACCGATATCATTAATAATCATTTAAATTAATTAAAACAGTATGCAAGTGTTTATTTAATGTATTTACGTACATTTCATCGATTCAACCTCGGAACCTTTATCGTTTCAGTCAGGTTTCTGGGGAAGTGTTTTACAGTTACCCCCTTAAACAACTTGCAGCATGTCCACTGAAAATGAAATGCCTGCAAAAAACAAGTCATTTTGTTGTGAGTGCGAACAATTCCAATATACGACGTGATATAAAAACTACATTTAATATATAACATGAAAATTAAATGTACACGTGCGACGCGTGTTCGCAGGATATGTTAAAAGTTTGTCATTGGTCTCCAATATAATCTTTCGTCACGCGGGTTCGTTTGGTGTTCAAAACCATCGTAATGGATCTGACACACATTCTCCAGAAGATGAATATTAGAGAAAGTTTGACCCCGTCCGATTCCTGTTCTGCGATCGCCGTCCTGACACACATCTGTGAGCGATTTAAGGCGAAAGAGGAACGCGTGCTCATCCTGAAGGAGACCGCTGAGTTTTTCACCCTCGCTCCTCTCGACTGGCTCTTTCCTCAATTCAACACGGATCTACGCGAGGCGTATCTGGCCTTATCGGACTCTTTCACGGGACACGCAGGACTGCCGGTGTGCGACACGGACGGCGGCACTTTGCCTTCCAAGAGTTACGAGGACATACCTACCAAAGTTCAGGCTGTCAGTACATCGTTACTTGCGTTATGTTTGCGTATCCAAGCTTCTGTGGAGAATCGAAGCAATCCACATGTGAAGTCTCTAGCTCAAGCACTTGCCCCCAGCTTGTGTATATTCTCCATCACTCACCTGCAGGAGCAGCCATGGACCAGTGATGCTTCCAGAAACTGTGCTTTACAACTCCTGACATCAGTTGCGGGAATGAAAGGAAGCAGATCGGTACAGGACCTGCTGTCTGGAGACGAGGACAAGAAAGGAGTTTTTGGTCCAATTTTGGACACACTGCAGCCAGAACTGACCAAGTGAGTGGCATCATCATCATCATCACACTATCACTCTAAGCGTCATGTTAATGTTCTTCTGTAATGAATTAACTTCTGACTAGGGCTGTGCAATATGGACGAAATAATCACATTGCGATTTTTATAAGGAATATTGCAATTGCGATTTTATTTGCGATTTTGGTAATTATTTTACTTTTTCAAGCATGTAACATTCTATATGTACTCAGTGCACCAGAAGTGCATAACAAAACATTCCACAATGGAATAACATAGTATTAACAGTAATACAGCTTTAAATAAATGTCTTTAAAACAGACAACAGAAACTAAATTCTGGTTAACTTACCTAAATTCCAAAAATAAACTTTAAAATAGTTTTTCACTCTACACATTTCACAATTATATAACATACTGTACAGTATTAACTGCTTGATAAACAAAACTAATAAATTAGGTCATAAAACAGACAACATAAAATAAATTAAGATGAACTAACCTAAACTCCTGTCATAGCAATAAACAAACTAACAGAACCAAAAAATGTATTGCTTTCTTAAAGGTTTTTTGCGAGAAAAAACAGCATGTTCACCATTTCTGGTTTTAAGCATGAACGGTGACATGTCACCACATTACCCCCAGTACTAAACACTCTCTCTGAAGGTGAGCTGGTGGCCGGAACACAAAGATACTTTTTTGCAACCCTGCTCATTCTTGGAAAATGTATCTGATGGAGTCTCCACCATTTCAGAGGATCTTCCTCACTGTCAATGGATGGAGAAAGCAGGTAGCTGTTTAGCTCAGATGCTATGGCTTCTTCAAGTTGCAGAGCTGCTGGCATGGCTGATTTCGTTTTGAAGAAGCTTCCTAAGGACTTCCTTGCTTTTTTGCCTGGTGGAGGTAGATTGATGTCAGGATTCTCTTTGCTTGTGCAACTTGCAGATTCAGATGTATCCTTTGACATACAGAACAGGAAGAGAAGATCAAAAAGCCATATACAAGAGTTTTGATATTAAGAGATGACAGTTTCATCCAGTTTACATAAATTTACTCACCTGGTGTGAACTCGCTTCCATATCAGACATGACCCTGGCCTTAATGTTTTGAAGTTTATCCTCATCAGTGTAGCTGGTTTTGAATCTTGGATCCAAAAATGTTGCTATATCCAGAAGCTCTTGGGTAGTTTCTTCCCCATAATGTTTGTTGATGTAGTTAAGAATCTTTGATTTTATAGTCTTGGTCAGGTCAGTATCTTCATCATCCACTGCAAGAATCTTTGTGTTCAACAGATGAAGTACAGGTTTCACATAGGAAACACTGATATAGTTTTCACCAGAAAGGGCATCCGTGAACTCCTGAAGTGAACTCAAAGCCTTACTTACAGATTCTAGAACATCTGTGTCTTGCCATTGTGGTACTAGGTGTCTTGTTTTACGGTCAGATGAAAGGACCTGAGACAATGCCCTCTGTTGCTCCAAAACCCTGTCTATCATTTGTTGCATTGACCCCCATCTTGTCGGGCATGATGTTATGAGGGCATGTTGGGGAAGCTGAAGTTCTTCCTGGGCTTCGGCTAACATCTTCTTCTTCTTCCAACTGTGGGAAAAATGTCCCACAATCTTTTTGCACAAGCCGTTAGCTCTGGAAATGCGAGGTTCATCCTTAATTGCATTTTCTAAAAAAAAGGAAGAAAAAAAAACATGATGAAAACGTGTTGAATTGTAAGTATTTCATGCATTTAAATATAAAACTCAAGTATAACACTATACAATAAAAAGTGCATTTTGTAAACAAATAGTAAATGCATTAGCTAGAATGAACTAACAATTAACAATACTAATACAGAATTTATTTTATATAATTTTAGCATTTATTAATACATTGTTTCAATCAAACTCTCACTGTTAACATTATTTAATGAACAATATGGTAAAATACTACAGTAGTACAATTAGTAAAAAAATGATACATTTATATTTAAAAAGCTTTGCACAATTAGATTTTTAATAAAAAGTGTGCCGTACAAAGTTTAATATGTAAAGTATAATAAATATACAATGTATAATAAAGTCTAACTTACCAATTGCCAAATGTAGTCTGTGTCCGAAGCACTGCAATCGTGTCCAGTTGTTCAACGTGACAGCCTTCACTATATTAGATCCATTGTCTGTGGTGACAGACACTTGTTGCTCTTCAGCAAGTCCCCATGATGCTAAAGCATCTTTTAAACCTCGAGACATATTTTCTCCAGTGTGATCTTCTGGAAAGTATGCTGTTTGCAAGCATCGACTCTTCATTTCAAAGTTGTCATTAATATAATGCACCGTTAAGCTCATATACGGCTCCATCGTTCTGCTGGACCACATATCTGTGGTCGTGGCATAGTATTTTACCTGCTTAAGTTCGCATTCAACGCCTGCCTTACATTTCTCATACATTTCAGGAATAACAACTCGTGTGAAATGAGTGCGCGAGGGCAGCTGGTATCTTTTGTCGAGTGTTTGTATTAATCTTCGGAAGCCATCTTTACTGACGATGTACGCAGGCATCATGTCTTTGCAAATGTGATAGCTGATCGCTTCGGTAATTTCTTTATGGCGTTTTGAGCCTTTCTCATAAGGCGTTACGCCTGCAAATGCTTCGACGATGGATACCTGTTCAGCCTGGCTTTGTTGTGTGCTTTTGTTGGGTTCGACGGACTTTGTTGACATGCATTGATCATATAGTTTTTTATGCCGCTGTTTTAAGTGTTGGAACAGGTTTGTTGTATTGCCCCGTTTCGTTGCAATAATCATTTCACAGGTCTTGCAGATTACCTTGCTCTCTGACACGTCTTCTCTCCTAAATCCAAAATACTCCCATACGACTGATTTAGAATTTCTTTTTGGCAGCAAATCATTTTTATTCTGACCTGCATCCATTTTTTATATCGATTCCTCCCGTTCGCCTATTCTGTTCTTGTCCCTCTCAGCTTTTTTCGTATTTTGCGCAGTTCGCATAGTGAGCTCTGGTTGGTTAACATCTTAAACATGCGCACAACACAGTTTTAGTTTGAGTCGGAGTTATAAATTCATTAATAAAATCGCAGCTTTGTGGGATTTAGAAATCGCATGTGCTCAAATCGCAATTTTTTTGCGATTGCGATTAATTGCACAGCCCTACTTCTGACTTTAAGAAAGGTGCATTCAAGGATCTCTTATTCTGTACAGGGAGTGCTGGAAGCGTAACCAGGCTGTAAAGCATGTGTTCTCGTGGATGCTGGTGCAGATTGGACGTCCCTGGTTGACACAGTACTTGGAGAAGGTGTTTCCTCCTGCTTTGCTGATATCCGATGATTATCGCACAGAAAACAAAGTATTGGGTGTGCACTGCTTACATCACATTGTTCTCAATGTGGTAAGTCAAAAACGAAGGAAATTCACTGCACTGATGACTTAAAAGTGTATGGTTTACTGCTGTAAGAGGGACATCAAAGTCTTATGACATCCATGTCTTTTGTGATTTGTGTTGTATTCTCTTCATTTAGCCCGCAGCTGATCTGCGACAGTACAACAGAGCTCAGGTGCTCTATCACGCTCTTTTCAATCACTTATACACTTCAGAGACTTCACTCATGCAGGTAATACAGTCTCATTCACTCGTGCACAATATGTCAAATATGTGAATATTTATGTAAATCTCATGCTACATATATCCCCTCTCGTGTGTCTAATTCTCAGGTTGTGCTGCCTTGCCTTATAGACCTGATGGGGGTCATTGAGAACCCCCCAGCTCATGCAGGGTTACCGCGGAAACCGAATCGCTTCGATGATGTGCTTCGCCTCGTCTTGACATACATGGAAATGGAGCACAAGCCTGACCTTCGTCGTGTGTACGCCAGCAATCTTGTCTTATTAATTGAAAGGTGAGGCATATATAACTGTAAGTGCTCATGGGTTAATTCAGTATTCTCTTAAAGAATTCCCTCAGAAAACACACCTGTATTCAATTCTTTGTTCTGTCTAACACAGGAAAGATATTTGGAAGAATGTTTGTAATCAAACAGATCTGGGGCACAATAGACTTCGATAGTAGGGAAATGACTATGGTAGTTAATAGTGCCCCAGAACTGTTTAGTTTGGTATCTAAACAAATGATCTCCCTTTGTGTTCTACAGAACAACGATTTTAATACAGCTTTGGAACAACTTGAGGGTGAATAAATTAAATTTTTGGGTGAACTGAACTTTTAAGGACTAATTTAAGAATTATATTGAGGACAAAGTTTGTTACATGTAGTTCTGCACCACCACCTAATAATTGTTTCCAAACATAGAAGCCAACACAGGCCATACCTGCCTTGAGGCAACAGTTCTTATAACATACTTCATTCACTGCCTCTAAAAGTATTTTTTTGTAGTGGGCTGGCATCATATAGGCTTTATGAGGTAATGTTTAATATTATGCAAACAGTATTTAGACTTTCAGGCCTTAGCACAGTTTTTTCTATTTTTTGGGAGCCCCAAAATAATTATATATATAAAAAATGTTAAATGCCATAATCATCATTGGGGTAATTTTATTCATCTATTGTTCAAGTTGTGTTCCAATATGTATATTTTATGTTAGGATGGGTGTAGTGATTATTCGTCACATGAAGAGACTAGATCGGGTGATCGTGGGATACCTGGAGGTCTCTGATGCTCCAGAGGAGAAAACCAGACTGAGTATCTTGGATGCTCTGCAGAAGACACTAGAGATTGCTTGGCCACGGTAAAGAACTTGAAAGTAATCTAATCACAATATTTAATCTTCCAACTCTCTTATTTAATTTATTTCACCCATAATCTTCACTTTATTTTTGTAGAATGGAGAGGAGGATGGGATCTCTAGCACAGAGTCTGTTGAGGTTTCTGGTTGATGTCTCATCCGAGTCTGTGACCCGACAGCTGAAGGAACAGCTCATGAGCAAAGCGTCACACTGTTTACTGCTGCTCAACCACTGCTCCGAAGGCAAACTGCAGGTACGTCATATGTTTAAAGGCAGAATGCATGATTCTATTCAGAATTTTTTTGTCATGCTGGTTGGAAATCTCTTCACATCCTGATAGAAATCAAGAAGTATAGTGGTCAAATACTGACCAAACGTTTTGACGATAGCTCACGCAGATATTATATGTCATCAGCACTCTCACGTCCGCTGTTACAATCTAGAGAGTATGGCAGAGATGCAGTAAAAACCTGACTTGCCAGAGGAACCCTCAACTAGAGTAACTCGTAAAAAACGAAAGACATTATTTGAAAAAACAGTGATAAAAAACATCTGTTTCTTGTGGACAGGTATGTACAAGCTTCGATAAGAATATTGGTGTTTTGGAGGAGGGTGGGATCATGATTTCAGTGCTAGCAGGCGAAAGCTAGCACCTTAATACATAATGCATTCTGCCTTTAAATGAGCAATGTTGTGTCCCGTCTTGGTCATCCAAGACGTTGTTGACTTTCTCTTCAGTTGAACAGGGAAGTTTGTAGCTGAAACTGGTCCATTGTGATGTATTTTCAGTTTCCTGCACCTGATTTAGCTGAAAAATACTATCACCTACATTCTGGATGGCATGAGCGTTAGAAATAATGAGTTTTACAATGTATATTGGTAACACTTTATAATAGGTTGTATTTGTCAATATTAAGTGAATGTATAAGCTAACTTTAATAATGAACCATGTTTTTTTCAGCATGTGCTCGTTGACATATTTAAAGATACAAACTTTGATTTTAACGACATACTAATAAATGTTACAAATACAACCTTATTGTAAAGTCTGGCCAATGAATTTACAAAAAGCTTTCCATTGTTTCCTTTTCTTTAGTCTCTTCTACGGGAGGTGGATAATACTTGTGTTCCTGACTCTGTGCTCATGTGTATCCAGCAAATCACCACAGCTGCCCCTTAAAGACAACCATCAGATTATTTGCCGTATTTTAACTAGTTGTGAAGTTAAGAGTTAGCACAGCAAACCTGGTTCTGTAATAAATGATAATGGCCAGTAACGGTAGGCAATATAAGCTCAGGAGACATTGCTATTGTGTTACCTTTGTATTATGTCCAAACTTCCCGATATTGTGTTTTATTTATATCATCATAAATGTGTACTTTTAAGAAACACGTTACAGTTGTCCATTTTAAACAGTTTATGAACAGCAGTTTCAACTAGAATGCAATCGAATTGTACTCAAAAGAACATTAAAGTGACCACTTATGCTTAGTAACAGCATAAGTGCAGTTGAAACAAGTTAAAAAATAAGACCTGTAAAAACAATAGACTTTCTGTTGGCAGGTGTTTCTTTGTGTACATATGTGCATGTATCAAAACACATTAACTATTGAATACAGATGTTTTATAAAGACAGTGCCACGATTTGAAGAAACAGTTGTTATGGTGTGACTTAGTTGAATCCTTATGTAGCCTTGCTTTTCTGAGCCGGTTCTGTCTCATGCTCGTATTCTATCTCCACATATGCCCGTTTCTTCCTGGCTTGCCCTTTGAGTGGAGCCTTTCCTTTTGACTTCGTCTTTGTCTCTTCCATCGCTTCTTCTGTTTCCTCCTCTTCACTGGATTCTTGGTCCTCGTCGCTGTTGTCTAGGTTTTTCAGCTCCTATAAACAGATGATACATGTCACTCTCCGTCAAGTTTTAACGTACAAAACTATTATATAGTCATAACCTTTACACCAATGGAATTACACGTGGTTAAGTCTCATTCACCCAAAAATGAAAAAAACAACTCTGTCATCATTTACTCGCCCCCTCAAATCTGTATAAATGTCTTTGTTCTGATTAACTCAAAGAAAAATATTTGGAAGAAAGTCATTAACCAAACAGATCTCATCCGACAGTGATCAGATAAAGTCCTAAGGAGGGGGTTGTGTAGGATGCTTTCTAGCATGCACAAAAAGCTAGACAGAATACAACCGAATAAAATGTTATTTAGGTCTCATAGAATTCTTGAAAATTGGTTTTAAGCAAAAGAAAAAACAGCAAAATGTATGTTGACATTCAAAGGGGATGAATTCACACAAGATTAACTTTTTTAATTTAAAGAGTTTTAAAACCATACCTCTAAATCGCTGAGATCACTTTCCTCAAAGTCATCTTCAGCAACATATTCTCTTGTCCCAGATTCCTGGAAAATTGACATTATTCAATATACGTGATAAAGTAAGGGATAATGTACAGGCATTATTACACGGAAATTAAATGGGAATTAGTTTAAAGATGATGTTATCTGGGAATCATGAACCTGCAAATGTTGCAACTGGCCAATCAGATTCAAGCATTCCAACAAGCCACGTAATAATAAAGAAAGAAAGCACCAAGCAGAGAAGTTAGGAAAGCTTCATAGGATTTACTAAATGTAACTGGTGTTTCTATATAAGAAGCAAGGTTTCATTCAAATATGCAATGAAAATATGAGGGTGTTAAAATATTCTTCAACCAAGCAATATAGTTCTTCAAAAATGTTATGAAGTGTCCTAACGTCTGTGACCCAGTCTTAAGTTATGAGATGAAGAGCATCAGAGTTTGTTTTTTAAGCATTCATTTCACTATGATTTCAAAATTTTAAACAACCTTACCCTATTAACCTTACAATAATAAATATTATGTATATTTTCACACAATGTTCTTTACATTACAAATTTCGTGCCACCTCAGACCCTCGCAAAAATGATGTCGGATGTCTTAAAGAACACTGTGTGAATGCTGTCAACAGACTGTCATTTCAATATGACTGTCATTCACATTCAGTCCAGTGAGGCCGCAGAGTTGCCATACAGGAGCTGTATTTTGCAGCCATTTAGGTGAATATTGTTTGTTTTGCTAACAAGTACATTCAATTTCTTAAAGGTTTATTAAATAAACGTGGCGTACTTCATTGTAAAGTCTTAAGCTGTGCATTTGGCTCAATATATCGACATTCTTCGGTAAACAGCGTCAGGTCAGTCACTAGCGAATATAAAAGATAAGTGAATCATTCAAACCTAAATTAAATTCAGTGAACCACAGGAGATCGCATGTTGTGAATGAACTTTGCTCATTTAGTAAGACTGGTTAATTTATTGTGGGCTGAAAAATGTATCAAAAAGGTTTGGTTGAATAAAAGTAATGTTTTATATAACTCCAAATGTTTAGGAAAATTACAATTATTGTTTCAATGTGTAAAGGGTTTGGTTAAGCCACATGTGCGTGTTTGTACACGTCAAGATAAGGATGGCACCACCTCCGCCTCATTCAGAGCCAGAAAAACCCTTACATAATTTAATGTAGAAAACGTAAATCACAAGAAAAACTTTAGCTGGGTTTTCACAGACTGGGTCACATATTTATAACAGAAAGCTGACATTAAAAACAATACCTCTTCATCCTCCTCATCTTCCTCGGATTCAGATTCAGTCTCCTCGTCTTGTTTTTCCATGGCTTTATCAAAGGCGTGAATGGGGAAGTTGTAGATGTCTCCATACTAAATGAAATCATTGAGGTTATTAAGGATGTGGCAGGAAAAAGATGTAACGCCGGAAAAGATGTACTCACTGTTCCTTGTTTTAAACGTTCTAGCAGTTCTTTCTCGATGGCATTTTCCAGCTGAGCAGCGATGAGAGCTTTTTCCTGTTAGAGAGGGGAAGAGGAGGTAAAACTGGTCATTTACATTTACAACTACAAATCTCTATATTTACAATTGGTGAGCTACTTTCAGAAACAACCAGTTAACTACACCAACATAAGATCTGTATAAATTACAACAGTAGTTAGATTAATACTATGTCTACAGTCAAGACAATAAAGCAGCTTCGATAAGTAATGCCCCCTGGACATTATTTACTGCCAAACACCCACCTCTCTCCTCTTTTCTCTTCTTTCTACTTTTTTGCTGAGTGGAACCAGTTTTCTCCTAAAAAAATAGCAAACTATTAACATGATGTGTAGAAAAGTAAGTGTGTCTATTCAATGCATGCATATTCAAAGACACATGAAATCAACTGAAAACATAAATCACTACAGAAAGGAACTCACTGTCTTTTCAGCGTGAGCTTGCGGATTCGAATGAGATACTGCGTTATCTTTGTTAACCGCTGTTTGCATTTGTGTCGGAGGTATCGTGGCCAATAGATGAGGTTCTCATCAATCTGTTCCAAGGCCTTTGCATAGTTTCTATCAAGTTTCACCTTAGGAAAAATACACAGTAAGGAGTTTAAAAAGAGTGTCAAACTGTAGAATAAACATTCATGCTTGATTATATTAAGAAGCTTTAATATTTGACTGTGTTGATGCTGGGGTGACCCCAAAAGTAGAAGATTTGATACTTCGAAAAGAGGAGCCTGATTCGACTACAGTCAAATCTTCACAGAGGTGTTATGCAACCGGGATCATGCCATTTGAGGTTATATGGGCAGACGGACACATACATTTTTAGGGCATAAAGATTTATGACAGAAGAAGCATCTTCCGTGGTTCCTTACTAAGACTGAACTTTGTGCTACAAAATATTAATAAAGTAATATAACCAAAATCACTGCATATAGCAAGCACGGCACAAACTTTGGCAACTTGTCAGTCTCTGCACTGAAAGCAAGCGCGTGTGTCAGGAGGACAGAGTGTGCAGGAAAAAAGGTGAAAGGTACTTTTTGACTGTTTAAATGGTAAGATGCTTTATTGCATTCCTCCTTTACATGCGGTAAATAAAGTGGTTCATTACAAATAAAGTTAACGTATTCCCGTTTGTAAAAAAGTATTAATTCTTATCGAGTAGTTTTGAGGCGATGTGATGTTTAAGGAAAATGTCCATTGATTTTACTATGTGGCTTGTGTTTTGCATACATGTTCACCTGCATTTCATACATTTTGCACATTGAGACTTTAATCTGGTTTATTATAAAGGTATATTATGTTCTGTAAATTAATGATTGATTGTTTTTTGGTGCATCAATGTTGCGCTGTACCCTTGTTTAACCACCTGGTGTCTTCCCCAATTGTAAGGACGCCTGCGATTCAACTACCAGTCAACTATAGGCAAGACGTGACAATTCTGATTCACGTAGGTAAATCCTTAGTCGAGGACACCCCAGTTGATCCCAAATTATTATTTTGCTCTTGACTGATGTTCATACCTTCTGCCACATGCGACCAGGGAATGCTGCCCTCTCAATAACTTTCATGTACAGATAACTCCGGCCTAAGGGAACACAACACACACTCATTTTATTGCATATTAAAAATGATAAACATTTGTACAAAAACGAAGTTTGAAGCCATTTTCTTAGTAATGATAAGCTTACCCTTTTCTTCTCTTATAGTAGCATACTGACTGTTGGCAAGAGGACACGAAGACCGATTACAAAGTCCTGTAATGTTGTATTCATTTCGACAGAACTGTTGAGTTTTCGTTCTTCACAAATTTGGAGAAAGCCAAAGGTTAGATTATTCTGAATGATAAATCTATATTCAAAAATCTTGGTAATTTCTACAGTTAAAAGCACTTACTTTACTTTGTAGGAACAGAAACTCTTATTGCCGATAATATCCCATATAACCTTTAAAACAAATAAGTCAACATGATGTTCGGCAATCAAAAATGTAATTTACCCACAATTTATAATGCACGATTCAGTCACTTGAACCAAATTACGAAAAAACGCCTTGAAGCATGTGGTACCAAACATACAAAATCATCAAAACCCTTACATATACTTTATAGCTAATAGTCATAAAATATGTATGTTATAATCATCCAGTCATCACCTGTTAACTGAAATAAATGCTTTATTGTTAACGTTACATATCACACATCCATGTAGTCTTCTGCTGTTGTGGCCGCTCTTTAATATATTATTTTAAAGTTTTACTTACATCGTCGTGTTGCATTCTGACCCCTTCTTTGAGTTATCGCCACTTAATACCTTATTTCAGCCACAAATCTGAAACAATTATTGTTTACAGCCACTATTGTAATCAAACAGTTACCACATGGAAGTTACAGGCAGCGGCCATCTTGCCATCAGTAGCGTAAAAGGCTTCTCGCGAGATGGCTGTCGCGATAGTTTGGTTCTTCCCCTAAAACTTTATTTGTATTTCGGCGAGTACAAAAACAATACGGCTGCCAACCACGTTTTACGTAGCAGAAGAAAAACGAGTTCTGCACGTCATAAAAACGATATCTTATTATTTTGCGTAGACTATACATTAACGTACCAAATAAAGAAATGAATTATTGTGACGTTGGTGATAAACTTAAGGTTTAAATATATAATATCTAATTAACACGCTATTAAGTAAATAAACCTATTATTGCCAAACTCTTCCAATTTCACTGCTACAATTTTTTTCTATAGTTGACATTATAATATTCAACACCTTCAGGAGGGGATCAGACGGTCAATGTGCAATCTGTAACAAGTATTGAAGGCTGCACATGTCACGAACATTCGTGATCAAACCAATCATCACATGTAATAAACCAAGAAGGATCGACGGAATGCTGATGCACAGATCAGTTCCTTTTGAAACTGATGCTTTCTGCATGATGGTCGCGACTTAAACAACTGGTTTTCCTTTTAACATTATACGTCTAATGTTATATAGAATGGTTTCGTTCAGTTAAACAACAACTAAATGAGACAAAAATGATTCATTTGATGTATAACAAGAAGTTAGTCGGTTTTTAATTATATTCACGAGAGGGGCATGCTGGGATACTTACGTTGGACGTTGCTTATTCAACCCTTCGCTATCTAAACACCTAGCTAGTGCTCAGCATAGTACTCAATCACCATGCATGTTGCTACGTCTTACTGACACCAGCAGGGGGCAGCTGCTCAAAAGTAATACGACTGGATGTTGGCTATCAGATTGGATCAAAGCTAAAAATTGTTCAAAAGGAAATAAGGATTGTGAATTTGGATTACATCACAAAATCCAATCTAGGTTTAGATCTGCATCAAATTGTCAGTTTATGATGATCAAAACTTTTAAGTAAGATCGTGATAGCTTTTATTGATAAAAATCAGGATTATATCGATGCCAGCAGAAGAGATTTCAGGAACAACAACGACAACAAACGTTCAATAATACAACTTTGTGTTTAGACAGTGAATGTTTAAATTACAAGCGTCCGATGAATGCCCCTCTCATGAATAGAATTAAAAACCGATTTACGTCTTGCTATATATTAAATAAATCTAGATATTGTCTTATTTAGATGTTGTTATACTACATAAACTTATTCTATATCACATTAGATGATATAGATATTAATATTAAAAAGAAATCCAGCTGTGGAATTCGTAACCATCGTGCGGAAAACATCTGTTTTAAAAGGAACTGATCTTTGCATCCTTCCTTCTAGGTATGATGATTGGTCTATTCATTAATATTTATGAAATGTGCTGCCTTTTTGTTACGTATTGCACATTGACCATCTGATTAACGCATGAAAACTTAACTAAGAGTGTACTTCTACACTGAACACAATTATTATTGCAACCCTTTTGGTCCTTTTGGTTATGCCCTCAATTTTCATGAGAAGAACCCAAAGGCCTCAGGCTTATTTAACATTTTGCTCTCAAATATTGTTCACAAATTTGTCTAAATCTGTGTTGGTGAGCATTTCTTCTTTTGCCGAGATAAGTAAAACAGCACATTTGAGAGTGGCCTTTAATTGTGGCCGGATTAAATCACACCTGTGCAATAATCATGCCATATAATCAGCATCTTCATATGCCACACCGGTGAGGTGGTGGATTATCTCGGCAAAGAAGTGCTCACTAGTTATCGCTGCGCGTCATGTCAAGTTCGATGGCACAGTGGTGGGGCAAAACCTTCTCATTTGTAGGTTCATGAAGGATGCTCACTGTTTCATTCATTTGCCTATTAAAGCTGCGCCAGAGTGAGCCCTATCATCTGTCTTTCCAGACACCATTGCATCTGAGTCTTATGCACTCTCTGGTTTTTCCTCGTGCACTAAATTCTATCGGATTTTGTCAGGACAAATGTTTTTAAAAGAGCCATCAGATCTTCATTTCTTAGGCTCCATCACAAACCGGGAACCCCATTTTTAAACAACACCTCTCTCGTTGGCTTGTGGAAGCAACATCCATGGCATATGAATTTTAGCCCCAAGGGGGTCTTAGAGCTCACTCTGCCAGAGGCATGGTTGCCTCTTGGGATCTGCTTAGGGTAGTTTCACTGCAGGACATTTGTGCCGCTGCAAGTTGAGGTCCTCCCCATTCATATTCAGATACTACCGGCTGGATGTTACCAGGACTCCGGTAGCTCAATCTGTATCTGGGGTTGGCTCTTCATAGCCTTACTCTATATCCCTTCTTTAGTCAAGGCAGCAAGCCCAGCTTATACATTGTCGCTAGCATGTAATTTTTCCCCCACCTGACACCATAAGTTCATATCTGTTTGCATTGTCAGGTTTGTTTATGTATGCATGTTTCCACATGTCATCCTTTCATTTCCTGGGACATCTCACTGCCCATGTGGGTTGTTATATTGTAATGTGTCATGCACCGCCTTTTCAGGTGACCATCCTCTGGATTTCAGAGCCTCGCTGTGAGTGTATTGGGCAACTGGGGAGCTGTCCATATCTCCCATAGGTGGATCTCGAACACGAGATAATGAAAGAGAACAGGCTTCTGCAACCTCTTGGCTTGGGTGTGTTTGTGCATCCCATTTCTGTACATATGAGTCTGGGATGCAAAGATGTCCTCTCCCTCTTATGAGTTGTTTTTTAATTCAGAGGTTTATGACATCACAAAACCAAGCTCCCTGTAATCTCTGCAACCCATACATAGTATCCTTACAAACAGATGTCTGTTAAAGAGAATATCTCCATTTGCATTTTCTCTTTGAAGATCTTTTTATAACTTAAACTGACTTATAGGGCCCCCTTCAGGTTAATGTTTTATATTAACATCATTGGAAAACTTAAATGCAAAACTTTCCCGTTAAAATTTTTCGTTCCCACAATTAAATATGGATACTTGCAGTATAATTATTTTTAGCAGCTATGCAAAATACATTTTGTCCTTTGATTTGACCTTGGTGTTGACAAATTTTCCAGTGTAATGCCATCCTTCACAGCTAACTGGGGTGGGGGTAAATTTACACAACGGAAACATAAGTCTCATTTTTATTGTAAATAGTATCTCAATTGTTGAAACTAGTAACTTTGTATTAGCACCAATTGCATTATTGCTCCTGTATGACATATTGCTTATTACTCCCTGAATTCTCTGTCTGCTAAATGACTTAATGAATGTAAAATAAACGTCCCTGTATGCATGTTAATTTGATTAGCGCCAATGCTAATACAGTCAAATACTTCAGGGACGTTTATTGTACTGGTGTTTTGAGTACCATAACTGGTACAGAGAACCATGGTATTGGTACCGACTACTGGACATTCTGGCATGATCAGGCATAACATATTTGCAAGTTCCATTATTGACATTCTTAAAATTATCTTCTTGTGTTTTATGCAGAAGAAAGTCACAAGGGATAAGTATGACAAGTGGCTAAATAAATGATTTTCATTATGAGGGAAACTATAACTTTAAAAATGTTGAAGATGTGGTCGCTATGACTGTCTATCAGAATTATACTATACTAGCAGCATGTATGCAACATACGGCTGAAGTAGTTAAAAATTATGATTTATTCCACAAGCAAAAAATATTTTATAGGGAAGGTACTAGTAGTATTTCACTGGTTCTTATCAAACTCTGAGATTTAAGGGTTTAAGAAAAAACCTAATAGGCCTTCTATGATTTTAGTACATAAGTCCTTATGGAACATTTTTAAATACCTATTTATTTAACTGACTTATATTTACAACCAGAAAAGCATTATTTTAATAAATAAATGTTCACCTTATTTCACCACATTTATGTTCTAAAGCACCAATGAATCAATAAAACAGAGAACTCACAATCACATAATTGGTGAAAATAAACTGCCAGTTTAATAACCATACAATAAAACCTGTAAATACAGATGAATTATACTAAAAAAATGATCGTAACAAAAACGAAAAAAAGAGGATGACAAAATGCACAACCAGCTAAAGTGGGAAAAAGGGAATTATCAGGAAAGACGATTAGAGTTCATAACCCCAGATCCCCAATACACTCACTCTTGCTGTTAAGCGCATACACACAAACACAGCCATGATTTCATGCAGTTACTCTCCATCAGCGGCGCACTCGCTCTTTCACTCACACGAAGGATAGGGGTTTTGATAATCAGTACACGTTAAATTCACAAAGAAAATTACTGGACCTGTTTTAACGTCAGCATAAAACCCTGTGAACCAACCGCAACCCCCCCAGCCCCTGGTGTCTGCATCGGTGGGCTTCTCTGAGCATCTTCCTGTGGACTAGGCTCATGCTGATCATCATACAGAAGGTATGGGGAGCAGGGCTGGGAACTGAATGGAGAGGCGTGGATGGTGTCAGGTGGAATGAGGTGGGATGGTTGGTGGAAGCCATTTGTGTATTTAAGATGGATGTGTATGGGTGTTTGGAGATCAATTTTGTCTCCCCTAGTTCTCGCCATCTCCTGCTTCTGCTTCGTCGGCCTGATTTTCTGACGTCCAAAGCTGCAGGTATAACAAGGAACAATCATGCACCCAAAAAGAAATACACAGAAATAAACGATAATTGGTGGCGAATGTAAGGAGGATTACTTACAGTAAGGTTGTCCCTTAGAAGCTGCATGATCAAGGTGCTGTCTTTGTAGGAATCCTCATTTAAAGTGTCAAGCTCAGCAATGGCTTCATCGAAAGCCTGCGAAAAAAAAAAAATGTCTATTTTTCATTTGTGCTGAACGAGTGAAAAACACACTGGTGTTGCAAAAATTATGACAAGAAGTTTAACATTTACAAAACTACTACTATATGTTCCATTTATACACAATGTTTAAGAAATGTTTTAAGTACAGAATCAAACAAGCACCAACCGTTTTGGCAAGATGACAGGCCTTCTCAGGAGAGTTAAGGATCTCGTAGTAGAAAACAGAGAAGTTGAGGGCAAGACCCAACCGTATGGGGTGTGTGGGCTGCATTTCCTTCTTACTTATCTCAAAAGCATCCTGGTAAGCCTTCTGAGAGTTATCAACTGTGGCTGAGAAAAGAAATGAATTGATCTGTTCATTGTTGTGATAAACAAATGATTTGATTTTTGTGATATTGGATCGTTTTTTAATAACTAAATGCATTAAAAACATGATAGTCACTGTGAAATGTTCTATATTTTTTTCCAGCCCTGATAGACAGATCTGACACCTATTTGCACGTTTTTCAGTTTAGATATAAACAAAGAAACTCTACATTTCACTTACTGGTTTTTTCTTCTCCAGATGCAACCTCAGACAAGTATCTAAAGTAGTCGCCTTTCATTTTCAGGTAAAACACCTTGCTCTCTGGCTGAGAAGCATTGGGAATGAGGAACTTCTCCAGTAAACCCTATTAAAGAAAGCATGGGAATATTATGATGGCTCGTATGAACAAATGAAAAGGCAGGTTTCAGACAAAAATCACAAAAGCTCAATGTTGAATCGAACTAAAACTTTACACAAGCTTCAAAATATGAATTTGTTGTAATTGGGATGAAAGATCAAAAGAACAGATTGCAGATACCAGCACGTCATTGCAGATTTCCTGCAGTTCAGTCTCGATCTTTTCACGATACTCGCGTGCCATCTTCTGTTTGTTCTCGTTGCCCTCTGTCTTCTGCTCGATGCTCGAGATGACGCGCCAGGAGGAACGGCGGGCACCCACCACGTTCTTGTATGCCACAGAAAGCAGGTTGCGTTCTTCATTGGAAAGCTCCACACCCCCCTCGGTCACAGCCTTCATAGCTCCAGCCATGTCATCATAGCGCTCTGCCTGCTCAGCCAGCTTGGCTTTCTGCACCAGGTCAGTCTTGTCCATTTTAGACTGGGAATGAAATAAGAGCAGATATTAAAAATGCAGAACCATACCACTGGACTTCAGTCTGATGATATCTGAAGATTAAATCATTGGCATGAGGGTGGGTAAATTATGAAATTATTTTCAGCTGCACTATTCCTTTAATGCTTATTTCCACGTTTAAATACGAATAGACAACATTACTTGAGGTGCATGATGTGAGAACAACAATAAACCTTGATAAACATAAATGTGCACGTTTCTGAAACAAAAACAGAAAAAAACATCTGTATTCAACGACGTGCTAAAATAATATATGATATATAATAAATATAACACATCCACAGCTCTAGCAATATGCTCACATGCTAATTTTTAAATAATTCATATGAACAAGAATTATTTTTCTCGATCGTGACGCTATTCGATTTAATTCAACTGCAGGCTACGATGACGTTAGCAAGCGGGCTAACCATGTACCCTATCATTGAATTCGCCGAAATTACGTAAAAGTTATCGACATTGTATGTAATGTTGTTAATGTTTCTTTATCATTAAACACAAGAGGCCGACTAGAAGTTGGACATTTCATTGTAATGATTAACCGTGTCTGGTTAGACGTGCGAGGCCCGACGAACGCCTAGAAACTTGCTAAATCCCTCTGCTGCCCGCAGGAACGGAAGACAAGATCATTTTACATGAAAAATAACACAAATACGTCGTTACACAGGCAAAATATGTTATTGGAGGTATAAGGGGGCTAACTCACGTTCTGAAGGGCGTTTACTCCGGATTTATTCGTTAAGAAAGGTACAATTTGGATCCCCGTCCTCCGCCTGGTTGTTCAGTTGTTCAGGGTAGCACTACTTCCGCCAAGCGTGACACTTCCGCTTCCTGCTAAGCGCAAGCCAGTCCCCTCGAAACTTTTTTCTAACGTGACAAGTTTATTAGATTTCTTTTAGATTATGTTCATGTCCAGTTTAATTTATGTTAGGATTGACAAATTGATTGTCTATTACAAGCATGCAAGACCATTGCAACGATTTATCTTATGAAATAGTGAATCGGGTGTTAAAGGACCTATTTGCTATGTGATGATCCTGAAACTTTTAAAAATGTATCCGATATACATGACATAAAGTAATATAAAAACAGAGGACATTGAGGGTCATGGAACAGGTGGCCACAACTTTTATATGAACGCTATTATTCAATGGACAGTTAACATTGATTTGCTTAATGTAAAGTAGTCATACTTTTATTATAGTATCATAGTTGATAATATTTTGTAAGATTATAAGTAATAAGAGGACATGTAAAAAAAAATGTGTTGAAATGTTTTTAGTTGTTTATCGCCATGAGTGCAGGAAAAGCAGTGGAACGAACTACATCCATGACACCAGAGGTTGTGACACGGAGAGCATAGTCATGTTTATGTCCAGGGGAGAGATCAACCAGGTCACAACTCAACCGGGTTCATCGTTTCTGGGGGGACTCACAATATCACACCAGGTGTAAAGTTACCAGCATAATACAAATAAATGCACAAAATCTTGATATTTGTTTATTTTTATTTCAAAAAATGTCAACCAAAAGCCTTTACTTTTACTTTAATCTAGGAACTGTAAAACATGCCCAGACATCTCCTGCCCCAAAACATTTACAATAAAGAAAACACAATCTGTTCTTTTCTGTTTAACTAAATAAAAACTTTTATTTTCTAGTGCTCAGAGGAGATTCACACTTCTGTTGAACTCTCAAAACAAAATCAACAGACATTCTCCATGTGCATTAATGTACCCGTTAAAATGTATTTCGAGTCAGATAAAGCAAGCTCACTTTCTAGAAGTGTAAATGAGAATAGTAAATCACATCTTCAAAGATCTGTACTATTTCCATCCAATAATATCCTTGCATATTTCTCTGAAATATAAACACTGTTCTGCGAGGGTAAATCTGCTTTAGTGGCTGAAGCAGAAAAACGATGCATAATATTTCAAGAGGTGAGTAGATAAACAGAACAGGCAAGGCAAAGATTCACACTCAATTATATTCATAGAAATTACATCCCAAACTTTAAAACAGTTTATTCCAGAGATCCACAAACTGGATTAGTTCACCCACTTCAGAGGGCAGAAGCGAGGATGGTTTGAGCCTTGTTGTCAGCCAGAGAGGCAGAGCATCGCTGTGGGCAAGAGACCAGAACATGAGGGTTGCATTAATTGGCTTTGGCTCGAAGCTGAGCTCTTTTTCCAGTGACGGCCTGGAAACCGGTCTTGATGCTAGCTACAGAGCAACGAGAGTGACAGGTTTCACACTGCAGGAAGTAGAGACGCGTGTCCTTCTGCAGAATTGTATCCGGTGAGCGGCAGGTATGACAAGTCACATATTCCTCTGTGAGAACAAAGCCTGTTGTTAGGAACAGCAGTATTCTAGCTTTCCACCGCACTTAGTTTGCCGAGCATACAACAATGCTTTGTTCTTTATAAACCAAGAAAAATTCTAACATTTCTAGAATTGTCCCATTGGCAAAGTAAGTTAGTTGTGGTGTTTGTCCAGTCATATAAGAGGACCAGTACTGACTAGGGATGCACTTTTATAGATTTTTCATGGCCCATTCCGTTTTTTCTTTACAAGCAAACAGGCCAAAACCGATTTCCGATTTCCTTTAAGAAACAAACAAGAAAAAATGAGAGTATACATAAACAACATGTTTATTTGGTATTTAAAAGGCTATTAAAACAATAACTGTAACAGTCTGAAATTAAAGACTGCACAATAAGCACATTCAATCCAAAGATGGTACAGATATTTAGCATCAGCATTTTGCTTTTCTTTTATTGGGTTGAAACTACATAAAACTGGCCTCTAAAAATGAATACATCAACTGTATCCATGTGAAATTGACAACTTCAAAGTTCAACAATTTAAGCAACACAATCAACACAATATCAACAACCCGAACAAAGATGTTTGTTTTTTAATTTGTTGAAAGAAAAAGGGCTTTCCAAGTTAAAGTAAATTAAACCGAAGTATATAAATAAATTATTCAAAAATGATAAATCAAATAAAGTTTAGTGCTACAGGAGGTGCTTTTTAATCAAAGTAAGTCATTTTAATGTAAAATAAAAAGAATCATCCATAACAGAATTTAAGTTTATTTCTGGCTTTTAAAAGTGAATGCACGTACTTCTTTACAAAAAGATCCATTTCAACTTTGTCACAACTACGTCTGTTTCGTTTGTCATCCAACACGCGAGAAGCTGAGCTAAACAAAGGTCCGCTGTCCATGCTTGTGCAAGGCGTGGACAGGTATGCTCTCGCAACTTCAGCGAGTGCAGGAAAGTATTTTTGTGCCAGTACACCAACAGCTGTTCGCTTCTTGGTAGCTGTGCTTTAGACAGATAGCTCTGCAATTCCAGTGCTGTGCAGCTGCCTATGTCCGCAATCACTTCAGAATTTTCTTCTGTATTTCACCATGCAGTGCCAACAATGCACTTGCTCCGTGTGGCATTTTTCCAGCTAACGCTCTTCCTTCCCTTCAGCGTTTCTGGTCTCTTTCTTGTGCTGGTGAAATATCGATCCTTGTACCTTTTGATAAAAAAGATAACATTCTGTTAGAGCCTATCTCTTTTATTTTTACATTTATATATATTTTGTTTAATAGTTACCTTGGAACGAGAGTCGTAGCCAGACAATACAAGGGGCTCCTGTTCAATATCGCAGAATCTTTTCTCAACTGCTTCCAAAAAAGCGGATTTGAAAGTTAACGCTATGATCCGTTTCAGCGCTATTTCTTAGGAGACGTTTCAGTGCAACGATTGAGGGAATGACATCTGCTGCAGTCACAGTGGAAAAGGGGGGTTTCTTTTGTAAGCTCCTCAAATGGTGCAAGAAGAGTCAATATATTCTTGATTAGACCCCATTGGTACGAAGTGAGGGTAACAGGAAATCCAAAGTCTGCAGCATATGCCCCCAAAGCATGTTTCAAGTCCTAAGCATGTGGCCAAAAGCCATGGCAAGCGCTGATGCTGTATGGGAACCAGAGAATTCTTGTGCAAGTAAGAGAACTTTATGAAGTTGGAAATCAGCATCAATATACTGTCCCGTCAGACTGAGCATAGATATGGGGCTCACATCAGCACTCCATATATCGGTTGTAAAACTAATGAATCTGACGGCAGCATAAAGTAGACTGTGAACATGGGAAGAAACGGCAGTGTGTATCACGGATACATGTGCTCCATTCATCTGCGAAAACATTGGTCTTCTACAACAGATCCAGTACAACAAATTCTGTTACTTTTTTTGTAAAGGCTTGGGTTTTTGGATGGTTGAGTAAGGGATGAAGGTTTTGTCTGTTTTGCATCATTAACAGATTTTTGGTACTCATCGTGTTCTTTCAGATGGTGAACTTTTAAATGTTGGATCAGGATTGTTGTACCGAATCCCTCCACAATTAACTTGTCCTTTGCTGACAAAGCAATCTTCACGTCCTGCTCACAGACTTCTAAATACTTCCACACAAACGACATGTTCGAGATTGATTCAAATGTAATCTGTGTATGCGGCCGTTGACGCACTTCCGTAACAAAATATGATCGGTCAACAGGTGCATCCCTAGTACTGACTGCTGTTATAATACAGTTTTTGCATAATCACAGAATTGAAGCAATTGGGGAAAATCATATTGTACTATTGGTGTGTTTACATAGCTGACAATGTGTAGAATATTTCCTAAGTAAGTCAACCTTTTACTTTGTGCTTGTATTTGCAAAATACAAAATCTCTGTGACTTACTTATATATCTTCTCAAAACATTCTCTATTTGTTTCTGTTGAAAGCGTCCTTTGATCACAAGCTGGTTATTTCCATCTATCGACCCACTAAAAAGAGCAAACAAAATTACTTTTCCACCATTAAAAAAACACGCAATTAAACAACGGAATTTAAAGGTTTACCTTGTTCCTAACTCAGCTAACAGGAATGCCAAAAGATGCTTGGGCTGCCGATGCAACCTGCAGATACAAAAACTAATGTAATAGCAAAAAGGCCAATAATATTGAGAAGTAAGGCCTGCTAGTTAAGTTTACATATACAGCCACGGAATTTTTCAAAATTATTTTCAGTTTTTCGGAATTTACTATTTATAGGTACGTGTGTTTCTATTTGCATTTATTTGCAGAAAAATAGTTTCAACCAAACTTTTAGTATAAGTTTGCAGTTATTTGTCTTTATATAAATGTAAAAGTTTGGACTCACAGTTTGCATATGTCAGTAAAGTTGACAAAAGATGTTTTCTTGGTCCCAACTCGGACCACCTGAGGAGGCTTCATCACAAACTTTCTCTTCTCACCCGCCACCATATCAGGATTCTTCTCCCTCATGATGTTAAACACTCGGCTTAACAACTGTAAAAGGACACAGAACAAGGTTAAAGCAAACCTACATCTAGATGTCTTGAGCTAAGAGATGTGTGCGAAAGTAATTTCTGTCTTGGGTATTCTGCTTCGAATTATTATCATACCTCATCATATGTGTAGTCTCTCTCTGAACCTGACCATGCTGGACCCGACAGTGAGATGAACGTGATGCCATCAGTGTTTTTATCATCCTCAGTGACTATAAATAATTCAGTAATTTGGAGTTCAAATCACATCCATACATGTTTCAAAGCACCACTGACCATTATAATCTGACAAACTACTACTATTTATTTTTACTGATATTAATCAAATAAAAACAAATTGTGTCTATCTTCATACCATCATCTTTTTCAACAGTGTCATTTTCTTCAACAAATTCCACTTTTTTTGGTTTCTTTTTCTTAGCTGGTAGCATCAGGTCCAAATCCTCTTCCTCCATCATCAACTCTTGTTGTTCACCTTCGATTTTCAGCTCCTAGTAACATACAATCAAAATGAGGAGTCAATGGAATAGAAAATCTGTCAAATCGATTTTTGAAAACCACGACAGCTGTTCACAGCTGTATTGGTGAATAACTAACCTTAATGCCTTCTTCAATGTCATTATCAAACACTTTCTTCGGCTTCTTTTTCTTTTTCTTCTGATTAAAGAAATTCAGATCGTCCAAATCATCCGAAGGCTCTATGGAGAAAAACTGTGGTGTAAATTGTCACAGTCCAAACCTGCTGTCATTTTCATGGTTCTGATTCAAATGCATTTAAATCGCTGCACGATAACATCATCGGTCCTCTCACCCTTTTTCTTAAACTCATCTTCATCTGGCTCCATTTCTCGTTCCTCTCCTGCTTCAGGCTCAACCTCACCCTGTTCAGCCTGCTGGACATCCTCTCCAAGTCCATCGCCATCCTCATCCAGCATGAAGGGCTTCTTCTTCTTCTTCTTCTTCTTGGTTGTAGTAGGGTCGAATAAAATCTATAATAAAGCACCATGCTTATTATTACATAATAAAGCACCATGCTTGTTTGCTCAACGTGCAGAAGGAAGGAATGCTTGCACTTCTAAACTGCATTGTGTTTCCATTTATACAATATTAAATACATAACGCAATTATTATCATGTGACACATTCTGTGTATTTCAAAATAAAAAACACGTAGTTTTATATGAAACAGACTGCACGTGAAAGTCAGCAGGATTGCAACTGGCGAGCTTTCTCACAAGCTCAGTCTGAATATTTCAAGACGGCTGAGAAATTGAGAATAATGACAAAAAACAGGAATAAAACGCCACAGTACCTCGTCTTCTGACATGATGGTAGTGTAGTTTAATTTCAAACACACGACATACAGCAGTCACTCTTGCATCAGCGCAGGAAACTTAGAGGGCAATGCGCATGCGTGCTCCCGCCGACGGGTGATTGCGTCACGAACACGACAAGTTATAGAATGCGACTATCCTTGGGTCAGTAAAGGAGAATTTTGTATGCATGGAGACCAATATTTAAACTGTGAACTTTTGTATTTGTAATTTGCAAATGTAATGATTCTCGTGGCTTAATTAAGTCATTGTTGTGAATTCGATGTATGCACTATAAAGTCACTTTAAATATGATGTCTATCTATGTGAGGCCATATCTGTAATTGTATAATGCTTTTAAATAAAAACAGGCAAACAAATGATTTTATTTGCAGAAGACAGCAGCGATGCACTTTATTAAAAGGGGAAACTCATCCCACACTTGGGATAGGGAAATACAGAACAGGGGGCTTTTAAAGGCATCGCAGACAACAGAAAAAGTTGAAGTATATTATACTAACTAGCTGCAATACGTGTATCATGCCCAACTTATCCAATAGATCTCAGTATTCAGGTATCTGTTATATACAGTCACTAAGGCACATAGCACAGCAGACACATCCGTACTCAAATTTCATTCTGGGGGTAAGAGTGAACGATATACACCACAGAAAGACTGACAACACCAGAAGGAATCCAAAAGTTTAATGATCTCTCAAGTAAAAGCCATCTAACATACAAATGTGCACATATGCAACTTATGTCTCAACCTGAACAGAACAGATACAGCATTTTTCAAAATAAGTACGCTCTCAAAAGAAAAATGTAATATATATTTTAATTTTTTAACAAGTACAACCACCCACTGCCGGATTAAAATCGTCAGCACATCAATGTATAAGGCTAGAAAAAGCATAACAGGAGACACCTGCCATTAACTGGTTAATTTTCTTTAACAATTTGGACTTAGCACCAAACAAAACATGATGGGCTGTCGATTGGGAAGTACTAAATACGATTGTGATCGAAGATATAAAGATATAAAATAACCAAGTACCAATTCCATTTTGTCAGATGATTAGGTCAGCGTGTTTTCAAAGTGTTGAGAATTTAAATACATTCTATAGGGATAGTTATAAACCACAACACATTGTTTAAATAATCATGACCAAATATTTTAGGGTAACCTCACATTTTATGTAATCAGATTGCATTGTCCGGTTAACTTTGAAACCTTTCATATCCATTTAAGTTCGTAACTCTTGTTTTTCTGGACTTCTTTTAGCCACACTGCTATTTGTTTTGTAGTGTTGACCCTCTGAAGGTGCTCAGGTTTGTGTATACAACCTAACCACGACAAGCAAGAGAGTCTTATCAGTCTGGAGTCAGTTTACATTGCCCATGCTTTAAGTTCTTCCATGTCATCCTCATCCTCCTCTTCTCTCTTTTTTGGGGCTGGAGGGACACAAAGACAGAAGGTTATAAAGATTTGGTGTTATCGTATATGCAACTATTTTAATGTATTTTTAAGTGAGTGAGTTTAATATAGCATGACTTCCCCGACTGATTTAATTAATATGCATTCAACAATTGATAATCAAAGGCCGATCAAATAAGTATTCAGTACCATTGTCTTTAGAGATTAAATTATTATGAAAGGCATTTGACCATAATGTAAAAATGGCTTGTCTAACAATTATAGTCAGCAATATGGAAGAATGATATCATATGCTTTGTGCTGAAATTAATGTTAGCCTATTTGAACCTTTACCAGGAAAAAAAAAAAAATTGTCAAAAGCAATGAAAACAAAACAGTGTTTTCGTATGATAACCTAACAAACTGCTTATAAAACCGAACCGTCTTCTGACTGTCTAAACAAAGAATCTGCAGACTGTGGTCACATGTTGTTTACATAGGGCTGTCAGGTGATACAGGTTTCATGACACCTAATTCCCTTATACGAAGTAATAGAGTATTTTGTGCTATTTCATACAATAAAATTAATACCTAAAAGCAATTTTAAATATATTGAAGTGTATGTACAGTGTTTATATGCACTAAACAGCACAACACCTGTTTTTTTGGGTAATGGGTTTGAAGGCACATTGGGCAAAGGTACATCCTCTGTGCCACCAATTTCCAGCAGGTTCTTGTCGAGTTCCTCTTGTTCCAACTCCTCCAGTTCAGCCAAGAGCTCATCCTAAAAGAAAAAATGATATTGTTCAGTCAAAATACAGCAAAGAGGTCTCTGTGCATACTGCATGCCATGTTGTTGCGAATGGCACTGTTTAGAAAGTAGGTACACACCAAAACACAGTGTTAACCTCATTTGGTGAAGCGTATCGACATCTTGACATACCTCATCAAAATCTTCTCCAAAGCCGACAGGCCTTGAAATAGCATCCGAAATTTCCTGTGCTAATTCCTGCTGCTCGGTGATATCTTGCATAAGGTCATCTACTTTGTCTATATCCCTGAAAAAAATATAGTAAGTCTAAATTACTGTTCTGTTCCAGTCAAACTTCATGAGATTCGAAGTGAAATTTAAATATCTTACATATTTTCATGGGCAGTTTTCATGGCCTTGGCGGCAAAGCCCATGTTCTTAAGCACTTCTGTATTTGTATTAGCATTCTCTAATGCTTCTCGCTGGAACTCAATGGTGGAAAGAGTGCCATCAATCTGAGCAAGCTGCTTTTCATATCGCTTCTTTCTTTTCAGAGCCTGTAAAGCAGCTTTAAAAAAGGCAGCAGAGTCAATATATACACATTTATAATAATTTTAATAATTATAATTTTTTATAATAAAAAATAGATTTGCCCTCTTAAAGTACTATGGACTGTGAAAATGAAAAACGTATGTTTTATAAAACTAGGAAATATCTGAGGAATCAATATTCTGATCAGAAGACACCCAGATACACAAATATGCACGTAATTGCTTTTTATCATCAACAAACAAGATTCATCCCAATTCCAAGTACAAAATTCCCAGGTGTGTGAGGACCATCATGTAGGATGTTTGCAGAAGGGAAACAATACAGCAGCCGCTGAGTGGTATTTTACTTTAATTATCATATACATTATTTCTGCCTGGTTGTGAAGGGTAGATGTATTGTTATTGTTAAGAGTACTCTTTCAGATTTGTGTGTCACCTACATGATCTCCCTAAGGCGAGGATGATGCCAACACGATGTTTTTGCATACAGTACAGATGTGATAGATGTTATTTAGAACTGAATGTCCACAGTCCAAGGTTATCCTGATTGTTTTTTAAAATGCATCGTAAATACTTTGATACTGATAAAATCTAAAAGTTACCAGGAACAATTGTTTTTGTAAAAATTTGCAACAGTCCTTCTGTAGCAAGACAACGTATTTCTTTAATGACTTCAATTGAACCTGCCCTATTTTTCTGTATTGTGGCTTGGTTCTGAATTCTAAACCTTTCGCAAGATAAAACTTGATAAACGGGTTACAGTAGCCAGTTAGGTCTCCCGGTGTGAGTCAAGCACACAATTCTGTAATATATTGAGAGGCACGTCATTCGGAAAGGATCATGAGTTGCTCGCCACTTCATAACATGAATGGATGCCGAGTATCGTTTCAGTGCACAGAAGAAAATAATCAAAACAAAAGATTTAGTATTTATTTAGGTTTTTTTGTCATTATTATTTCGCCTTTATCGTCATGACTTTAAGAAATGTTCCAATTCTTATTTAAACTTGTCTGTAGAAGATAAAATCCACTTGTGTGTGTTATAACGTTTCCTGTTTGAATGACAGGTCTATCACAATGACAACACATCATGTGACACTAATAACTGAGTAATGACATTTGAGCCCTTAGCAGGCCAAAACACCTGAATACAACTTCTTAACAACAGGGCAGATTGTTGAATTGTCTCCACTCGTAGTCTTTTAGCAGGTCTACGTCTTACATGTCTAAATTTACTTTGTAAATTCGATAGGCACTCAAGTGACGCATGGGTGTAGCTACCACACCACTGAAATCAAAGACAGGAGGACACGAGAGGGCTTTTAAAAGTTATAAATCAGCCATGTAATGGAAGGTTTGTCGTTCAATACATACCTCGTTTGTTTTTCGTGCCGTTTTTCTTTGCTGTTACTAGTTCGGCTCCAATCTTTTGTTCTAAGTATTCTTGTTTCTTCGTTAACATTTCTTCTGTCTCGCGGAGTTTCTGTATGGCTTCTTGCGGGCTGACGGCTTTTCCGCCTTTCCCCCCGCCGCCGCCAAACAATTTGCCAAATACAGACATATTGTTTAATATTACACGAAGCTAAAACAATCCCTCTGAGACAGCTTGTTTTTAGACACTTATAATATCGCCAACCGCTGTTCCGTGTTCAGTTGTTGATTGTCTTACTTCCGCCTTCAGGCCCGCTGGCGTCAAATAACGCGTCACAGTTAGGCCACCTATCATCGGGCCAGCAGCCGAACAGAGCAAATACATGTTGTCATGCTCCACTAGGGATCCTTGGAGAAACTTTCCAACCCATGTTTTTATCATCACACTTGTTCCCTAACTTGACAGGAACACAAAAATGAACACCAACATCAACAATCATGACTCACGATGAAGATTACTTAAAGTCCCTGTGAAACTAAGAATGATAATTCTTATTTTTTCATGAAATATTGCTGCGTTTAAAATAATAGCTATCCATGTGGGTCATTTTCGTTTTTAAATTCACGTGCTCTCAAAATCTTCATTTAAAATCTGAAAATGCACTTCCGCACTGAAATGACTATCCATCTCAAATGACGCAATTTCCCACCTGAACACGCCCCTCTTGAGCACCGGGACACGTTCCCCTGAGTGGTAAAACACGCAGCAAAATGCCTAGAATAGGAGAAACAACGAAACCGGGACTACAACACGCAATCATTTGCTGAAAATACAAGCAGCTGGACTCGAAGGTGATCCGTACGACTGCCCTATGACTGACTTACAAAGGAATCAGGTGTTCCTGGACACTGAATTGTTGAACTGAATTGCGTTTTGAACTGAATATTGTAAGCAGAGCTCTGGTGTCCTCACGTGGTGTTCATGTGGCAAGGGATGACACGTCCATACCCTATTAGGAGGCTAGGGCGGGGCATCCGTTAACCCCTCCCCTTTAACTGGGCAGAATTCTAGTTGAAGGTGAGGGGTTAAAGGATGCTCCGGCTAAGCCCTCTGAGTTAAATCATTTGAGATCGTCATTTCAGGGCGGAATTGTCATTTTTTATTACACATTTACATTTAGTCATTTAGCAGACGCTTTTATCCAAAGCGACTTACAAAGAATATAGGGAGCAATAAGCATTATGTTATAATACAATAGGTGCTAATACAAAGTTACTAGTTTTAACAAAAGCTAGACCACTACCTATTCGTTTTTTTACTTTTCATTTGTCTGTCAAGTATTCAAAGAAGAGATGGGTTTTAAGTCGTTTTTTGAAGGTTTTGAGCTATATGGTTAACCGGAATGAGTTAGGAAGAATGTTCCACTAGAAAGGAGTTGTGAAGGCGAATGAGCGGGATTTACTGCCCTTATGAGAAGGCAATACTCGTTTGCTGAACGCAAGGTTCTAGATGGATTGTCGAAGGGTGTTAAAGTATGCCAGTGTAACGGGTGCAAGCTAGTGAAGAGCTGTGCAATGTGTAAACCTCACTCCCCGACCAACCGAGACGCTCTAGCGACAGACGCTAGAGACTGCGGTCTTTAGCCTCCTCGTTAGAGCGCCCGTCTCCCATTCGGACTGACGTCGGTTCATAGCCCGCGGAGAGCGGTGCGAGTGGGACCGGCAACACCGGTGCAGATCCAGTAATAGTCCTGTAGGCAAGCATCAGTGACTTGAATCTGATACGGGCTTCAACCAGTAGCCAGTGGAGAGAGATGAAAAGAGGTGTCACATTGAGCCCTTTTGTGCTGTTGGAAGACGAGGCGTACTGCCGCGTTTTGAACCAGCTGAAGTGGTTTGATAGCCTTTGCAGGAAGACCAACAAGGAGAGCATTGCAATATAGTACAACCTTGAGATTACCAGAGCCTGGACAAGGAGTTGTGCCGCATGCTCAGTGAGATAGGGTCTAACCTCTCGAATGTTGAATAAGGCATATCGGGAGGATCGCGTTGTCTTTGCAATGTGATCATTGAAGGACAGCTGTTCATCGAATATGACTCACAGGTTCCTTTCTGATTCAGAAAGAGTGATTGTGGAATTGCCAAGTTGGATGGTGAGATCGTGTTGCACAGTGGGGTGTGTCGAAAACGCAAGTAGTTCTGTCTTGGCCGGGCTCAGCTGGAGGTGATGCTCTTTCATCCAAGCTGAGATGTCATCTAGGCAGGCTGTTTCGAGCTGCTACAGTGGTATCGTCTGGGTGAATCGAAATGTAGATCTGGGTGTCATCAGCATAACAGTGATACAAGAAGCCGTGTGTCTGTATGATGGATCCCAAGGACATCGTGTAGATGGAAAAAAGCAGCGTTCCAAGCACCGATCCCTGAGGGACCCCAGTGATCATGTGGGTGAGCAGAGGACAGCGAGCCCCTCCATGATACCCTGAAGGATCTGCCGGAGAGGTAGGCTTTGAAGAGAGGGGAGCCTGGGATTCCTAAAGATGACAGGGTTGCTAGCAGTATCTGGTGATTTACAGTGTCAAACGCTGGAGATAGGTCTAGCAGAATCAGGACCGAGGATTTAGATTCCGCATTGGCTAGCCGCAGTGCAAGTGACCGATAGCAGTGTAATCTCAGTCGCGTGGTTTGTTTTGAAGCCAGACTGCTTGTCAGTTTCACTAGGACTTTAACATATTCTCAATATTTAATAGATTTACAACAGTATTTGACTGCACTTTGTTCCTTTGAGATTGTTTTGCTGCCAATGGTAAAATATATTTTCCTGTATGTATATACAATATTTATGAAATCACATCAATGCAGTGCGGAAATTGCATCCTTCAAAGACCTTTTAAACTAGATTTTATAATCTCAGATAAAGATTAGTGAACACACATCTTTCAGAATCTGGAAAAGTCAGGTGGGTGCATGTGAACCTCAGAAAATGCTATTTGGAGTCAATTGTTTTTTTTTAATGGGAAACATATTTTGTAGCTTTACGAGGGCGTTGCTAACTAACAAAGTAAGTTGTTTTAACAAAATAATAAGATTTAAAGCTGGTCACCCAATCCAAAGGTTTACACCCAAATGTATGATGTTGACTTCAGCAGCATTTGAAAATGTTTGTATCTTTTGTAATAGTTGTGTATGAGTCTGTGTCAAAGAGTGTGGAGGGTTTCAAACACTTTTCCAAAGACCAGTGGACAGTTGAATAGATCAGACCAAACAAGAAACTCTTCAACCACTATCACAAAACATAAAAACTGACATTAACTGTTCAGTTAACATCATACAGTAGTAAGAATCACGTGTGTATGTTAACATTTGAACTGCCTTATTTTTTGTAAAATCATATGTTATGTAAAAAACCTGTTCAAGCTAGTACCTTATTAAAAACAAACCATTATTTTTAAAATGCCTCTTATTTTTCTTAAGTTTGCAACATTTTACATGTGTCTGTAAAGGCCTATGTAAGTTTTGAACTCAACTATATACCTTTTGTCACCTATCACGATCATGTCGGTAATTTGCTTGTTCTTATACTTCAGGTAGCTAAAGACCGCACTACATCAAATTAACAGCCGTCAATCTTTATATTTCTAAAGCATGTGCAACGCTACTCGGAGGCAACTCTCACCGGAACTATTTTCTCGCGCGGATGACAATTTAATTGACGCGCACTGGAGCGCGTTACAAATTTCAGGTGTTTCTCGAGCAATAATTAAATGGACGCAAAATTTGCGGGGTGGAGACCTGTTGCAGCTGCCCTAAAAGATATGCTCATATGCTCCAAATTACACCAGGTAACTGTACGTAACGTTATGGCGCAGAGTTTACCTGCATATCCGTTTTAGGTCTTAAATCGCCATTTAAAGCACATCAGCAAGGAGTGACATTATCCTCATCGTGCTTATTTATCTTTTCACGAAAGACGCATGCTAGGACTTATAGTCATCTTTCCAGCTTTCTTTGTTACTCTAGTTGCAGTTGTTGAGATGAATACTTTCGCGTTAGTTTGGCATGTGGCGTGGCTCAAGAGTTTCTTAACCTGAACTGCGTAAGACAAGGCTATTTAAGTTGAACGGATCTTCGAATTATTGTTTGATGTGATGCATTGAAACGTGTTTATGAATACAGGACATGACTCCGTACACCAGTGTTTAAAGGCTTTGCGATGCGATCACGACAACCGTGCATGATGTTTTGTAGGCCTTGGAATGCTATATAAGATCTCTTAATGTGGTCAGATTGCTTTAACTGGCTTAAAATGTTTAAATTGGGTATTGTGGCCAACTGTCATGTTCTGTTTGCAGGATTCTAAAGGATGAACAGCAGTGGTCCAGCATACCCTTTGGCCTCTCTGTATGTAGGTGATCTCCATCAAGATGTCACCGAGGCCATGCTCTATCAGAAGTTTTCTCCGGCTGGACAGATCATGTCCATTCGTGTTTGCCGTGATGTTATTACACGCAGGTCCCTCGGGTATGCTTATATCAACTTCCAGCAGCCAGCTGATGGTGAGAAAAGATGCCTAACCTGCACCTGGTTGTTCTGATGACTTTGGAGAGAAACCGTCTAACAACAGATGTCTGTGTTGATCATTCTTCAAGTGTAGTTAACATTTTAATGTGTGCAGAAATATCGAGACTAAGAAAATCAACATGATCTCTAAAGTGATTATCCTCATTCATAGAATTGCATTTTTTCCCCAGATAATCATTGTTGAATAGTTGTTATATTTCAACAGGGAGAGTTCCATCTCTCCTGTCGACACTACTGTAAATAGTGATCACTGAAAACATTATTGTTATTGATTTATAGCGGAATGTGCCCTTGACACGATGAACTATGAAGTCATCAAGGGTCGTCCAATCAGGATCATGTGGTCGCAGCGAGATCCAGGCCTTAGAAAATCTGGGGTGGGAAACATCTTTATCAAGAACATGGATGAGTCTATTGATAACAAGGCTCTCTATGACACTTTTTCTGCTTTTGGTAACATCTTGTCATGTAAGGTATGTCCCATTTTATTGTATAGGCTCTTTTATTTGCATAATGTGAGTAAAGTTCTAATGAATTAACTTCATATGAATATATATTATGTTTTATAGTAAAGTTGTGTTTTTTTATTCATTCTAGGTGGTTTGTGATGAACATGGCTCAAAAGGTTACGGGTTTGTGCACTTTGAGACTCAGGAAGCAGCCAACAGAGCTATTGGGACTATGAATGGCATGCTTCTGAATGATCGGAAAGTGTAAATATCGTAAAGTCTATTACTGGAATTTAACTTCAGCTGCACCTCTTTATTTTTTCTTTCAAAATTCAGCTTGAAAAAAAACCCCAAATATAATAAATCTTTCATTTCCTCTCATGTCATTCCAAAACGGTACGATTTTCTTCTGAAGAACACAAAAGATTTAGTTGGATACTGAGAGCCAAACGGCATTGACTTTCATTGTATGGAAACAAAACCACTGAGACATTTCTCTAAATACATTATTTTGTGTTTTAAAGGAGAAATTACATGAGGGTAAATAAACGATGAACTATACTTTTTGTGTTGCGTCTATACTTTATTGCTGTAAGCAACACCTAGCTTATGCCCTATTGTCTGGATTTGTTGTTAAAGGGTTTTTATTTTCCTATTATATCATTGCATAACTCTTAACATAATAAGGGTTTAGACTTTTACATTGATAATAGTGTCTGTTTGTTTTTCAAATCTTCATGTGCAGTTTTGTTGGGCATTTTAAGTCTCGTAAGGAGCGTGAGGCAGAGATGGGGGCTAAAGCCATGGAGTTCACCAATGTCTACATTAAGAACTTCGGTGAAGATGTTGACAATGTGAAGTTGAAGAGCATCTTTAGTGAATTTGGTAGATGATTGTATCACCGCTTACTTCACATCTCACGTTGATTTGTTTTATTACATGATATTGATCTACTTGGCCTGTGATCGACAGGTAAGACCCTCAGCGTTTGTGTGATGACTGATGAAAGGGGACGCTCTCGTGGCTTTGGCTTTGTCAACTTCGAAGACCATGAAGATGCCAGGAAGGTATGATCATAAACCATTATGTTTGGATGTGTGAGAATAACCTGGACCTGTTGATTATAAAGTGTTTTGCTCTGTTAGGCAGTAGCTGAAATGAATGGCAAGGACTTGAATGGGAGGGTGCTGTATGTGGGTAGAGCTCAGAAGAGACTGGAGAGACAGGGAGAACTCAAACGCAAATTTGAGCAAATAAAGCAGGAGCGCATACAACGGTACCAGGTACACACAAATGCTTTTCCCCCATATTCTTGACATACAATGCATACATAACTACTGTTTATTCTGTCTGTGTATCTTTCACTTTAGGGGGTGAATCTTTATGTAAAGAATCTAGATGACAGCATTGACGATGAGAAGTTGAGGAAAGAGTTTGCGCCTTATGGAACAATTACTAGCGCAAAGGTATCGTTAAGTGCACTGTAAATCACAAGCATAATCAACAGAAGTTATATGTGTTAAGAGGAATATGAATGTGGGCTAGGTGATGACCGACGGGGGCCACAGCAGGGGCTTTGGCTTCGTGTGTTTTTCTTCTCCTGAAGAGGCCACGAAGGCAGTCACTGAAATGAATGGTCGGATCGTAAGCACCAAACCGCTATATGTGGCACTCGCCCAAAGAAAAGAAGAGCGAAAGGCCATCCTAACCAATCAGTACATGCAGAGGTTAGCCAGCATTCGAGCCATTCCCGGCCCCGCCATACCCAACACTTACCAGCAGAGCTCTGGTTACTACATGACCTCTGTACCACAGGTTAGCTTTATGCGAGTGTGTTTATTGCAGTGTTTGTTTAATCACTCTTGTGTTAATGTAAAGGTTTGCGTTTCTAGCATCAGGTTCGCTCTTATTACAATGCTGTGCCAAACCTGAGGCCCGCACCACGCTGGACCGCTCAAGCTCCAAGAACACAAGGTAAAAGTCTATTCACATGAAACTTAAAGGGACACTTCACCCAACAATACAAATTCTGTCGTTTACTCACCCTCGAGTTGTCTGTATAGATGTCTTTGTGCGGATGAACACCGAGAAAGATATTTGGAAGAATGCTTGTAACCAAACAGGTCCTGGACCCCATTGTCTACCATAGTTGCTTTATGAATTTCTTTGTTCTGTTGAACATAACTACAAGAATGTTGGAAAGCAAACAGTTCTGGGGCATGTTTTTAAGTGTCGCAATTTCTTGGTTTGTTGTTTCTAACCTTGCTTTAACAGACCGTGTTAAGGGTTGTCTCTATTCTTTTGACCGTCAGTAATGTTCTCTTATATTCATTCTATTTAAAACATAACTAGATGTGTTAATTTCTGTTATTGTCCACTCCAGCTCCATTTCCAGCTGAGTTTGTGAGACAAGCAATGCCACGCAGACCCTCCACCACCATAAGCACGGTCCGCCAGGCCGCGACTCAGGTCCCTCACATTATTAACAACACTCAACGAATGGGTAAGGGTCTGTATATTTACATTTCTGTCCAAGGTCTCCCTATTATTGAGCACCGTAACTCTCATTTTGTCTCATTTTAATTTTATTGTCTTTGGATTACATGTGCAGTGTCTTTTTAATGTTTCTATGTTTGGACAGCTAACATTGGGACACAGACGGCTGGTGGGAGAACAGCAGGAGGAGCTGCAGTGAGAGGAGTCAGTCAGTACAAATACTCCGCCGGAGTCCGTAATGTGCAGCAGGTCATCCACGCACCAGCTCCTGTCATTCATCAGGTAAAATGAACATTCATGTATGCCATTTGCATCCTATTGGAGCAGTGCAATGTTTATTACAAGTCCTACACTTTGATGGCTAATATAAAGCTCTGACTGATCACTTGAAGCATACATTTGACTAAGGACATCAGTGAACTTGTAGTAAGTATAATGTACAGCAAAACCAACTTTATAGCTTATGATGGTGCAAAGACGCTAATGTTAGCGAGCCCCTAGTGCTAGACGTAGGCATTGCAGATAAAAGATAAAATAATTGGTAATTATTAAAAGTAACAAAGGGAAAATTATAGCCATCTTAAAGAATAGAATGAAATAAGGATTTTTTTGGGATGCAATAGAATATGCAGTAGGTATAATGTACAACAAAACTAACTTTATAGCCTCCGATGGTGCAAAAGCACTAAGAGGACAAATTATAGCCATGATAAAACTACAAGTAACATTTGCCCCTATTCTTAGAATTTCTAACGAATTTGTAAAAATAATCTTTAAATCTTTACATTGAAATGGCTTTTTGTTAAAATGTATATTTTTTTCTAAACTTAAGTTTTTACAGTCAAGTTCTGACAATGCTGTGAAATGTTGTCAAACATTAGATGATAAACATTTGCTTTTGTTTATTAGATGATAGCGGTAAATGGAGCAAGCTATGCTTTTATCGGTGTTAAGGCTGCTAAGCTTCATTTTTCCAGCACTTCTTTTTACAATGTTTCAGACTTTTTGAATGCTTTGACATCTTGTGTAATTGTGTCACACGAGTGAAATCCAAAGTGATTCCTCTGTTAGCAGAGTGGACAAAAGGCATAAGTTGCGCTTCAGAGCATCCGTGGGTAGACCGAGCTATAAGCTAAACTTGCTATCAGCCACGACAATAGAAAATGAATAACATCTACATTAATAGTAAAACAATGAAATATGATAAAGTTTTGCCCTTTTCCTTAGAATTTCACAAATTTTTTATATAGATTTAGAAATAATCTTTTAGTCTTTGTTCTGGTTATGAAGTGATTTGTGCCCTGAAATGTGTCTGTGAACATTGATTTTGTTTTTACAAGCTGGTGAATGGAGACACAGCAAAAACTAAAACATGGACTGCTTTCTTTTCAACACTCCAACCGTTTCAGACGGTCTATGGCTTCTGTAGGGCTCTACAGAATGTTGCTATGTGTTTGAACCATAACCTTAAATTCTCACCTTCAAGTTTGAATCGGTTTAATAGAATAATCTGGTTACAACAAAAGTCAAGCAACGAGTTGAAATTGTTTTTGTCTTAATTGACCTAATGCTTAATTGAAAGCTGTTTGGAACCCAGACTATATCTTATTTGTATATATGTAAAAATATATTATATTATACGGAGGTCTTGTAAACCTTAAGAAATACTTTTATGTATTTACTTTGTGCATTAATGTTTTTTTTAAAGCAGCTTTGCATGTTACAATAGAGAGCCTATTTAATGGGTTCAACATCATGTGATCTAGTGATCATTTGTTTTATTTTAGGTGGCACAAAATATAGAGCCTGCTGTTCACGTGAGGGGTCAGGAGCCTCTTACAGCCTCAATGCTGGCAGCTGCACCCTTAAAAGAACAGAAACAACTACTGGGTAACACACACGTGAGGGAAAGGTGATGATTAACAGCAAGAAATTGTAATTGTCTTGACTGACATCTGTGCATTCTATACAGGTGAACGCCTGTACCCCCTGATACAGGGTATGCATCCCACCCTTGCGGGGAAGATCACAGGTATGCTGTTGGAGATTGACAACTCTGAGTTACTGCACATGCTTGAGTCTCCAGAGTCTCTGCACTCCAAGGTTTGCACACTCAAATGAATAGCCATCAGTGTCCAATACGAGTAATATTGCGCAAAGATCTAAAGTTATATTATGCCGGTGTGTTTATTTGAACTTTTTAGGTTGAAGAGGCAGTAGCGGTTCTTCAGGCTCATCAGGACAAGGAGTTAACAACAACAACAACAACAACAACGACGACGAAGTGAAAAAGCTCCCTGAGGCAAGCCAGTTATATCCCAAAAGCATGCACAACTAGCCTTCTGGATTAGAATTAGGTTTTATTCACGAGAAATAACTAATTGTACCAAATTGCGAGTTGACAAGTTGTTTCATATCAATTATTTTGGTTTTTTTAGGCATGCTGAAGTCTGTGGAGGTTTTTTCAAAGAACGGGGAAGAAGGAAAAGGGTTGAAAATAGCACTTCAGAGTTATTCAATGTGTAGTTTTGACACAGCAAATGCCATTTTTCTCCCCACAATGTTAAGTTTATTCTGATTTTGTTTATAAAAATTTAAAAAAAATTAAAAAAGTAAATGGTGAGTGCAAAAAATTATTTGAAATTTCTCCAATAAATATTATTCTGGCTTGGTGTACATGCAAATGTTGTTTCAGACTCTTCAGATGTTTGGTAAATTCTATCTTTGTGACATAACAATGTACTACCATGGTTAATATTGTTTTTAAGGGTGAGTGTTGATGTTTTATCTTTGCATGTCGTTTGTACGTTGTAAGAACAGAATCTTGTATGTTTTAATGTTTCTTTTTCTCTGTTCGCACAGTTTATATTGGGCTGATGGGAGAACAGCAGGAGGAGCTGCAGTCAAAGGAGTCCGTCAGTACTTTACAGGAGTCCGTAATGTGTAGTAGGGCATCAATTCCCCAGCTCAGGTAAAGTGAACACACGTCACCACTAATGTCATTTAAATCCAATCAAAGAAGTGTAAGCTTTATTAAAATAGTGAAATAAAACGTTCTGGTTGAGCCTTATTTAGATCTGATTTTTTTTCGGAGTGTTTTGATAAAAGAACATTTTATTGGGGTACTAGTAAGCTTGCAGAAAGTATGATTAAGATAAACACTTGGGGCCGGTGTCCCGAACAAGGATTAGTTTAAACCAGGACTAGGCATTAGTTAAATTAGGATATTTAAGTTATGTTTAAAAATATATTTTACAAAAAACATCACTGGTGTGCATCTTGAGACAAAACAATCGCAATGATATATTTTAAGATATGCCAGTGTAAATTATTTTCGTTAAAGACACCTCTAACATTTCAGATAGTCTGGGACTAGCCTTAAACCCTGTCCGGGAAACCGGCCCTTGGCCTCTTTATTGCCTCTGGTATGGGGGAAAGGCATTACTTATGTTAGACAGCATCTAGTGGTAGACAGAGGCATTACAGCTCATGTCATTACATCATGACATCGTTCCAGTTTTCAGACATTACATCAGTCTTATTAAAAGTAAACACAAAATTTCCATGTTAAAAATGCATTTATGTAAATGTTATTAGGCTTTGCGCAGCTTCTTTAAATCTTTAAGTTAACCCAAAGTTAATCTTTACTTTTTTTACAGTTATGATATGTGCATTAAAATCACACAATTTTTCAACCGTATTGTGTGATTGTTCTGACTATGTGGTAAATCTTGAAACATTTAGATGATCAACATTTGCTTTATTTCAGCTTAGTTTAAAAATGCACAAATTGTGCTTCAGAGCATCTTGTGGTAGACAGAGGTATTACATCTTATGTTACTATCAGTCATAACAATCAAAAATGAATAATAGCTAAATGAATAGTCATACATAATGAACTGTGACAAAGCTTTGTCCTCCTCCTCAGAATTTCACAGTTTTTATGTGCATTTTGAAATAATCTTTTGCCTAGCTTTTGTTCTGTTTTTTTCTGAAATGTGACTAAACATTCGTTTTTTTATTTTTATGATCTGGTGTACAGAGACACTGCAAACGCATAGAACGCTTTCTTTATAACACCCCCACCGTTTCAGACTTTGAACGCCCGGCCTTGTGGAATGTTCTCGTTGTAGTGACGAAACCGGTCTGGGGGGTTGGCGAACGGCTGTTCCGGGGGAGGGGGACGACCACAAAGCTTCGAACGTCACCACTGTTACCCAATCCTGTTTGTTCGAGAGTGCTCAGATTTGCATGCCTGTCTCTTCCCGGGCAGACAGACGTAGTTCACACTAAATATCTTGTTTTTAAAGGTTTAATCGTGTATGTGGGGCTTGAATTTGTAATGTTATAGCAAATGTACCAGGTTTGTATCAGGAATGTGCAGCCAAAGACCAGTACATATGGTTTGTCCACATACCGTCTATTGTAAGACTTGTGGGAGGACACTGGTATAAATATCCAGCGTCCCAGCTGCTTGTTCGTGCTTGCTTCGGCAGCACATATACTAAAATTGGAACGATACAGAGAAGATTAGCATGGCCCCTGCGCAAGGATGACACGCAAATTCGTGAAGCGTTCCTCATTTTTGTCCTTTAGTTGCAGTATAATTCATAATTTTAATCAAATTCTATGATGATGAATAGATTTAACTGAAAATGAAATCAGCTGTGCACATTTCTAACTGTGTGTTCACATAGAGCGCGAATGAGGCGTCAAAAACGCGCTATTCGCGAGTAGTTTGACGCTTGAACATTTTGTGTTTACTCGCTTCATTCGCGTCATTCGCGCGTGAAAAACGCGTCATTCGCGTCATTCGCGCTATTCGCGCGTGAAAAACGCGTCATTCGCGCTATTCGCGTCATGCGCGAGTGAAATTCGCTTCACGAAAATGTTTTTACAATTTACCGGATTCTCCGACCTCCTCACTCACTTTCTTCCAAGCAAGATCCTTTTTATTCCTATTTTTATGAACACGTATCATATAGCTCCGGGTGTCCACACACTGAGATGAGCGTGTCCTCCATTTTTTATTTCTGCCTCTGCTCGCTACGTCGTCTACGTCACTACTCAAGCAGGCTCCTGATTGGTTAACGCGGCGCGAATTTCCGCCAAAGTTCAGATTTTTCAACTCGCGCGATTCGCGTCATTCGCGTCATTCGCGTCATTCGCTTCATTCGCTTCATTCGCTTCATTCGCTTCATTCGCGTCATTCGCGCCGCCTCATTCGCGCTATTCGCGCCGCAAGCGCGTGTATCGCGTCTTTACATTGACTTAACATGTAAATCACTCGCGCTTGACGCCTCATTCGCGCTCGGTGTGAACACACAGTAAGGCTTCAGTAGGGCTCTGTAGGCTTATTTCAGGATTTAAGGTCTGTGTGTTGTCATGTGTTGAACCATAACTTAATTCTCACGTTTAGGTTTTTATCTCTTCAAAAGAACATTTTGGTTTCAATGTGAGCGAGTTGAAATTGTTTTTGAAATAATAACTTCATGCCTTGAAAGCTCATTACTTGTTTTGAACCCAGAGTATTTATTTAAAGAGATTTAAATGCCCATAAATGTTTTTTTTGCACAGTCCTGTTGTTTATTGTTATTATTATTATTATTTATTCTGATGTATATTCTACATATGCAAATTCTCAGAGCTCTTGTAAACCTTAAATGCGTATGTGCAAAATAGTAAACTTGCCTTTTCTAAAATAATTTAAAGCAACTTGGCCTTTCATAATAATTCTGCAGGACTTTTTAATAGGTTCAACATAATGTGATCCTATGGCGCCCCCCGGTGCCTAAACTGAAAGTTGTCTATTAAGGTCTTGAACGCTCTCAAAGTACGTTTCAGTATATCTATTGTACAAAAAGGACTTTTGGACACATTTAAAGGACACTCTGTCAGTTTAAAACGCATTTTTTAATCTTGCATACACTACACATTCATAGTGTATATATATTCCAAAGGTTTACGCTGCAATAGTTAGATCAACCAGAACAAGGAACACTTCCAATTACAACTGATGCATTTGTTGCATCAAAGAACAGTGCAGAACAGTACTCGCACAGTACAGACGCAGTCCATGCCCAGACCTGACAAATGCTGTGATGATAGAGCTGGACAAAGGACGTGGTGACTCTACAAAATTATTAATGATAGTCTTAAATCGAATAATTATTTTATTTTGCCTTGTTGTGCGCGCACTGTTGAGCTTGTGCAGAGGCTGCAGTTTTTGCCAGAGGGGAACTAGAATCCCCTGGTTAGGCCTGGTTTCCCTCTGAGGTTTTTTCTCCTCCAATGGAGTTTTGGGTTCCTCGCCACCATTTGCATACTGTTTTGCACTGTTTGCCTGGCCGGGGGGGGGACTGCTAGAATTGTATAATTTTTTTCATTAACACTGTATATAGGAAATTTAGAGTCTGTCTGATTTTTGACCTGTTTTTTTGACTTTCATTACCTTATAGTCGATATATTCTTGTACAGCTGCTTTGTAACAATGAAAATTAAAAAAAGTGCTATATAAATTAAGCTGACTTAACTTTTGCCATATAGTGGTTTAAAACATATTTATTTTGAAATTATTTTTCTTGACAAATTAAACCAGGAGAACCTGTCGGTGTTGCTTAAACTGTTTGAAAATCTTGAGTAAAGTAACCGCGTAAAGACTACCACGGTCAGCAGATGGCACTACAGCAGAAGATTACTGACCCGTGACTAAAACCATGTGTCAGATTTGTGTTTATAATGGCAATTTCATAACATTTGAAAACATTTAAATAGATAAATAACTTGAGTCTTATTCTGGCTAAATGTAGGCTACATGCTATTTAGAATCCTCTTCACTATGGTTTGTAGTTAACATGTAGTCGTTCTTTTGAATCTTTGTTCTGATTAATATTTAAGAATAACATATATCCACACCCATGTGTAAAGCAATAATGTTTATTGTACCATTTGCAGCAGGAGGTCAAAGAGTGTTATGTTAAGTATTAATAAACTTTAAATTTCACTGTTGTTTACGTGACACCTGCTTTTACTTCAATATTTTGCATGTTATTACTAATCGACTCATGAAACGTCGAAGACTTCAGAATACAGATTTCTTCGCTTTTTTTCAAATAATTTATGTAGGAAGTTTTTTTTTTATTTGTTTAAATTTTTCTGTTGAACCATAAATATTAGTAAATTGTTTACATATTTCTTTTAATATTTGTATTTTGATGTGATACAAATTTGTGGAGAGGTTTTTGTCCTTTTATGTATAGTTGAATTATTGTAATAAATATTTAAATATTATTCTGGGTTGGTTTACATGCAAATGTTTTTTGTGAGTCTTAGTTTTGGTCAATTTTATCTTTTTATCTTGCCAGCCAAAGACCAGTACATATGGTTTGTCCACTTGCCCATCTATAAGAAGGTTTTTGCCGGAGGACCCTGGTATAAACCTCCAGGGTCCCAGTTGCTTGTTCATACCTTTAAATATTTCAATGTGAACGACACTCTTTAAATAGTGTCATAGTCATTTGTATTTAGCATTTTATTTATAAGCTATATTATATTTCTTAATATATATTAATACAACTGTTAAAACAGTCTTTTTGATTAAACAGATTTGAAGATTTACTTCCTATGGTATAATGGTATAAAAGTATAAAGTTTCAATTATAACAATTGACATAAGAGGAACATTAAAATGCTGATATATGCAAATAAAAGATGTGTAAGAATGAACCTTTTGACCTTTATTAAGGCAAGTGCTCAAATAAATTTAGGGCTATTATAAAGACATTATAACAAATACAATAAAGATCAGCTTTTTTTGTAATATTCCTAGAGAAAGGACAAATATATCCAACAAATAACAATCCAAAATAAAGAACAGCGTTAAACCATAAAAACAGCATGAGTCCAAATGTTCTAAAGTTAAGAATAATTGGGACTATTTACATAACCTTTATGAAGCCAAATGTTGTAAAAGATAAATTAATATTACCTTTGTAAAGGCAAGTTACCCTTCAGAAATTAAGAAAAAACATTTAGAACTATTTACAATGATCTTTCTCAAGTGTAAATTACTAATAAAAACATTGATGAATAAATAAAAACGGAGGCAATATTTACAAACAAAAAATTGACTGAGGCGGATTCTCCTCATTCCTCCTCTCTCGCAGCAATTCTTCAACAGTTTTCCCTCTGCTGTGGCACAGAAGAGGAGGCTGCCCACCCTGGTGTGCCCAAACTTTTTCTGGACTGCCTACATTGACTGCACGTGAAATCCTTTCAAGCTGCTTGGAGTGCACCTGTTTGAAATGGCACAAATAATTGGATGAACAGAATCTGATAACTGCTAAAATTAGTTTTACAGCTATCAGACACTACTTACAAGACAAAGCGTTTGCTGATTGATCTCAAACAGCTGAATCTTGGTCCCTCCCCTCAGTGCAGGGAAGGTCCCCACCAGTCTGTGTATGGCCTGGTAGTCATACAAAATGGCAGCCTAGCGGTTCACTGATAGGCCCCATTTCACCTTCCCTGCTGGATGGATGGAGCAGAGCTCTACAATCCTTCTAATATTAGGACCCTGAGCAGGACCCGAGATGCGGTGCTTTACTCTGACTTTAACAAGGTTTCTGGCCAGGTCCACCACTCTGTTAAACCCTGGAGTCCCATCTGGTCCCCTGCATACCTAACAAGAAGAATGAAGAAAAGGGATGGCATGGCATGGCAAAGGATGCTTACACACGCATACATCTTCCTGGGACCCTGCAGGGGGTCGTTAACACCTCCTAAAAAGAGCCTCAGTTCCCAGACACAGTGTCTCAAGGTGCGGGAATGTTATTGTTCTGAGTTTCACACCATTGAAGGTCCAGCTAAGATCTGTTGGGGTCATGGGAGTCATTCACAAATGCTGAATTCAATCTTGACCTTGTCTTATGATAGAACTACAAAAGCATGGGGATGCTTTTTGTGTACAAATGATGCTTAATTAATTTTAACAGTGACAAACAAATTCATTATTTAATTGCACCTGCCTATGTATTTTTGTCTATAATAAGAACCATCTTTTATGACATCTGTAAGTGAGCATAGCTGGGAACAATAATCCAAATGGTCAAAAACTCTTAATGAAGGCCAGTACACACTGTAGCTCAATAAAGGAACAAATATTCAACTGCGAGATATAAAGCAAGCTTTACTGAAGAACAAAGGCAAGCAAACGTTCCAGTCACATGTGACCTTTTTCAATGGCAGTCAAACAATGCGGAGATACAGAAGCCTTCTTGATTTAAAGTGTCACATGGTTGGATGAGATCACGTGATCAGTCAGTCCGACAAAACTATAGCAAAATAACCATTCAGCATTGGAAATAAGTGTAACACTACATTTATATATAATTCCATAATAACAATTGTTAAAATCATTTTTTAAAGGAAACATGATAGTACAAGTTTTTCATTCAAGCCCTTTAGATGTACACAATTCATATAATAAATCAATTTAGCCTTACTCTGTAAAAGTCTCTTATTAGAATCACCACCTCTTCTGGAACTGATCTCTGAATACCACAGAATCCCATGTCATCGAGTTTGTGGCCAGCCTCCACAAAGTGTCTTGCCACAGGAGAATGAATGTCTGCTCTTCTTATAGAAATCCTGTGTTCATTAATGCGAATCTTCAATTGATGGTTGGTTTTGGACGATCTCTTTCCAGTTCTTGCTTCCACATTCTTAGTTGTTTTTGTACAAACGTAGCAGGGCTTTCTTCCTCTCCCATCTGTTCCCCTTTAAGTGTTCGGGGATCAACACGGTTTGGGAAACTCTCTTCTTAACTCCATCCATATTGTCATTGAATGGGTATCCATCTAGAGATGGTGTGTCCACTGCACGTTGGAGGTATGCTGCTCCTAAAATTTCATTCTGCTTGAAAGTTCCCACACATTTGGCTAGAAGTGCTTTGATGTCTCACAGTGCCAATAGCCTTCCTGTTGTCTCGTCCTCCACCATTCTGATCCATTTGCCTGCTCCTTCATGCAGTTCAGGTAGGCTAGCAACTAGTCACTCAAGATCTTGAGTAGCCCACGGCACATATTGCGCTTGTTTTCCTTTTATCAAAATAGGGAACAGTTTACCCTCCTCAGTTGTAGTAACTTCCTGTTGTTCTTCTCTGGGGTGGTGAACTATACTCGCAGTTTTTCTAAGTCTTCCCCCTGACCTCCGAGTCCAAAGTTCGTGCTCCTCTTCGTCCCGGAGGTAGAGTTTGCCTGTTACGTACTTTAACACTCTGTTCGGGAGGTTTCTTGAGACCCCGCCTGATGTTACTTTATTGTTGAATGGAGGATGTTGGGTCTTGACTTGGCGTCTTTCCTCATCTTCGATTACAGAGTTATGGTCTTCGTCTTCGCTTCCTCGTTCGGTTATGGAGCCTGAAAGATCTTCCAGAGCATTAACAGCGTTTACATGTATGGTTCCTCCACGTTCTTTTGTTACTCCTCTTAATGCTTCTTTCACATCCACATAAGGATCAGGACATCATGTACCTAGGTCTTCGTCTTCTAATTGATCCACCCTATACACTGGGGAGTTTTCTCATATTTTTCAGGAAACCGATTCCTTCATTTTTGAACAGGTTCAGCACCTCCTGTTCTACTTTTCTTTTAGATTCTCGTTTCTTGGTTTTGTCTTTTGGTTTATAATTTTTTTATCAGTCCCTCCATTTCCTCAAACACTGTTACATCAAAGTTACTACTTTCAGGCCACATTGTTCTTAATTTTTTTTTGTCCGTGCGGCCCATTTTTTAGATACCCTTTCTATTGTGTCCCCAACAGATCTACAGGAGTGGATGCCATTTTTTTAAAAGCACAGATTTCCAATTATTTCATTTTTATTACATTATTCTTTTATTAATGGGATGCAAACCAAGCTCTGGAGTTTTCGGGGCTATTTATACTATACATTTTTTCAAAGTCACTGCCACAAACTGTTGAGGAAACACCTCCAAATTCATTGCAAGTACACAGAATTCCACTTTCCCAGTTTACATATCGAGTTTCTGCATAGACCCTCAGCTCAGGGTGAGTAATGAGCCATCCAGTTTGTCCCCGTCGCATTGAAAACCCCTGACCTTGTCCTCTGTCAAAATAGAATCCTACCACTCTGTCTATGGGGATTCTTTGGATTAGTGATATTCTTGCTGTCAGGCCTAGGGGAATGTTGGTGTTATTATGTTGGTATAGGCAGACTTCGTTCAGATATTGCCTCAACACTCCCACTCTACAACAGTTTTTTATAATCTCCCCCAGTTAATGTAAGGCCACTTCCTTTGGGCAGGGTTTAAGTTTAGAACATCTGTCAGTTGATACTCTGGTCAGGCTCTGGGAGAAGGGGAAGCAAAAGTCACAATCTGTTTCTGCACGTTGTTCTTTCCTTCACAATTGCCAGTAAAACACAGTAAACTTGAAGCGTGACTGCGGGAGTCACCCCGCCTCATTACAAAGGCAAGCACAAACGTTTTAATATGCAAATGTTAATTTATCCGCTAACCTGAGCTTCATGATACACAAAAAGACTGGAGAAATTAATGACATTGTAGGAGAGGAGATTCAACAGAGTGCGAGTTACAGAAAAACAGGCTGCTATTTGAAGAGTGCGCTTCCAAAATGAGAGAAGTTGTAATTTTTATATTATTCTATCGTGTTTGTATTGTGTTAGTTAGCTGTATTTTTGACATGATTTTTTTCTCATTTGGAACCAAACTCTTCTTTTATATCCATAGTCTTTTAATTTATATGTGTGTTATTTCGCACTGCTTACTGAATGTATGCAGGATTACAGGGATCTTTACGTTTCCCAAAACGTGTCAGTCAGTGCGCACTTAATTTGCAAATCTGTCGGATTATCCTTGATGTACAAAATTAAACAAAAATCTGATTCGTTACAAACCATAGTCTTTGCAAGACATAATTTACTCACCATAGAAGCTCATCGAGTCTTTAATGCAAGCCCGTAGGCAGGGGGGGTTCGGGTGGTTCGAACGAACCCCCCCTCACTGCCTAAGGTCCAGAATTGAAGTCGTTTTTTTTTCATGTGATTATTGTCATCATTGTTTTAATCAATGCTTGTGACAAATTTCTGGGTTGCTGTTTCCAATTAATATGATTATTATTGCAGGACGCGTGTGTGTGCGTGCGCAGACAGAGAGAATTCTCGCAATACACTTTTCAAAGCAACGTGAAGAAGCATCGCCTCTGAATGATGCAAAGATGCGACCTACTTGCGGCGCGATTCGCGCGAATGACGCGAATTGAGCGTTCGCGTGATTCGCGTGAGTTGAAAAATCTGAACGTTGGCGAAAATTCGCACAGCGTTAACCAATCGGGAGCTTGCTCTGGTAGGGCCGTGAGCGAGCGTCAGAATATTGGCTTTCAGAGCCGTAATTATAATAATAAAACATAGCAAAGAGGTATTGACAGAGAGTCAAGAAATTATGATGAGAATAATTATTATTAATATTTCAGTAAAGTTCATTAAATCTATTCTGTTGTTAGTGAGGGCTTTAAATTTATGAACTGTGTATGGACTGACAAAAGTGTTACACAAGGAAGCAATTTTACAAAAATACAATAAATATTTTAGGTGCATCAAAAAGCGTGCTGGTTAAGATACCAGCAGACAAGCTAATCCAGCACAAATTAGTGCATAAAGGTCACCAAAATGAAGTATTTGAACCTCATAATTAAATACAAAAGGAGGAGAAAAACTGCAAAAAGGTCCACTTTTTGAAAAAAAGAACCTCCCCTTTCAACTGGCTGGCTACGGACCTGTAATGTGATATAAAATCTAGAGTAAGAATCAACCTGTTTGTGTTTCTCCTCAGAAGTGAATTCAATTAATTAAACTACAGGCGGAAGCGCGCGTTGGTTATATGCCTGCACTGCCAGAGCTTTTCAATGGTGTTTGCGCCACCGAACTGGATGCTGCAGTTTCAGGAACAAACTTCCAATACACTTTTCTTTTAGCTCTAAAAAGTGCAAACAACGCAGAAATCCCACCAACTACTGACGATTTATGTTTATTCCACTCAGATACTTTATTATTTCAAGTGATGCTTAATGAGCTGTTCATTTTTATTATTTAAATAACACATATTATAATATAAATAAAATAAAGTTGGAATCATGTGCTATGCATTTTGTTGTCAGACTTTTCAAAGAGTGGAACGAGGTAAAACACAAGGATTATCCAGGATTACGCAATATTTTACTTATTTAAAAATAAATGCTTTCCTTCAGCTCAGTGGTAAGAGCATTGCGTTAACAACGCAAGGTTGTGGGTTCGATCCCAGGGTATTGCAGATAACTATGTAAAATGTATAGGATAATGCAATGTAAGTGGCTTTGGATAAAAGCGTCTGCCAAATGCCTAAATGTACCAACTTCCCACTATACTTACATTAGAATCCATAAGCAGGCCCCAGAATTCTTCATGTGTGAGACACTTTGGCCCTTCTTTCACAATACCGTTCCCTGTCTTGCAAACAACTGACCAGCAACTATCAGCTACTAGTGAGATCACAGTGTGTGGCATGACAAACAGATAATATTTGTATTAATTTAATTTCTTGTTTGTCCTGGATAGGATTCCATTTATTTTTCAGAGTTTAGATGTCGTTGATTAACAGGGCCAGTGTGATGAGAGAAAGTGTACCGGCAAGCTGTAACTGGACCCCATGCAGCAAAATGGTTCCTCTGGCCTTCTGCTGGTTATGAAGCAGCTGCTTTGGCAGAAAACAACACCTTGAAATAAGTGTAGAAAAGCAGAATCCACAATGAAGATATGTTAACAATGTTTATTGCAGCGTGGCTTACTATGTATAGTATTTAAAACTGAACACATTGTCATGGTAACATTAAAAGATCAACTATTCCAAGCAGGGCTACCAGATGATACCGATAAGGATTTTGGTGTGACGGACTGTGCATTTTCGTGCATGATGCAGTGGACCGCAGACGGCCACAAATCGCTCACCAGCCATGCCGGCCAGGCTTGTAGACGTTGCCGACCATGAGAATGAGGATGCAACACAGGCATGTGCGGGGGTCGGATGCTTGAGCACCTGCCACTTTGGCCCTTAATGCCGAAAGTGCCCTTTTGTTAAGGCCTATTCAATCTAACTATTAGTAAAATGAATTAATAATAATTCAACCCTAAATAAAATGACCCACGTGATGACCTTTCACCTGACAACCTCATCAGGGACTACCCCTCACATTCAGAACCTTCAGTAGTTTAACCAAAGCCCTTTTAAAAGGAAAGCCTGCAACCCTTAGACCAACAATGTCTGCCAAATGCATAAATGTTAATGTAAAAGGCCAATTCTTACGCCCTGGCTTCAGCGGAACGTAGGAAAGGAGACCAGGAGCTAGTTTTTTGAATGGATATCAATGGGTTTTGTTAGCAGTTTTGGGTTCTCCAATTGGAAGTATGACAGACCCTCCCATCTCTATGAGTATCTCTGGTTTAGGGCATTTACAGGATATATACTGTTCATGGCTGACGGTAAGTGGTGTTTTCAGCGGAACGGTGCTTGTATTAGTGTATTTATTGTTATAATAAGTAGTAGTATTTTACAAGAACGCCATGAAGAGAGCATGCACGGCTGTTGTGTGTTCAGCCTGTGCATTTTAAAACAAATGTCCTGTTGCACGAATATTATCGCTTGCAGTAGAATAATAATTCCAAAGAAATTCACACTGCTATTCATGCACACTGCAATAAATCATGCGTTATAAATAGTGTAAGTATTTCAGGTTCTGTATGAGGCCTGTGCACAAAAAAAGTTGCTATAATGGTGCACAAAAAGTGGTTATTGTTTTGTAATCATAGGTGAACCACTTTTAGTGCTATATAACACCATATCTTGGTGCTTCAGTGGTTCTTCAGGGGTTCTTTGGTGTGGCCGAGGTGCTATATAGCACCGTTTCCGTATAATGAACCTGTTATCTTCAGTGGTTCTATGTAGCACATCATTCATCACAAAGAAGGACTGAAGAACCCTTGAAGCACCAAAATATGGTTCTATATAGCACTAAAAGTGGTTCCCCTGTGATTACGAGCAAAGAACCATTTAGGGATGTAAGCAGTGGCGGTTTTAGGCACGGGCGAACCGGGCAGTCGCCCGGGGTGGCATTTTTTCACGTCACGTGGGGGGCGGCACCGGCACGAGCAGTAAAAAAACTCTGGGCCGCCGCAAATCGGTTATCTATTATCTATCATTCATTCATTGTGTGGGGAATTGGCAAATTGGCGCCCCTGCATGCTAAAAAGATAAAGGTATGCAACGTTATGATTACAGTATCCATGTTGTCATCTGTTTAGCCTAGTCGTTAGAGCGCCCGACTCTTACATTCGGACGGACGCCGGTTCGAGGCCCGCGCAGGGCAGGTAACCGACAACTCTAATACAACAAATTTGGTTTTAAGTCAACAAACACGAGATCTAATTTCACCATAATATTGTGCTTTGCAACAAAACTGTTACAAGTTCAGTTATTATTATTTATTTCCATCAGTAGTTTCTAAGACGAACATAACCTTTGCTATTTATTTGCTACATCACACATGTCATGAATATGAAGGTTTTATGCATGTTTATGACAACTGTCATTAAGTGTCATTGGCTCAATTATGACATTTTTAATGCAAATATTGTTTGTTTGAGGTCTTTGTTGACAACTTTACATTAACCAATACATCTTAACCTGTCATAATTGTCATAAAAACATGACATAGCAGATTAATAATTGAATGTAAGACACTACTTAGCTGGTGTTTCGGCATCTAACCATATTGCCTTAGAGACACTTCTGTACGCGTCACAGTTGTTTTATTTGACAGAACAAACATTTTACTTGTACGGTCAACAGAAAGTTGGCCATCCCATCGCTCACCCCATAACACACCGGATATAAAGGAAACGGAAGTGAACACAACAAAACACGTGATTACAAATAACCAATAAGAAGATAAATGAATTAAGGCCACTACAGCTGGGTTAACTGTCATATTGGTTTTGACATTGGCTGTCATGCGGCCATTATAACTATCATGAATCTTTTTCTGACCACTTTTTTTCCAGTGGTACAAATTGAATCTCAGTAAAATATCATTAAGTGTTAATACTCTGTCAAATTGTTTTATAACAATGTCATGTATACTTTTCTTGACCTCAACTACAGTGGTACAATTACATTTTAATGACAAATTCAATTTGTACCACTGTAGTTTAGGTCAAGAAAAATATGACATAATTTAGTTTTTTCGAGGGGGGGGGGGGGTGCGCTCAAAGATGTTCTCGCCCGTGGTGCAATTCAATGTAGAACCGCCAATGGATGTAAGTGTAACGATTACCAGTTTAATGGTTTCACATGATAATAACGTCCAACGATTAGTAGTACCGCATCCTATTTTTATAACCGTCAGTGCCAGTGTTACAGCTTGGAAGCCCTGTCAAGCATCAAACAAAGTTAGCAAGAATGTAATGTAGATGCAGCATGAAACGTAGGTGTTGTTCATTAATGTCAGGGGAGTCAATCAGAAGTATTGAGATTTTGAACAAAATAACGCAAGATATGCCTATTTATTCACATCTGCTCCTGTGTGTTTGTGATGAATGCTTCACTAATGAGATCCAAAAATGTGCAAATCATACACTTAAAGCATACACATATTTAGATGTACTGAAAGACATTGACATCATATTTCTTTATACAGATACAGATCATTTCTATTCATTTTTCATTAAAGATTTCATATTAATCTTGAGTACCTATACAGTGTGGTATAGCATACGTCGTATCTTCGAAGAATATTTAATTTGATCACATTTTTAAAAGAGAGGTACGAATACTTTTGGAAAAACATGAGCTGCTGGAGACAGGCGGGATTGAACTAGAGCAGCGGCACACAATAACTTTACATCATCGCATGTGACGCGAAATAACAAACATTTCAACCTTTGCGAAATACGAGATATTTTTTTATATCTTTGATACGATCATGGTGAAAGATGGTGTTTATGTCATGTTTACATTTGATCAGTCTCTTTGGGCAGTTTGTGACAAACTCTCTTCTTGCCCAAGTGGCGCCAGCTCCCCTATGAGCACTCACAGAAGGTCAACTTTGTTTATAAAACCAAATGAATAGGCTATGAATGGGATAACTGCACATAGATCACTGATCTATTGACTGCTAAAAGACAACCAAATGATTTCCCCATGCTTCAAAAACATTTTCTTATTTCTTTATTGCATTTTTCATTGCAATTCTTTCATTGATTTGTGAGAAATGGTGTACCCTAGATCGTGAAAATGTTCCCTTAGTTTTAGGGACTTACATTATCATCCATTCAAAACAAAAATCTATAATTTCAGTATTATACATATACATTCCATCTCAGTAATTTTCAAGAAAATATTTTTCCCAACCCACACCATTAGCTGACCAATACATTTACTAAAGACACATCATAATTTTTTATTTTATGTTTTAGTATTTAAAGAAAGAGAATGTTAATCTTCTAAAACAATCCTATGATCACAATGACTACAGAAGGACATTTGAATTAGCATTTAAAATATAGTCATACGCCACTTATTGCTTGATATACACTTTCATCTCATGCAAATAATCATTAAATGTTACTGCATTCTCACAAATTTTGTATATATACAAAATAAAATGAATATATAAAGATTTTTTTTAAACTTTATAACCATGTATTTCTTAAATAGAAATAGGCGTTAAATGTTATAAATGTGCCTGATTTGTCTTTTAACATTCCACAAGAAAACACCAAGGGGGACATTAGAGTAATTTTTTGAACATGTCCTTTCATATGCCACATTGTTTGAACGGCCATTTGCATATTGTGGGATAAGCATAATCATGGTAAAAGCATGTTTGACACGGGTTGTGATTCAAATTTGACAGCAGTATATCCCAGGTCTACACATCAATGTTGGAAGCCAGACGCAGACAGAGTGCAGCTTCAGTGGGGATGTCCTGAGGGCTTATTTTGTTGGCATCCAGCCGCAGTACACGAAGATTGGAATAATTGTTCCTGTCCACAACTCTGCAGAAACTGCTCAACGAAAATTCTGAGAAATGCAGAAAAATCATGCGTTATTTGCTAGTTGTATAAGATGGCGATGGTGAGCTTTTGGGACGCCAGACTCGGAGGGTATGTTTGAGTAGTATAACACTAACACTTTATGGGAAAGGGAGGAATTTTGACCAGCAATTTTTTTAGTTTTTAAGATAACAAGGTAGAGAATAATATATCAGCGTAGATATAGTTGATCCTCTTCACATTGCTGAATGCTTCATTAAGCCAAAACAACCTGATGGTGTATATGACTCTTGCGTCACCGGCACCATCTTGTGAAACTAGCCCAATCAGATGCACTTATCAAGCAGGGTAAAAACTGCTTCTGTCAAAACCATGACGTTGAAGGTTCTTTATTTTGCACAACACAAAAGAAGATATTTTGAAGAAAGTTGGTAACCCGACTTCGGTGGCACCCATTCAATTCTATTGTATGGATACAAAAAAGGGCAATAGATGTCTCTGCTGTTCGGTTACCAACATTCTTTAAAATGTCTTTTGTTTTCTGCAGAAGAAAGAAAGTCATACAGGTTTGAAATAACAAGCTGGGGTGTAGGCTACATCATAACAGAATTTTATTTATGGGTGAATACATTTTAACAAAGCCTTAGGCTTTCCCCATGGATATGAATATTCAGTTTGTAAAATATTGTTTTCAAATACATTATTACAAAATCATTTTAGTGATTGGCTTAAAATCGTAATTACAAATAAATTGGCTTTACAAGCCATAACTTACTTTACTTATTAGTTAAAGCAACTTAGTACTGTCCAGAATGTCAATTTAATTTAATTAGCCAATTTAATTTAATTTAACACTTTCTGTCGGTTGGATATTTGTTAAACCCAGTGAAAAACATAAAATGTGACTAATAATAATTTTTTTTCTCCCAAAAAATTGACATCACAAAATAAAGAGATACAAGGTTTCATGGGCTATAACAGGAGACTTCAACGTTTTTCGGGGCAAGGACCCCTTAGATGAGAGATGCATGGAGCAGGGACCCCTACTAAATGTGTAAAGAGAGCTAATTAAAAAGAAACAACACTTATTGTCACAGCAATATTAAGACATTATCACTATTGTGCATGTTTTTATTGCACATACATACTTTTCTGTATATTATTTTTATTGTTAATATAGATTGTCTTTATATGCACGCAACTCCTTTCATGCATACTCTGAATTTATCGAAAGGGAAAGTTGTTTAACATTACCTTTGATCTTGTTGGCCTGTAGATAGAGATTCTCTAGACTGGTGCTGATAGTGGGAATCCTCTCCAACTTGTTGAAGGACAAATCGAGTTCCACAAGTGTGCTGACATTGAAAACATTGGCTGGTATTCCACCATTGGTGAGCTGGTTATGCGACAGCCGTACAAAGCGCAGCTCAGGTCGGTCGTTCAGAAAGCCAGCAGGCAAGCTTGATATATGGTTGTAGTCTAGGTAGAGTTGACTTAACTTTAGAGGTAGACGTTCTGGAATCTTCCTCAGTCTGTTCCCACGCAAGTCTAGAACTGTCAAGGATGGTAGCCTATCAAGGGCATTGCCAAGATCTTCAATGGGATTCATTTGGAAATGCAGGGCCACCAGGTTGCTCATGCCATGAAAGGAGTCAGCTGGCACCACAGAGATATTGTTGTGGTTCATGTATAACATACGCAGGGAGAGCGGCAAACCTTTTGGAAAACGGCTGAGGTTGTTGTTGTGTAAAAAGAGACGCTCTAGGTTCGTCAGTTTGGCAAAGACTTTGTCACTGATCTTGTCGGAACTCAGTTTATTCGAGTGGAGGCTGATCCAAGTTAAATTCGGGGCATTGTCGAACACCCCATTGGTGATGCCCGTGATTTGGTTATTTTGAAGGTAGACGTATTTGATGCGAGATGGGATGAAAGGCACGTGCTGTAGGTTGCGGTTGTTGCAGTACATGGCATAGCGGTACATCGAAGGGCAGTCACACTCCAAAGGACACTCAAGCTGGGAAGACTCTGCATTCAGAGAGGCCTGACTGTGACTTCGGCCGTAACCGTGACTGTAGGCCCGGTTGCGTAGGTAACTTAACCAGGTCAGGGAGCTGCTTGATTGTGTCGTGGATATATTGACAAGCTTTGCCAGCAACAACAGCACTATCCAGCCTCTCATTGTCACTACAGAAAAGAAATATAGTGAACTCATCTTTTTCAATATCTTTTGCAGTCTTTTATAACTAAATATGCATTACAATACATTTGAAGTTAAAACTTGACAGATTGATAATAATTGACAAAGTTAAGCTTTTCTTAGCTTTTTTTGGAATGTCCCTCTTTTGTTAAAATGACAGCATGCACTTAAGCTGTCATGAGCTCCACAAGTTTGAGCAAAGCGTGATGATGTTATCCAGTATAATTTGAGAATGTTCCCGCCTTAAAGGTAACGTGTTCTTCAATGGAGGCAAGAAAATCAGACACTAACTCAGAGTTAAAATGGGTAAACCTTTTTTTGCATGCATTGAACCTAGAAACAAAGCAATTTTAACATATCACCTTCATTTTACAGCATTTCACAACATTCCTTTATTTTAAACTTTTTTGTTTATTTAAACTATTTTAAATCATTTTTTTACTTTTTGGACCCCTTTGTATTTGATAGGAGACTTAACATTTTATGAATTTCTTTGTACGAAGAACTATAGGCCTATACCCAAAAACAGGTGCAAAGTTTATATTATCCAGACACCAGTTACCATTTATATATCTAGCTATCATACACATTCTCTCAGGTCTGGGCAAGTATGTATTTTTCTTTATGTCCTTTGTTTCTAAGCTGAGAAAACAGTGTTTTGCTCGAGGGTGTGTTAGAGATATGAAGATTGATTCATTCAGCTCTCAGTGCTGGCAACAACGTCACTTCTTTGGAAAAGTTTCAAAAATCTGTCTTCATTTTATCACTGTTTAAATTGACTTAATCTACTTTTACTAATAGATTGTGTCATATTGATGGATAAATGATTTCTTCAAAAGACATTAAAATATAATTTCAGAATCATAAAAAGCTATTGTTTCTTAATTAATAATCTGATGAAATGAATAATGGATGAATAATGAATATGATGCAACATTTCTAAAAATAAATGTAATATAATTGAGAAATAAACATCCTTAGAAAACTAACAAAATTAACAAATTCCATTTTTCCTTAATTGTAGTTACACATAAGTATGTTTCAATTAAATAACTGCCTATTAAAACAAACAAATCTGATATATAATCAAAAAGAAAGAAATATTTGTTGCTAAACAAAAAAAGACGAAAGGCTTTCAAGGTAAGTACAACAAATCTGTACCTTTAAATCATATGTTTAATTTACGTAAACATATTTGCTTTTATGATAAAAAAGGATTTAGATACTTTTTTAGCAGTCCCTGTCCTTATTGTGTCTCTGTCACTGAGGAAAATACTGGAAATGTGAGGAAAGTGTAAAATATGCTATATATTGGCCACATTTCCCAGCTGCTTTTAAGAATCAGGACTATAAAATGAACCGAATAAATTACATATCAAAGCACACAGACTTTGCGTTCCTTAAATGAATTCCACATGCATTCAACATTTGACTATATTCACCCTCTAAATGTGAGACACATAAATCCACATGCATATAAAACCCTACCTTATATGTCTCCTTAGCTTGTGTTCATTTATCGATCTCAGGCCAGTAAACCAGTTGGACAGCACCGATGTCTTCACTGTACAGCCTACTGTATACAGTGAACCTTTGTCTAATTCCACACACTTACATGTTTTCCTGTGTTTTGGCCCAAGGCTGTGTGAGTATAAGTGCCATGTGTGTGAAGGTAAAACATCTGCATTTTAACAGCCCTACTTCATACATTCTGTCAGGTCGGGACCCCTGCCCTATCATTATCTAACACAGGATAAGTGTGTGAGTCCATTTCTCTTTATTATTAAAAGAAGCAGAATGCATGATAAAATTAGAGTTTTAACAGGAAAATAAATCAAATCTGTGGATATAACTGTAAATAAATATGACCGAGAAAAAGGCAAGCTATTAAAGGCTCACTATTAGAAACCCATTTTGTTTTAAAGTGCTTGATAAATCGAAGGTGTAAATCTTACTGCTGTATCATTCCAGGAATAAAGCTACAATTATCAGAAAAAACATCTAAGTAGGTTTTATAAATGACATCATAGTGGCAGAATGTGGAAAATACCCACATGGAGGAAATTATTATTTCCTTTCCTCATTCATGTGTCATGAGGAAATGTGCAAACATATACGTATTGAATGCAGACCTAAGACCATTAGGGTTAATGCATTCATTCATGCAATTGGTAAGCATGTTGTAGTCTATAGTGTGGTGATGTAAAGCTCTAGTACAGAGCAAACATTACACGACTATTGTTGGGTAATCAATATAAAGCATTTGTTGTCGAGATTGTAATGCTTTGATGCATCTGGCAGACGCTTTTATCCAAACGTTCAATACTGCGGTACATTGTGGGCAGTAATCTAAAGCATTACCCAACTTTCAATCAAAAGCGAAAAATTATGTATACAGTATATGTTATTCTTGAGCAACATTCGGGCAATAAATATATACATGGACAATCAATAAACACACAGTTTATTCAGTATAGAAAAATCCTGAGAGACTTCAAGGTTTCCAGAGGCAATATTTCAACATGTATCTCTCAAGACAAATACATTATTCTATGCTATAAATTAGGGGTAATGTAGAGGCAGCCGGATGTTATCGCAGAAATAAGCCCCGGCAGTGTGATAGGGAGGGTATATATCACATTTGAAGGGGCTTATTTCACAATAACAGCCGGAAGCTTGTACATTATTACACGGCTACTTGCCACATGAGAAAAATATTGGACACGAAATGTGAATTAGAAATATTTCATTAGCTAAATTTGACCAAATGCAGACCTTCTGCGAGGAAAAGCTGTTTACGATTTTAAGGTATAGACGGTCAGATGTCACGAACAGGCAATTTGGTTTAATAATTTGTAAATATAATGTCATATGTTATTAAAAGATACATTTACATTTCCTTTGTCAAAAAAAAAAAACAGTCAAAAGGATTTGCTGCATCCGGGTGTGTTGTTAGTTTTTTGAGTGGTTGTTATCTGGGAAATAAAGAACCTGCAAATGACTCAACTGGCCAATTAGAATCAAGCATTCCAACAAGCCGTGTAATAACTAAATTTAGGGCAGACCTTGAATGATAAACAACAAATCATCAAAAGGCTAAATGTTTTCATATTCAAAACATCTGATCTTTCAGATTGCGCAATGAAACAACATTTCTTTGTCATGGTTATGCTGCCTCTTTTGTGGTTGTCATTGTCGTTCTCTTTCTTCTCTTTGCCAGAAGAGGATTGGATGAGTCTTTGATCTCTTTGATCTTTATTTGTTCATAGTCCACTCTTATGGTTGCCAGGGCATTAGTCATCTCCTCCTGTAGATTAACACACCAGATTTACCAACAAAAGTTTGTCATGTATGACACTTCTCATATTATGCTGATAGACACCATACTGACCAAATAAATGTGTTTTTTTTTAAATACTTTAATGTTCTTTTCGATTTACCTTGACCTGTTCCCACACATGACTCTCTTCTTTAAGAACTTGACTTGTGTGTAAATGCGTCTGAGGGACAGTAAGTGATTTCTGTACATATGCAGAAAAAATTAGACATCCAGATATATTTTGTCAAGAATTATGCTGAGTGACATTATAATCCTCACATTAATCCAAGAATGTTTCATGAACTCAGTGATGGTCATTCTCTCCGTTGGATCAGTTTTCAATAACTGGCGAATGAGCTGCTTGGCTGTAAGTTGATGTGAACAGTGATAACAGTGATATGAATTGTAGGCAACATAATGATTTTTAATAATGACGTTTGTGAGCGATAATGATGTTTAACACAACAATAACAAAACATCCTTAAAATCACCTTCCTCTGACACTGCTGACCATTCAGGCTTGGAAAATTCATACTGGCCGTTCCTTATGCGAGATCTCATTCCTGGGGAGATTGTTAAACCATGGTTTGAGTAGAAAGGTGGATATCCACATAACCTACCATGAGAAGCAGAAAAATAATGATTGATAAACCACATAAAAATGTGGTGCAGTCGTGTCATGGTGAATGTTTGCACTCACAGAAGGTACATGATGACTCCTAATGACCACATATCGCATGACTTATCATATTTCTCTGGACCAAGCACCTCTGGGGCTTAAAATTACAAAAAATATTTGTAACTATGTTGAATCATAAAACTTAGGAAATTCAGCGACTGTGACTTGCCTACTTACCCACATAGTAAGGTGTGTAGCATGGGGTTGTCAAGCATTTGTTAGTTGTGGTTTCTTTGGCAAATCCAAAGTCTGTGAGCTTGAGCTGGGCATCAGGGTGCTTCGATGCATATAGCAAATTCTCTGGCTATTGGTTAGAAAAGAATGAATGTTAATTCAGAATGAGAATTAGTTTGTTTTTATGCTAAAAAAACCTGTTCCATTGGAGTCAACAGAGTTGACGCGACTCTCTCTCTCTCTCTCAACGCCTCTGGTTCTCAGTGTATATAAGTACTAAGCTGTGTCTGAAACCCCTCCCTATCTCCTAGATAGTGCACTATATCGGGTGTCCGCCATTTTGTAGTGGTGTCCGAAACCTGAGTGAACTACTTCATTCTCTACATTCGTTTACTCTTTTTTACCCACAACGCACTCTGATTTAGAGTACATGCACACTCGCTCATGACAGTTATTTTATACTTTTAAAGAACAGATTAAATGACACGTTAAACAGTGGTGTTTTATTTCAAATGTATAAAATTATTTATTAAAGCAATTGTTCACTTTCAAAATACATCTTCATTATAATTTACTCACCCCTGTTGTCATCCAGGATGTTTATCTATTTTTTTCTTATATTGAAAAGAAATTAACATATTTGATGAAAACATTCCAGGATTATTCTCTATATAGTTGACTTCAATGGACTCCAAACGGTTGAAGGTCAAAATTACAGTTTCAGTGCGGCTTCAAAGTGCTTTAAACGATACCAGACAATGAATAAGGTTCTTATCTAGTGAAACAATCAGTAATTTAGATAAAACAACGATGTCGGACGATTTTGAACTTGGAGGAGAAGATGAGATGGATTTTTTCGCTCTGCCCTACCATCATCAAGCGTGACGTTTTCAACGTAATAATTTTTTACGTGAAGTCGTGCACGCGCTTTGCAGAAGATAGCAAGGCAGGCATTTGTGTTTATAAAGCATATACATTTTTATTTTTGGAAAATGACCGATCGTTTCTCTAGATAAAACCCTTATTCATCGTCTGGTATCGTTTAAAGCCATTTAAAGCTGCACTGAAACTGTAATTTTGACGTTTGGAGTCTATTGAAGTTCACTATATGTAGAATAATCCTGGAATATTTTCATCAAAAAACTAAATTTCTTTTCGACTAAAGAAAAAAATACATAAACATCTTGGATGACTACAGGAGTGAGTAAATTATCACAAAAATGTATGTTGAAAGTGAACAATTCTTTTAAACTTGATAAATAACCATGCGACAGAACTGTCAGATACAGGGGTATATACTGTACATCAGTGTCTGAAATCAGTCGCTCAATTTCATTCACTTCTTCCCCATATAGTGGACTCAAAAGTAATTCGCTATAAGGCAACAGTGAACGAGTGAACGAGGGAGAGGTTTCAGACACATTGCTAGTGTTCCTTTGTTCTTTGTCAGTTGTTGGCTGTTTTTCAATATGCGTTCTTCAGCAATCTTTCATCCTCATGTTCTGGGTCTCTGTCATCATAAACCGTCAAAGTCCGGTTCCAATACTCAAGATCAAGGATCTTGCTCATACCGAACCCACTGGAAGTACCAGAAGTCATTGTGGCCGAGTTCGTTCTGCCGAGGCTGCCATGCAAGACCGGTCTCCACGAGAACACAAGTCTGTTATTTGCTTTCTTGGAATTGAGAAACGGCCTTTGCATCTGAATCATGTTCTCGGTGTTGTCTTGGATTATTTGGTTTCATGTCTCTTTGTGATGCTTTTCAATAAAACTCTCAACTGATCTGCTGCGTTGCCTGCCAAGCAATGCCTGGTTTCTTCACGATTGTGAAGAAACTGTTTCCTAATGTAAGATGTACAGTATAGCTCACCTTGAGGTCTCTGTGTGCAATGTTAATACCATGCAGAAACTCAACAGCTTCTCCAATGCTCCTCATTATTTCAGAGGCTTCTACACTTGGTGGAAAACAATTTTTTAAATTAGTTGAAGACATAATAAACACACAAATATAAAATCAAGGATGAAAGATAATAGTGAAGTGAGCTGTACCTCTTTCAGTAAAACCTTGATCACCATGCTCCTGTATGCGGCGAAAGAGTTCTCCTCCCTCCATACTGTTTAAAAAATAAAATAATTGAAAAATGCAGTTACAATGTTGTCATGAATGTAATACACGTTAATTAAAGTTTACTAGAAAAAAACATGGTTTAAATTAGATGAATGCAGTGAAAGAATAGCATATTATGGTTACTCTTTACTAAAAACACCACAGGCTACACATCACATCACTATAAGCATTCAGAACACAGGGAACACACAGACAACAACAAGAAATTTAATATATAAACAAACAGATTAATCAGGAGAATACAAGACAAAGATGAGAAAGGACAGCACTAAAAACTACAAAACAAGATGGCTAACAACAAATTACAATGGGTGGTAGTGAGAGGTTAAATAAAGTTTTACCACTCCATGATGAGAAGCAAACACTTTTTTCCTTGGTAGAAATTCTTAAAGACATCTGCAATTTCTACAATACAAGGACTGGCCGATGCCCTGCAGTGAAGCTCTACTTCTCCTCTTGCTTTAGGGGTGTCCTGCAGCATCTGAGAGTGGGTGAACAAGAGCACACAAATCAAATAAAACCCTTTTAGACGGTCTACATGAATCAATGTAATGTAATTGTGCATTTACACGAAAGGACACAGAGAGAGCATGAGAAAGAGAGGAGAGCGATGTGAGAGTTTCTTTCTTCTGCCATACACAAAAAATATATATTTTCAAGAACGTTGGTAAACAAACCCCACAGATCATTGAATGGACACATTTCTTAGAATTTGTTATTCTGTGCTCAGCAAAAGAGAAAGCCATATACCGGTTTTGAATGGGCATGAGGATCAATAAATTATGTGAAAATTACGAGTACTCCTTAAACAGTGTAACTGTGCCCAGTTCTTACAGGTTGGGCGCTCTAAATAAACTCTCTTCTTTAACGCTTCTTCTGCGTTTTCAGATTCCAATGCACTACTGTAAATTCCAGCAACAAACATGTTTTGGCAAGTAAAGGCGATTTTGGTTCTGATCCTGATGATGATCAAACATCCTGCGAAGTCATTTTAATGGAAGATAGTGACAGAGACAGGTTTAGGGAAACATCACTCCAGGATTAGTGGTAAAATTCTAAATCTGGATGAATAAAATGGATTGACCTAGTGGGTTCCCTGCACATTAATATATATGAATATAGTATCACAAGCAAGCTGCATCATTATGTTGGTTTGTGTTTTGAAATGCACTATACAAATACACTAGATTAGATTTGTTTTACTCAGCCCAACAGCAAGGTTAGGGTAATAAGTTCACCTTAAGGTTTAACCTTAGTTTACATTGAGAAAGCAACAACAGATGTCAAGTTTAGAGTTAACAATCACCCGGTTAACTTCCAGGAATGCCAGACTGCTCCCCTCCCCTTCCCTTCCAAAAGCCATGACTGTCACTTTTAAACCCCATGCTCACTTAAAGAAAACAAGAAAAGATATGTGCGTATAGAGATTTCTTAATGTATTAACGTTGCGTTTAAACCTTGAAGAAATAAATACCTTTAAAGCATATTTCTGGCCACTTTTCTTCTGTAAAATCGCATAGACTTTGCCGTTGATGCCTAACCCGAGCACCTGTCCCGTAAGCCTGTACTCTTCTGTGATGACGCTCTTCTTTATCTTCGCTGCGGCGTTCGGCGGCGGAGACTCTTGAGTCGCGCTGTCCATCTGCTGACGCTGAATCTCTAACTTCTCATCGGAAATGGCTGAATCATTTTGACTTTCTGTATCATCTAACATATTGATGGAGTGCTTGTGTGTTTCCATGCATCGGAAAACACGTCTTTAGAGCCGCTTAACGGATTTTAAAAGGGTCCAATTAACAGGGCTGGAATTTGCTAGACATGCATCTATGGCTCTTCATATTTCATTTAAAGGCTGTATGCAGTATGACATGGCTTCGATGTGATCTATTTATATATTATATATAGGCTGGTTTTTGCTTTTAACTTAAACGTAACATGACACGTGGTTTACCACCGGATTTATTTGAGAGCAATGCATCTTACCCCAATGCACAAAAACACATGAATAATTTACCATGGATAGGTCCACTTAAGTAATTTTGGGGAAAATGTATCTTAAAATAAAACGTATTTTAAATAATATACCAGTGAGTAAAAGTAGCTATTATTTATTTCATTCAATTAAATGATGATATTATTGTAACACCAAGAAAAATAACAAATTATCGTTGTTGTAACGACCTTTTATCAACTGCTTCTTTTGACAAAAAACATTAATATAAACTCTTCTCTATGACACAACAACAAACACGAAACATGCAATATTCATGTCAAAATGTGTTCAAGCAACAGTGTTGCGGTCCCTTCGACCGGCACCGGTGTTTCCACCCGGTCATGTTTAAACGCGGCACCTACATGCCGCTCACAGCGTTAGAGTTTATTTATCTATTCGTATCATGTCATTTTTATAACATAGAAAGGTGCACAGCAGCACATCTTTAGACTTGTTTGAAACAGCGTCTTGTACACACGTTGTTACTGGAATATCAGCATGTTTGCAAAAGCGTTTCGTGTGAAATCTAACACGGCTATCAAGGGATCTGACAGGTAACTTAGTTAGATTGTTGTTGCTGAGTTAAAACTGCTTGACTGCCTGGTTTGTAGTTGTTAACTCGGAAATGAAATATCTTAAGGAAAGAGATCGAAGCTTAATTCATGCACATGTACTGTGCAGTGGTCCAGATTCAGACCTTTGTACATAAGTGTTATATATTTTATGTTATATATTATGTGTGTTGTTGTTTTTTTGTGTAAGATCAGGTAAACGTACTGTTACAAGAAGTGCCTTACAAAAGAATGATTTCATGGCCTTTCTTTAGACAATTTTATTGGTTTTATATTGTTTGGATTTATTTAGTTTGAATAATAAACTCGGATTACTTATAGAAATTGGAAATTATATAATTTCCTTTATTTTCATGTCATTCTAATCCGTCATACAGGAGGAAGCTCAGAGTAGATATCTCCACTGCTTTTCCTTCGCTGTCAGGGGAGGATCTCAATGATCTTGTCCCAAATAAAGAAGAGCTGAATATTGTGAAGATATATGCACACAAGGGAGATGCAACAACTCTGTACGTCCTCCATAAAAATCCAATTTTCTTTCAGATGGGGAAACACCTTTTCCCCACAGGTGAGTCTGTTTGCTTAGTTCTTGTGTCCATTGTTTCATTCTAAATGCTGTTTTGGTTTCTCATTGTATGTGTTGTTGTCAGTGTACACACTATGGCGATATCCTGCCATGCTCCCAGCGTTCACCACATGGCCACCTGTCCTGCAGAAGTTAGCTGGTGGAGCAGGTCAGCATATTTTATTTTGGTATTTTGTGTCCTATAGAATGTGTGTCTGAGTGATTCGTCTCCTTCTGCAGATCTTATGTTGCCGGGTGTAGTGGTACTTGCTAGTGGCCTTCCTGATGTATATCAAGGAGACTGCTGTGCTGTCAATCTTGTGATGAACAGGTACCAAATTTCACTCCGACATACACATTTCCGTTTAATTTGTGCATCAGATCATAAAATAAAAAATTTATGTTGACCACTTCTGAAGATGTTAACAAAGCTGGTCCAACGTTTATCCCAAATAACTTGCTGTTTCAGTTTTTAAAGACCACAAACTATTGAAGAAAATACAACCAACAGAACATGTTTAATGAAAACAAAATATTTTGATGATTTAACTATATGTATCTATAAAAACAAATAATAATGAAATGAAAACCAAAAGTGCTTTTGGATCAATGTTTATAGAATAAAAAAATATATACAATAATAAACATAGCATGTCTTTATACCATGTGACTTTTCTCTGTTACAGGGCGCCAGTTGCTGTTGGTACAGCTGCCATGTCGAGTGGTGAGATGAGGAACAGTGGAATGAAGGGGAAAGGAGTGAATGTTTTGCACACATACATGGACCAGCTTTGGTGAGCTTTGTCTTTCACTATATATTCTTAAAAACAAAATGCCACTGAAATTTAAAATGCTTTATGGGGTGTGTAGTAGACACTCTAACAAAGACTCAAGGATCTCAGTTCGACTTCCTTCTTTCTCAAATTCCTGCAGGGCATTTGGGGATAAGACAAATCCCCCAGTTATACCATTCACAAACTCTTCAGCACAGGTTGAGACAGAGGAATGTGAGGAGGGGATGAAAGCAGAGGGGCAGGTGAGTGATGGACAGGACAACCCTGAACTAAATGCAGAGGAAACATCTTGTCAGGGCATGCGGTATTTGAGACTGGCAGATCAGGACTCTGAGGCGTTGAAGGACAAAGAACCCGTTGAGAATGTAGAGGGAGAAGACATTGATGAAGATAATAACGACTCTAGATCTCCGCAAGGTGAGATTCTTGACTGTACATGGATTTACTGTTTCACATCTATCATATATGTTAACATTTATGTCTGTCTTTACAGAGCAGATGGATGCATTATTGCTCCAGTGCTTTCTTCATGCGCTTAAGGCTAAAGTAAAAAAGTCAGAGCTCCCTCTGCTGACCAGCACATTTCTGCGCAACCATATTGCATCCTGCTGGTAATTGTCCATTTAATAATTACCTTTTAAAGTTAGAAACTGGGATTGTATCCACATATTTTTATGCCAATTTAAGGACTTTTTTAAAATGTAAGTGATTGGATATTTTTGTTTTTACTTTGTATATTATTCCTAAAACCATGCACAAAGATACTAGAAATATTCATTAAGGAGGTCAATGAGGTCAGATTTGATTTGATTTTGCTTTTAGAAAAGCTGCTATGCTAGTCTTCTTAGGCAAACATGATTTGTTGTAACCCTGACGTATCAAAGACCACATAAGGAGATGTGACGTATCAAAGACCACATAAGGAGATGTGAGGTGCATGGAGTTCACCCCACCGTTTAGTTTAAATCAAATTTTTCTGCAAAGGCATCTTCTGTTTTTTTATGTGTATAACCTGAAAAATACTTTATTTTAGCCTAATTTGTATCAGAGCAATAAAACCCATGAAACCAAATGGAAATGCATAATTTAATGTTGGTATGCCCCAAACTTTCTGGAGATTTTGTTCTTGGCGTGTTCTCTACTTTTTGTTGTTAACTCTTTCCCACAGTCCTAAAGGAAAGCAAGTTGACATCAGGAAATCCAGTTATAAAAAGGTACTGTTATCACATACTTCGTGTTTCAGTCCGTTTCAGATTATTTTCAGGTCTCAACATTTTGCTCTCTCTTTGCCGATGCTCTCCAGCTCTCTAAGTTTCTGCAGTGCATGCAGCGAGATCACAGTCTGATTCAGGTGAAGGAGTTGAAAAAAGGTGTGGAGAGCATTGTAGAAGTTGACTGGAGGAACCCTGAGTATGCAGTACTCTCTGTTTAACTAATAACATGTCATTGATACAATTTTATATTTATTGCAAGGCCCGTATGTCATTCATACAGTTTACCATTTATTACAAGCAATTATAACCATACCAAGAGCTTCACTTGAGCATTACTCGATACATTTTTCCAGGTTATGCTCCTTCAGCATCCCAGAAGATTGTGGGCAAGAGAATGACTCTGTGGGGGAGGGTGGTGCTTGTGAGGTCCCGTTCCAGCCCCCTGAAATCACGCCCCTGTATGGGGTCACGGCACGCATGGAGCCTCTCTTTCAGGATGCCCATAAAAAGTAAATGAGAGGAAATTGTATTTTGTCCGATTTTAGCGTTTGTGTTGAAGTTTAAAGGGATTTTTTACTGGCAAATCAAAATGTCCCCATGTTATACTCACCCTCAAAGCATCCTGACTGAATATTACTTTCTTCTCGAGAAATAAGTTATAATACCATGTATCATAGAATGGAATTGAATGGGCGTTGACTTTTTAAAGCTCCAAAAAGTGCATCCATCGATAAAAAAAGCAAGCCTCTGGTTCACATGAAGCCGAGTGATAACAGAAGCTATGAATCAACATTAATGGGGCTGTCCATATGGATATTTCTCAAACAAATGCATCGATTCACCTTAAGAAGACCTTTGTTAAGACCACAGAGCCATGTCGAGCAGTTCTTTGATCGATGGAGAAACTTTTTGGAGCTTCACAAAGTCGAGAACCTTTAACTCACATTCTACCACATGGAAGTAAAATGATATGTGGTTTTATAATTTCGACTGCATTACACTTCAAGAAGAAAGTCATATGCATTCAGGATGCCTTGAAGGTCAGAAAAACGGGGAAGTTTTGATATGTATGTGAAATAGCCCCTTTAAGCATGTGTTTTTGTGTTTCAGAAAGGGAGCGACTCTGAAGGCAAGTGAAGTGAGGAATATTATCACAGATTATGTGAAGGAAAATGAACTTGTTCATGAAACCAACAAAAAGTAAGTTCCTAAATAGATACTCACTTTTAATGCTTTGCTATGACACATAGGATTTCTGCATGGGTATAATGGACAGTATGGTTTCAGTTTTCAAGGGTTGCATTGAAATGAGTTGTTTTCTTCTTGTTCATCAGTTATGTTAATATAAACCCTACGCTTTGTGACTGCTTGCTGGAGAAATCTGAGTACCAGGAGGTAGAAAATCTGAAATGGGATGATCTCATTAGCAGGTAGGCTTTATTTCTGTGCAAAGACATTTACATTTCATGGAATTGTTTTTACAAGCAATATCATTGTAGGCTTCTTAACTCTTTCCTTGCCATTGACAAGTTATCTCATCATTTAAATTCCAACGGTTCCCCAAATACCTGTTATATCGGCAATCTGTGTTTGTACTGTTGTACAGCAGGTGGTACTGCTACACATCAAAGAACGTTTATATTTGATCTGTTTTTGGGGTAAGAAATTTTATCAGTTTTTAATCCAATCTGGGCGGAGTCTTAGACAAAAAAGCGAATAATATCCAAAGTTTAATCAAATTTATTCATTTTTGAAGGAACCTACCCACATTTAAGAGGTGATAAAAAAGAACAAATGAAGATAAGAAGAAATACGGTTGCTTTTGTTTAAAACATTTGAGTGAAAGAAAATGTAAAAAAAATGCTGGTGGGGAAAGAGTTAATACAGATAAAGAGGAATATGCTGTATATTTCTCTACTGTATATAATGCCAAAGGCTTCCATTAGTCAGTACCAATCCAGCTATGTGTGCAATTGCTAACATATGGTTTTGAGACAAGGGAGCAACTTAATACTAAACCTTCATCTTATCTGAAGAAATGTAAGTAATGTTTTCAATGTGTTTTGGGTATTTTTTACATGGTTGCTTACTGATGAAAGTCAAGAATAACTTCTCCCTAGATATGGCTTGATCCCTGCTTCAGTTTAAATCATTAATATTGCCTTAAGTATCTTTTTAATTAATTTTTAAATTAATATTTTAATGTAAATGAATTGAACCGGATTGTAAAGTGGTACTGTCTGTGTGTGCAGAACACTAAGTAAAATGCAGGCATGCCATGAGGTGCTGTTGCCAGGTCAGCACCCTGTGGTTAAGAAAGGTCAGGTGGAACCCATAGACATTACTGTTGCCACCAGGGGCTCTAATAAGAAGGTATGAAGGCATCATAAGGTCATGAGTGTAAATAAACTGTCTAACGCATATAAATACACATATTTAAGACCAATTAATTTTTTTCTGTTTACTAAGGTCACGATTGTTAAAAACCTGGAGGCATTCGGTTTGGACCCAGCTGTGGTAGCAGACACCCTGCAGCATCGGGTCCAGGCCAGCTGTTTCCTCCAGGATTCCCCAGGCGTGAAAAACAGAGTCCTGTTACAGATCCAGGGAAATCAGATACAACATGTTGGCAAACTGCTTCTGGGTATGCATCACAACAAAACTTCCACTATTTGCAATCTTTTTCTTTAACATCACTGAGCTTTTTTTGTTACAGATCAGTATCACATCCCAAGGAAATATGTACAAGGACTTGAAAAAGCTCCCAAACCAGGCAAGAAGAAATAGCAGATGTTCAACATCAGACATTCACATCAAATAGGTTGCTGTAACATATTGACGAACTCCCGGTCAAGCCAAAATGTCATTTGTGCAATAAAGCAATTCTGAATTGATTCTGAGTGATCTGTAAAGTTCTTTTAGCATGAAGAGTTAAAATTGAGTAAATACCACTTTTGAAAGAAAAAAATAAAAAAGGCACTGGAACTTACTAATTTTCATATTGACAAGCCACAATCCTTCTGGGAGTATGTCCTTTGGACAGATGAGTAAAAACTGCAGCTTTTTGGCCATCACATCAGCTCAATGTTCACAGACGAAGAAAAATCAAGCTTTCAAAGAACTGAAAACCTACAGTGAAACATGGAGGAGGCTCTGTTATGTTCTGGGGCTGCATCTAGCACAGAATGACTTGAATCTGTTCAGGGCACAATGAAATCTCAAGACTATAAAGGCATTTTGGAGCGAAACATACTGCCCAGTATCAGAGTCAGTCGCAGGTCCTCCAACAGGATAATGACCCAAAACACACAGCTAAAATCACCAAAGAATGGACAACAAACAAAACATTGGACTATTCTGAAGTGGCCTTCTACGTGTCCTGAATCGTTTACAGCAATTATATGATTTTTATCTTAGAAAAGTGAATTACACATGTTTGTAATAAAAACAAAATACATTTTACAATTTTGTGTAAAAATTCCTTAGTAAAACACTTCTTATAGGGGTCCTTAGGAGCAAGATAAAAAAAACATTGTTCTACATCACCAGCAGGGTGTGGTCTGTAAGTACTGTAGTATTGCTTCAATAAGAAATGTTTCCTGGCTTCTAACAACAATGGTGCTGTTTGTGTTTCTTCTCATGTTTACAGTTATTGTCAGCATTGACTCTCAAGGTAAGTCAATTATTCTCATAGAAATATTACCTGCACTTATTTGTAATGACAGCAGCTTCAATTTCTCTTGTTTAGATGTTGTTTGTTTGGTTTTTATTGTGGTGTAATATTTTGAATTCTTGACTAGAAATCAAATGAAAAATGTAAACATTTTACATAACGCAAGTAACATGATTCTATGAATAATGATATCTATTACATTTGTTTTAGTTCCACATATGGACATGCACCGGGTGTTCTGACACGCAGCGAGACTTTACATATGGTCTCGAAGGTGATGGGATTTCAGTAGACATGAAGGAATAGTGACAGCCCCCGTTTTTGCAGATCCAATCACTTTTCCTTGTTTTAATGAACTTGGTGTGAACTTAATAGAGCATTGCAAATTAAACCTGGATTCAACTACTTGCTCATAACAACCCGAAGAAGCGAACAGGTAAAACAAACAAAAAAACGGTTGAAATTATACTGCATATCACGTAAAGCTGCACCCCCTGCATACATCCGCATGACTCTGCATGTTTTTCTGTTTCCAGCAAGACCTGGGACGTCTATCTATTCCAAGGATGATGTTGTGCATGGTGTTAAGAATGTCCTCATCTGTCATGTGACTGGACTCTTTCCGCCACCTGTCACGATAACCTGGACTAAGAACCATGTGAATGTGACAGAGAACATAAATCAAAGTCAGTATCGGCTGAAAAGTGGAGGTGCCTTCAACGTCTACTCCACTCTGAGGTTCACATCTGAGGAGGGAGACATTAACAGCTGCACGGTGTATCATAAAGCTCTTGAAGAGAAATATGAAACCAGAACCTGGGGTGAGAATCAATGGACGTTAGATTTCTACTCTATGGCATATGCACGAAACTGTAAACATCATAAACGTGTGTTTGTGGGCTTCAGAAGTTGATGTTGCTCTGTCCAGTAATGGTCCAGCTGTGTTCTGTACTCTGGAGCTACTGGGAGTCACTGCTGGTATTTTCTTCTTCAATAAAGGACGTCATCAAACATCTAATCTCTTTTTGCAAATATAATTTGTTTTTGATATTCTCACGTATTTTGTGAGATTGAATAGTATTTTTTAAAGTATGTCTGCTGTTGTTTATTAATGTATGCAAACAAATACATTATGTTTAGCACTTTCTGTAAATATTTATATATTAAATATTAAACAAATAAAATATAAACAAATATTGTTTCATTTTCTATTCATTCATAATCTTTGCAGAATTTGGGAGATGTTGAAATACACACAAACATGAAAATAGGTCGATGACATATTTGCATTAAGGGACCATTTTAGCAGCATCTAGCACTGAGGTTGTGAATTGCAACCAAGGGCTCACTCCACCCCTCCCTCCCCTGGAAAGCACAATGGAGAGAATACTAAGATCTTTTCACTTCTTTTTTACCTTTTTTCCCACAATGCTTTGGTGTCAATTTGAAGATGATTTGATTGAAATATTATGGGTAAAGTTCACCTGAAAATGTATATTCTGTCTTCATTTACACACCCCCATGTCATTCCAAACCGGTATGATTTTTTTAATTCTGCAATATACAAAAGAAGATATTTTGAAAAATGGTCAGATTTTTTATATTTATCTTAAAAAACAAAGAATGCTAAAACTGCTTAGAGTCTTTCAAAGACTATAAAATGTCACAGCCAAATGTTCAGATCTTACACTTACTTTTGGTGACATCAGCTTTTATTAGAACAGGCAAGTATAACCAGACACTTCAATTTAAATTCATATTTGATCAAATGTTTTGCTTATAAATGCTTTTTTTGTTTCATTGTTTTTTTCACTCTTCATACTGTCTTCCAGCCAACGGATATTATTATTACATAGCGGATCGATGTCTTTACAGTTCCCGTGATCTCAGTGATATGGTGTATGTGCAGTAATTTGGCTTCAATATGGCTGAAGAAATAAAGTACTACAGCACTCTGGGGAGGTGTTTAGGGTTTAATGAAGTTGGAGTAAACACTTCAGAGCTTTGGAACCAGAATGACAACTTTTTGCCGCAGATGAAGGTGGATACATACTGCAAACCTAATGCTCAATTCTTGGAAACAGCTTATTCGTGACTAAGCTGTTAAGAGGTCCTTTTCACAGTTCCATAGTTCCTTTTCAGTTTTTGCTAAAATTGACTGCAGATTAATATGTGAGACTTTATTGCTTTCCATGATTCAGTGCAACCAAAGGTGAAGCTCAGTTTAGTGAAACAGGCTCAGGACAAACACCCATCCGTGTTGATGTGCAGCGTCTATGACTTCTATCCTGAACGAATCAAAGTGTACTGGCTGAGAGACGGTAAACCTGTGACCACTATGGAAATGGCCAATGGAGACTGGTACTATCAGATTCACTCTCACCTGGAGTATGTACCCAAATCTGGAGAAAAGATCTCATGTGTGGTGGAACACGTCAGCTTCAGTAAACCCATGATCTACGACTGGGGTGAGAGAAAAGAGTTACCTTATTGTCATTGATTTGTGTACACAGAATGATAAGCAACATCATAAACGGATGTTTATATAACGACATACTGTATGTACACTATAGAGCCCTCTATCTTAAAGTCTGAGAGAAATAAGACATTTATCGGCGTTTCTGGTCTGGTGCTGGAAATCATCATATCAGCTGCTGGACTCATTTACTACAAGAAGAAATCAGGTTGTCAGTGAATATGAAAACAACAAAGATTGATATTCAGCCATCTCAAACATTCATGCATTAACATCCGGTGGACATTCACAAACAATAAAGTGCCTGTAGATTGTTTCTGATAACTATCAAAAGAAATAAAGAAGCAGCGTTACTTGACTAAACTTGTCTCTCCAATATTTTGACTTGAGACCGCGATACCATTGTTCCATTCGGTTTGTTTAACGCGTAAGAACTACAGGACCCATTCAACAAATTGTTTATTTAAAACAATTATTATACAGTAAAATAATAATACAAATTAATATTAAGATAAATAAAATAGAGTTTTTTAATTATTAGACACTAGCCAAACACAAACCGGAAGTTTACTGGGGGTCAGGCGCGTGTGCGTCCCATGAAACGGTCTATAGCCAAGATTACGGTGCAAGGAACAGATCTTGTAAGAATATGTATACAGGTGAGATTATACAATAGGCATATGTGTTGAAATATAGTTCTTTTCACCATTTCACATAATGTAAGTTACCACCTTTAATAGCCTACAAAGGGCCTATAACTCATATTTTTAATTTTAACATAAAATTCTTAAACTAAAGCAAGTTATTTTTAACTACAACCCTATTAGCTATTAGTATCTTTAAATAGTCTCACCCAATCTCCTTTTAAATAGGAATTACGTCATCATGTCAAAGAAAACTGCACAAATCAAGTGCGTTCTTTATGTAGAATTTGTCCATAGGAAAGAGGAGAAATACTTGTTGTTGTTTTTTTGTATGGTCTGTCTGATGTGTATAATATTGTTTCTTTCAAAGATTTCTATTAATTAAAAATGCGTTCTAGACCTAAAGGTTTCTGGTCCCACTTACTTCATTACTGGTTTTAATGTAATACCCCTGTCATACTTTATGATTTGTTTTTAATGCAATGAAAAGTATGTACATAAATAAAAAGTTTATTTCAAGCGCCTAGTTAGAATAGTGTTCGTTTCAGTCGAATCTTGTTAATAAATCGCAAAATAGTTTATTCAGAAAAATTTGTTAATGAACTTAATTGTTTGGCGCTTATTTTGTGAAACGGTGAAAATTACAGTTCATCCAGTCGTTGGATGATCTTTATTGAGTTAAACACTTGCATGTGTGAAGCACGTGAAATACTTTGTATATCATTTATGCAAAGCCAACCAAAACACTAAAAACTTCACTATAGTACCGAAATAGACATTATAAATTCCATACGGTGTGTGATAATCATTCATTCACACGTGTCGAAGTAGATAATTAATATGACCATGTCATTGTATTACTGTAAGTTAACGTTACACATAATACAGATGATCCTGAAACCGTTCGAGCACACGATACTTATGCAGCTGTAACTTATGTAATGCACTTTTAATACACAACGCCTGTCAAAAGAACACTGGAGCTGTTGTCTTGTTTACCAAGAAAGTGCAGTTTTCCCCCACTGACAGCTCTCTTATAACAGCGTTTCTGGCCCAGTCCCTTTGTGTCTCACTAAGAAGCTTAGCCAGAAACATTGCCTCTTGGAATGGTTTCTCTTGTAATCTGCTTTATCAGATATTCCTGACCACAGAAAGAGATCATGGCTTTGTTTTGCCTGTGGGATAGAAACCAATGTTCCAAATAAATCCGACAGGAAAACTGGAATCCATTCAATCTCGATGTGACACGTGTAAAAACTCCACAGCAGCAGCACTGTGACGCATTCAGGTGAGTACATTTGCAAACACTGTTGTAATTGTTGTGATTTTTATACATTTTGGATGAGCATAATAATGATTCACATGACATCTCATGAGCAGAAACGTCACACCAGCAGGTGGCATCCTTTGAAAGTATTAGACAAATGTGACTGGAGGGGTCATCGATGTAATGGCTACATCTGGGTAAATCTGACAAGCCACGCAAAGAGGATAACAAAATCGAAATCCAGGCAGTGCAGAATTAAACATTATTTATATATTGATTTATATAAACCGTTATTGCCAATAAAATGATACGGTTTCTTTAACACACATTGACCAATAGCCTGTCAGGTTGACGCACTATGTGGGGTATGTTGTCATACTGGGAACCTACCCTGTACATCTTTGTCAGGTATGTGGTGATGTCTAATCAGATTCAAGGAGATTCTCCGGAGTCAGTTGCTATGGGTTTCACAGATAGGGGAGGGCGGTTGCGAGTACAGCTGATTGGTATTCTGCACGTCGTGCAGATGCGCTGCCGTTTTCTCCAACTCGTGCAGTACTCCAGCAGTCAGCTGATGCGATAAATGACCACACACGCTACTATGGGGTTGTGCGCAAGGGAATCCCGTTCGTCTATAGTTCCTTTGGGACAGTAGTTTCTCCTGCATAGACACATTAAACTTTTCATATGCCCGAGTGAGAAAACCAAATACACCACATATAAGCACTGCTGATAATGTATAAGATAAACACAGATTTGCAAACCAATCTGCATGACTTAAGAGAGAACTTCTTATCTCAATGCTTTTTCATGTTATGGATTGGTTGATATTTATTTTGTATATGACTCTTGGTTGCATCGAGGTTAAGAAAACATGGCTTCAATCCGGTGTGCGACTCCATCGCTGGATGGGAATATTATTTTGCAAGGAGACAAATTTAGCCCCACACGAGTTGTTCATATGAGAGGCACAGTGAGCTCAAGAGATATTTACACTCATCCATCTTTCAGATTATGATTGTGGTGCTGAGAGGATTGCTGGACAAAAATGGATTACGCCCTAGACTTTTTTCCATTTAGGTTTTTGTTGCCCAAAACTACTTAACCAAATTTGTGAAAAAGGGAAGGAGAGATAGAGTAAAATGAAATAACCTGAAGCTAGGGGGTCAACATTTAGGCCTACATCCTGTTTGGGTCACAGATATTTCATGTCAGCTCGACATGCGTCCACTCTGTATGTGTGGGAGAAATAGTGAGACAAAACTGTTGTGCTGCAGTGTTTTTGTGTCTCCAGACAGGGAGATCAATGATAATAGTGTTATTTAAAATAGTCGCTTCGGGCTTTTGCAGAATTTCATATCCTACCTAGCCGCTTTTAATTTGCCTTGTTTTTCCTGACTGTAATCTTTGCTTGAACTCCCAGTGCTTCACTACGTAACATTGCATGAGTACAACGTCTCAAAAGCACTTGAATTTTGTCTTCTCAGTCTTTTAAGCAATTCAACAGTAATGTTTGTATTTAGGAAAAGTAAAAACAAATTGTATGCAATAACCTTGATTTTTATCACAGTTTTCATGTGTCTTGTCATGCTGTCAATCTGTCCCATTGCTGTTGGATGACTTTATATTACTCCAGAGGTTTGATCTTGTTGGAATTCAACAGACACTGTACTGGAATGACCACAATGCATCTAAAAATGCTGATTAAAGGATAATTTGGAATAGTTATTTTTTTCTGCAGCTGTATATCAAATAGTGCAGAAGGAAAATTGACTAAATTGTATAGAATATGCAGAAAATGAATAGACAAAATATGAATGTATAAGCTCATTTGATGATTCAGTAAAATACACATTAGGTTTACATTATGAAAGTATCACAATATTCTGGATAATCTGTTTAACTAACACAATAAGTAGCGGAATTTGTAATATTCTTCGTTCTTGTTTACATAATTTACATCATTTTTTCTGTGCATAAATTAAATACTGAAAAATTTAAATGTTAAAATTAAAGTTTCCAAAACAACAGAAAAGCTAGATGCAGATCATGTGTGGGCAGACATATCATAAAAAAATAACCATTCCACCTCAAATTTAGCAAATTTTTGTATTGTGACACTGAATTGTGCACACAATTACAGATGTTTGCGTATGTGGAGAGGTGTTTTATTGCGTTCTGTAGTGTTAACAACAGGACATGAATAGTTAATGTGAAAAGCCGCCGGCACTACTTTCATGAAGGATCAGGCTTGAAGGGGGGAGCGCGTGCGTGTTGGCCCTGAGGCTGCGGTAGCTACCTTTCCAAATCCTGCATCCACCCCTTTAGAAGAAATATGACGGTCTGTTGCCATATGCCCCCTAGTAACAGCTCTGCCACGTGTGTGATGCCAAACGTAGGGTTCTGTAGACATTAATGCCTGTGACAGGCCTCAACTGGTCACTGCCGCTGTAAAATGCGTGGTGATGTGCTGCAACAGTTCCAGAAGATGGATGCGGTTCACTTTTATACAGACACATAGCCTGGACCCACTGAGGGGAATCTAACAGAGATAGATGAGCTTTTGATGAATAGTGTGTGCGTGAGGGTTTGCCTTTTCAATGCATTTTGCATAGCTTGTACAGTGAACGTTTATATACATTTACATTAATGCATTTATCCAAAGCGACTTACATTGCATTATGCTACACATTTTTTTTCCCGAAGTATGTGCAATACTTGGGATCGAACCCATGACCTTGGTGTTGCTAACGCCGTGCTCTAACCACAGAGCCACAGGAAAGATTTATAGTAATTCATTCCACCAGCGTCGTTCCTGTATGGATCGTGATTACATTACACTTGTCACCCGGCACGATCGGGTGTGTTCATATATTTATTTAATTACGTGAGCCTTAAGCGCCTCTCTTTTGAATCGCGATATACTGTAAAAAGATTTGGTGGGGACTTTTGTTTTCTAAATGTGATTTAAAAGGTTGTTGCTGAATAATGAGGGTCTGCTAGGAGCTGTTAGTGCTTGGGTGAGAGAGACCGGCACTGTTTTACTGTCACCGGTCACGCACGCACGCTCGCGCGCACACACACACACACACACAATGACGCCAGTTTTAATCTTTGCAAGGTTAAAATAACGTTACAGGACATAATAAATTAATTTACAGTATTGGCAGAGGCTAGCGGTCTTCTTAGAATTGACTTAAAATGCACAAATGATGCATGCAGCGTTCACATGCAATATTTATGCTCAGCTTGACTGCAGAGAGGATGATGGGGGTTGCTCAAAGCTCACATAGATGCGATTCAGTACTAAAGTTTACTGGAGTAAGATGTGTTTGAGTAGTTGACAATGACATGTCTAAATTGTCAAAGGTTTGGGGAAAATTATATTTGGTACCAGGGCTCTAGACTCCTTTTTCTCACTGGTCGCACTGGTGCAAGCCACTTTCTCATTTGGTCGCACCAGCTTACAATTTGGTCGCACCCTTTTTTATAGTAATCATAAAGACCTTGCATAATGACCTCAGTTTATGAATCGTTCTGTGCATATGTCAATCTGTCTTTAAAAATAGCATGCCATAGACCACTTCATATTTGCGCTTTAACACTTGCAAGCCCAACAAATATAAAATAAATGCAAAGATACTAAATACTAATTCTTCAGTCATTACGTCGCGATTCGACATTAACGGACATTGACACACTGTTTATTTTTCACAGCTGTTAGGACATCGTAAAAGATTGAAGTTAACATGGGAAACACATCACTGGACAGGATTTTTCCTTTATGTCAGTTGCTGAACACTTGTCAGGGAAGAAAAGGCAACATGTTTATGAGCACATTCACACCCGGCTGTAATTCAGGTAAAAATATTGTCTGAATGCGCCGCATGAAACATGGATTCTGTCTTTCCGACCTTGCATTTGATTAATGTGTTAGGGAGAGAGACAGTTCAGAAACCGACGTGTGTTCCACTACCTTAAGAACAATATGAATATGACATCAATGTTCCGTGAGAGCGTTTTAAAAGCATTTGGAGCCGTCTGTCCCATGATGCCTTCATACCATTCGGTCTGCACAACACAGAATTAAGTCAAACACACACACTTTAGTTTGGAGACAGAGGGAGTCAAGCCCGGATTGGCTAATCAGGAGGACCTGGAAGATTGCCGGTGGGTCGGTCAGTTTTTTGTGGACACGATGGCCGGTGTTGTTATGCCACTGGGTTGAAATATGCTTGCTGTCCCTAGGCTGCCTGCAACAGCAGCACCACTTTTTTATTATTTTACCGCAGCCCCACTCGTTCTTTATTTCACTGCTGCCCCACTCTTTTTGTGTATTATTTCCCTCGAATTGTCCCATTCGTAGAGTGCAGCCTAGTACAGGTTAATGATGACGTAATTATCTTTTGACTCCCCGACATTCAATTAAAGGAGTTATGCCATGTGAGGCTTGCGAGCACAAGTGGTGGGGAAACTATGGATAGTAAAAAGCGCAATGGTGGTGCTGAAAAGGCCAGAATAAAAAAAAAGAAAGCTCTAGAAACGGACGCGTCCAAATGCACTCAGCTGAGTCAATTCTTCCCTAAAACCAGCGAGACAACAAACGAACAGGATGGGACAGCCGGTAAGCCATTAGTACCAGTGTGCAAGATGCAAGCAGTCATGCAAAAACAACGCCGTCTGCAAAGCACTGTTCATGTATCAAACCACTTTTTCTTGTAACGTTAGCTCTTAACCAACAGCAGCCTCTTAGTTGCTATTAACACTAAATTAATGAAACAATTCAGCACTACTTTAATAAACAGAGTCTTGGCTTGATCAGAAAGCTATGTAAAAGCGGAGATTTGTGGTGAGAAAGACAATAATTTTTTTTATTTAGAGCCTTGATCAAGTTTCACGCAAGAGGCCGATGCTATCCCTCGACTCCCTGTGGAAGACTGTACATTTTAAGCGCTACATTATATGATCACGCATAGGGGACAAATAAAAGAGGCAACAACTCTGAAGCAAAAACCAGAACCACAAGCAGATGAAGATGATTCTGTTGTTAGTTTTGATAACTTCACTCGACCTCAGTCACAGGACGTTGTGTAGTTGTAAAGAATACAGTTATTTGTTGTTCTAATAACTCTTTACTGTGAAGCAGCACCTATGCTACTGTATTTGCACTGAATTGGATTTATTTTTTAATACAATGAATTGAAAGCTTTAGAGAACAGTGCAATATTGCAGACTTATATACTGAGCTTTTAATTACATTGTTTTAATATAGACAGCCTTGAACTAAAGTGAGCCGGTCTAAGGCATGAATCTCCAGGGCTGAAAATGTGTCATATATGCGTTTCTATAAAGGTTAAAGAAGTTTTCAGTTCTTTCAATTTCAGTACCTGTTTCAGTTGTTTTAGAAATGTTGTCAGGACTTTTAACGGGTTATTAAAAAAAGGAGTAAAGACAATTTCAAGGCACATGAAGACTGTAACCGTGGACATAATTGTCTTCCTGAATATGCCTCAGCTTCCTACTGCATCATTTATTCACCGGGAATCCTTCCTCTATCCTTGATCTATTTATATACACCAGTCTTTATTCAGTACTCAACTCATTCTCAGTTCACAGCACACGCTTTCTTATAACCATTTATTTTTTATAAACTGTAAAGATTGCTTTGGCAGATAACCTTAAAAAGTGCTTCACGTGGTAACATATGAATGTTCTGGTTTTATGCTGATAAAAATATTTTAGATGTCTGAATTTTCTTAATTTACAAAAACAAATTAAGTATAAAATAAAGTGTATAAATACCTGTGCATATAACAGTGCAACAGGTCTTTTTAATGTGCCTGCTTTTGGTAGCACATCCTCTTGATATGGGCGTAGATTGAGGTTTTGTATTTTTTTCAGGGATGAGAATGCTAGCTCACACAAGGAGGTTGAAAACGGCAACAGCACACTGACGGCAACTTACCGTTTTCATATTAGTGATTTTGGTGCACACACGATTCGATTAATGTCAGAGTTCGGTTCGTTTGGGTCATGTGAACGCTGCCTTCCGAACCCGGGGGAACAATCAAACTAACTGAATCCATCCCGAGATAGCTGGGTACTCGTGTCATGAGCACACATCAATACAGTGGGTGGAGCGATTCTCTCCTGGGAACAGGCCAAGTTGTTGTAAAATAATATTTCAACTTTACATAGGCTATGTATGAAATATATCAGTGTTTCTCCGCTTATTCATTTTCGAATGGACATGCTCATAAGGTTGAATGGTTCTTTCTGGAACCAAAAATGGTTCTTTTGTGGCATCACTGTGAAGAACCTTTTAAGCACTCGATTGGCTTCAGAAGACCTTTGTTATGACCACAGATCCGTGACGAGCAGTTTTTTGATCAATGGATGCACTTTTTGGAGCTTCAAAAAATCAACACCCGTCCACTCCCATTCTACAGATACGTGGTATCACGTCTTCTCCCAGAAGAAAACCATATTCACTTAGGATATCTTGAGGGTGAGCGAAACATGGGGAAATTTTGATTTGATAGTGAAATATCCCTTCAAGCCTGCACTCCGTCTATACTCCACAACTGGAGAAAACATCCTGAGACCTTCTGCTCAAACACAACTTTGAGAGCAACGAGAAAAGCCTTACCTCAATTGCAGCTACAGTGAGAATCCAGATCAAATACATATTTATATAACAATCAATTTTCTTCATAGCTTTACAGCCCACATAAATGAAACTGGAAGTGGCATGTCTTTAGACTCATGTGTGACTAAGTCTGTGACCCTCAGCTTTATTTATCACTGCTTGGGTAATTAGCAGTAGCATGAACTCCTCTATAGATTTCCAGAAGCCTCATTTGTCTTCACCACATCCATGAAAATGGATCACCTTCTTGACTGATTTCTTATCCCTTTTTGGAGTTTCTCTCTGGAATTAAAAATTTCTATCCAAAATATACAATATTATATTAAAAAGACACTAACACTGAGCATTAATGTCTATCATATACAAAAGCATATACTATCCCTTTAAGTGTTACGACATCAACACACCCTTTCTGTTGCCATGTTGTTTCAGACATAACGAGACTGCAAAATCCCAGTTTGAGCAGTTGTCCCAAATACACTCCATTTTTTGCTTCTCAGCAATACATAGACACATAGGAGGGTCAGTACATAGACTAATAGGAGTGCCCTGCAAGAGAGAAAGAAAGATTTAATATGCCCTTGACTTCCTCCAGAGGCACATCCAGCACAGGCACATTTTCTCGTTCTGTCTTTTCTTGAAAACCGTTGTTCCTCTCTCTTATTCCCTGGCTGCTCATAAATCTCAGCAGTTCTCTGTATTGCCAATAACTTGTAGAATAGGCTCGTAGACTTAGGTTATAATAAAAGGCGAAGTCAATATCTTAAGCAGCAACCTCACATTATAGCACCTGTATAAGCTATATGTAACTACGGTCTGCAGTATATGTAACTGCGGCGATGTCTTTTAATAGAGGAACAACGGAAGTTCCTGGATCATTGATGAAAAAATTATGAAAACGTATTCATAAGTTGTCATTCCTGATAATTCTCTCCGACATTGGCACAATTTGAAAAATCTAAATGATTAATTTGTAGTAACATTTGTACTAATGGAAGAACAAAATACAATCAATAGATTTGATGGAAAAAAGTTATTTTAAGATAAAGTCATTCAGAAAAAAGAAACAGAGACACCCATAGACACGAGATTCCATAAAATATAAAGTAAATGCAAAAAGAATACTTGGTAACACTTTACAATAACATTGTATTTGCATTAGTTACTGTTCATTTCAGTTTTTACTAACACTAGTGCTATCAATCGATTAAAAATTGTTTTGTGAATAATTACGATTAATCGCACATAACATTAATGTTTTTAAAAAAACTTTTACAATCTAATAGTTTTGCATTTATCTCCAAATGAATGTAGAAACAACAAATTTCTTAAACAAAATCTTTTTTTGAATGAAAGGCAACATTCTGATATTAGTACTGCTTCTGATGTATGAAATATGTGAAATATTTTTTTTCTTTATTTTAACATTAATTATAGCCATTTATATAAATTAAATACAGAATTAAAGCTACAAAAAACATTGAATTCCTCTTAAAGTTTGTTATTTGATTAACATTAGTGACAGGAGTCGCAGGTTTAAGAATGCGGCCTCTTTATGAGCTGACTCTCTACGCAGATGGGACGCCCTTTCCCACAAATCTTTGCGTTCATTAAGGATTTGATTTTACATGTTGAAATCTGTGCTTTCAAAAATGCTAGACAAAATGGGCTTTCTGACATTATCTTGTATTGTTTTGTTCATTCAAGCACGAAAGATAACTTAATGTCTGACAGAGATACACTGACGCAGCCTTTAGCCCGTGACCATATAACTTAAACTAACAGGACCGCTGTCGTATTATACCGCGTCCCGCAGCTAGAAGCTGTCTATCTATACTGTACGCTTCAAAGCACACGTTTCAAATAGCACTTAAATGGTTTAAAGGCCTTAACATGAATAAGAGTGTGATCATATAATGTAATGCTTGACGGATAACAAAATAAACTGATGCTGCGTTAAGTTAACGTTGAAAGCCCTAAGTGAAACATTTTTAAATGCAAAAGTTGTAACTGTTAACGTTAGTTAATGTACTAAGATGAATAATGGTTTTGAGTTTAGATAATATTAACAAAGATCAATACTTTACATGCTGAAAACGACATTGCCCATTGTTAGTTCATGCTATTTTATATATGTACTTATGTTAACAAATACAGCCTTATTGTAAAGTGTTACAGAATTTTTCCACATATTCTTTTTATAACACGGTTACACCTAAACTAACAGCTTTTACACCTTTTATATCAAACTTACAGTTCACACAGTCCTTTGCAATATTGACATTACTGTAGCAATACTGTTGGTGGGAAACATCACTGGTTTTAAAGCTTTATTGTCTTTTCCTTCTTTTTTTCCAGATAATATAAGAGTAGGAAAGAATAGGACAGATCAACTTTACAGTTTAAATTATCTGCTTTATAAATATTCAATTAGTACATTTATGCATTTGTCCGAAGCTTTTATCCAAAGCGACTTACATTGCACTATACTATACATTTGTTTTAAGTATGTGGATCGAACCCACAACCCTGGCATTGCTAGTGCCATGCTCTACCCACTGAGCTACATGAAAGTATATTGAACGTGAAATGAAAATAAAAAACGGACAGTGCAAGTTCCCATTTACTTTCAGAAAAGCAGGATTAAAGGAGTGATTTATCACTGCATTAAATGTATCCTGAGTTCTGTACAATGATAAACGTGCTGGCTTTTCATGCTTAACATGATCAACTTGTCAAAAATCGAGTTGGATGTATTACGTAATAACTTCAAGATAAATCAAGATTGGCACTGCGTCAAGATTGGCTGCGCTGTGGGCCTGCAATTGCAACTTGTTACTCTTGCCATAGTGAGAGAAGTTGAGATGTGTTTGTTTGTTCACGGCATTTCAGTGATGGATGTTACATAAACAATATTGTATTATTGTAATATTGCACCTGTATGACATCGCTTATTGCTCCCTGAACTCTTTGTTAGTCACTTTGGATGAAAGCGTCTGCTAAATCACTAAATGTAAATGTAACACAATTCTGTGGGAAATTCTGTGTCTCAACTTCCCTGCTAAAATCAGATTGACAGTTTAGAAAGATGCATTGTCCGGAGGCCTTCTTCAGTTATTTTAACAGTTTGCCAGCAGAGGACCGGTTATCCTATATTAATAAACTTACCCTTAGCAACGGGGTGAGTTACTGTGTATCGCTTTTATTTAATTCTGAACCAAAACATTTTTGTGTTCAGGCAACCTATAGGGCCGGCTGCGTACTATGACGTAGTAGGGGCGAGAACACCTGTGCGAACTCCGCTTGCAACCTGGCCACATCAGTGATCTGGGAGGGCGAGAGGTGATCTCCACCCGGGGTCAGAGAGAGAGATTGACTTTTACTAGTTGCTTCTGGCCGGAGATCTTCCTCTCTACTCACCACCCATGCCAGCATCACTGTGTCCGCCTCTTTCCAGCTTTTAAGGAGATTGAGGTGGTACACCTGAGGTGCTCCGCCCCATCTGTCCACGCCACCTCATAATTGAGATCTCCAATTTGCTGTGTGACCTCAAAGGGTCCTTGCCACTTGGCAAATAATTTGGGACTCGATGTGGGGAGTAATAGAAGGACTTTATCTCCCTGTGCAAATTTGTGCAGTCTGGCACCCTTGTCATATTTGCCGGTTTTTGTCTCCATTGAGAGCCGCGCCAATGTGTGGAGCTTTGCTCTCAGGTCCAGGACGTACTGAATTTGATTTCAATCCAGGTCCAAGTCTCTCGAAGGACGTCCAAAACCCTGCAGGGCTGGCGTCCATAGAGAAGCTCGAAGGGGGAAAAACCCAGTGGAGGCTTGGGACACCTCGCGTACCGCAAATAACAAAGTTTCCAGCCATTTGTCCAAATTTTTGCCGTCTTCGTGCACGAATTTACAGATCATCGTTTTTAACATGCGATTAAAACGTTCCACCAGACCGTCCGTTTGTGGGTGATAGAAACTGGTCCGTATCGCCTTAATGCCCAATGAACCGTAAAGTTTGCGGATCGTCCGTGACATAAACGTCGTGCTCTGGTATGTGAGGATAAGTCTAACAGTGCATCCGCCATGCTTGTTGCGGAAATAGTGCGGAGAGGCACTGCCTCAGGGTATCGTGCCCTAGTGCGGATCGCTCTAACACCCCGATCAGGTCCATACCAATTCTCTCGAAGGGGACCATGTAGCCAGCGACACCAAGGGGTAGTTCACCACGTCCCCGTGAACGCACCTAACCTTCACCATGCGGCTCGTACCCAACTCCACGGGTTGAATCAGGCTTTGGTGAATCGAGGTCTGATTGCACCCCGAATCCACCAAAGCCTGATAGGTACACACATTTATTTGGTACAGTCCGGCTTGATCGAGGGGAGCCCGGGGAGCATAAGGGATCCGGACCACGGTACCAACCTTCACGGGACAGCGATCAATAAAATGGCCAGGATCCCCACACCTCCAACAGGCCGGCCCAGACTTCCCCGCTGCGCCAGCGGCGGGAAGTAGGCCAATTAATTGGTGGGGAGAGGGCCGAGGGGTGGGAGATGGAGTGACACCAGCTGCGGTGTCGGGGGGTCCACTCCTGGGCAGCATCCGGACCCTAGGCGACGACCCCGGGGCATGCAACCAACTGGTCCTCCGCCAGCTGGATGGCCTGGCTGAGGGATGTTGGCCGGGGACACTGGACTTCCCGTCCCGGAGCTGTTGGGCCATCATGAACGGCTGGCCGCACTCCCTGAACTCCAGTGAGCGGAATCGCTGATGATGCGGTTCGGGACTCAGGCCGACCCGTTGTACTATCGCTCTCTTCAGGCTCTTGTAGGTGAAGAGACTCTGGACCGGAAGCTGTTGGGCGACCAGTTGAGCTTCTCCAGAGAGCAGGGGAATGAGCCGCCTTCGAGGTCCACCGACCTCTCAAAAAGTTGTTAAACGGTTAGATTTTAGTAAACTAAATATACTTTAGATTTCGAGACTAAAACTAAAATGTTAGAGATGATTATAAGATCATTGAAAAATGCTGTATCCAAACAACACTGGACCCCATTGACTTCCGTTGTATGGACACAAAACCACAAATCATATTCTTTTGTGTTCCACATAACAAAAGAGTCATATGCAGGCTCTGAATGATATGAGGTTGAATAAATGTGCATACATTTCTGTGTGAACAATCGTCTTAAGGGCCTGCATTATACATAGCTCACTTAATATAAAAGCTGCCCTTCTTAATACCCTCAAAGTCATTGTAGCCAATTGATGACATCATTCAAGGTCATCACTACATCACCACAGAGTATCAAGCAGTTTTTGGATGATGTCCATCCTATGCTGTAGCATTTCACCTTATGCAATATCAGTTAATAACAACCTGAAAGCACTTTGTCTGATCGTCATTTGAAAGATCAACCTATGTCCGCATTTTAATCAGAACCCTGCAGCTGCTGGTGTAATCCCAGTACATAGAAGACATCCTTATGTTGTCCTGACAGACACCAGCAGTTCAATTCCATAATTGACAGGCCATATTAACATATGACATCCTCAAGTTAAGTGCTATTTATACAATAGCATTTGTCACAGTGAAGTATGGCTTATTAGGATCCATCCCTGCCTTGTACTGTAAAATCAAGCAGGATGAATCTTCCATTTTGACTTGGGCTAGTTTCATTTTTGGCTAAAACGAAAAAGCAAATCGCAACATTTCTGTATGGCCTTAATCTGTGGATTAGGTCAGCATTTGCAGTCGACGAGTGTGGTGTGTGTATGTGTGCATGCCTAAAGATGGGAGGTGCCTCCTGGGTTAAGCGCTAAAGCCGCTTGGGCCCAGATGAAAATGGTATTCAGGATGGCTGCCAATCATGGTAGAGCTACAGACTAACAGAGATGATCAGTCCACATCTGGACCGAGCCTTTACATTTACACAGCACAAGAGTAGTGTGCTCTTAAGAGATTCTTGAAGCAGCAGATGTTTAGCCAACAGGGCCTGTATATTATCTTCAGGGCAGCAGTGACATCATCAATCACGGGTGCCAATTGCAAAATTGGGAGGATGACTGGAAAGTCTGGTTTGGACAATTTTAAAACACCACACACGATTTTATCTGCCAACTGTGAACAGATCAGTGGTCACGAGCAGATCACTGGTATTCACATTCATAATCAGCAGGACAATCCCTAAGTCTTATATCTTAAAGCCCAGCTTCAGTGATTGTTCTTAGTTAAAAGTGTCAGAGAAAAGACAAACGATTTCACCTGACATTGGCACAAAAAATTCATTTATGTACGGGAAAAAGGCACAAAATGACTACTCAATGCATATAAAGTTAAATGCTGTGTAGTGACTGTGTAACTGCGTTGGTACCAGTCCTATTCCATTTTCATCTGACATTGTGTACACTGTAAAACATTATTCTGTGTTGTAGTAGATTTCATGAAATGAATTGAGTAAACTTTACTTAATACAATTGTGTTCTTGTTTTTTAACCAAAATTTAAGTTAAAATTATTATTTTAGTTAATTTCACTAACTGAGCAGTACATTTAGAGTTCCCAGCAATGCAACAGCATTAGGAGAGTCGTTTTTGTGAAAAAGTGCTATTTTATGTGCTTTACAATAAAATACTTGATAGTGTTCAGTTGTCTTTCAAATTTAGAAGAGATTCTGTTTGTATTTTGAGTTTTGTGTTGGTTACCATCGTTCAGAAGAGCGGTACTTTTGTTTAGGTTATGGGAGAGCCCATGATGTGTGTTATAAAACACTTTTTTGATACAATGCTTTGAATTTGGTAAAATAGTGATTGAAAAATAGAGGTAAATGAAAAACAAAACAACCAATTTATTAATCTTTTAAATCTTCAAGATCTGCAAAATGCTTCTTCAGCTGTGTCACATTAATATTTTGTTCAATTATAGACAGAGGGATGAGAAATGAGAACAGGTTCTTTAATCAAAGACTTCAAAGATTTTCTTTCTTGAGCATACAGATGCTAAAAATAGGTGAGGTACGGCACTAAAATGCTATTAGGTTAAAAAAAAGAAGCAGTCTCAGTGGAGATTCACAGGATTCACAGGAATAGCCATGCCTGCATGTTCTTCTGGTTCACAATATCTCTTGTTTTTTATGAATCTTAGACCTTGATTCTTAGATTCTTGGATTGTTTCTGTCTCTTCCGTTCTCTCTTTCAGCCACAGATATTTTCTTTTGGCAAAACATTACCATTAGGTCCTACGTACAATAATACACATAATACAGTGCATAGTTATACACATGCAATGCAGTTTAAAAATCTGACTGTATGGTAATTGTTTTTATTTAATGTACAATTTTGAATATCACCAAAGTTTTATAATGATAATTTCTTTTTATAATTTGTTAATTTGGTATGACCCCCTCAGGCTTATAGTGTTATTTTGTAATTCTTCATTTTATTCCTTGTGATTTACAGTATTTAATTTTCATTAGTTTACTGTATACTCTGGGTTTTATGTTTCAAAAGGGGTTGATGGGACAACATATTCATTAAATGCTTTTGTTTATAAAAATGTAAAACTATTATTTTTCATTTAGTTTTCCTTTATACATCCCGGCCCCGGATAAGCAGAAGAAAATGAATGAATGAATCAATGAATTAATGAATATTCCTTTATACAGTATATAACTTGCAGCTATTCTCTTTCTTTTCAGGTTTACATTTAATTTTTAATCCCAAATTTTGAACATGGTTTTAGTATTTTGGAAGCCTACTGTATACACACAACTAAGATATCCATTATAATGGAATCAATTTTTTACATAAGCGATGACATTTTTTCCATCTTTATACTTCACTTATATATATTATACTACACTTTCTTTTGCTCTGAAGCGCCACACTGATCTTCGTCTCTTCCTTTTATCAATCTCTGTGTTGCTCTCCCACCATCATGTCTCTACAGAGCTGTAAGTGCATTTCATCATTTATATGCCCAACAATTTATGTGTCCTTCATCCCTATGTGCCCTTCCTCACACTCCCGATGCACTTTTCAAAAAGGTCATAAAAAATAAAGAAAACATCTTCCATACCTTAATTTATTCACCATATTTAGAGAAAGCTCTCAGGAAGCCAGACTCGGTGGAGTTAAACTCTGAGGTCAGAAGGAAAGTGTTGATAAAAGACAGAAGAGAGCAAGATTTCCACATCACTTAATCTCTCAAGCGTTCCACAACATGTAGTGTGATATAGGGCTTGTAAAAGCCCCCGGCAGTCTTTTCTTATACAAGAGTTGTGCTTCATAAGTATTTTATCACATAAAGCAACATTGAGAGTGAACTTTGAGGTATTTGATTCAAGGGTCTGGAGTGGAATTGGCCCAGATGCTCTTATGTGGTGTGATGTCATAGTTTTATAGTAAAGGAGGCGACAATTCTGCTGAAAAAACTAAACATATTGCTGCTATCCTCTTTATAAATTATTATTATTAGTCACCCTTTTTGTGCCATATCATGGAATATAATGAGGACTTGGGGATGTTTTTTTTACCCACCAGAACACCCTAGCAACTGCATAGAAATATACTAAAAACTACACAGGACACATAAGCATCAAAACCAGGCCAACCATCCTCAGAACAGCAGCAACTATAAATTCTGCAACGAACAAATGCTGCTCACATTTTTCTGCACACAGAAATGTGACCCTAGACAACAACATTTTATACGTCATCTTAAAGCTGAAGAATTAAGCTTCCCATTGATTTATGATTTGTTAGGATCTGACAATATTTGGCTGAGACTCTCGAATCTGAGGGTGCAAAAAATTCAAAATACTGAGAAAATCGCCTTTGTTGTCCAAGTTGTCCAAATGAAGTCCTTAGCATAGCATATTACTCATATTTACTCATATTTTCATATTTTTATATTATTTACTTTAGGACATTTTCAGAAAGAATTCATGGAACATATTATTTACTTAACATGCTAATGATTTTTGGCATTAAAGAAAAATCTATAATTTTGACCCATACAATGTCTTTTAGCTATTGCCAAAAAAGTCCCTTGCTACCTATGACTGGTTTTGTGGTCCAGGGTCACAAATCTTTTAAAACTCTTTTCATTTGCCTTTCTGTCTCACCTCCAACCCTTCCAACACCAGGACAGTTTGATGACATGGAAATACAGAGACAATTAGAATGACAATGAGCAAACAAAGACTGCCTGCTGAATTTTAATAGTAAGGCACGGACAGGCTGTGATGCTGTAGCGGAGAGAGCAAGAGATGACATGTGTGCGGGAGAAAGAAAAAAATGTGCTCTTAAGCATTCCATCATTTATGTCCCTGCAGCCTCTCTGCTCTCAACCCCTCCTTCCAGATAGAAAGAGAGAGAGTCCATACGCAAGGCAGCAAACGGCAAGAGAAGACTGCCGAAGCAAAGCACCCCTGCTCCTTTTCTTGAGAGGAGAGCAGCGGAGAACCACAAGGCTTTTCCATCAGTGAGTGAGTGTGCCTGCGCGAGGCTGCTTTTCACCGGTACACGCGTTGGCTGGTGGAATCCCAGCTGTGCTAGCATTAGCTGAGGATCTGCGCTGTGTCTTCAAAAATGCTTAACAATCTCACCGAGTGTGAAGAAGGTGATGGGGGACCCAACAGTCAGGGTGAGTGAGCCTGTAACAGCAAGTGGGAGTGTGTGTGTGTGTGTGTGGAGGAGAAAAGAGCAGAGGATTAGCAAATGTGTATTTTTTTCAATGATACCGGTCAGTTATGATGGTAACAGCTGTGTGTGTCTTCTGGAGGAGGGTAAATGAAGACCAGTCATGCACCAAATATTGAAGCCTATAGAAGATTGTGTGTGTGTGATGTAAGATAATTCACTGTCAGAATAGGATGAGCATGAATATTCTTGTATAATCATAATCTCATGAATGCTGTCATGTTTTTCTGTGTGTGCAATGTTGCGTTGAAGCAGGAGACACATGCAGGGATTCAAAGGAATGATACGGTTGGGAATCCTTGTATGTGTGTGTGTGCGTGTGTGCCGCTCTGGCACAAGCTCGTGCTGCAAGGTTGCTGTGAGGAGAATGATAATGCTTTCTCTGTCTGTCTGAGGAAGTACAGACAGCAGTGTGTGTCTGTGTGTGTGTGTTTGTGGATGGTCCAGCATCGTCACCTTTCTAGGGGACAACCTGCTTCTATCCACCTCTTCTGCTTGTGTGTTTTTCACTGTCTGTCTGTCCGTGTGCCCCTCCATTGCTTAATTTCATTTAGTTTTAGACGATGGATTTGTTGCCCTATGTTCCTTGGGAGTAATTGGAATAATTGGAACATCTTGGTAAAAGCAGACCCGTCTATGCATTTTATGTCTTTAACCCTTGAACGTATTAGAAAAGGGGTCACATGCCGAGCTAGGTTTGTATCGTAAGAGCCTTGAGTCCTGCACGATTACAGCGCCAACGCATGAGAGACAGAAATTAATGAAATTAGGAAGCAATCTCAATAAATATGTTCTTTCCAACCTCCTGCAGTAAAGAAGAATTCTGTCCCAAACCTGGACTGATATGTCTTGGGTGATTTGCATGTACACACTTAAACACTCATGCATGTTGTAAAATTGCTTCTGTTGACCCAGTGTGACACAAACGTGATGCTTTGCGAGCCTCATAATTGGATTGCAGTGGTTCTATCAGATGCTCTGTCCGTGGTGCTGAAATCAACACAAATAATCTGGTATCAGTGTTGCTGTCCGTGGTCCTGAATCAGCCCTGAGCCGTCAGCGTTCGCATTCTATTTCACACCGTTCTGAATGTAAGCCTGTTCTGAGGCCTCTGTCACCACAGGACCTGAGTGGAGCTCACTGCAGACTGCTGCATTGTAGCTTGTGCTTCTTCTCAAAGGGTCTCTCTCTCTCGCTCGCTCTCTTTCTGCTTTGCTCCCTTCAAAGTCTAATGCTGCCCTGAATTTTCTCTCTCTCAGTCTCTCTCTTCCTCCCATCAGGGGGTAGGGACAGTACTGCGGTGCTGTTTAATGCCTATTTGCTCATAGAATTCATGCTTGGTAGCTCATCAGTTGAGGGTCCCCTGCAACAGTCTCGGCATGCTCTCTGCGAGGAAGGAAATTATTCTGAATCTAAAGCGACACAAAATTCTCTCTCATACTGTATGTATTCTGTATATGTATGTACGTATGTACTCATTCATTTAGGTGTACATACACATTTTTGTGGTTTAGATATTAATACAAGATTAGACGATATATATTATGTATTTTATATATAATGCTAAATCTGCAGTCTTTTCAACTTAGTATTACTCTTCTATTATTTACCACTACAGATGGATTTCAGTGTAATATAGTTTTTCTTACACGATAACTTGATTGGTAAATTCACCTTTAATGATGTGTAATGGATATACTTACAGAAGCAATTAAAACTATTATCTATTGTCTATTTTTCAATGCATTCAATTATATCTAGCAATGAGCAATACACGAAAAATGTTTGAAATTGGCATACTGGTTTACTGGTGTAATACCACCCGATGAGAGACCACTCAAACAAGCTTCTTTCTTTTAGTTTAAAATTAACTCTGTTTTTTTAACTAGGAAACGGAAAATATTTTAACATTAAATTTAGCTAGACACTTAACCGTTAAGAAATATGACATTGAATGTATCATAATCTGTGATTCTTTTAGTAAATTAAGGAGAACGGACAATTTATTTGGATATTTTAGTCAAACGCATGCACACACGCAGTTTCTCAAAGCTCATTTGCATTTGTCAATCACATGATCTGTGTTTGTTTCGTTGAAGAAGGTTTGATAAAGCGAACAATTTGTTAACTTTATGAACAAGTAAAATGGTTATAAAAACACAATACAAATATAAGTATTTCTTTTTTACAGCACCTGGTAAAACTTGCAGCGTCATAGACAATAAAAGCATGGCTGAGAACATTACATTCTCTACTTCTTCATTTTTACCGTTTTCAGCTTTATGGTCCATCAGACAATGCCATATGTGTCTGTAAATTTACTTCAATTAACACCCAAGCGGTATGTGAAGTGCTGTGGACCTCTGTGTTTGACAAATATACCATCACCCTGTCATTATCAGTCACATGTTTCGGCAGCTTGTGATTATGTGTGTTATGATGAAAGTCTCTAACACACTGGTGACATCACTCCAGGAGTAACACGACACGCCAAATCATTCCTGGCCTTTTCTTTAATTGGTCGATGAGCTATGAGACGTTTAATTGAGATATGACACTAATGGGGTTTGGTATTTGTTAGCGCTCATGAACGCTGAACTAGATTAGACGAGAAATCAGATGGAGGGCAGAGGGAAATTGATTGTTGATTGACTTCAGAGGCAGAAGAACCTCCCAGCTATATCACATCACACCTCCAAATGATTAATAGTGAGGAATACAGACACAGATGATTATCGATGTCAAAGATACTGATCAAAGATATTTCTTTGATTTAAGCATTATGACATATCACATATCACTTTAAGAGACACTTCACCCAAAGATTAAAATTCTAACAACATTTACTCTCCCTCCAGTTGTTCCAAATCTGTATACATTTCTTCGTTCCTATGAACACAGAGAACGATATTTGGAAGAATGTTTGTAACCAGACAGATCTTGGTTTGCAAAATCTTTTCAAAATATAGTCTTTTGTGTTCAACAGAACAAAGAAATGTACAAAGTAATTTTTCTCACTATGGTAGTTAACGGGTGAACTTTTCCTTTAATAACAAAAGTTATTTTTCAAAGCTGATTTACGTAATAGGTAAGAATGACTCTACAAATATTACAAATGAAATATTATCTTAATTATCAAATGACATATTTCATTCAAGCAATTTGAGTCATTAAACAACGGATGGGAATTTAAGTTTTGTCATTCAGTTTTGCTGTTACAGATCTAAAAATAAATGGTTCTCCTGTCATGTGATCAATGCATATGTTAACATCTGTGTGTTTCTATATGTCTTCTATATATTTGTTATGTATATTTATTTCTGTTTTTATTATATTTTGTGTCTAAAGTCCATGCCATATCATCAAACAGGGTAATTAGTATGATTAAAAAAAGGGACCAAAACCGACCATGAAATACAATTAATGTGAATAATGACAGGTGAGTTTTTCATTAATGTAATAACAAAGAGCGCAGAATAAACGATTCACTTGAACAATATTGAAAACCACTGTGTGGCTTAATGTTTCACCATGTCGGTTGTTAACCATGCAATTTGCTATGTAAAAAAGAAAGTTGACTACATTAATCAACATGCTAGATGTCAGCTCTCAGCCAATCAGCACGCAGCATCTTCAACTAACAGCCTGAGTGTGTTTAATGGATCACCTGCATACATGTGTGTGATCCTGAGCTGCCACGAACATCAATCTTTCACATCAAGACAAGCGACAAAAAGCCTTCTAGTTTGTTCACTATGATTCGCACAGGACCTTGCAGCTTATTTCTAAAATAAATGTTCTTCATCAATAGGTGGCTTAGCTATGACACCGCATTCATACTGTACGCATGCCCCTGTTAACTTTTTTTGCTGCTTAGTTTACATTTAGTATGTTGAAGTTTCTGTTTGTCAGAAACATCATGTGTGCATGTCACACATTTAGCCTAATGTGTCAAGCTTACAGTCATATTTATAGTAAAGACATTTCATAATGAGCTATGGCAAAGGTTTACGTGGTAGCTGTGTGCTTTGAGGGATGTAGTTGTGGCAGCGAGTATTATGTCACTGCAAAAGACCAATGCATTACATAAGAATATTTCCCTAACGCCACTTTTTTTTCAAATGTTTCATCCTGTAATCCTGCTGATGTATTTGCCCTTGATGGATGCTTTTGTTAAGTTGTTTTGGCCAGCTGTCTCTGGCAGGTGCCTTGGAAGCCATTTTAGGGTGAGAACAGAGAGGAGGGCAGAAGCTGTTAGGTGACAAACATGGGAAATAGAGGCATTATATATATATATATATATATATATATATATATATATATATATATGCTTATATGCTTATTTTATGTTAATAATATAAAATAATTAGGGATGCACCAATATATAAAATTTGTCCGGAAATGATAATTGACAATTCCTAAGTTCTGCAAGCCGATCACCGATATACCAGCCGATATACAGTATCTAAATAATAATGCACAGACAAAAACAAGAAGTCAAAAAGTGGACAACTGGTTTTATTTTACAACAATTAACTGTATTTAGTTTCTTTCATGTACCAACCCTACTTTACACTAGTTAAATTACTTATTATTAAATATTTCTTATAGTTGATTCATTTTTATTAATGTTTGTCAATAACTATGTCAATTTTAGTTAGCAATTTATGCTTTTGTCAATCTATAATTTATTTATTTATTTGTAATGTTGATAAATAAGATTACTTCATTTTTATTAATTTTTTTGTTTATTATTATCATTTTAGTGCTTGAAACTTATTTCAATTTATTCTTGAGGCAACATTTCAATTCAAGTTTTTTCAATCATTTTTAGGTAAATATTTTATTTTATTTCAATGAACATTAAAATTAAATAATCTTGAGTTATGGATTCTTATTTTTTTTCTGGCAAAGCATTTATTTAATAAACTTAATTTGATGATTTGACTATGGACGGTAATATATTGTGCATCTCTGCAAGATAATATATTATTAACAGTCACTCACGCCATAGGACACATGTATAGGTATATTTCTCAACTATTCATTAAATATTTATGTTTGTTTGCAAATTTTTCTCGAAAAATATAAAAACACTTGAGCTCTCAGAGCTGAGGTGTGGGGGTACTTTGCTTTTGAAAATAAGTCATGGAGTAGTGAGTTATGAAAAAAATGCTGTTTGTAATCTTCGTAAGTCATGACCCCCATCTCTCTTGGCTACTGCAGTGCATGAGACAAAAAGTTTCCAGCATTATATATCCCCAATTATTTATATATCATGCCGTGCAGCGCAGATAATCTTGATGGTAAGCGGGTCTCGTTCATCGGTTGGCTCATGGGTGGGCTCTTTATTTCGCCTTGCCCTGCTTTTCTGGTAGAATGGCCAATGAAAGGAATAGGACCCCAACACAGGGATCCAGAATTAGATAAAAACTTTCAGAAACAAGTTGGAGTGCTGGGGGAGTGTATCAAGTACAGAAATTTTGTACGTCCAACTTGATATTTAAAAAGTTGTTCATGAGGAATCAGCTCGTTTAACAGTGTAAAGAACTTAGAATGCATAACATTGCAAGATCTTTAACAACAAAAAAATCCAGTTCATCCAGTTTTATATCACTTACCATCCTTGAAGAAGTGACATGACTTTTGATGGGGAAACAACACAAACATTGGTAAGTACTTGCATTTCATGAATCCTGTTATGTTTTGTGCTAATAGTTGATGTTTCTCACTTTATCAAATGTGATTTGCTCTGAGAGCTTTTGCCTTGTTTCATATTATAACTTGCAAGTAAATGCTTGCAGCACATGCACAGTTGGTTTCGGGAATGTGGAGTGTGAAATACAGTGTCATTATACAGTTCTGACCTGGTAACATTCACAAGTTAAGAATTTTAAGTGTTTGTCTGAAGTTCCTCAGCAGAGATGAAGGTGACCTTGACAAATTGTTGAAATCAACCTTATATGACAGCAATGAAAATCAAACAGCGGGGGAAAGTAAGACCATACTAGTGATCTTTGAGGTAGCAAACTTATTTTATATTATATTATATAAAATTTAGCAGTGAGCTTAAAGTCACCATGGAATGAAAGTGTTTTACACAGTGTTGCAGTGATTATTATAAATGATTTATCCGTGCACACCATAATTTTTTTATTAATTTGCACTCACAATATTTTATGAAAAAAAATGACCCTCACCCTCTCAATAACAACTCTTCACCACATGACATAAACAACAAAAAAGGGGTGGGACTACACTGCCCTTCACTACACACTGTAAACTGGGATTCAAACCTCGTTTAGTTAGAAACGCCCAATTTATAACAAACCAATCTAAACAATAAAGCCCTGCCCTACATTTTTTGGTCTAATTTCTGAAAACATAGATATCTTAGATATATGTCACGATACGGAAAAGGCAACTTCCTTTTCATGGTGACTTTAAAGAGTGAGTCAAGGACCTTTGAGTTTGACCTTAGACAGATCCCTATTACTGTATATCACAGCACAACAGACCTTTCATTGTCACTGATAGGAAGGTCTCATGTTGTCAAGGTATCGTGTTATAATGGGATTTTGCTGGATCTGTGCTCCTCGGTGGGGGGATTGATCTCCTCGCTCTCTCCAAGCTGGCTGCATGTTTGGTTCATCCAGAACAAAACACAACCATACTGACATCACAAAAAAATTATAGTATTATTTCGTAAGCATTTACATTTTATATAATAACCCTTACCGAGGTACAGTTCATTTGTTATCATTCTACAAAATAAAAGGGTGTCTTATATATGTAGATGTTTTGGAAAGACATTTACTATTCGTCAACTATCGGGGCTGCAACAAAATGAAGACTCTGTTTTTGCTGCTCAGTTTGTATTTGCTTCTAATTAAATAAAGTTTTTGACCTGAAGATCTACAGCCAGTGCTACACCAAAGCAACCATTACGTTGTTATTATGTACTGAAAGTGACACATTCGACAATACATCAGATGAGCAAGCACCTTTAATGTGGAAAGAGATGGTACATTTTGTCCCTGAGAGGGATGCTGGATGACTCAGTTTTACCCCCAGCTCACTATGTGCTGCCTCCATTGCTCCCAGTTAATCTCGCTTTCTCTGTCTCGCTCTCTCTCAGTCACATTTTAGGGGAGTAAGCATCTCTCTTTCTCATCTGGAACTATACTAAATCCCTCAGCTGGTTTTAATGCATGTCTATACTCCTTTTGCACTAGTCTGACAGTCTCCTTTACGCCTTTAATCGTCTTTAAATGGAATAGAGCAGCATCTGTCTCTTGTAGCTGCAGAATAGATGGATTTTCACTTGCATTTCTCAGTCTGACAGTGTGAATTCCACACGTCTTATTCCTGAGAAAATGAAAATGATGTTCTGACATTACACATTGTCTATCTACCTGTGTGTTGATTTTGGAAGAAGTCAGACCACAGGCCAATATCTTTCAGTACATTTATTTCTTTAGCTCGTTTGAATACAGAAATAAAGATTAGGCTTCAGAAATGTTTAAATTCAATACAAACATTTTGAGAAATGTATCACTGTATATCGCTGTCCTATATTCAGGGATGCACCGATACCATTTTTGTAAGGCCGATACCGATGCCTTTGCACCTATTGTACTATTGCCCTTTTATGACATATCGCTTATTGCTCCCTGAACTCTTTGTAAGTCGCTTTGGATAAAAGCGTCTGCTAAATTACATAATGTAAAATGTAAATGTAAATGCCTGTACCTTTTTAAAACAAAATGAGACTAATAAAAATGGAATAGCTACAAATCCTCAACCACATTATAAAAAAAATGCATGTGCTTTTCTCAAACTTTCAAAGCAAATTCCTTTGCTTAACTTGTAAACACCGTTTTTTATCAATCATTTCAAAAGTACAGTGTTTTTTCCATTTCCTGTTTCTAGGTTATCATAATAAAAGTAAACATAATTTATAATTTCGTGTAAAAGTCAGATTTCCTTTATTCTTAATAACACTGGGATGACATGATCCATATTTTTCATTCATTCTAAATTATATTGATATTATAATTTCTATTGAAAAAATTTGTATTAAAAGAATGTAAAAATACTGATGGCTGCAGACATTTGGACTACACAGAATAGATCACATATTTTACATAAACAATCAGTGCGGTTAAATGTTGCTGTAGCTTTAGCAGCACATTACTGTAAAAATGCACAGTACCGCAGTAAAATACTGCAGTTTGTAATGCATTCTCGGCCATTTTGATTGAGCGGGAAAATTTGACAGTAAGTTTTGATCTTGTTGTAGCCTTGCTTTAATAAGCATGGCAATAATATAGGTTTGCTGTAAACCGTGAAAGTGTATCACCTATCATCAAGAGCACAACTCCTGGCTGCAGCTGAAGGAGGACATCACATTTCTGATAGTACGGTAAGTTTGGTTTATTTTATGTGTTCCATGCAAACTTATATAATTTAGTTCTAGTATTTTGCACAATAGTTTGTCACGTTATTGTTTTAAATGTGGACTGAGACAGAAAAGTTTGCCAATTGAAGTTGCAATCTCCCTCAGAAATGAAACCTGTAGAGTTAAACCTGCTTTTCACATCTTAATCAATGGAAGAAGGCTTATTTGAACCAAATGAGGGTTTTGATAAGTTTATTTTCTATCGAATTGTGTTTACAAAGGCAAGCAAGGTTAATTGACTCTATTTGTTATTGGATATATGCCTGTTTGTGTTTTAATATATTAGTCGCTTTTAAATGTAAAAAAATGCAGTTTGAATATATGTACAGTATATATATATTTTCAGTAACACTTACAATAGGGTTCCATTTGTTAATATTAATACATTTCAACATTTGCTAATACATTTTTAAACCAATTTGTCTCTGTTCACATTAGTTTATGCACAATGAATATGTATAAACTAACATTAACAAATATTATTAAAGTTGAAATGTTTTTGTCAGTATTTAACGAAAGTTAAATAAAACCATTTTCTTTCACCATTTCCTGAACAACTTGTACTTGTTTCTATGGTTTACATATCTTTTTATATGTATCTTTTTATTTGTTACAGTCTGAGCATTGACCATTTAGCTGGATTGGGTCATCTGCAATGTGCCCAGACAAGTCATCCCAGGTTAAGGATGTCCAGCTAAGACTGCAAGTTATGCAGTTTCTCGACTACGTTTCTATGAAATGATTTAATAAAAATATGTTTGATACAAACATTGCTTGGATTGCCTTTTGATTCATAATGTAATTCTGAAGTATAGTCGTTTTACAATATTAATAACTGTACATTTATATGCTATATATACATATAACTATTTAAATATTATTTGTAAATACTGTAGTAATATGTCAATATACTGTAGGTATTACAGTAAATTACAGTATAATAAAATGCAGTTTCAAATAAACCCAAAATATACTAATTTACATTTACATTTACATTTAGTCATTTAGCAGACGCTTTTATCCAAAGCGACTTACAGATGAGGAAACATTGGAAGCAATTATAACAACATAGGCAACAAAATACATAAGTGCATCAAACTAGTCCATTAAAGCCTAGCACAGTATACAAAGCTAAGAATAGTGAGGTTAGTAAGTGTTTTTTTATTCTTTTTTTAAAGAAGGAAAGGGAAGAGAATTAGGAAAAGATCAATCAGCGACGTGTTGACGGAAGAGATGCGTTTTTATAATATAATAATAATACAGTTAAAATACAGTAAAACACCGTTTTGTGGCTATACAGTAATATTTTGTGTACCGTATAATCAATTACAGGACAGGTACTGTATTGACATACAGTAACTTGCTGGCAACCATGCTGCCAGTAACTTACTGTAAAAATACAGGAAATCGTTAACAGTGGACATACTGTGTGCATGCTAAATTCCTTTGCACTCATAATCTTAAATGAACATGTTAAATATCCTCAGACTGACCTGTTGCTCAACCCATCTTCCCGAAACCGCACTAGCCTTATTATCTTGTTCTTATATAAAACGTTGAACGATAACTCTCTGATCAATAATTTCTTATTTTTACAGTGACCTTTTGCACAGCTTTGCAGGCTGCAAATGGCTGCTCTAAATGCCTATGATAAAGACAGCATGATCTCCAAGGACACAATGATTTATTGCATGGATGAAGTGAGGCATGTGGCTGTGGACACAATTGATTTTTAAGTGGAGCTTCGTGAGGGGTTTGCGGATGTTGACATGTGGCTCAGGCTCAAGCCAGGCACATATGAAATCCCATCCCGTGTGTGAAAAAGCGTTTGTGTGTTTGTCCTGAAATCAAGTCCTCTTTCCGTTTTCACAGCATGTCCCATTGGAGTGTCTGATGAAGTCTGCCAGTATTGGCTCTTAACACTATCACACTTCTGTAGGAAAACAGCTCAGCTGGCTGGAATTTTGACTCTGGCCGCTGATCTCTGTAAGCTAGACTGCAAAGTAGCAGAATGGGCGGCTGTCTTGCACTGACCGGACTGATCTACAGTATAAGTAAGCCTTAGTGTTACTGACACCAGAGCTCTTTAGAAACATTACTAAAGGGATAGTTCATTTAAAAATAAAAATTCTGTCATCATTTGCTCTTCTTCATGAAAATTAAAAGGATTTTCTTTATTCTGCAACCAAACAACACTGGCCCCCATTGATTGCCACTGAGACATTTCTTATTTACAGGTTCTGAAAGACATGAGGATGAATTGAAATTTTTGGGCGAACTGTAATGTGGTATGTCGCATATAAGCTCTATTTGTGGATTCTAAACCCGTTATGTTTGAAGGAATCAGTGTGGTAATGAAGAAGCTGAATGAATCATGTCGATTTTAGGCATGGATACACATTAGGTCTGGTGCGTCACACGCGTAACTGATTCTGTGTGCGAGTGTGTGCCTGGATTCTTGTGGCAGCTGCATGCACCATCAGGCAGTAGTTCTCTTCACTATGTAGGTCAGACTGCATGGAGGGAGAAAGAAAGCTTAACACGTTTGCCTAGATGAGCAGCACTGACAATATAACACCACTTGCTTTCTTATTACTTATCTGAACTAATTCAACAATTTGATCATTTCTTTCCAACCTTTTCATGCTCTGATGTGTGTTATTTCACCAAAAAATAAACAACGAAAGGCTTTGCATCACAACAAATTAAAGATCCATGCAACATGCAGACTTGAATTACCAAATTGGAGAAGGGTGACGAAATTCTTTATGTGTGTCTGATAATTTCATCTGTTAAAGATATTGTCATAGAAATTGTTTGCGACTCCCTTGGGGACATATACAAGCAGCTTATGCTTCAGGGAACTCTCTGGAGACGGGGCTTTGTGTGTGTGCTGGTGTGAACATGGTGAAGGTCAGAGATGCATTCCTGAAAGAATCCCCCCTAAAAATAGGCCTACTGGGATACGTACTGTGTTAGACTTATATGCTCTACATGCTGAATATAGAGATGCTGCATTTCAATTCATCATCTAGAGTCAGAAATGTCACAGTTTTACTTCAGGCGCATGAGATTACAATGTGTTTGAAATAGGGCAGTCAATTGATTGTGTTAATTTAGTGTGATTATTAAACATGAACAGGGTATATAAATGTTCATAATTAATCATGTCGCCCTTATGAAATTGAGGAGAATGAAATGAGGGATTTCCTTACTATTTGTGGAGTATATACTGAATTGTAATTCAAGAAACCTTTGGGGAACCTCTGCAAGGTGACGTCACACACACGCATTGGCTCCAGGGTGAAATAGCATGAAGAAAGACATATTTTGCCACACAAGCCAACAGTTGGACTGGCAGTAGATGTGTCAGTACATGTGAGGGTCTGTGTAAATACACAGTATATTGTGGCTACTGTGTTGAGTAAAATCTCACAAAATAACCAACGTTGTCTCATAATGTTACGAGGATATAAATTCTGCTATGCGTGAAGGGCTGCTAAGTCTACCCTGGAAAAATGTACATTGCATAATGGATTACTGTGGTGTAGACCAGTGTGTTAAATTCAGTGATATGGAACGAAACATTGACTTGAAGACAATTTCTTTTCAATAATTAATTGGTCTGTCCAAATAATGTTATGTATTTGAATTATTTAAATGTCTTTCTTAGGAAATATACATTTTTATATATGGAATTTATTTGACTTACAAAGCATAATCATGTAATTATTTCGATCAGGGTTTTCAAAGATTAAACCTTAAGTTTTAAAGAGATAGTTCACCCAAAAAATTAAAAGGTGTTCCAAACACTAAGAAAAATATTGGAAGAATGTTAGCAATTTTCAATTCTTGTGCACCATTGACTACCATAGTAGGTAAAAAAAATGTTGTATATTTTTTTGCTCTGTTGAACATATTGTGAAGAATATAGGAAATCAAACAGTTCTGGTTCACTTTTGACAATCATAAAACTTTCTCCTACTATGATAGTCAATGATGTCCAAGAACTGAAAATGAAAACATTCTTCCAAATATCTTTCTTTGTGTTCAACCAAACAAAGTAATTTATACTGGTTTGGAACGACTTGAGTGTGAGTAAATGATGACAGATTTTTGGATGAACTGTCCGTTTGATGAGAGGGATTTTCCCTAAAGATCTAAACATTTGATGTAATATGCATGCTGTGTTTTTAATAGTTGAATATGGTGCTGTAAATGTTCATGTAGGCGTAATGGAGGATTGAGGTGGTGGATTGGGTTGAAACAAAATGAGACGTATGTGCCAGATGAGCCATTATGAAAGATTAAATCTGATCCAGGTCAAGGATGACCCAGAGAAGAGGGAGAGAGAGACAGAGAGATACACTCTCAGCTTTGTTTATTGTATTAATAGCTGTCGGTGGGTGTCAATAGCTGTTCATCAGATTTGGGAAGACTTTGATTTGATTTGAAGTTTGGCTGGACGGAGTGGGTCATTCCCTGCCCTTGTGATAAACAGCTGTAAATCTTTTCCTTGTCTTTTTTGTCTTCAGATACACAGGCAACAGCTCCAAAATATTTAGAATTTATGTGCAAAGTTATTCATAAAAATGCCTTGGGTTGTTATGAGATGACTTGCTGTGTCATGTCTGTTCTTTTGCAAGGTGAAAAAGATGTCAAACCCTCATTATGTATCAATGCAAACACACATCATTGTAGTAAAGGAGCATGTAGAAAACAAATGCCACAGCGATTAGGATTAGCACATGACCACCCACATGTTAGTGACATTCAGTATTCCAGAGATGAGGGTAAATCTGCACATTAAAAATAATTTAATATATTTTAAGGTGCCAGATGATTTTAGACTGATCAGATTGTGTGACACATGTAGATATCCCTGCTGAACAAAAATGGAGAAACCCAATTGAAACTTGTCACTGAAATTTTGGTAGTGTGTTTTGGGCATTATTCCAATGGGATTTAATGGTGTTCTATTGATTTCCATCTGCCGGACAACATCCCACCAAGAAAGTCCATTACATACCAGTAGATACCATTATACTTTCCATACAATAAAGTTTCCACTAAAACTAATACAATTCCATTGAATTCAATCCATTGGAAAAAAAAACTGTTGTGTTTTGGGCAGGGTTCTGTTATTTCTTCTTCAGATTAGATACTTTTATTGTCATTGTACAGGATTATACACAGAAATTAAAACGCATCACGATACGGACTAAAATATATATAGAAGAAAAAAAGAATGGATTTAAAAAGAACATTAAAATTAAATACTCCATTCTCACATGCACATTTATTTGGGTCAAATACTCAGTGCCGACATATGCCTTCAAAATGAGGTAAATTCTCCATTTTGCACTTAAAAGAGATAATAAATGGATTAACAGTTTTAACATTAGTGCGGAATTGGTTTTTGTTTTTTTTTCAGCAGGGATGTGCGGGTGTCCAATAATATAACACTTACGCTGTATCATGATGCACATTTCAAGTAAATTACGGTAGAAATTTCTTATTTTCGGTATAAATCTGAAAAATAAGGTTATTTTAATTTAATCATTGCATCCCTTGTGTTGGCCATCCGTACGTAGGTGTAGGTGATACCTTTATTTTATACATTTAGATGTACATTTATTCATTAAGCAGGCACTTTTATCTAATCCGACAAGCAAGTTGTCTTTTCAACAGTCTTGTCAACTTTCTAATTTTACGTGTAAAAAGACTAGACAGTCAAAGCAGAAATCATTAACAAATATGAATGTTTAAGGTACACTAGCCAAAACAACCTGTTTGTGAGGAAAAATGGTTGTGTTAACCTACAATTTGTCATGCAAAAAAAACCCCAGAAAGAGTAGGAAAATAAGACTTTATACTCCTTATAATAAATATCTTCTGTAATACGTTAAGAGTACAGATAACTCAAAAGGCATACAAATAATTCACAGTAAATTTCTTAAATATGCCTCAGTTTTTATACATTACCGTAGTGAAGGTTGACATTAATGTAATTTAGAAATATACAAAAGAAACTCCAGCATGCAGCTAACCTAATAAAGGTTGTGATGTTGCTACGGTATATTGTTGATATCAAGGCTTTAAATTTGATATCTGGCTAAACACGTAGTTAAGCGGAAATTGAGCTCAACACACAACGCACACAAACAAACAGTGCACCCAAAAGTCTGCCAGTTGCCTTGGTAACCTGTATCTTCCTGGTAAGATAATCATATTGAATAAAGGCTCTCCTCTCATTTTAGAATATAGGAAACAAGTTTATCCTATGTAATGAATCCTTGCGTCTTTTACAATAATACAACAGATTTTTCAAGAAGCTCTCGGCCCTCTAAAATACATACTGTACCACGCTGTGGGAAACACCGCTGCTGGATTCACGCTATTTGAAGTATAATTATTGCAGATGAATGTTCTCTAGGCTAACGCTTAACCTTCCTGTGCTGAAGGACGCCAACGCTGCTTGACAGGCAAGGTATGTTGTGATTAAGTCGTTGAATGCCTTCAGTCAGCTCTTTGTTGTTACTAAGCAACGTGTTTCCTGGCAACAATTTACTTGTCTTTTGGCATCCATTGACTTAATTCAGAATGACTGTTCCCTGGGACTCACATGGCGGTTGGTTTCTAGATCCATGTAGTTCTATCGAACGATAGATGTTCCTGTAGCTCGATTGATAGATCATTGTGCTTACGGTGCAGGGGTCATGATTTCCAGACAAATGTGTACCTTCAATGCACTGTATATAAAAGTGCCTGCCAAGCGTGTAACTGTAAGCAATGAATCGATTCAGCCGAGAATGTCCAGTGACCAGATTTGACATTGAACTGTGTTAAAAAATTGCTGCGTCAGAGTGCCTATGCAAAATGCACATGGCTTCATTACAGCCAGGACTTTTTATAAGGTCATAAATCTGTATAGATAACAGGTGGCTGTGAAAGGTGCGTCTTCGACGTTTGAAGAGGAAGTGCTACTGGCAGGCTGCGGCGAGAGAAAAGATAGAGACAGCTGGGGGAGTTTCATCAAAGAGTCTGCGACAGAGAGCAGGTGTGGGTGGAGGGAGATGTTGCTTGGACCAAAAGCTGCACCTTTGCACCACTCTTTGTGTCGGTACCCTGGGCGTGAGATATCTGCCGAAATGTATCTTGACAGCCGTGCCTGTGTGCCTGAGCGTGCCTTTGTGTGTGTGTTTACCTTCAGGTGGCCTATTTACTGACATTAATATAATTTCTGACATGCCACAGTCACCCGCTGTGTGTGTGTGTGTGTGTGTGTGTGTACGGCTGTAGGATAATCCTCAAGAGAGCCACACACTAGTAAGCCTTTGAAATCTGGTGTAAACTGTCCATTTTGTGATAAAATGCAGCACGTGAGCGAGGCAACCTGTGCTTTCTAAATGTTTTGCTTGGTCTTATAGACCCATAGTACCTTTCTACAAACCACAAACTGTGTAATTCTTATACCATTCCTGAAGCTTCATAATGTAGATCTACATTGAGCAATATGTTGTAGAACTATACATGTTTTATAATGCAGACTTTAAATGAGTCTTACTATAGTAAATAATGTAGATATATAGAGAACCTCAGGTCTGTATTGATTCATATAGGTCTAGTGAGCCATATAGACTTGTAGAGAACCTTATTGGTCTACAGTATAGTGAGTCTGAGAGGTCTATAGATACTCTGTATGTCTGTAGTGTTTCATATGAGTCTTAAAGATCTATGACTCCTATAGGCATGTATCCGTTGAATAAGCAATAATAACCTTATAAACACATATAAAATCTAAAATAATTTTTTTTACACCTTACAGAGCTGCCTTCGTAGGATTCTTTATCAAACATCTGTTCCAACATAAATCATTTTTTGACATCTGAATGAAATATAATTTTTTCTTTAAAGTGATAGTTCGCCCCAAAATGAGAATTCAGTCATCATTGGCTCACCCTCATGTAATTTCATACCTGTATAAATAATTTGTAACTGTTTGTAACAATATTTGTATCCTTCTATGGTAGTGGATGATGTCACAGAACTGAAAATTGCTAACATTCTTACAAATATCTTTCTTTGTGTTTAGCAGAACAAAGACATTTATACAGGTTTGAAACAATCTGAGGGTGAGTAAATTATGACAGAATTTTTATTTTGGGGTGAACTATCCCTTTAAGTATTAATGTGTTAGATATATATATATATATATAAACTAGTGATATATCAATTTTCCTTTATTCCAAAACTAAATTCACATTTAGAAGATATAAGCATTAAAAACTTGAAAACACTCAGCGTGACATTTCCACTGCTTGTCAAATTCTAAGCAAGTTCTACACTAAATGTTATTGGCTATTTGATATGTTTTTAAGGGATAGTTCACCCAAAAACTTTTATCATCATTTACTCACTGTTTAATCATTTCAAACCCAAACAAGTTTAAAAACCAAGAACTACGTTTTTATAAGCTGTCGACCCCTCCCCATAAAAGATGTTTTAACCATGTCTAAGGATTATTTCAAGCCAATTCATATGTGAACCTGAGAAGAGGAGATATTGAGAAACTGAATTGTACTGGTCTATGTCTATTCTTCCAGCTGATGCCTTACATCTTATTGCCTGTGTCCACTTTTGTCTCCTAAACGGCTGGCTTTCACGGTTCGGTAGCTTATAAAAACATAGTTCTGGGTTTTTTAGCTTGTTTACTGTAACACCTTATCACACAAGAGCTTTTAGACATTGTTCTGTTCATTGTTATATCAGAAATGACAAGGAGGCAGCTTCCCGATATAGAAAGTCCATGGAGAGGGTTATATTGTTTCCCTCTCTGTGTGGGCGTGGCCTAAATCCGCTCTGTCTCTATAGAAGTAAATGGATACCGCTGTTGTACGGTTACCAACATTCTTCAAAATATCTTCTTTTGTGTTCCACAGATAAAGAGGAAATTCATACAGGTTTGGTTTTATGTACAGCCCTGCACGGGCCTTAAATTTAGGCCCAAGCCCGGCCCTGGACAGAGACGCTAAGCTTGTCCGACAGCTTATCAGAATTCTCAGCCCGAGTTCGACTGAAGCCCACATTTTTAATTCCCCATTAAGGCTGAAGAATAGTTCCCCCTGTGAGGGACAGCGTACAGTGCGCGTGACACAAATTTAATCGCCAGAAAAGTATGCGCTGTAGGGGAGTTGGGACAATGGCACTATGAAAAATTTATACCCGGCCCGCATTTTGAATATGACTTGAAAACTGTCCCTTAGGACCATCCATGGACATTTTTCAAGCACAGGCTGAAACGCAGGACTCCAGAACTATCCCTTTAATGGACATTTACACATTGAATAATGATGCACATTTCAAGGCACTTCAGTTAACTCAATCAGTTTTGTCGTAAAATATAAACTGTTTTTAACACACTGGTCCAGATGAAGTCACACAAAAACAACATTTTAATGGCACTGCTGAATGATGTCTGCAGCAGGACACTGCAGCACTGCACACACACACACACACACACACACTCACACTCAGACTCACTTGTGGTCTGGACGATCATTATGTAAGTCTTGAGTCACAGTATTGTTTGAAGATTCTCTGGGGAGAACATGAAGGTTTATGTCAATAATGTTCACCCACAACACACAAAGGGTTTGAGGGTCAACGGTGAGAGATTGAAACACTGTAATACTTGCTTTTGTTGTACAGAACCAAGTAACACAAAAAAACAAAATAATAAGAAAATTACAACACAAAACAAGATAAACACAATATAAATAGTAGAACACGAGGGTGAATAAATGATGACATAAGTTGTATTTGTGGCTGAACTGTTGCTTTAGAGCAGTAGGACATTTCACTTTATATCATTCCAGTCTGTATTCACAAAATTCCAGACAGCGTTCCAGAGTACGTGAGAGTGGAAAGAGGAGAGGTGGTTTCGCCTAGAGCGAGCGGTGATTTTATTTTAACTCAGAGTGTCAGCATTTTCTCTTGGCCTGCTCTCATTGGCAGGTTGCTGTCTAGCAATCTCCACCATATGTCTGCAAATCAAATACTGTGGTGGAGAATTCCGACTTTTGTATGTTCTGACCAAGAACATTACCAACTCTGTAAATCAGCACATTTGCCCTGAGTATAACATGAATATCAAAATTCACCACTCCAGAAATGTCAATTTTCTGTCCATGTTAATTTCTGTGTGTGCACAGCTGTGAACTGTTAAAAAATGTGACATGCCTCAAGCTCTTCTCTTTATTATCATCTTGTCAACCTCTAAAATGCTGTTTCATCTCAGCATCTTAGGTCCGTCCACCTCTTCAACTCCTCTGCAGTTTGACTATAGCAATTGAAAAGACATAACATGATTTCACTTAATATTTCAGGTATTCCACTTCCTTGAGCATTTAAGCTTCTGAATCTAGGGATAATGAGTTATGGAAAACAGTCATTGTTCATTTCTTTCGCTCAGTGAATTGGATTGTGTTCAATCTTTTTTCATTTTAATGCATGTGACCTAACATCATTAGGCCGGATGTTACAGTAATCAAGGATTTGCAGAACAAACACGACGTCTAGGGCTTAATCCTACTTCACTTGTTTTCTGTCTGATCTACATTCGACCTCTGATCTGTGTTGAACTTATGTTCTGCCCCTAGGTTTTTGTCTATATCCTATAAAACACAGGATTGCATAGCTCATTTTTGGCCACTCCAGAGACATTGAGAGAGAGAGATTCGCTTCAACAGAAGTTCAAACTTTTTGTTTGTCCCCTGATTCATGGAGGCTTTAGAGAGTTCCAGGAATTTATTTCTTCTTTTTTTATTCATCAAACAACTTTAAATGGGTTTAATGTTCACCTCAGTTGGTCTGTTTTGCTGCCACTCTATGAGCAGCCATTGCTTTGAAAAAACTGTTCCATTGGTATCTATGGAGTTGACACGACTCTGTCTCTTAATGGCTCTCGTCCGCAAAGCAAGCCCCACCTCCCAGAAAAAAGAGGCCCATCAAAAGTCGATAAAGACTGGCTAGGGGCGCAAAGTCTCGCGAGGCGCTAGCTAATCTGTGCACATGCTCTGTAGCTGGAGCGATCTCTGAAAGGGTCGCTCCAGCTTAGGAACAAAAATTATGGTACAGTTGGTGTCAGTTTTGAATGTTTATCATAAATATGCTATTTAATTGTGGTTTTTGCCAGCGATTTTAAAATGATCTATCTTCCCTATAAGAAGATAGGACTGTGGTCTTGCTTTGATTGAATGGCTGCGATGCAAACATGCCCCTAGAGTGCCAGAACTTTAGGTACTTTAGTTGCTTTAAAATAGGTGTTTGCTAACTAAATCAACACAACTAATTTGACGATTGGTTCCTTTGATTGTAAGCGGAGGATAATTCAAGGGAAACAGTCAATTCTGGGTTATTAGGACGAGCGCTATTTGCTGTTTCACTCAGTGTGTAAAAACAGAGGCCTTTGTCCTGAGGGAGTGTCATTAAAACAAAAAAGGCCATTATTTTAGCACTGGTGGCGTTAAAGGAGTGGAGTTGTGTTTATAGAAGAAAATAAATAGATTTTTGGAAGAGAATCCCTCCAGTAAACTTTGGCCACAATCCAGAGACGATGTAATTTAATTGACTTATTCTTTAAAGACCGCACAATTGAATTAAACAAAATAGAAGACGTATATATTACATAGAAAAGTAATGACAAGTATCTGTAACTGTTCAAATGTAATTTTTGAGCATGTTTATTTAGTGTTCAAAATTTAAAACAAACCCTTTCGGTGGACCTGAAAGCTCATTTGATTCCTTACATTCATTTCCTTTTAGTTGTTGTACCTGTCAGTGTATCTCACATTGCATTTCTGGACTGAGTTTTGTTTGTAATTGTACAGTTCAATTCTCTTTGGAAACTACAGAGTAGAACAACGGGAAAAAGGACACATTATAATCTTTGATCTAATCAATTTAATCCTGAATATCTGATGGATCTGCTGTAATGAAAAAGGCCTTCACGTCTGGAGGCAAGAAGGATAAGGTGGAAGGCAGACGTGATTCTTCTAGATGTCTTAGGATGGAAAAAAAGGCTGGAGAGACAGAAACTGTGAGAACTGAAGGTGTGGAGTGGGTGAAAACCATCACAGATGCCAAGCTGGCTTGTAGCCATGTATTGAAGGAAAACTAGAGCTAATAAAATTAATCTGTTTTCAAACATATTTTCTTCTCAGTTGCAGGTCCATCATTATGAGCTACAATATGCTGGATAAAGCAAGGAGGTCTATTGAACTTAGAAAGGAGTATTTGTTAGCATTTCTGATCAATGAAAAACATGCAAGGTGCATCAGATTTACAGTTTATGATTTTTGGGTACTGAAGCCTGCATCACAGTCACAGATGTTACCGTCTGTTCTGATCAGTTTTGTAGAAATCTTGGACATCAGAACAATATTCTTTGCTTTTACCCATTGTGATGGATGATTAAGGGGGTTTGGGCTTTGTGTTACTTAATGTTATTCTCCTGTGAAACAAGAAGTCATGACTGGACAACATAACAATACTAGTCACCTTGGTGTGTTCAGAAAATTAAAATATTAATGGGAATATACTTGGGAGATATTCCCAGGAATTTCTAGGGGTGCCAATAATTGTTACCAGGGTGTATTAGAGAAAACAGGGGGCATGTGGGGGGAACAAAGAACAGGTTTTACTCTTGAGACATGAAAGACAGGATGAACACGACGGAAAGGGTTGGACAATCGAAGCTGGACCATCACCGGGCTGGTGACCTTGACGATGGGGAATGGTCAAATGAACCTGGGTGCCAATTTGCGGGCCAGGACCCACAAAGGAAGGTCCTTGGTTGAAAGCCAAACTTTTTGCCCACATATGTATCTAGGTGCCTACCACCTTGGTACAGTCCCGGGACCGGACTAGCGCTTCCCTGGCCCTTTTCAAAAGGCTTGGGTCGGAAACACAGGGGGTTGGTAACCTAGACAACACATGAATGGAGACAGCCCGGTCGTAGATACCGGCAAGGAGTTACTCAACCCAGGTTAGCTGCTGGCTCCAGGTGGAAGGATTGTGGGAAGCCAAGCCATGCATCGGAGCATCCTACCCAGGTCCTGGTTGGCGCGATCGGACTGCTCGTTGGTTTGTCGATGGAATCCAGCACCTGAATCTGTCTACAGTATTCCCTACAAAATTGGGAGGCAAATTGAGGACCTCTGTCCAAAACCACATCCTCGGAAAGGCCGTGGATGCGGAAGACCTGGTCCACCAAAACCCGGGCCGTCTCCTTGGACGAAGGGAGTTTGGGAAGACCAATGAAATGGGACTGTAGGGAGGCCAACCAGTTGGAGTGGAAAAGGGAAATGACGTGCTGTACAAAAAGTTGATGCAAAATCCAAAAATGGTGTTTTATTGGAAGGTGATAAATATTTACAGTGCAGGAGAAAACAAAAAATAAATAAAAACTGTACAAAAGGAAACAAAAACAGCAACAATGTGCTAATTTTGACTAAACCAAATGGCCCAAGTTTGCAACACTGTCTTAGAGTCCACCATTAGAACTGCCAGCCTTTCGGCCAGCAAGCCTATTTATAGGCTGAAGCCCCTCCTATAGAGCATACCAAGTCAATCGACAAACAATTAAGTTTGAAGTCATCCAATTAAATAATATAGATACTCAAAATAACACTTAAACCTTTCAAACCAGTTAAACAGCAACCATTAACAGAGGAAGAGTTTAACAACAAATTAAATAGCAAAAGCAACTGTTTCTCAATCCCCTCCCCCTCTGACATCACCCTAAAATGGTATCCTCCAACGGAAGTGATGTGGCGGTTTCTATAAAAAACTGTTTAACCTGGATTATGGGTTTGATTGTACTGAGTGTGAACCGGGAAGTTAAACTGCAATAAGGTTTGTGGAAATTATGTGGAAAAATAAAGGTAATTCCCATACGAGTTAATATGTGTTCTGGCATTGTTATTTTTAGAAAAAATAATTACATCTTTAAAGAAAATGTATAAAGAGTTGAAAACTATAACAAAACACAGTAGCAACAAACTTTAGACTAAACAAACTAAAACTCCATAACACTTTCCTTATGTGTACACAGATGTAACTATTGCCGGCCATGCGAAGTATTCGTGAAATGGGTGTGTTTGTAAGTCCAAGTTTATAGTCACCAGGTTAACCTGTGACAGGGACGCTTTAAAAAGGCGGTCCACCACGGTCAAGATCACCGTCTTGCCACTGGACAAGGGCAATATGGGACCACGGACGGGAGGGGAAAGGTAGAGGCCGTAACAAACCAACGGGAGGCGCATTGAAAGATTGATTCTGTGCACAGACCGGACACGCCCATACGAACCGGTGAATGTCCTCTCTCATGGCTGGCCACCAAAACTGCTTGCGGATGACGGCCAGCGATCTCCTAACACCCACATGGCAGGTGAGTCTGGAAGAGTTCGAAGGACTGCTGTGCGGGCCGACTTAGGAACAAAGAGCAGACCCGATGGGCACCTTCGGGGCACCACGACTCCGACCATATCTCTCTTGACGCGGTGCCCGATTCCCCAGGTAGTCGCTCCCACCACCCGGCCATCTGGGAGGATGGTGTCGGGAAGATTGAGCGGATCACCTACTGGGGCAAGACATCGAGAGAGCGCATCGGGTTTACTATTCTTAGACCCTGGCTGGTGAGACAGGGTGAAATCGATGCGCCTGAAGAATAATGTGCACCGAGCCTGCCTGGCATTCAGTCGTTTGGCGGACTGAATGTATTCTAAGTTCCGATGATAGGTCCACACAATAAAAGGAATGGCAGTGCCCTCCAGCCAGTGGCGATGGGTGGATGGAACTGCCGAATGGGAAGACCCCTCTTATGGGCCCAGGTTTCATCTGCAAAATTGCTCTTAAAGGAGGAGCCGCTGAAACTGAGTGTCACCGGAAGGACAGTGCGAGAACAGATAGTAGGGGAGACTGAAGTACCGCTCGCCTGGATCTCCCTATCTACCGCGAGCATTGGCTTTTAGCGGACAAGCGGAAGCCTGATGACCTTGGCCGGCACAATACAGACACAGTCTTTCACTTAAGCGGCAAAGCTTCTCTTTAGCTGGAAGATGTAGTCTGCCGAGCTGGATGGGCTCGGGGGCATCGGTGAAAGCTGCCACAGAGATCTTGAGAGATGGATGCATGACTGGAGGTTTGGTTGAAACCTGGGGAAGCCTCTGATACTGTAGAAGCAGATATTGGCTTTTTCTCAGCTTGCCACTTCAGCAACACAAAAGCAGAGACATAAAATTTTACGAGTGGTAGAATCAGCAGACCACCATTAACCCCAACTGATGTCAGTGAACAGACCCCCAGTGTACACTCCACATCATCCGTCTGATATCTGTCAACAGTCCTTTATTAAACCCAGAAACAACAGAGTTGGAACACAATATTAGGTGTCACAGATTAAGATCTCTCTTTATCTGTACTCCCAACCTTACTCATTGTGGCTTATTACACAGTCTGTTGGGAAACAATGTCTCAAGAGAGCCGAACAAACTGACTTCAGCAAAGACTAGAGAAAACACATTAAATGTTTAGTCTGGAAACACCAAAAAAATTACAGGATTGTTTTATTTAGTTAACAATAAACATTGGATTTGCACAACATAATTTACATAGGCTGTGTCTTTACACAACACAAAAAATGCCAAAGTTAATTAATAAATTCAGAAGAACTGTGCTCGGTTCGAAAATAGATAAACCTAAAAAACACAAGACATTGTGATGCTTAAATACCCTTATTGTACCTCAAATGTGTCCTTGTATTGAAAGGCACTGGAACCCTTACGCATGGTGCTGTATTGATTCAGCGGTGACAGATGAAATTACTAGTTGATGAATTGTGTGTTTTAAGGTCGTAGGGTCACAGGTCAATAAGCAAGCAAATGTAGTGAAAATTAAAATGTACAAAGCTTTGCAGGGCAGCGTGATTAATTAAACTAATACATCAGATTAAATCGGGCAAGCTAAGAGGCAGGATTCCCCTGACCATATAATGAGCTTGCTCCCACATATAATTATGTTAGAGAAGGCAGGGAAGGTGGCAGCGTACAATATCCACTCCGATTTCGAAATACACACAATTAAAATCTGTGGGGCTTGATGTATGATAACTGCTATTTATATTTATCTCACAACAGCATCCTTGCAGTGTTTGAGGGGATATGCTGTACTCCGTCTAAATTAAACCGTGAAATGTTAAAGGATGTGTGCCTGGAAGTGGGAGGGTAAAAATAGGATCAGAACGGGGTTGTTGCCATGGAAGAGTATGTAGAGATCATGAAAATTCCTCACCCACACACACAACATTCACATGCAAGTACAAGTGTGCCTTGTTGATGCATTTTGGGGGGGTTGCGGTAGGGGATATTTCTTCCTTTTCTCTTCTTTTACATTGTAAATAATTGCAAATAAACTGTGTAACACTCTTAATTTGTGCAAGAAAATGTGTAAAATGGGATGTTATGCAACATACTGTAGCCTGATACATTTGTAAATTTGGCAGGTTCCAAAGCAAACTATGCTCTTTGCAAGTTATACATTTGATATGTATGTGCGTACCTTAAGAATCGAACCCACAACATTGTTGTGAAATGTCCCTTTAAACTGAAAATGCTCACGCTGTAAATCTGATAACATATTACGTACTAATGCGATGACATTGATCTTCCATGCACTATGAACAAATCCGCGGAAAAAATATCTGACAGATTGCTAGCCAGATGTTTGGTGTTTATTGGCATTTAATTAATACAATGCAGTTCTCGTGGATGGTTCACTGAGGTGTTGTTTCAAAGAAATAGTTCAAGGAGACTTGAGTAAACTTGTCAAATGAGTTGCTTGAACAGCAACTAATTTTCTAGTGTCCATTAAAAAAATACTTGTAGATATCACGATAATATTTATTACTGTATGTTATTGTGAATTCTTATGGGCACGATAATCGTGTAGTGACCATCTGACATCGTAACAGCCTAATTCCAAACGCTATAAAACATTTTTTGCACAGTTGCTAATGAACACAAATGTTTTGTTTGTTCACAGGAGATGCAGCATCCAAGGAAAGCAGCCCCTTTATCAACAGCAGCACCAGTGATGTGGAGAAAAGCCAGCAGTATGATGGGAAAAATATGGCCCTGTTTGAGGTCCAGTAGTCCATTATAATGAAACATTGCTTATGATCTCAAAGTGGTTCAAATGGTTATATTTACATTTTGTATGTTGCATGTGTCTTTTGTAGGAGGAGATGGACACCAGTCCCATGGTTTCTTCTCTGCTGAGCAGCCTCGCCAACTACTCCAACTTGACACAGGGCAGTAAAGAACATGAAGAGGCCGAAAACAACGAGGAGGCGCGCAAGAAAACTGTGCAGGTAAATCCGTTAAAACGCTTTTATCATTATCCAATCGTGTATGTTGATGGATGATTCCTCATCATCGATTGGATTTATGTTGATTGACGGACAACTATAATGGGTGTTTAATAATGCTCTTTGTGAATTGTTTCTGGCACCATGAAGCTGATGGCACGTGCACGAGGTCCTGATTTATTGATTGGTTGACCGTTTGATTGACAGGCTCCACGTATGGGCACGATAATGGGCGTTTACCTGCCGTGTCTGCAGAACATTCTGGGTGTGATCTTGTTTCTCAGGATGACCTGGCTGGTGGGCGCCGGGGGTGTACTGGGCACCTTCTTGATCGTCTTCATGTGCTGCTCTACGGTCAGTCACGTATACGCTTAAATTCTGTCTTTTACAGTCATTAAAGTGTCAAATTACACAATGGAGCATTATGCTTTTCTCAAATTATTCCTCTGTTTAAACATTAATGCACAAACTATGTACAGAATAAAAAATAGAAACCACTATGGATGGACAAATGTAATCTAAATTTTAATGATTCATGAGTTTAAGAGGCGATTCTGTTCACATCGTAGGGTCTGTCTTATATGCCAGGGTTTGACACATACAAACTTTAAGAAAGACGCTCCACAAATAGCTACACTTTCCTTCCAATTTTTTAAAACTTTTTACCAGCAGACACAAGCCCAGGAAACAAGAATTCCTTATAAACATTATGTATCAAGACCCACAGAGACATAGTGCACTCTAAGTACACTACCTCTCTCCGTGATTCCTCCCAAGAGCTCAGACTGTTTCTTTCTACCCCTTCCTATCTTTAACTAAAAATCACTTACCATTATACAATCACTTTGTTGTACGGCTGTATCTCGAAATAGCATGAGTGTCAGCGCTGCCATTCCGAGTTTCTGCCAAGAACATAAATGTTGATGCTGACATGAGGTGTTTCATTTCAGAGCTGCCAGTTTAGCACCATGGACAGCGGCCAGCATTAAGCTGTCTCGCTGAGATTCTGTTGCCGTGTGTGTTTATGTTTGTATACGTTCTGCGTGTGTTGGGAAACATAGAAGTGCCCAAAAAAACTGAAGTTTAAAATTATGTCTTTGCCCTTTATTCAAGTATACAATATTTTCAGAGACAATACATTGTACACATATTGTGTTATTGTTCTTGGAATGTAGACTGAAGCTTAGCTTTGCAAAAAAAGTAAGAATTAATTTCTTGTTTGTTCAAAAAGAAAACTTCTTTGCCATGACATTTTAACAAATAAACACCATAAAGGTGCATCGTGTAATATTCAGGAGGATCTACTGATAGAAATGCAATATAATATAGATGACTCTTCAGAGGTGTACAAAGACCTTACGTAATGAAACTTTGTGTTTTTATTAACTTAGAATGAGCTATTTTTATTTAAATACACCGCAGTTCCCTTTACATGGAATTCTTCATGTTGTTTCTACAGTAGCCCTTAACAGACAAACTGCTCTACAGAGCGTGTTTCATAAATACGTTATCTTCTGCGACATGTGAGAAAATCGTAGTCTTGTGAGAGCCGCCGTAGTGCTTCGAAAGGGAGGGGGGAGCGGTGGAGTGAGCCATTGGTTGCAATTTGCAATCTCATCGCTAGATGCCGCTTAAATCTTTACATTGCTCCTTTACCAAGTTGTGTTTTCTTGATGTTTTCCAATATTCCTCATATTTTGCACAAAAAATAAATGTTGTATTAATATTATCTCCACACATCACTTTTGGCCACTACTGAGGTATTTTGTTTAGACTTTGTAGAGCGTTATGTAAGTGAACATGCGGTGCAGTGCTGCCACTCTGAGCTTCTTTTCCATTCTGTCCCATCTGGTTTAAAAACTTTTGATATTGAAAACTTGAAAGCTGTCTCATCATATTGTAAATCCCCCGTAATGCCCTTCAGACCCTGCCAAACGCTATCGTTGCACACTCTTAGACTATTTCTGTCAACCCACATACAAGACAGAACAGTATAATAGCTACTAGTAGTCTCGCAGTAAATGGATACGTATTGACAATGAATGAGTATAAGTCTAGCTCTCATTGTTTTGACACAGATATACAGAATAATGATGTGAAATGCATGTAGTTTATCATTCTAAAAGTAGTTTCTTAACATATGATGTATGGTGACCTGTAGTGGACATACAAGAGCAATGTGTTTCCAAGCTTAACAAGATAGTTCACCCCAAAAAACACTTCTGACATCATTTATAAACTTTTATAATTTAGCACCGGTATATGACTCTTTCCTCAAAAAAGATATTTTGAGAAATCGTTTTTTGTTGTTATGCAGAAGAAAGAAAATCAAACGTTTTAAATGACATGAGGGTGAATAAATTATGAAATAATTGTCATATTTTGGTGAACTGTCCCTTTATGATTCTCCCTGTACTTTTAACTGGAAAGGGAGAATTATTATTTCTGCTTTGTCATAGAGTCTCTGTCTCCATCACTTACTGCCCGCTCTGCATTGATCTTTATTTACCATATTTACAGACTATGCTGACTGCCATCTCAATGAGTGCGATTGCCACCAATGGAGTTGTGCCAGGTAAGCGAAATTCACAGTGTTTGTGTTTGTGTGTTGAAGCCCAGAGGACAGCTGTCCTGTTGTTCTTCATGGCCAGTTAGCTACAATGCACAGTACAGCTCCCAACCGTGCTGAGATCAGCTCCTGACTTATAACTGTGTGCATTCGTGTACGGATACATGTCTGTCTCTGTTAGGTAAAAGTAGAATAAATAAATTGGACTGGCACTTGTCATCCTCTTCAAATTACATTTCTCTCATATCATAGTACATTTCTCTCAACATGACTGTTTCTTTTTGTGATTGCGACATACAGCTGGAGGCTCGTACTACATGATCTCTCGTTCATTGGGGCCGGAGTTTGGTGGGGCTGTTGGTATATGTTTCTACCTTGGTACCACTTTTGCTGGAGCCATGTACATCCTGGGGTGCATCGAAATCCTGCTGGTATGCCAGGCTTTGCATTGCTAGAAGTATTCTTTTTTCTTGACATTCATGTAGACAGAGCCTTTTATTTTATTATTTTATTTTATTTTATTTAAACTGTTCATAATTATATGGTTTTTATTATACATTTTTGTATTAACATGTAGCGTTTGGTATATTTCTTATATCATTGATCAGATTTCTACAAATCAGAATGCTGCTCTTCTATAGCTTAGGAGACTCTCAGTTGTGTTTCAACTTAAAATAAAATAAAAACAAATGAAACTGGTAAAATACACAAAGAGTACAGTATGGAAGTGTAAAAATGAATGTAGATTGTAAAGGTAAATTCTATTATAAAAACACATAATACAGTTCACATTGAAATTTTCAGTAATGTTGACTTTTGATTGCAGACTTTGAGATGTTTCCTAAAACTTTTCTCAGGTGAACTTAAACAAGTTTCCTTTTGCTCTCCATTTAATATCATTGATGTCTAGTAGAAATAGTTGAAGCTTTAAAAAGATCTTAACTTTGTTTTTTCTTTCTTAGGAAATAAACCTGTGTAATCTGAACATTTTTATATTTCTTTGTATTTATTCCATAGATCTACATTGTGCCAGTAGCTGCTATTTTCAAAATGGAAGGTCTGGAGGGGGCAGAAGCAGAGGCAGCATTGTTGAATAACATGCGCGTGTATGGCACCATCGTTCTATCCTTCATGTGTATTGTTGTCTTTGTCGGTGTGAAGTATGTCAACAAGTTGGCCCTCGTGTTCCTCGCTTGCGTCGTACTCTCAATTCTCGCTGTCTATGCGGGGGTCATCAAAACATCCTTTGACCCACCAGACTTTCCGTAAGAACATATTGTAATGACTGTATTTAAAAGGTGTATTTTCTAGGACGACCATAATCATATGGATCTGTCTTGTGTAGGGTGTGTGTGCTCGGGAACAGAACTCTTACCTCAAAGGGCTTTGATATTTGTGCCAAGACCATAGAACGAGGCAACGCCACTGTCACCACCAAACTCTGGAGGCTCTTCTGTGATTCAGAGTTTCTGAATGCCACTTGTGATGAGTATTTCACCAACAACAACATCACTCAGATCCAGGGAATCCCTGGAGTCATGAGTGGAATTCTGGCAGGTCAGAAATCCACAACATTAAAATGACTATTCAATGCCTTTAATATTCACACTCACTGTTACAGACAAAGTTACTACTTATCTAACCAGTCAAATTTTTATTAGTATCTATCCTTTTTAGAAATCCTGGATGTGCTGTGGTTATTGATAAATATCAAACTGTGGGAAAAACCAATACGAATTGAATTTTTCCAACAGTACAGCATGTACAATGTACAGCCGTTAAAAATATCATTAGACCATTCAAAATTTTCATGTAATCATCCTTTCTAGATGTATTGTGGTCATTCTAGTCCAGTGTCTTTTGAATATAAACAAAATCAAACCTCAGGAGTGACATTAAGTCATCCAACAGCAATGTGGAAGACTGACAGCATGACAAGACATATGAAAACTGATAAAAGTTGAGGTTATCACATAAATAATAATTCTTGAACTTTTCCCAAATAAGTGTACAAATATAACTGTTATATTGCTTTACCAGTGAATATTAACTTGTTTTATTTGCAGTATTTGAGGTACGAAAAAATATGGAGCGTCTTTTCTGTTATTTTCACCTGTTTTCATTTTCTGGGAATAAATGCAAATGCAAAGCATATTTTTATTTGAAATTTGGAAAAATATTGTTAGTAGTTCACAGAATGAAACAAAAATTAAAATTTTACCTAAACATTACTTAATGGTAAATTCAGAAAAACTGAAAATAATTTGGATGGAAAAGGTCTCTTAATATTTTCCACAGCTGTATATTTTTGGGGAGTTGACATTACATTTATTAGGAGTTTGCAATCTGATTTGTAATATATAAGATGTCTTTTGATTTGTAATATTTAATAATTATGAATAGTTGTACAATAATAATTGCAGTGATAACTGTATAAAATTAATTTTAAAATGAATATTTACCCCTAAGTAAACTGCAAAAAACTCAAAGAGAAAACCACTTAATATTTGTTTTGACTGTAAAAATAAAAGCTGCAATAATTCATGAAAAATAGGAATTGTAATTTTTTATTTCACTGGGACTTTTAACATAATTTTTTTAGAATTGTGTATTACAGGACTTTCTGTATGAAAACGTATGAAACAATGCGTATATTGGGGATCTCTTAATTTGACAAATGTCTCTTTCTTTTCTCACAGAGAACCTCTTCAGTACCTTTACGGAGAAAAATTCATTCTTAGAGAAACGGGGTTTATCAGCTGTGCTTGACCCTGATGCCACAATAACCAACAGCAACCAATATGTACTGGCAGATATCACCAGCTTCTTCACTCTGCTGGTTGGCATCTACTTTCCCTCTGTCACAGGTCAGAACCAAATGTGAAACAATCTGATAAATAATATTGGAATTAATAATGCCTGTCTGTTATATTATTAGGCCTATTTTAGACTGGATTGTCATATTATTTGAAATATGATTTTTTTATTAAGTCCTCTTAATAAATAATGCATCAGCAAATGTTTTTTAAGCGAAGTTTTCTGCATTATTTATATGACGCAAATGTCTGTGTCCTCTCACCAGCGTTGACAACATGTAGAGCTGGTTACATAAGCAAGCATCTTTCTACATTGGCCCAGAGCCACAAAGAAACAGACTGCTGTCACTCACATAAAGACGTTACATTGACTTGTGTTAGTTTTATACTGAGCTGTTGATATTATGCCTCTCTAACCCTCACATAATCTTTGCTGCATTTTTAGATTTTCATTAAAGGGGTCATATGACACGGTTAAAAATTATATTATCGTTTGTTTTAGATGTAATGCCACGTGTATACAGGATTTAAGGTTCAAAAACCCCTTTATTTTACACATACCATGTATGTTTGTATCTCCTCTTTGCCCCGCCTCTCTGAAATGTGCTGTTTTTTTTCAAAGCTCATCACTCTGAAGGTGAGGTGTGCTATGATTGGCAAGTTAACCAGTGCTTAGTGATTGGTTGAATACTGCAAGCGTGTGATGGAAATGCAAAGCTTCTTACCATTTTAACCTCAGGTTCCAATGCAATTCTACTGACAGGTGATAAAATGTCATCGGTACTTCCCTATATCCCAAATCTGAACAAAACTCAACTCGCGTTAGTCCGTAACAAAGTTTTACATTGAAAATATACTCACATGCTGCAAATCTGAAGCGCCAGACTGTCCTTGCGAAGTTGTAATGGTTTTTAACAAAAGCTTTAGTGTACAGTCACCCTTGACCTCTCCGAGGTTCGTGTCCCAATCATATGTGAAATGCGCTGCACACATTTGAATATTCGCTTTTAGATAGAATGCATCTTTTGCTCAGTTGTACGTGTCTAATACGTGCATGGACAACTTATAACACACCAAAGACACAGAAAAAAACGTATTCGCACCATATGACCCCTTTAAGATGTGATTTAGTGTGTTGATTAAGCTGTTTTCCTCACGAGTGTCGTTCGCTCTCTTCACAATGCAAGGTTTGAGGTTGAGGTTTTACTGTTCTTGTGGGGATGTTAGGCCCCCACAATGTAAGCAAAAACCTGAGCCACAAACGCACCAGCATCAGTAATCCAAGTTCGTCATCACTAGCAGTTTGTTTTGTCCAAATTTTTTAAATATAGTTTGTGTGTGTTTGTGTGTGGTGTAGGCATCATGGCTGGTTCAAACCGTTCTGGGGACCTGCAGGATGCTCAGAAGTCCATTCCTGTTGGTACCATCCTGGCCATCGCAACCACCTCCTTTATCTGTATCCTTCACTCAAAAGCCATTACACTGCCCGTCAGTCAAATAAATGACTCGTGACTTTCATTGAGACATCCTGGAAGTACAATATAGAGCAGGGGTCTTCAATGTTTGCTCTGGGCAAGGACCCCTTAGATGAGGGATACATGGAGCAGGGACCCCCTTGTCCTAAACAAACAGAGCTATTTAAAGAGAAACAACAGTTATTGTCAAAGCAATATTAGGTTAAGAAATTACATTATCACTATTATGCATGTTATGGTTCCACATACACACTGTTTTGTGGATTAATTGTATTATTAATATAGATTGTTTGATTATTTTAAGGGATTTGCAGCACCATACATTTTAATTTGACTGTGAGATGGACAATTTACTTATCCTGAACCTTAGTTTTATTAAGGCTTCGATGAGATGACTGACCCTGGTTTATGGCACAAAGACTATTCCAGTGGAGGTAGAGGTCCTCTCTGGATGCAAAATCAGTGCAGATGTTATGCATTCTGTTGTAAAAGCAAGCCGTTTTATTAAGCGTAATTCTTTCTATAGAACCCACCGCTATTTTATAACTCTGAGCGCCGTTGTTTTTCTCATGGATTAGCATTGTTGTGTTTTCTTCTGCAGAGCATCATATCAGACATGCAATGAGTCCGTGTTTGTTTTTGGGGCAACTTGTTTGACGTGCACCATCAGTACACGCTGTGCGTTTCATTGATTTTAAACACTTACGATAATTTGGCAGAGTTTACACTGCAGAAGCGGTGTGGTGTCAAATTAGTGCTTTACAGCTTTAACATGTTTGAACAGAAGTTCCAAAACAATGCACTTTATTTGCACGCAACTTCTTTCATGCGTACTCTGAATTTATCACAAGGGAGATGATGAAGCAGATGTAATGTTTCTTAAATAGCTTCTGCCACCTGAATGGATGTTTTTGTCCGCAGGCAGGTTAAAATTGCAATAAGCGGGAGCTTGAATAAGTCTGCGCCGCCGCACACATGCGCAGCTTAAAGAGAACATTGGGCCGTGGACCCCCGGTTGAAGACCCTTGATAAAGAGTGTAATTTGATATCTGGGAAATCACAAAATGTAAAAATTTGATTCAATTTATTGTCATTACACACATACAAGTACAGTGCAACGAAATGTATTGAGCTTCACATTTACTGTAATAAAATAGCCGATGGTTTTTTTTAGGATGTATGTCTTTTTGCTGCTTTGTGTTGTCCTAAATGTAAACTTTCCCAGACATGTCCTCTGTGATTCTGTTTGGAGCCTGTGTGGACGGAGTCGTTTTGAGAGACAAGTACGTTCTTTGATTTATGTAGGGAAAGTTCGCCCAAAAATAAAAACTCTGTCATCATATATTCACATTAACCAGTAAATGCTGTTCAAAACCTGAATATGACTTTTTTGGTGGAACACACCTTTTGGTGAAAAATTTTTCAGTGGTACATACAGTGGAAGTCAAGTGTTGTTTGGTTACCAACGTTCTTCAAAATAACTCATCTTGTGTTTTGAAGAAGAGAGAGAGTCACACAGGTCTGAAATAAAAAGAGTGTGAAAAAACGATGATAGAATCCTTATTTTGGAGTAAACTATACCTTCAAAACAGTGATAACTTCATAACATAACATTCCACTTGAATATGTGTAAAATGAATTGTGAAAAAATATGATAAATATATGCAAAATTTTAGCTTGAAAGCAACTTACTCCTTTTCAATTATACAGGTTTGGGGAAGGCGTGAATGGTAACTTGGTCATTGGGACCCTGGCATGGCCCTCGCCCTGGGTCATTGTGTTCGGCTCGTTCTTCTCCACCTGTGGGGCGGGACTTCAGAGTTTGACAGGAGCCCCCCGCCTCCTCCAAGCTATCGCCCGAGATGGAATCATTCCTTTTCTCAGAGTACACCCACATTATACAAGCATGAAGTCAATTCTGATTCTCTCTTATTGTTGATCACAGATGAATGACGCTCATATGTTTTACAGGTGTTTGGTCATGGCAAAGCTAATGGTGAACCTACGTGGGCTCTTCTACTGACGGGCTGTATCTGTGAGATTGGCATCCTCATTGCCTCCTTGGATGCTGTCGCACCCATTCTGTCAATGTGAGCAACACTGTAAAAAAAACAAATGTCAAGATTCATGACTCCCAGATAAACCTCCGTTTTACATTTGGAAGTGCATTGAATCCGCAAGTTTGCCAATCTATCAATAACATGTCTAAATTATCTTCACCAGTTATTTTCAACAGTTTGTAATGTTGCATTGTTGTCTCTACAGGTTCTTTCTCATGTGCTATATGTTTGTAAACCTGGCTTGTGCGCTTCAGACGCTCCTCAGGACCCCTAACTGGAGACCACGCTTCAAGTTTTACCACTGGTACATAATAACACACGCTTAAACACATCTGGTCCTCTAGTCTCCTAAACCGTGTTTCAGGTATCTGATGACCAAATCATTGGTTTGTAAGGATGAAAGATAACAGTGTAACAAACCATAATCACACCACGTAATTTCAGCCCTCAGGAACAATCACTAATACAGTGTTACAGATAGACAGACAAATATACATTGGATACACTTTACACTTCTTTGTTTGAGTGTTGGTGTTGTTTTTTCAGGGCTTTGTCACTCTTGGGCATGAGCTTGTGTCTCACCCTGATGTTTCTGTGCTCTTGGTATTATGCCATTGTTGCCATGGGGATCGCTGTCTGCATCTACAAATACATTGAGTTCTGCGGGTAAGCAAACCAAAACGAGCCTCGGGAGGAAAGGGTGGACGGAAAAAGCAAAAACTTAATGATTTGCACAAAAAAGATCAATCTCACTCTTGGAGAAAAAGCCATTATTAGCTGTACAGTTTTTCTGGCCAGTGGGGTGCTTTTTAAGAGGAACTGTTTTATGACAGTTTAATGAATGAAAATAATTATGTGCATCCTGTGTGTTTTTATGTAGCTTCGGACATTTTAAACCTAGACCAATGCAAATGAACAAAATAATGTTGCACAATAGATTCAGTTTCTCATTTGGTCTAAACTTGATGAGTGAACAGCTTTTATCCGATTTACTTCTTTTAAATGATTTTATCACCTGAAAATGTAAATTTTCACGTCATGCCGTCCCAGATGTGTATGACTCTTCAGTTGAACACTAAAATGATTAGATTATTATACTAAACAATTTTATTAACAGACTCATTATAGTTTTGATTTTAGTTTTACTTAGTTTTCTAAATATTTTTAATTAGTTTTTATTTGGAGATTCTTCGTTTTTTATGTTATTTTTACTTTTTTACTAGTTTTAGCAATGTTGGTATATTCTTTTGTAATTGTATCATTTATTTGTTTACTTTTTTATGTTGCTTTTATTTTTATTTTATTTTTTGTTAATTATTATCATTTTAGTGCTTTCAACTTTTTATTTTTGAGGCAACAGTTTTCCAAAAATTGTTTAGGTCAAGATTCTATTTGAATTCAAAGTACAGGAACGTTTTCAAAGTTTTAATTAATTTAATTAATTAAACTATAATAACCTTGCTTCTAAAAGTACATACTGTACATATATCTGTAATATTCATGTTCTGTCATAAGAAATGCAATAGCCAATCAGATTTAAAGTTTATCTTCTAAGGGTCCAATTAAAGAAAGTAACATAAAGGAATTTCATATAAAATTATATGTTTGACTAATATACTGTACATTAAGTAAAATAATATTAATATAAAAATCTTCATCAAAACGATTGCTTTTAAACATGTTTCTAGTTTATTGTTCACAATTTATCAGGAGTCTCCTGTTTAACTTATATACATTCAGTTTAATAGATTCTGATTCTTCAGAGAAACATGTTACATTACATATAGTACATGAAATGGGTTTAAACGCAGTTTTACTTTGACATCACTTTCGTGTTCTCCCTCTTTAGGGCAGAGAAGGAGTGGGGTGATGGGATACGTGGCATCTCTCTTAGTGCTGCCCGATATGCCCTCATGCGACTGGAAGAAGGTCCACCTCACACCAAAAACTGGAGGTTAGTGTCTGATCAGTAATATTCAATACCTGCTTATCATCTTTAATATTATATTATTGCTGTAATAGCAATTAATATCGTTTCTTATAAAAAAGGATATTTCAACGGAAATTAAAATTCACTTTCCAGGCCACAGATTTTAGTGCTCACAAGCTTGGATGAGGAGCAGAATTTAGAGCAGCCACGACTTTTGTCTCTGACCAGTCAGCTGAAAGCTGGCAAAGGTTTGACCATCGTGGGGGCATGCGTGGAGGGAACCTTCCTGAACAACCAACCAGAGGCGCAGAAAGCAGACCAAGTATTAAACGCAAAGAATCACAAACTAAAATAACATTTCCTAAAATAAGACACCAACGATCAGTTTTTCTTCCATCTGTCAGTCTCTAAGGAAGCTGATGGAGGTCGAGAAAGTGAAGGGATTCAGTCAGGTGGTGATTTCATCCAACCTGCGGGATGCCACTTCACACTTGATCCAGGCTGGTGGTCTTGGTGGTCTTCGCCATAACGCGGTACTGGTCAGCTTCCCTAAGAACTGGAAGCAGACGGAGGAACGCCACCGCTGCAGGAACTTCATTGGTAAGACAGTCATTCTCCAACAGCTGTTTACATGAAGCTTATATTTATGAACTGAATATAGTGGTTATCTTCGGTTTAATGTTTAGCTTGAATTGTGGGCTGAGACAGCCAAGCCTTAGGTTCCAGGCTTTACTTTTTTAAGATAACTCAGGAAAGGTCACATTCACAAGCATGCACTTTTTACCTGTGTTTTATGACTTTTGTGTCAATGTAGCTTTACTGCTTATGATAACATAGCGTGATTGTGATCTTTCCGTTAAAAAAAAGTAATGATAAAAAGTAAACAGCACATATGGTAGACAAATATTAACTCCACTAAACATTACGAACACTCAAAATGTTGTTTATTATATGGTATGTTTTGTTAACAGAGGTGGTCCGGGAGACCACTGCGGCGAGCTTAGCCCTGCTGGTGCCAAAGAACATTTCTGCTTATCCATCAAACGGCGAACGCTTCACTGAGGGCCACATTGATGTGTGGTGGATTGTTCATGACGGAGGCATGCTTATGCTCCTGCCCTTCCTTCTGCGCCAACACAAGGTCTCTCTCTCTCTCTCTCTCTCTCTCTCTCTCTCTCTATCTTATACAGACACGGTTTTGTCATGGTGGGGTTGCTATTGACTTTCATTGTTCAGTATATTGAACTCATTATATATAAACTATTTGTTTTACTGAAACGCCTCTCAATACATGTGTCTCAAAGCAAGTTTCATTGTTGCGTAATGTATAAAAGAAATGAATGTCTGGGTTATGCTTATGCTTAGTGTCATAAGAAGAAACTGATTCTATTCCTGCTTGTGTTTCTAGGTGTGGAGGAAGTGTAAGATGCGCATCTTCACCGTGGCCCAGATGGACGACAACAGCATTCAGATGAAGAAAGATCTAATGACGTTTCTCTACCACCTGCGTCTTGATGCTGAGGTGGAGGTGGTGGAAATGGTGAGAAACAGACACACACTCTTGCACACACACATAGACAGAGACTAACAAACTAACATCCTTTTATTATTTGTTTTTTAGCATGACAGTGATATCTCAGCCTACACTTACGAAAAGACCCTGGTGATGGAACAGCGATCACATCTCCTCAAGGAAATGCATCTCACCAAGAATGAGCGTGAGAGAGAGGTACTGACACTCTTACTGAACCAGTCAAGTCACAAAATATGATAAACAGACCCACAAAGAACAAAGGAAACGTTTTGCAACAACTATCAGTCTGTCATCATTTTTTTGTTCTGTCAACACAAAAGTAGATATTTTGAGAAATGTCTCAGTGGTTTGTGTGCTTACAATGAAAGTCAATGGGGTTCAATGTTATTTGGTTTCCAATGTCCTTCAGAATATCTTCTTTTGTGTTCTGCAGAAGAAAGTCATACAACAAGCCTGAATAATTGATGAAAGAATATTTATTTATGATATTTTCCAGTAAACTACCCCTTTAGGCATGATGCATACATCAAATGTCAGCCAATTTGTATTGATTATACACAAGTAGACACAGACACTTATATATAAGACACAGTGTCACACTTTTGGACCCCAATGTTACTTATTCTAGAATTAAATTGGGGGTCCCATGTGCCTGTTTGCTGTTTATTAACAGCCTGAACAGCTTAGCCAATATAGCAAATCAGATTTAAGATCCCATTGTCAATTTTTGTAATAAGTTTGGTTAATGAAGCGTAAAAGCATAATGCAAAATGGTATTTCATCCTTCTCTTCTATCAGATATTGCCATTTCCTAATGAATGACCATATACATCATGATATCATGGTGCCACTCTTAAATCAATGTAACCGCATTGATGTTGTGTCCTCAGATTCAGAGCATCACAGATGTTTCTCGTGGGTCTATTAGGCGGAAGAACCCTTCGAACCTGCACGCGCAGAGGAGCATTCCTGAGGATTCAGTGGCGGGAGGTGGTGAAGAGAAACCTGAGGAGGAGGTACAGTCATCTCTTGTTTTTTTCTTCCGTGACACAATTATCCGTTTACTGTTTACTGACGATAAGATGGACCTTTCAGTCATGTGAAGATAGCATCTCTATCACTTTCTGTTTTAGCCCCTCTCTCTCTTTTCTCTTGGTGATTATCTATTGGAGAATCTTTCTTTCCTGTTAACACCCTGGAAGTGTATCTCTCTCTCTCTCTCTCTCTCTCTCTCTCTCTCTCTCTCCTGAAGAACAATGCAACCTAAAAATGGCAAATTCTTACTTCTCAATTTCCCGTCCCTCTATCCTCTTCTTACCTTTCTCTCAGTCTTTACATCTCTCCCGTCCTCGACAGGTGCAACTCATTCAGGAAAAAAATGCCCCACCCACCCCCACTAGCCCCACCTCACCACCCTCTCCCACCCCAGCGGCCATGAGCCCCGGACAGGAGGTTCAGATGACCTGGACAGACGATACAGAGAAGATCAATAAACCAGCAGCGGTCAATCCTGAAGGTGTGAAGGACATGTTCAATATGAAACCGTAAGTCATGACAATGAGGATCACTATTGATCATATTATGAGCGTATTATTAGACCAATTGGTATCCGGTGAATGGCAAAGCAATGAATCAGAAAATGTTATTAAATGAAATGTAGAACAAATCATTGTACAGTTAATGAAAATAGAAATGTCATGCAAAACATTTTATTCAGCTTTGCACTTAAGGAAGTTCAAATGTTCATAGCTGATATTAGTTTAGTTAGTAAAAATATATTTTTTAATCTATCTACCCCAAGTATTAGGTCAAGGGATTAGGTCAAGGTCACCCCAAATCAAAATTCTGTCATCATGTATTCACCTTCATGTCATTCAAAATCTGTACATCGTCGCTGTCCTCCTGAGACCTTGGATCTCCAAATTCACTTTATATCAGGAAATGGAGGAAAAAACACTGTATTTTTTATATGATAAAATACTGCATTGTCAAAGTTGATGAGCACTTTTCAATAATTCTTATTGGTTAGATATTTGCCAACCCCGCGACAAAAAGGTTGACTAATAATAATGATTTATGGCATAAAATCGTGAAGTATGGATGGAAGAGGTTTCAGATGGAGAGCAGCGATATGCCTAATTATATAGTAAATAAGGATATTTTGAGAAATGTCTCAGTAGTTGGGTTCCATTTGATACGGTTCCTACGCAGTGTTCACCGTTCCCTACTTCCTGAGCACGTGATATCCGTTGAAGCGGACTTCACTGACAAAAAAATGCTTAATTGGAATGCCCTGCAACGTCATCAAACAAAGGCAACAGGACGGTTGCACAGATTACAATATAAATAAATATTGTAACTTTACTTAAAATAAGTATACATAAACGTAACACGCATTATGAATCTAATCAATATAATCTTAATTTTTGTTTATGCTTATATTTATTATTTGACTGATGAAGCTTTGATTATTCTAAAATCTTCTATCCTAATTTGGTCAACTATGTGAAGATGTGCTCTTAATCCATGGTTGCGTCGATTTCATCTCGCTTATAAAATATAAATACAAATAAATACATTCATCATCTGGCCGTCCTGTTCACTCTGTTCGCTCCCTTCGGATTGGAATCTCACTTAAGATGGTGGAATACCCTGTGAAGTCCACTTCGCAATCCATTTACGGCCAAATGGAATGCACCAAGTGATTTTGTGTTCATGTAATAGAGGTCAATGGGGGCCAACGTTGTTAGCTAAGCAACATTCTTCAAAATTTATTTTGGATGAACTATCCATTTATTAGGGCAAATGTAAAATCGTAAAAATGCTATTTAGGCTGCTGAACATTAAGCCGTGGCATGACTTAAAACAACTGAAAAGGAGAATTATTGCTGTGAAACTGTTTTATTCTGTTCTATTCTTTTTTTATGCTTCAGTGAATGGGAGAACTTGTAAGTATAGTGAAGAAAACACTAACGCTATTTCATTGAATTACATTAAATTATGTAGAAAAAAAGGAATTATTATTTCATATCAATGCACACTTCACATCAGTTTGATAAGCATAAAATCCAAGTATTAGTAGCGTTATTAGCTGATGGAGTCATACAGAGAAATCCTGAACCGCTGATGAAAATGTTTCGGCAATTCTCTTCTTCATATGATCTATCCTTCAGGAATCAGTTTAATGTCAGACGCATGCATCATGCACAGAAGCTCAATGAGGTCATCGTGAAGAAGTCGCAGGAAGCTAAACTTGTCCTGCTAAACATGCCTGGTCCACCTAAGAACTGCACTGGAGAAGAAACCTGTATCCTTATTACTATATTTCCAAAGTCTCTATCAATCTCTGACATGTTTATAATAATTGTACATATTTTATGCCTATAGTGTACATAATAAATTCCATAAATCAATTAAGCCTCTTAACTTCAGACACAGACATGGAATTTCTTGAGGTCTTGACTGAAGGTCTCAACAGGGTCCTCCTCGTGCGTGGAGGAGGCCGTGAGGTCATTACCATTTACTCCTGAGGGGCTTAGCTCATCCACCAAATACTCGTAACCCCTCGTCCCTCACTGCATAGACGGACACCCCAGTCACCCTTACCTACACCATGAGCAATAACGCCCCAGCACATATCAGATGACTTTGCACTACATAGCCTAAGACCTCTAAAAAGACACCAGCTTAGTAGATGTCACTTCCACATTCGTAGTTTCATTTGATCTCATCTTTCTATGTTTCTATTGTTTATTTCTCACCTCAAAGTACATTTTGCACAGATCCATTCACGACCGAGTTGGTCTTTGTTACTATAATATACAAATGACAGATAAGACCATGTCCTCCAGTGACACCCAACAAACTACTGTCCTCCATATTTATCTTAAATAGAGACTTCTGAGAGCAAATAGGTTTTAGGATGTAATTTACTCACCCTAATGCCATTTTAGATGTATTTGACTTTCTTTCTTCGGCCAAACACAATCTGAGGAATTTTTAAAGAATATTCTGGCTCTTTATAGCGTTGAAAAGGCTTCTTTTTGAAACTATTCATCCATCATATAAGTAATCCGCACAACTCCAGGGTGTAAAGAAATGTCTTACAAAGGGAAACAATAAATAAAACAATTAATATTTTTTGTTAATTTAGTCATGTTTGGGTGTAAATGTAATACGTCACAGGTCACACACAAACCAAACAGACTCCAAGTCAAAATCTGTGGAGCCTGTGTGCGTCCATTTTGTGTGTGATATTATTTAAATTGACTCTGATTGTGTTTGGGTGTACCCTGTAAAAAAAACTGAATTTTACTGTTATTCTTTTTACAGATTTTGTAATTTTACAAAACGTTACTGTTTTATTTACAAATTTTTCATGAAATTTGTGAAATATGTTCAAAATCGATCAATTTACAAGAAAAAGGTAGAAAACCATGTAATTTTACTGGAATACTGTTATTTTACATTATATTTTTGGTGGCCCAATTTTCTTTTTTTTACGGGATTTTTCTTCAGTGTAGAAAGGAAACCATATAATGGCATGAGGGTGAGTAAATTACGGTACAGTTCTTTTCTGGCTGAACTGTTATTTTATGGGGCAATCACACTAGATTTTGAGCATGCAAAACAGCTTAGATTCTGTATTGGTCAAACTCTGTGAAATTCATTTGATCATATTATTTATGCAGAAAAGAAGAAATATGTATACATGGTCATTCTCTTTTGTTCATATGCGTATTATATATGAAAGTTAACCAAATTCAAAATGTATTGTGAACGCCCATTAAGCTTTATACAGTAGTAGACCACTTTTACCTATACTGTCACTACACTGTTCATCATAGGGAAAATACAACGGCTTAAATATTTCTTTGTTGAAAACAGTCTTCCAGTGCACCACGTAATTGTCCGAGGTTGTTTACACCGAGGACAGAATTGACCAGGGTTTTATTGCGAGCTAGGTGTGAGCACTCAGAGGTCATCCTTCTGGATCAATCACTATCAGCTTTACCCTGAACATTTGCATATCCTTTGACTATATCAGCCTTTTAGGGGTCTCATATACAATATGAGAGCGGCGTGTGAGTGTTTGTACTGATGTAGATTTGGTAGGGTATAATAGTGTTGTTAATAGGATTGGTGACGTTGTCCTTTCACAGATCTGTTCATATTGTCTGGGACACTAAAATACAGTATCAGGTGACGTGAATTATATTGCTTGGTCCACATATGTGTACATTGTGAGAAATGAGCGTTACTAAAATCCGAACCTGTGTTATGTTAAAAACCCATATACAGTTTAAATATCCAGTATAATCCAAAATAATCTTATTTAAATATTAGAATCACATATATCGTAAGGGAATGTAAATAAAAAAGGACCTGTATTTATATTTCAAATATTTATTTACAAAGAAAATTATTTATTCGTTTTGATTGATTGTAAACACTTGCCAAATCATAAAACATGAATCGTGCCATATGAACAAAAAAGAAACATTGTTCTATTTACATTTTCATATAAACATATAAAGGACAAAGCTGAGTAAGATGTTATAACATCAAATTATATCTCGAGTCTTAGTAAACAGATCTAGTTTTAATAACATAATTTTTCACCAAATCAAATTTGTGAACAAAACCATATTTTAACTACATAATATTTTAAAAGCATATCATGTCTAACGTTTGTCACGAATGTCTATGAATTTCTTTTCTTTTCTACATTTGTATAGCAGACAACGATTTGCTACATGTACGCATCATCTGGGACTGATGCAGACCGTTTTAATCACAAGCACGGGATATTTAGTTCATGTGTGGTAGAAGTAGATCAAGATATTTAAAACATTTATCTAAAAAACATTGTTTTATTTTTTGTAAAATTGCAACGATAAAAAAAGAATTATATTCGATTATTGAATAGATTACTACAATATTGTCTTGTGTAAATGTGAGACGTAAAAAAAGAAAACTAACTATATGTTTTAAACTTTAAAATCAACTTGTGCTGAGGTTGCTGCTGCCTTCATTACAGTGTAAATATATTGCATACCTGCCCCCAAAATATAAGACTTAAAGTAAAAGAAAAATACAACAAATTTATTTTCGGTTACAAAGCTTGCATTCAGATTCCCAAATTAGGGTTTGGGTACTAGAACTTAGGGACAGGAAGTGTTTTATCAAAAGTTAGTCTGTCCTAAAATTGTTGGAGCATTCTTCATTTAACCTGTATGTCAAGTCAAAGTACACACTTTATTTAGTAGAATATTAGTGTAAAGAGGTAGTGGTCTATAGGGGATCTTAAGCTTATTCATTGTTTCCAAAAGAATTTGGTATTTCCTTCTTCTGTTTGCTAACTAATATTTTTCTCCAAAACCAGGAATTGCGAAGTACAGTATGTGATAAGCGCTACCTATCGTAATTCTTCCAGTTTTATTGATTATGTTTCTAGCTAAAATCGTATCTAAAGGATATATTTGAATTGCTGCAAGACACAAAAGACAAGTTCGGCTTCTTTGGAGTCCTATGCAATTAAAGTTGAATACGTTCTTTGAGGGTCTAAAATGACTTTCTATTGAATTCTTTATAGTGGTGTGAGTATTATAGATTGAAATCAGAGCTTCCATTACCTGCCAGGGTGGCTTACGGTTTGGTTACTTTCCAAGTAATGCAAAGGAACACATGCTGGGACAACGCAGAGATTTGGCCATATTGGCTGCACGCTCTGCTGTTGGACACGGCGGTTTGTCCCGTTCTTCATGAAAATTTCGAACACCTGAATTTATTCCACATTGACGCTAAGGGCTTTCGATATCATTTTATCAGATCCGTCTTATCCTTTCCCGAGGCTGTAGACAAAAGTGTCACAAACCATGAATAGCATGTGGTTCCTTATCTCCCTAAAGGGATGGTGTAGTAAAGTCACCCCAAATTGGCCAAAGCATAACTAGAAATAAGCACTGTGAAAATTCAAGGTGAAGTTTCTTTCTGTTAAACTAAAACAAACTTTTGCCGATGTATATCTTGATTTATCGTTCTTGTTGTGTCATGATGTGGAGCATTGTAGTAGGGAAAACCGAAGTGAACGTACTTTAGAGTCCGTATAGTTTGAATCATGATGCTTTTTATGCAATGACTCGTTTAACTGTCCTGCAACAGTGGTATTCTGCAGTCTACTAGTCGACTAACAGGGCTTATAAAAGAACCAGCTAACTGAAATAGATTCTTAAGTATTTGCAGGGGTTTCAGAAGGTGCTAATGATTATTTGAGAGTGTTCGCTGAGGTTTATGAAAACGTGAGACTTAACAACTTTTGCAATGTTGGCCGGCTTGATGAGGTGTGTCCAAGAGGAACATTTGTTTGAAAACCTAAAGTCATCGTGGTTGCTTTATCCTTTCGCATGAGCGATTACATAAGATCAGTCGGAGAAGGTCAATGATCATCCGTTTAAGCATTTTCTACGCACCTGTTTCCAAATTCAGCATGTCGGTGTTAAAAGCAAAGGCCTAGGCCTCAATGACATATATATTGATTCTGATTTCTTAAATGCATCTTTAGATATTTTCCCAGCAGCGTGTGCAAGTACAGATTTCTACACAGTCAGCATTTCGATTTTATCCTGAGGAGAGCACTGACACATTTTGTATGGTAGTCGACGTAGATCCAAAGACAGTGATCTTGGTTAGAAATTGTGTTTTATGTTCTTCGCTTCAGTTCTCACTCCTTGGAAACAAGGATTCAGAGTGTGTTTGTGAGTGCGATTGAAAGAGGCGGCGTGGTTCTGTGACTGTGTGTGACTCTAGGAAAAAGAAAGAGGTTAAACCTTGATAGTTACTTTTGTAAATATACGACACATTATAGTTATCTTAGCCTAGCTGTTTAATTTGTGTGTCCATGCAAGTTTAATATTTTAACAAATAAATAGAAACCGTGTCTGAAAATTGTGTTCTTTGAAATATATTTAACTAGATATCTTACATTATTGTTTTACCTTGTCAAATGCTTCTATGTTCTATGAATAATGGTTTCTCTGGACCATTTTATAGACTTGTCTGCACAAAATGCAATAAAGTTCAAGTCCTTTATTACAAATATTATTGTTGTGTTTTCATTTGAATAATGTATTTGAATAACTGTACTTTGACATGCATTCAAGCAAACAGTTTACAATCAAAAGTACGAAAAAAGTACAAAAATGTACCATAGTAGTTTGTACACAATGTCGTTTCATAAAAAACATCTAACTTCTGAAGAAACTTTCTGTTTAACAAAACGTTCTATGCAAAAAGGTATACAATGTAGGAAAGAAATTATTCTTGTTACTCTTTGGGGAACCAAAAATGGCATCGCTATGAAGAATGTTTTGTAGCACCTGTAAGAGTGTTGTGTGTTTGGAAGAACCACAAAAATATGGTCCATGCATGTCAGTACCATGTTTACCACCTTTATCACTGTACCACAGTACACTGCTTTATCAATACAGTACAAAACACAGATCTTTATTGTCTGGGTACTTTAATCAGATGTATTTTTATTGCTGTCGCTTTTTACAATACTTCTGTTAAGACAATTCCTAACTAGCCATAATAAAAATCTATGTATGTTATATTTAAATTCCTCATATCAATTCCTTTGTGCATGTGTTAACTTGGGATCTGCTGATATCACAATAAAGAAAATTATGAAAATGAATCATTTTAAACTATAGTTAACATAGTTTAACTATGGTATTTCTAGTAAAGAACAGTAACCACACATTTACTGTAGTTTCATTATAGTAACAACAGTTTAACCATGATGGTAATACAAATTTTTATTAATCAGACAAAACATGGTTGCTATTTGTATATACACACCAAACGGTGCTCATGAATGCAAACAATTCAATTTAGTGAAAAACATATACTAAACCATTTCAGTGCAACAAAGATTTCAAGATTTCTGATGTTGAATTCAGTTCAGATCAGATCAGATAATGGCATTTGCAGTCCTTTACTTCTTTCATCCAAGTGATAAACATGTGGACATGTGGACCAGCACAGTTGAAGCAAACCTAAATGTTAGATTCATGAAAATTATAACTTTTTTTAACAGGACCTTTTGCCTCCAGCAGAATATAATCCACTCTTGGGTAATACACACACACAATTTGTGTAAATATACTGTCGGTGACCATTAGTGCTTTGTTTTGACACACAAGAAGATTTACATAAACACCAAAGTTTTACCTGATTGAATTTTTTATGACAGCATCATGGAATAATTGGGCTATTAACAGTTTACCACCTCAGTCTGCCTTTTCAAAACATGCCAATGAGTGAAGCATTGTAGTTATCAAAGCCCTGAACTCTGATGCCTGGTTTCACAAACAAGGCTTAAGCCTAGTCCCAGACTAAAATGCAAGTCTTAACTGAAAATAACTTGCAATGACAGATCCTAAAACATGTCAATGCTATTGTTTTGTCTCAAGATTCCAATTAGCATTGTGTTTACTTTGGCATTTTTATAAAAGCTTCCTAATTCTTATCATTTAACTAAATCCTGGCTTAAACTAAACCCAGTCTGTGAAACCGGGCCTGAATGTCCCATTAATCACCACAATAAAGATGTGAATGAGTTTCTTTATGCGCCTCTCTCTATCTATCACTGTTTTGTGATACGGGTTTACACAAGTCTAGCATATCCTTTGTTAAAGTTGAAAAACTGCTGAGCAATCCGAATCCTGAGACTGGTTATAACCAAGGACAAAGTGCAGCTGGCTTCCCTACAGTATAACCTCAGCAGCCTGTGAGTGATGCAACTTGACATTTTAGCCAATGACCAGCAGTTGGCTTATCAAGATAGAGTAGATAAAATAAAACTCAGCCAGAGAGAAAGTGAGATGTGACTGGAGGCGCTTGGAAATGAAAATGAAGAAACACTCAACAGGCTTGCGTGTGCGACTTCCTGTGCTCATTTTCACATTAGAGGTTGTGATTGTGGTCTTTTATGTTGTCTTTGTAACTTACGATGACAGCGCTAATGCAGTTCTACAGAACAATCAGACGAAGCCCATGGAGAACTTATTGTATCAGAATTATTCGATTTTTGCCGACATACAAGTGATGATTTTTATTGGATTTGGCTGCTTGTTGGCTTTTTTCCGACGCTATGGTTTTGGTGGCATGGTCTTTAACTTTCTGACCGCCACGTTTGCCATTCAGTGGGCTATTCTGTTCCAGGGCTTCTTCCAGTTTTATCACGATGGGAAGATTCATCTTGGAGTGATGAATCTGATAAATGCTGAATTTGCCTGCGCTGTGGTGTTAATCTCTTTTGGTGCAGTGCTGGGGAAGACCAGTCCAGTGCAGTTGCTGGTAAGTTTATTACTTTTTTTAGCAGGATAACACTGAAAGTGATAGTTCACCCAAAAATAAAATTATTGTCATCATTCACTCCCCTTTTGTCATTTCAAACCTTTATGACTTTCTTTCGTCTGCAGAACACAAAAGAAGATATTTCGAAGAAAGTTGGCACTGAACCCCTTTCACGATATTGTACGGACTAAAACAATGCAAGTGAATGGGCGCCAGTTAACAACATTCTTCAAAATATCTTCTTTTGTGTTTTGCGTAAGAAAATGAGAGTAAATGAGAACAGAATTTTTATTTTTGGGTGAACTATCGCTTTAATTTACAGAATTTATGGAAATACCTAAAGCAATATATACGTTGAAACGGTTCCTTAAAGTGATAGTTCACCCAAAAATGACAATTCTGACATGCTTCATTTACTCTTATGTCTTGAGAAATGTCTATGTGGTTTTCTCTATGCAATGGAGAGTCCATGGGGGACGATGTGTTTCGGTTACCAATGTTCTTCAGAATATCATCTTTTGTGTTCTGCAGAGGCAAAAAAGTCATACAGGTTGGAATGACATGAGGGTTAATAAATGATGATAGAATTCACATTTTGGGTGAACAATCCCTTTAAAGCATGTGTATCAGTCTATAACATCATATGTTTACACACTCTTAAAAATAAAGATGCTTTAAAAGGTTCTTCACAGCGATGCCATTTAGTCAAAGGTTCTTTAAAGAACCATCTCTTTCTTACACCGTGTTTCTACAGCACCTTTATTTTTAAAGGGATAGTTCACCCAAATTTACTCACCCTTGTGTAATTTCAAATCTATATAATTATTTTTGTTCAAATGAACACAGAGAAAGATATTTGGATGAATGTTAGTAATTTTCAGTTCTGGGACATCATTTTAAATGATTGTCAAAGGTGCCCGAGTAAGCTGAGGGTGAGTAAATGATGACAAATTTTTCCTTTTTGGATGAACTGCCTCTTTAAGAGTGTACTGTGTTTTGCACATTTAGTTACAAAATGATCGTCAATGTCAGTCGTAGTTCACATATGTATCTTTTCTAGGTCATGGCCATGCTCGAGATCCCAGTGTTTGCCATCACAGAATGGGTAGTGGTGAAATACTTAAAGATCAACGATGCCGGCGGCTCTATCCTCATCCACCTGTTCGCCTGCTACTTTGGGTTGGGTGTCACCTTCGTGCTATACAGACCCAGCCTAAATGAGGGACATCCGAAAGAAGCATCAAGTTACCAATCAGATCTGTTATCCGTCATGGGCACACTGTTCCTCTGGGTGTTTTGGCCGTCTTTCAACTCAGCGCTGACCCTAAAGGGCGATGACCAGCACAGAGCCGTTCTTCACACATTCATAGGTCTCAGCGCCTCCACGATCACCGCTTTTGCCCTGTCCACAATACTCAGCAAAAATGGCAAGATAAGCATGGCTGATGTCCAGAACGTAACATTGGCTGGTGGGGTAACTGTTGGGGCTTCCGTGGACATGATGATCTCCCCAGGCGCCGCTTACGCGCTGGGGATACTGGGTTGCATAGCGTGCATGCTGGGGTACAAATACCTGAGCCCGTTCCTGGCACGCCGGCTACGGATCCAAGATCAGTGTGGCATACATAACCTCCATGGACTCACGGGACTCATTTCCAGCCTTGCTGGCATCTGTGCCATCCTGATGGCCAGCGAGGAAACGTACGGCCCTAGTCTCTACCAGACTTTCTCGTATATGGCACCCAAGGAGGGAGACCCTCTGCTGGAGGAGCTCCAGAAACTGATTCCAGACCTAGAGGCGGGCTTGGGTCGGAGCGCACAGGAGCAAGCTCTGTTTCAGCTGGCCGCAGTGTTCGGCACCATCGCTGCATCAATGGTGGGGGGATTCTTGACTGGAGCTATTCTCAAGCTGCCGTATCTGGCCTCTCCCACGGATGAAAACTGTTTTGATGATGAGCTTTTCTTCGATGTTCCTCAAGAAAATAATCAGCAGGAAATATGGTCTCATGTTCCGAAAGACACATGCAATACTGATGTTGAATAAAGACAACTGCATTTAGCAGTGGACAGATGTTTGGCAGGACTATTCAATAATATTGAATGTCTGGCCAGGCCATAAAACACCTACGAGTACTGATTAGCTTAATAGCTGGTACTTACATTTACCTGTAATAAAATGATGGGCTGTTTTAATGTTTGGTGGATACAGGTTGCTTTATGTGTATCTTCATACATCATATGTGAGTATATTTTGATAAAAAATGTTTTTGTAAAATATTTTAAGAATTAATTCTTCTAATATTAGTAATATTGATATTCATTCATGAATATAAAGTCAGAGTGTTGCTATGTGGTCATTTAAAAGAAGCATTGATGTGACTTTAGTCTGTTTTTCACCTTAATAAAAAATAGTTGAGTACTAAAGGGTACAATGTTTATTTCACTTCTACTTGTACATTATCTTTATCAAAGTTATAAGTTAACAGATTTCCCATAAATTGTGTAGACTTTGTTTTATTTCAATTGATTATAAAACTTAGGGTTATGCCCTGTCCCTGCCACTTTTATCTCATGTACATCTGAGATAACACGTTTGTGTGTAAAAAAAACTCAAACTACCCTGCAATTGCATGCAGAACTGTAATATGATGTGATAACCTTTTGTCATTTAAGTGGAGGTTGCTCTGGGCCATAGTTTGCTCAATTTAAAAACATGCAACTGTTGTCATTCATGCACAATGTAAATCTTCATCATTTATTATTTGTCAATTGCAACGCACTAATATTTATTTTAGTTGTATCGTAATACTTGATGTTTATTGATTTCTTTTACTATTTAAAGTTGACCACTAAAATAACCGTCTTTATTGTTTTTCTTGAAAATAAAAGTGGATCTTTTAAATAAACGCGAAAATATGTATAACCTACCATCAGGAATATTTATTTGATGACTCGAAATATTTATATAACTTATCTGTGTATGTGGAAAATAAAACTTGTCTAACCAGGAATTGGGATCTCATTTGTGTCACGAGAGAAGCCCCGCCCACCATCAGCGTCCATTTTGGGCTAAGCAGGAAGTTGACTTAGGGAAAACCTAACAAACACACTAAACAACTTCTTAAGCGTCCAGCGATACATTTATCGGGTTTTATTACGTGTTTGAATCGTTGTTCAATGTATGTGTTGTTAAATTAACACCGGCAGGACTGTACGCGGATTTAATCGTTTGTTTGACGGTTGTGCTGACAGGCTCACGCGCGTCGCAGAGGTCGCGACAATAATCTGGAATCCTAAATAAAAGCAGGTAATTTTGCAATAATATAAATTAGTTTCGGATTCAACTGTATTTTTACGTCAACTGCTTGTAGTGCATTTTCGGTATTAGCTTAGCGTGTAAAGCTGCGGCTTATGTAATGCACATGGTGTTGTAGTGGCTCGCGACCCATGTTATTTAAACCAAAAAACATAGCCCTTTGTTTTGTGTTTTGTTGTTGTTGATTTATATTGATGGATATTAGCAAGAAATTGACGAAAAAACCGAGGGAAATTACAACAAACTGAATTTCCTCCGCAGTTGGTCAGGATGGCGGATGACTTCGATGTTGAGGCCATGCTGGAAGCTCCTTATAAGAAGGTGGGTTGAAGGCCGGAAGTGACCGGGTCTCATTTTTCGGTTGGCATTTGTGCTTTTGCAGACCTAAGGCTAGTCAGAAACCCTGCATTTGTTTTCTGTGCCTGACTGAAGTGTATGATGTGTATTGTTTATAAGAGAGTGATGTTGTGCAGTGTGAATTATCCTGAATTACAAATAAATGCCCGTCTATCTCTCTTTATAGACTTGCCTAATGATATCTCACCTCTACTCCCCTGAATACATCTTTGATTCCAGTGTGAACTGTGAAAAAAAGTAAGGTAGTAATTGCGCAATGTATTGATGTACTGTGATCCCTTAGGTAAAACACAAACAGACCGCCACCCTAGACCATCCAATCACCTGTTTGCTTTCAGCAAGGTGAATAAATGCCAGTGGATGAAACATGATGTGACATGGAACAGAGACAGTATTTAAATATTGTTTTTAGCCATGTTTCCATGAGATCAAAGCTATTAAACATCAGGCTAAAAGGTATGTCTTAGTATAACTAGATACGATATAGTGATACCAAACGTGCAATTTTTCCCAGACCCGTCTAGGCTAGGATTTCCGGTGCGTCTCTCTGGAGGTAGTATTTGTCTGCCGCATACATCCTCGAGGTTTATTATTTCAGGTTTTAATTCAAAAAGCAACCGTTACATTTCAAGGTAAGAATGAAACTACAATGATTATATGTCTTTTGAGAATTTTTTTTACATTTTATAATGTTTTTTCAACTGAAATGTGATGACAAATGCAGTCGGCAATGCGACTTTCGTAGGACCCACCCGAAATCCTTGCCAGGACGTGTTGGGGAAAAAAGGGCTCGTATGGTCCCCCTAAAATAAGACCTTCATGTTTTCACAGTTAAATCACTGTTTAATATACTGTCATTTAGGCCAACCTCTGATTTTAAACTGTCCTGGGCAGGGATATAGCTAGGCACAGTGCCCCATGCCCTTAACGGTGTTAGACACCTGTGCCCTCTTAATTTAAGATATATAATCTGGGAACCATGTACTTGGTTTCATTCAATGAGAAAAGGGGTCATATGGCGTGAATACATGTTTGTCTTTGGTGTGTTATAAATTGCCCATGCATGTATAAGACATAAAATTGCAAAAATTAAAGTCATTCATGCATTCTATCTACAAGCGAATGCTCACCCAGACCTGCCTGAAACACCTCGTGTAACCACACCCCCACAAATCTACTTTAGTTTGTGATATGACTCGACTAAGACCAAATGTATACGCAAGTAAGGTGTGCGTACCTGTCAGTACAATTTCTTTGCAACCTGATGTTCCTAATATGCTAAGAGGCGTTACATTTCCGCCACACGCTTGCAGTATTCGGCCAATCACGACGCACTGGTTTACTGGCCAATCATAGCACATCTCACCTTCAGAAAGATGAGCTTTGTAAAGAATATGCGTGTTTCAGAAAGCCCTGACAAAGAGGAGATACAAACATGCTTGGCATGTGTAAAATACAGCGTTTTTTTTTCTTAAATCGTGTATACTCACGGCAATACATCTAAAACAAACGATACTATTAGTTTTAACCATTTCATATGACCCCTTTAAATTTTACTTTGCCTGTTTAAATACTGTCTCTCTGCCCAGTCTGTTGTAATGGTCTCTATAATCGTTCACATTAGCATTTGGATTGTGCATGACCTTGACACAGTGTAGCTATATCTCTTCATCCTTCAGTTGTCTACTATCTTAAAAAATGACATATCACCAAGTAATAATTTTGTCAGAAAGAATACTTTGCTTCTTTGAAAATTAATAAATTACACTTCTGCCTGTGATGGTTCAATTGTAATGGATTCAAAATAAGGCAAGTAAGACGAAAACCACAATCTTTTAATGAGGTTTAAAGTGGTCTCTTTTATGGCTTACTTTGATTTTGCGTTGTCTTTTGGGACGCAATATGACTAAGCCGTGTAAATCCCTGTTTGCTTCAGGACGAGCTGTGAGACAAAGATGACACCGAGCTCTCACAGTCCAACCACGCTTACTGGGGAAGATCTCACGGACTGACAGCATCAACACTGGAATGCCCTTTAGCAGCTCTATAGCATGGCTGCAGCAAGACTTACGTTAAAAATAGCAGGGTACCTAAACTATAGCCTTGAGGGTCCCCTAAAAAACATTCTCTGTTAACATTAGGCACTAGGGATTGGTCACAATGGTTGACTAGCTGTCCAGCCACTAGTTTTTTATTATTTTATGATGCTTGTGATATTTTAGCCATGGTGATTTAATTAGCATGCCGGCAGCATGCTATGCTTTTAAACACTGTATAGCTTCTATCTTGGAAAAACTGAATTCTCTTTAAAACATTGCTGTTACAGCCATTCCCATTCAGTCAGATGTATTTGGCTGCAAGTGTCGTGCTCTGTGCTATTTTGAGCATTCCAACATGGGGGTTACATGTCGGGTTAACATTTTCTATTTTAAAAATGAGCCTCAAGAGCCTCCTGCATTTCACATATTTCTATGATCACAGGTTAAGAATTTGAACAGAGTCTGTCTGATTGGTGTAACGTAAACCAACCTAATTACACCGAGTCATCAGGGAATCCATAACGTAGTATTGCGCATTGCTAGTAAGTTGTTGTTCAGCAAAAGAATCACTTTCAAAGTTAATTTGCTGTTTTATGTGCAATGGTAAACAGGTGAGAAAATAGGGAAATATTTTCTCAAGTTATTGCAAGACTCTGCTTAAAGCTTCTTATTTTTATTTGAATACGTTTATCCGTTTATGTGTAGCAGAAAGATTTATTCAAAAATGAGACACAAAACAAGTGATTTATCACTTCTAGCAAATTATAGGAATATTCCACAATATCGAATTTCAACCATATGATTTTTTTTCTTTCCTCAGTTCTATTAAATGATAGTGTTCACTCTGTTCAGTAGCTCCTCACTGCAGAACGCAAGATCCAGGGGGCCAGGTTGGATCCAGATCCAGTCTCCTCTCATTGCACTGTGATTGGTTGACACTGAATCCAGTCTCCTCCCACCTCTCCTTTTCGCATCGAGTCGTAACTAGTTATTCTTTTGATGTTAAAACTTGCTGAAGACAAACTTTGTTTATTAACGCATTTTCATAAAATGTATTTCATTAGATTTAGGGTAAGGATTCGGGTACTTTTAATAGCGTATTTTGATACATTTAGGTTTAAGGAAAGGGTTTGTGTTAAAGGTCTAGAGTGGTATTTATAGCGCCCCCCTGTGGTGAGTTCGAGAATTGCAACCAATCTCTGTCCAAGCATGTCTTCTCATGTTGACGCAGGGAAGAGATTATGTGAGCATTAGAAAGACGGTTGGAAGAGTGATATCTTATTTTTTAATTAAAAAGAAGGATAAAAGTCAGGACCTGTGTGTTAATATTATAAAGACTTTACAGCAGAGACGCATTAGGAGCCGTGGGACTAAGACTTTAAGCTGAGATAATCATAGATATCTATGGAGATACTTTCCAACAGAGAGACTTTGGAGAGAAAGATTGTCAAAAAATCACACAGTGGAGATTGCTTTGATTCGGATCAGAATGTGAGTAAAGTGGATTTTTCTGTTTGTTAGAACGAAGATATGTTGTTGTTGTAAAACTAGCTGTGTGACGGAGCAGTTTTGAGCGTCGTTTATCTGGAACCAGTGTGCTGCTTGTATATACATTTCTTGTGTCGTCTTCGCCTATTTTATTTATCTGCATTATTATTTGTGTGGTCTAAGCTATGATAAAGCGAAGCATTTCATGCTTGCATTGTACAACACGTTTGGGAGAGAGCTAGCTAACAGTAAATAGCAATGCAGTTGAAGGCATTTGATCTGACAGAGATGGCAGCTAGGAGTAAGTTAGTCGACGTTTATGTACTGCAGGTTAGAGGAGAGGAAGCTTTGTAGAGCTGGTGGTCCTTTTAGGGCTACTGTACAAAACATAGCAGCACAACACGCCAAATTCAATGTATGTAGGCCCGTTCCGTATGTAGATGGAAAAAGCTTATTCTAAGGTAAAACAAACGTAACGGTTCATTACGTAAAGTCACCTCTGATGAAATGGTTTTCTATATTATATTTCGTTTCTGACAATACATCCTCCTAAAAATCCCGCATTGCTGCTGTGATCATTACTTACAGGCATGCACAAAATGATGATAACATTAATTAAAGCAAACGTTGGCGACCATGGCTTGCAACTTAACTCTCCAAATTGCAGCCAAGTATATAAAGTGTGAGGAGTTGGATCTGGATCCGCTCACTGGTTCTAGTGTTCTGCAGTGAGGATCACATCTCACTCTGTTCCCCATGCCTCTTTGCTAGCAGTGCTACCTCTCCTTGCTCATGATATTCTTTTATCAATTCTTCTCAGGGAGAAAGCAAGACCTCCAGTGCCAACGGTCACGATGGCGATCACAAGAAAAAGTAAGCTCTTTGATCTTCTCAACATTTAGACATTTGTTATGATTTGGTAATAATTTAAAAGTGCTGATGATGAATTGATTCCTTTAGGAAAAGACGCAGCAACAGTCCCAGTCCAGACCGCCGGAGGAGCAGAAGCAGGGAGCAAAAGAAGAGTCGAGAACACCGCAGGAGTCGCAGCCGTGAGCACAAACGATCGAAGAGCAAAGAACGCAGGCGTTCACCATTACGTGGCCGGGATCGGGGCGGACGTTACCGTGGGCGCAGGAGCCCATTGTAAGTTTAACTTTGGACTCTTCTGTTTAGCTGAAAAGGTCTAAGCAGAGCTTAGTAAAATTAACTTCTGACTTTGTTGCATGCCAGCTGATTCAGTGCATCTGGAAAGTATTCACAGTGCTGTGAAAGAAGTTTGTTTGAAATCTTTGCAAATGTATTAACGAAAAAAGCACATGTATTCACAGCCTTTGCTCAATACTGTTAAAGCACCTTTGACACCAATTACAGCCTCAAGTCTTCGTGAGTATGATGCTACAAGCTTGTCACACCTATTTATGGGCAGTTTCTCCCATTAGTCTTTGCAAGATCTCTCAAGCTCCATCAGGTTGGATGGGGAGCTTCAGTGCACAGCCATTTTCAGATCTCTCCAGAGATGTTCAATCGGGTTCAAGTCTGGGCTCTGGCTGGGCCACTCAAGGACATTCACAGAGTTGTCCTGTAGCCACTCCTTTGTTATCTTGGCTCTATGCTTAGGGTCATTGTCCTGTTGGAAGACGAACCTTCGCCCCAGTCTTAGGTCCAGAGCGCTCAGGAGCAGGTTTTCATTGAGGATGTCTCTGTACATTGCTGCATTAATCTTTCCCTCGACCCTGACTAGTCTCCCAGTTCCTCCTGCTGAAAAACTTTTGGTCAGGAGATGAGCGGTGCCTGGTTCCTCCAGACCAAAGAGTTAAATCTTTGTTTCATCAGTACTGAGAATTTTGCTTCTCATGGTCTGAGAGTCCTTCAGGTGCTTTTTGGCAAACACCGGGGGGGCTATCGTGTGCCTTTTACTGGGAAGTGTCTTCCGTCTGGCCACTTTGCCATACAGGCCTGATTGGTGGAGTGCTGCAGAGATGGTTGTTCTTCTGGAAGGTTCTCCTCTCTCCACAGAGACATGCTGGAGCTCTGTCAGAGTAACCATCAGGTTCTTGGTCACCTCCTTGACTAAGGCCCTTCCCCCCGATCGCTCAGTTTGGCCGGGCGGTCAGCTCTAGGAAGAGTCCTGATGGTTCCAAACTTTTTCCATTTACAGATGATGAAGGCCACTTTGCTCATTGGGACCTTCAATGCTGCATACATTTTTCTGTACCCTTCCCCAGATCTGTGCCTCGATACAATCCTGTCACGCCGGTCTACAGACGATTCCTTGAACTACATGGCTAGGTTTGTGCTCTGACATGCACTGTTAACTGTGGGACCTTTTATAGACAGGTGTGTGCCTTTCCAAATCATGTCCAATCAACTTTACCACATGTGGACTACAATCAAGTTGTAGAAACATCTCAAGGAAGATCAGTGGAAACAGGATGCACCTGAGCTCAATTTTGAGTGTCATGGCAAAGGTTGTGAATACTTCCATTTTGTAATAAGACTGTAACATGACAAAATGTGGAAAAAGTGAAGCGCTGTGAATACTTTTTGTATGCACCGTAAGTCAGCCTTATTCATTTTTACTTAAATCGTATTGAAAGTTAATGGTTGGTCGAGCAACGTCAGTGCCAAAAATAACACACTTCAGATAGCACCCATTTAGCAAGCAGTTAGGTCTGCTGTTTTCCAGCAAATGATTCAGAAGCGCACAATGCAGCCTGTCACCCTATTGGCTTTAGTAGATTATTACTCTCATGCCCTTAATTTCTGAACAGTTGATGTTTTCTATCATAGTGTGGGGCAGAAAATAAACGGAGGTTCCGGAGGCAAGACTGGCCCACAGCATTTCACCAAGCACAGGTTTCTATAATTTTGTCTTCTCTATGGCTTGTGCTGTGCTTTATGAATAATCATACACAGCATTTATTCAAACTCAGACTAACTGTGATGTTATTTCCCCAGTCGCAAGCGCTCCCGAAGCAAAAGCCCATTTAAGAAGGACAAGACCCCAGTCAGGTGAGACTTTCATTGCTGTGCCATGTGAAGTTGTCTGTTCACATCTCTGTCATGTGAACTTGTTTTTATTCCTGCATGTACACCTTTTAGGATTAATCTGCTTTTTGGGGGGGGGGTCATAACCATTCTGGGAGACAAATTAATTTAATGTCTGACACATTCATGTGAAGCTTAAAGCAGGTTTGCTGGTAGCTGCAAGCTTGATGTATTAACATGAGGGAGGAGGTGGAGAGTTAATGGAGCGTCTAACACCTTTTATAAATAACTGCCTCAATCCGTTTTAGCTGATCTGTGCTCTCTTTTCAGTGTAAATGCACTTTGAGATGTCAGATAGCCTGATCTTGACTTGTTTAGTGTCAAATAAAAGAACATGTGCTTTATGACAGTGGAATAACTGACTAATGCTTTGAATGGAAAGTACATTGCAGTTTTAACACATTTGCATGTTTTTTCATAATGAAGCCTTAAAAGTACATTTATCATTTATAGGGTATTCAGAATGTTGATCATGTTATATGTTTATGATTATATAATGACTTATGTTTAGGGAATTCCATCTTGAATTCCATCTTGAATTCCATCTTGCTGTTTTTATATATCCAGAGGGAAATTACATGCATTTATGTTATTGATGACCTCGGTCTTTTCTTAAACAGGCAACCAATAGATAATCTGACCCCAGAGGAAAGAGACGCCCGCACAGTGTTCTGCATGCAGCTGGCTGCCAGAATAAGGCCCAGAGATCTAGAAGACTTCTTCTCAGCAGTAGGAAAAGTATGATGCACTACATGCACTAGAACTTGTTTTCTTCTTAAAGCCTCGTTTATTGTGCCTATTTTGTTAAGGTCTTTACTGTTTTTTTAGGCTGGTGTGCATTTTAAATTAAATTCATAAAGCCGTTTGTTTTTCACAATTTCACATTAGGCTTATAATTATCATTAAATATTCATATTACACTAATATTATATCCTGTATATAGGTTTTTAATGTTGAAAAGATTAGGGACGTTGAAAAAAGAAAAACATAACTGCATTTAAACCGGTGTAAAGCGAAATCATGCAAAAACAAAACGCAACGTTTATTGACAATCTGTGATATATGGTTATGTTGTTTATTTTGTTTTACATGTTCTTGATAAGAAAAATAAGCATATTGGTCTATTTTACTACTGGTGAAAGTCTGTTCAACAAGCCGACAGCGGAGAAAAAGCGCTCCTCTTCTCTAACTCCCGGTAACAAAACCCAGATCTGAAAAGAATTTCTGGCTTTGTTTGTAATATTGATAATAAATAAGGTAAACAGGCTTGATACCTCTATGCCGACTGTTAATTGATCCTAAAAACAAAGACGGAGCCATTGTTGTGCTTGTTGTCCTTTATTACGTTGTTTATTACGTGACCGTCATCTGAGGAAGAGTTACTAATCCTGCTGATCACCACCGCATATCAATATTGTTTTCTTCTTTGTGTCATGGTCAGTGTCTGTCTTGTTTAGATTTGCATCAATAAATTAAATCAACTAAGGCAACCTAACGAAGGAATTGCAGCGCTTTTTAAAACAAACCCCCGAAAAACCATCAGTGCAAATTTATTTACAAGCGTTGACCCTATTTGAAGTTCTGAGGAGGAAAATACAGGCTTTAGGTATGGAAAAAGATACCAGGTCTTATGTTAAGGCCAAACTTATTAACATTAGTTGCAGTGAAATGTACAGTTGTTGAAATCGGCATTAGTTAGCATAGCATATTTCTAACAAACAAACAACCGCTCCGAACAAGTTATGGTAATTAATTAATTATCTAATCATTGAATATTGCGTTGGTATTTTTATACACACTTATATACAAGTAATGTGACCTAATTCTGTGGCTCAAGTTTCTAAACGGTTTTTAAAGGGTGATGTGAGCCGAGCATAACGCGCGATCCGTCAGGCTGCCGTGAAATATTTAAACTAGCTTGCGATCTGACATAACAAAGATTTAGGGACACATACACATGATTTTTTATAGTTTCTGTATATTAAAAAGTCATTACAGATGATGTGAAGAAGAGTTAAATAAGACCAGACAAATCCAACCCTGTGGTGACGCAGTTTTCATTCTTACGAATATTCGAATATCATTTTAATTTTCGAATAATTATTGCTGATCAAATATTCCAACATTCGTGCACATCCCTAATCGTGACCCTGGATCACAAAACCAGTCTTAAGTAACACAGGAACATTTCAGGTAAAAGCTAAAAATACATTGTATGGGGTCAAAAGGATACATTTTTCTTTTATGCCAAAAATCATTAGGATATTAAGTAAAGATCATGTATCATGAAGATATTTTGTAAGTTTCCTACCCTAAATATATAAACTTTATTTTTGTAAGTGGATGGCCTGATACAGTGCCTCTGATTAACAACTTCAAAGGCAATTTTCTCAATATTTCAATTTTTGCGCACTCCACCTTTGTATCTCTGCCTTTGTTAGTCATACTCTTACAAACCCATACAAACCTTGTCCAGGGTCACAATTGAACTGTGTTCCCCCTCATGTTTAAAACATGTTTGTGATTCTTTCTCCTGTGGGTTCTGCAGAAAAAAGAAAAGTCATGCAGGTTTGAATTGGCATGAGTAAATGTGAATAAATGTCTGCTTAAGTAACTAATAACTCTTTAAAATTAACTGTAACATTTGTGATTTATGTGCTTTTTTTAAGGTTCGTGACGTGAGGATGATCTCTGATAGAAACTCTCGGAGGTCAAAGGGAATTGCCTACATTGAGTTTGTAGATTCGACCTCCGTACCGCTGGCAATTGGACTGACGGGGCAACGTGTTCTGGGAGTGCCAATCATAGTCCAGGCTTCACAGGTCATAACATAACCACACATTTAAATTGTGATGTCTGTCTTCTAATTTTATGGTATAAGTATAATTTTTTAGTGACGGACCTGTTTATATTTAATAATTATTTTTCAAAACCGAACATTCCATTTAACTTTGATGTTGTTAATTCTATAAAGTTATTGAAAAAGAGGGTCCAGAAATAGTTTTATTTCAGTTTTAATTTAAAGTTTGTTCTAAATATTGTGAGCCCTGTATCATGTATTGTATTAAATTGTGAGCTGAGTGTACACACGTTTGATAAATTCTGTTCATGTGTTTCAGGCTGAGAAGAACAGAGCAGCAGCCATGGCTTTAAATCTCCAGAGGGGAGGCATCGGACCAATGCGGCTGTATGTGGGCTCCCTGCACTTCAACATCACTGAAGACATGCTCAGGGGCATCTTTGAGCCTTTCGGCAAGGTGTGGTAATTATTTCTATTACATAAACAGGCAGTAACAGCAAGATAGATGAAATGTTTGTTCAACTAAAAGTTTCTCTCATCAGATTGAAGGCATACAGCTGATGATGGACAATGAGACAGGCAGGTCAAAAGGATATGGCTTCATATCAGTGAGTTCAGATTCAATATGGTTAAAGATAACGGATTTTGCACCTGTTTAAGTTCTTATTGCCAAGTTACACAGAGTCCTGGTATTTTTTCCCAAAGTTTGCCGATGCAGAATGTGCTAAAAAAGCCTTGGATCAGCTGAATGGATTTGAGCTCGCTGGGCGGCCGATGAAGGTGGGTCACGTTACCGAGCGAACTGATGCCTCTAACGCCAGCTCCTTCCTGGACAATGATGAGCTGGAGAGAACTGGCATTGACCTGGGCACAACGGGCCGTCTTCAGCTGATGGCTAGACTGGCAGAGGGTACAGCTTTATCCTGCGTACTAGTCACTCATTCAGATGCTCTTGTGGTGATGTCATTGTAAAGTTGTTCTGGGTGTTTTGTAGGTACAGGATTGCAGATTCCTGCTGCTGCCAAGCATGCTTTACAGATGAGTGGCTCTGCTGCTTTTGCAAATGGTGCGTCTTTGGAGCTTTATGTTAAATTCAATGATATATTTAATGAAGTGATTCTTATAGAATAAAACGTTTTGGGAGTTTTGCTCCCAAAGTCAAGGTGCTCTTTTCTGTTCAAAAAAGCTAGAAGCCTAAATTTATGCTGCTTTTGAATTATCACTTGCATCAATGTTTGAAGGTCTTTACACGTAAAATCTAAAAATGAACACAAATTAAAGCCCTTTAGTTAAAAATAATATTTAAATATGTTGTTCATCATAGAAGTTGTAATTGCAGTATTGACAAAGATATGCCTTAAGTTTTCTACTTGAGTCCGTAGCAGTTTTATCTTTGACTTTAATATAAAAACCTTGATCAGATCTCACAAATGGGATGTTAATAATATTGGATTTACAGGAATATTGCATATAATCTCGTATATCTAGCTGAATTATTAAAAATGCACTGAAATTTTAGGAGTTTGCCTCAGGTAACTATTAAATCCAACTTTAAGATTTGAACAGCTCAAACAGAGTCTGTTGATTCTCCAGACTGTCTAGTTCCCACTATTTATTTGTTTGTCAGCAGCTTTTCATGCCAATTTAATGACTTAGTATTAGGAAATTGCTGAAAGGAAATATTAAGGTTGTTTTAACTGTGAATGTGTTATTTGTGTTCGGTAAAGCCTCAGCTAATATTCCAGCTCCTATTCTGCCTAATCCTGGGATGAATCAAGCCATGAACCTTCCGACCCAGCCACTGGCCACACAGTGTTTACAGCTGTCTAACATGTTCAATCCACAATCGTAAGTTGCCCGTTACAATTTTTCCTGTGTACAGTTTGGTGTTACCCAAATGGGATGCTTTCTGGCTAAAAGAAAGATAACTTTTTGTGTATTTTAGGGAAGATGAACCTGGCTGGGACGTCGAGATACAGGACGATGTAATTGATGAGTGCAATAAACAAGGAGGTGTTGTTCACATTTACGTCGATAAGAACTCTCCTCAAGTAAGCACAATCTTACCGAATCTGAGACCATTTTGGACTAGAATGAAGTGATAACGTATTGACGCATCTGCCTGACATCACCTAATTCACACTTTTGTTTGGCAGGGAAATGTTTATGTAAAATGTCAGAGCATCCCTGTTGCAATGACTGTCGTCGGCGCCCTGCACGGACGGTGGTTTGCAGGTGAAACTCCATATTTTTTTTCCAAGCTTTTCACTTTGTGGTTTTGGCTTTTGTATTTGTACATGCACTGATAATCATTACTTGTGTTCTATACCAGGTAAAATGATCACAGCTGCCTACGTGCCTCTCCCCACTTACCATAACCTGTTTCCAGACTCAGTCACAGCCACACAGCTCCTCAGGCCCACACGCCGGTGATCCAGCCCCCCTGCCTCCGTCTGACCCTGCTTAATCTGAAAACATGTACATGCACCTTTATTATTACATTACCCCGCCCTTCTTTAAATAACTCATATGGGCCTATGCCGATGGCGACATCATGAGTTTCTTAAGGATGAAGGTTTCACTGATAGGCCTGTTTTGTTTTATTTTGCTTTTTAAATAGGTTGTTGATCTGAAGCCCGTTGTGATCCTAACTATAGCAAATTCAATCCTGCTTCACTGTTGGCCTAAGTGGAAACCCTTATCTCTGTCTGAAAATGATCTGGATACCAACATGGTTTTGATGGAGATTCTAGTGTTTTTAAAGAAATGTCTTTTGAAGCTGTTTTGTCGTTTTTCTGCATTGATTAGGAAGGTGGAATGATATGTTATCTTTTCAGTTTTCAAGTAAAAAAGTTCTTTATCTTGTATGTTTTGTGTCTAGGCATATTTTCAGTCTGTTACTTTCGTTGTAAGCAACAACAGAGAACCAAAAAGAGTTTGAAGTGGTCATGGTTATTTTTTCCGGAGACGGTCTGTTTGCTGTCGGAAACCATTTTGAATTTATAACTTTTCATAATCAAGAACTGATTTTTCTAAATCCTACAATTGATTAAAGGACTTTCACAACACTGAACGAAACTGACTTGGTTTTGATTTAATGTTATGTAAGGTTGATAGATTAATAATCGCCTCTAGGTGGAGCTGTGAGCCCAGTGCAACAGAAGGAATGACGTGTAAATATATATTATATTGAAATACTAGGCATCACAATGTCACACTTGGAGACTTTGTAAATGGCCATGCCATTGGCTGGTCAATATTAAACACATTTTGTCACACTTTACCCGCATCATGTACTTACATCCAGTGAATGAAGTATGACTGCTTTTTTAACCATGTTTGGTGTGAGGCCTTGTAGTGTAATCCAGCTTTTTAGGGTTGTAAACAGGATTAAATATATATCGCATTCCAGGTAATTGAAAACGTATGTATACGGATAACAGCAAGCTATACTATAAACTGTTATTGGATGTCATAAAGAATATTCGGTGGTTGGGTATTTTTGCAATCGTTTTAAGAAAGTACATGAGTGATTGTAGCTGGTAGAGCACAAAACCCTGTCATGAATATTTAAAGAACTGTAGGATCACAAAACATTTCATCCTGTTTTTCTGTTTAAAGCTTTTACTTTTAGCTTTGACTAGCGTGTTCTAATCTTTAGCAGACATTGTGAAATCTTCACCACATTTCCCTTCTTTACTTTTTGTTTGTTTTTAAGTTAGAGAATCTGTTCATGTTTAGAGCTGAGCTAAACAAGGTGGAACGCAATCCAACTGGGTCTGTCAGAAACCAAATGTAAATAAAAAGTGGCTTGTCTTGAAACTGATATCTGTTTCCCTCTTAAAATGCATGGATATTGTTCCTGGGTTTCAGTAAAAAGTCCTTAACATGTCTGTTTGAAGCATGAAATTGCAGTTTGCTTTGTACTTGAAGTGAATGAAAGGGAAACGACAAATTTACATTTGTCCCGAATGTCAAATAGCAAACACAGTATCATATGTGTTCTCCTCTACTTTAGTACAGTCATCATTTTCATATCAGTGTGTCACCGGAAGAACCGATAACCTTTTCTGCTTGTTTTTTTCTTGGTTAATGCAGGAAATATTTCAACACACTTCAGCAAAATTACAGGAATTGTAGAAGTTGTTATTTCCTCAACCTTATGTTGTTCCTAACCTATAAAGTGAAGGATAACTTTGTCTGTCATTAGGATGGTCTAAAAACTCATGGTATTTCTTTTTAAAGGACATATCATAAACTAATAATTAAGAAATATGTGAAATAAGCTATTTCATTTGATATGAGCTATTTCTAGAAGCAAAAATTAAATCTTAGTCCTGTCAGCCACCGTAGTGCTGCTCATTTTCATACACTGGACCTTTAAGCGTTTGTTAATTAACATTTACAGATGTGTTTACAATATTTGCGCTTCTCTTAATAACTTAATTTCTATCAAGTTTTAAATTAATTTCAAGTCTGTTTTCACCAAAAGCTTTTTGTCAATGACTTGGAAAACAACACAAAGGTCACTTTTAAGGTGGTTGTTTGTGGTTTTTGGAGCTTTAAAAAGGAAAATAGGTAAATGATGACCTTTTCTTCGATTGAACTTCCTAAAACATTATTTACCCAAATATAATCTTTGCCTGCCTATCCAGTCTTGAGACATAACAATAACACATTTGGCCTGAAATGATCCAAAGGTCCAAATGAACTCAGAAACATCCAAGCAATAACAGCATTACACAAGTTATAAACATAAAAAAAACATTTCGATCAGATATTGCTTTACATATTTATTTATGAAGATGCTTCCAGTTTTTGGGTTGTTGTAAAAGTAGCAAACTGGACATGCAATACATTGACTAAAAGAGATTTCCAGTAGTTCAGAGGATGTTTATAATAACAAGTATTTTTGTATATTTACAAGTTCCATACACTGTGTGAGTTATTATGACAAATGAGACATATTTTCTAAATCTAGACTTTACAAGCACTTTATTAGGAACACATGTACTTTCTTATGCGATTTTGTAATGAACTACTCATGAACTTCTGCCACTGCAGTGTAATGTATTAAACCATGTAGATACAATTCTGCAGATGCAAAAAGCCATTTCAATAATAAAGGTCAACAGAAAATCGCTCGTCTGGTTGAAGCCGACAGAAAGTCTATGACAATTTATATCCTCTCTGTACAGTTGTGGTGAGCATTGTGCATCTGCACAAGACCCCAAACACCTTAAAGCAGATGGACTACAACACTTCTGTCAGCCAAGAACAGATGGCTCAACCTACAAGATGAACATTCCACTTGACAGTTGAAGACTGGAGAAATACTGTATATCTCAATTTCTTCTGGGGCACACAGATGGTTGGGGCCCCAACAGCATGAATCCATGGATCAGACCTGCCCCGTATCCTCAGTCCAGCCGAAAGTTTTCCTGGCGCACTTTGGGTCCATTGATGCCAACGGATCATCAATTGAATGGTACAATTGTAAATCAATTGTTGCCGTCCACATGCATCCCAAAGTTCACTGTTCTTCAGCAGCCTTCTCAGTCATCGGATGTAAATCCAATAGAACCCCTTTCTGATGTGGTAGAATAGAGCTGAAGCAATAACTTTCAGAAATTGTTTGATGCATTCATGTCACCATGGACTGCAATCTCAAAGGAATGTGTGTAACAACTTGTGGAATCAAAGAACTAAAACAGTTTGGAGAGCCAATGGAAGCCCTACCCAATAATAGTCTACTCTTGAGAATAAAGGTGCTGTGAAAGGTTCTTGACAAGAATGTCATATAAGAACCAATGGTTCGCCAAAAAACCTTTCAGTCGAAGGTTCTTAAAGGTCCAGTGTGTAAATGTTTGGAGGATATTGACCGAAGTGCATTAGATAACTATTTCTCCAGAGGTGTATAAAAACCTTACATAATGAAGCGTTATGTTTTTATTACCTTAGAATGAGCTATTTCTATCTACATACACCGTAGGTCCCCTTACATTAAATTCACATGATGTTTCTACAGTAGCCCTAAACGGACAAATTGCTCTACAGAACATGTTTCGTAAATACATTATCTCCTTCGGCAAAGAAGCGAAAATGTGACGACATCTTAGTCCTGTGTCAGCCACCGTAATGCTTTGAAAGGGAGGGTGGAGTGAGCCGTTTGTTGCAATTCGCAGCCTCACAGCTAGATGTCGCTAAATTTCATACACAGAATTTTAAAATAACAATTGATTCCTAACCTTTTAGTTTTGTAAAACAAAATGTCTTTATGAAACATGATACAGCCGAAAGTTCTATGTAATTTTGAAGCACCTTTACTTTTAAATGTATATTGTTCATAATAAAGTGCTTGCGACTATTTTCTTCCTGTAAATGTATATTAATGTATTGATGAAGTGAGTAAGAGTGAGAGTGAGAGTAAAAAGTCTGTTTTTAATGTTTATGGTATCCGGAAAGAAGCATGAGCTCTGTTGGAAGTCGGTGGAGAGGTGGAACTCTTTTGAAGCTCTGACATCTGACCTATGAAATATGAAAAGAATTCAGCACAAAAATCTATAAAACAGACTTTGAATGAAGATATCAGTTCACACATCCATATATTGCACAGAACTGCTTACACAAATAGATGCAGCTAGTTTCATACAACATTCGGTGTGATCACAACTGTAAAACTTCAAAAAGTCTAGAAAAAAGTGGGCCCGTGCAATAGCTTTTCTTATATCGAAGCTTGTAAACCTTAAAGATTTGCATTTCAGGATTGAAGTATTGGTTCTCCAGGGCTTCAGGCCAGAAAGGAAGGCGTGTGTTTCTGAGACCTTTCACCACCTTGTGAATTAAAGATATAAAGGAGCAAAGCTACTTTGGTTTACAACAGTATAGATGCTATTTAGACACAGACTGGAGCCATTCAGTGACGCAAATGAAATCCATTTATAAAGTGTCTTTAAAGATTTATCATAACCTGGTGGGGAAATACTCAAGATCTAAACATAATCCAAAACATATGCTATATAGATCATTTGCATAGGCATAGAGGTCAATACTGTACAGTGCTCAGCTATCAAAAAACATATGCACAGGATGACATAGTTGCACATCAACCACTACAGAGGACACTTCACTCTCAAAACGGATGCAACACATCTTTTGTGTTATGGAGTTTTAACCCTTTGTGTTTTTTAAACACATTATGAGTTATTATGTTGATTTTGTGTTAAATAAATGAAAGGAACGACACAAGGTTGAGCTAAAAGTAACCATGTTAAAGTATGTGTTGTCTGTCATCATACTACTGCCATTTAATACAAAATTATTCATGAAATACTTACATGCTTGCTCTTGTATTTCAAAATTTTCCACGACATGTAATCTGTAATAGAAAAATGTGTGGAATTTGTAATGTACATTATTCAGTAGCAGAATTGTAAGGTATTTATAATAAAATTTACCCCCAGTCTGATGATAATCTTGCTCTGTGAAGCTGATGTTGCAGTTTCTGTTGTGGGAAAGAGTGCAAACAAAATGACATACATGACTGCCATCAGATATCCAACAGATTTTTACTTTACCCATAAAAAGACATTTACATTTATTCACCCTCATGTCATTTCAAACCTGTATGACGTTCTTTTTCTCTGCAGAACACAAAAGAAGATATTTTGAAGAATGTTGGTAACCGAACAACACTAACTTCCATGTTGTTAACTGGGACCCATTGACTAGCATTGGCTTAGTGTCCATACAATAGAAGTGAATGGGGGCCAGTGCTGTTCGGTTACCAACTTTCTTCTAAATACATTTTTTGTGTTTTGCGAAAGAAAGCCATGAAGTCTTGAAATGACAACAGGGTGAATAAATTATGAAATATATTAAATTTTGGGGTGAACTGTCACTTTAATTGAAAATTCCTCACCAACCGAAACAAACTCACCCAGATATTTCATAAAGTCACCATGAACTGATCAAAGAATTCAGTAATCTCCAGACAGTACAGGTTATTTTCTGCAGTATATATCAAATGGCCCAGTGGACAGTATTATGGGATATATTCAGAACGGATATCATGCACTGCCATAAGAACATCAACTATCTGCAAGAAAAGGTCTGGGAAGGTTGCACAGAGGATGATATAAAAAAAACATGTGAAAAGAATTTGCAGGTAAGTAAAATAATGACCCAATCCCCATATGAGAAAGAAAGTGATCACATAAAGATAAGAAGAAAGCAGCTGTTTTTATCAATAAATCGAAGTCTGGGAAAAATGATACAAAACACATGATCAACAGTGTAGAGGTGAATGTCTTTCAATGAGCCAGTTAAATCCTGTTTAGAATCTGGTAGGGTTTGATCCGTCACATGGAAGACTGATTCAAAGCATCTGCAGAGCTGTTACACATTTGATCCCCAAAGACTTTAAGACCTTTCTGACTCTTTTTCTAATAATTCTCTGTCATTCATTACACCATTTCATCACAAAGATATTTTTGAACTTTCCTGAATTTTGCCTTTTGTAAATTTTACTGATACCCTAAAAATTGAATTTATCCGCAGAGATCTCTGTTTTATCCTTTTATCAAATTATAATGTACTAGTCGGTAGGGACTAAAGGCCTGCCGACACAATGTTACAGTCAATGTGAAGCATGTGCACTGGCATACCCACAGCGCAACATGCACCATCACAAATCAATACCAGACTGTGAAACACATTATACTGGATGAAAGTCTTTCATGGGCAAACACTATAAAGGCTGTTATCAATAGTGCAGCACAGATAGTGAGAGAAGTTGAGGTGTGTTTGTTTGTTCACAGCATTTAAGTGATAAACGGTGGATGTAACGCTGGTTCCCTATGTATACTTCGCTAGTACTGCTTGGCATATCGCTATGGGGAAAACCGCAGCTCAGCGGCTTCGCTATTATATCACAGCCGATCAGGAGGATCAGAGATCAGGCGCACAATGTGCTGTTCGTTGCCCCACTCTGGACAAACCAGCCTTGGATCACGGACCTGTCTCGACTGCTCATGGCAGCCCCGTTGCCTATCGCCTGAGACAAGACCTCCTCTCTCAGGCAGGCAACACGATCTGGCACCCCCAGCCCGGTCTGTGGGCTCTGCACCTCTGGCCTACGGTCCTCCCTGAGACTGTCATGAATACTATCTCTCAGGCTAGAGTACCATCCACAAGATGACTTATAACCTTAAGTGGTCTGTCTTTTCACCTGGAGTACAGACCCGGAATCTTGAGACGTATCATTGATACTGTCCTTCCTGCAGGAGCAGTTGGAAAATGGACATTCCCCTTCCACGCTCAAGGTCTGTGTGGCAGCCATTTCGGCTTCCCAAGCCCCATAGCAGGCCAAATGGTGGGAAAGAACAACCTTGTTGTTTGTTTCTTAAAGGGGTCCAGGTAGTTCTGTCCTCCTAGCCCCTCTACTATCCCTGTATGGGATCTTTCCACGGTGTTGAGAGCTCTGAAGAGCTCTCCCTATGAGCCTCTTTGGTCTGTGGACCTTGGTTCCCTGACGCTAAACACTCATGGTCGATTTACAGGCACACTCAGTGGATGGATAGTTGTGGCTATCATGCTAGCATATACTTCCTTGGGCCTTCTATGCCCCACGGGAGTTAGAGCCCACTCTACTAGAGGTATCGCCTCGTCCTGGGCTTGGTCTAGCTGTGCGTCTATAGCTGAGATATGTGCCGCGGCTTGTTCGGCTTCGCCATCCACATTTACCAGATTCTATAATATGGATGTCCCGGCCTTACAGGCTCTGGTCTTCTGTGCTTAAATGAGTGGACCTTCGTTCCCTGATGCTAAAAAACACTCTGCTGCTAGTGCTGACATCGGTTAAAAGCATGGGCGATTTACAGGCACTCTCGGTGGATGGTTGGTTGTGGCTATCATGCTAGCATATTCTTCCTTGGGCCTTCTATGCCCCACAGGAGTTATAGCCCACTCTACTAGAGGTATCGCCTCGTCCTGGGCTTGGTCTAGCGGTTCGTTTATAGCAGAGATATGTGCATCGACCTGTCTGGCTTCGCCATCCACATTTACCAGATTCTATAATCTGGATGTCCTGGCCTTACAGGCTCCGGTCCTCTCTGCTTAAAGGACTTTCAATAGGTTGCCGGCCTACAGTTGCTCCAACCTGTGTCAGCACTAGGCACACTGTCATTGGGACGATTGACAGATTGGGCCACCTCTTAGCTTGGCCCTGTCCACTCGCAGGGCTCCCCTGCTCATGCTTGGCCCCCAAACTCAGTTCCGGGGTAGTCTTGAGTTAATGTTACTCTTGTTGCACAGCGGGAATGGTATTGGTTCCCCATAGCATCCTGCTAAGCAGTACGAGTGAAGTATCAATGGGGAATGTACTTGGTTACTTACGTATCCTCGGTTACCTGAGATATGGGAAAGAGTACTGCGTTCCTTGCCGTGCTTACAAGCTCCATGGATGTCGCTTCAGTCGAAGTAACCTGAGGACACTGCGGCGATGTGTCTGCTTATATAGCCATTAGCCCCGCCGCCATTGGCAGGCTCCATCGCCATGGGTCCGTGCAGCTTCTCTGCCATTGGTTTAAAGTTTTACTTTTCACAAATCAATGGCCGTGCAGTTTCACTGTGTTATTTGAAAAAAGCTTGTCATCAGAAAAAAAGGAGTTTTCCCCATAGCGTCCTGCTACGCATAACTCATTCCAGTATCTCAGGGAACCGAGGTTACATAAGTATGTGCCGTATGTTTTCAGAAATAATCGTACAGTGTATCTGTCTTATATAAATGTAATCAAACTAAAGACTCTATGGATATTCTGTAAATTGTCAAGATTAGCATTGCAACCAACAGTTCACTCCACCCCTCATTTCTCCCTTTTGAAGAACGACATTTGCTGACACAGGACTAAGATGTCATCGTTTCGCTTTTTTGCCGAAGAAGATAACGTATTTACAAAAAGCGCTCTGTAGAGCAGTTATATTATATTGTATATTTTATTGCATTCTGTCCTACGAAATGCTACGAAAAATTACACATTCAACCCTTAAATGCAGTGTGAAAGTCATTGGTTTGCCACAGAGATTTAACATGATCACAGTGTTAAACACAGAAAACTTTAAGACCTGAAGTAAAATGCCCATTTGGCTGCCCAGGTTTATAGAGAGATGGAATACCTTTCTCTTTAGGAGGCAGTAGACAGTGAGAAGGATGAAAAATCCTGCACAGATGGAGACCATAATGAAGCCCAGCCTGTAGAAATCATCACTCAAGGACCCCTGAGGAGCTTGTCTGGATAACCCTACCGCAGCCTCTTTCAAAGAAGAAACATGTGGCTTTAATCATTGGTTAAGGGATATGTTTGTGGGTTTGTGTGTGTGCGCACATGTGTTCACCTGTACTAGACGTGGGCTGTGAAACAGTAGGGGACATGATGCTGCTGTAGTCATCCATAAATCTGCTATACTCTTGCCCGCAGGTCCAGTTAAGAGAAGTGTTTGTGGTCGTGATGAGCTGCAGGTACAGGGACAGAACCTCTTCCACTCTCAGAAGCGCCTGGACAGGAGACTCTTTGTACTGCCTCTCAAATGCCACAGGGTTCTCCTGCAGAGCGTGAGAACCAAAGGAAAACAGAGACAGAGAAAGAAAATATTGACAGACTGGGATCAAATGTATTTAACATTGTGTTATCTTAAAGGTAATTTTTCCTTATTAAATTAATTTGTAAGACAAAATAAAGGAGTTGGAAATAATGTGTTGTATGCTTAAATGTAGACTTAACGGTAGCCTGATAAAATTGGATTTATTTTTCATGCAGCAGGGGGCCGACGTGTTAGGACCACATGAACAAGATGTCATACTGTATGTGCTTATTGAAATTCTTTTTAAAAAGTAACCTACCCCCGCGGCTAGCCCTGCCCTTCCCAGTTTGTAACTGTCAAGAGGTTTACACCTAAAAAAGTGTGCTTTACGATGCCATTAAAAAACATTTCCGGCTGAATGGTTCTATAAAGAATCTTTAACATCAAAAGAAACTTCGTACAAGAATGTATCACACAAAATATTATCTAGTAATAAAATAGTAATATCATTACTATTGGTCACCCTTCATGTTTGTCTGTATTAAAAAAGATTTGGTTGAAATATTCCTTAAGTTCACAAGCGTTAATAAATTGAAAAAATATATTTTTCAATTTGGAGATGTGGAGATACAAGGTTTTATTCTCAGAATGATGTTTCTCAACATGATATTTATAGTTGGGTTGTGTCTTTGTGACGATGAACACACAGGTTATCATCATGTGAACATCAGTTAGCACTTGGACTGGAATGTGCTCAATTCATTTGGTTATTTTCCAGGCCCTTACGTCAGAAACAACTCAGATAGCAGTAAACAACTATCCGAAACCTTGCGGTGTGGCAGCTTTCTGACAGGCTTGGTTATGCTTTTTTCCAGTAATTGATTCATCTTTTGTATGATTTCAACTCTCACAAATACATACGAATTAGCTTTGTAAAGTAGTTATGGATTTCCTTGAGATCAGGCTGAAAATCCCATGGTGCTTATTTGATTATTTCCGTTTCTTTCTTTCTTTTTACATGAATTATTATTGGCCTAAACTTGAAATTTTCACTTCAAAATGCAATGAGGAATACCCATAAACATTGGTGCCTTAATATTTAGATTATTCCTGTTTGATCAAAGAATAAGCATTTTAATAATTTATCGATTATAGGTTCTTTGTACTTTTGCTGTTGTTTAATAGTAAAAATGTTTTCTGTGAATTCACCCTTCAGGTCATTTGTATGTGGTTTATAAAACATTCACCCTGTTTAACACATTAATCTCTCAAGACTAATAATGTTTGTGTGTCAATAAATCTATTTGTCTTGTGTATTTCTTAATCAATCTCATCCAATGGCTGACAAGGAGTTGGTTATAAAAAGTCTATATGTTATACACTTATAAAATGTACCAAACAGTTTAAGTTAAATCTACATGAACATTAAGTTAATTGAACTTAAACATTGTCCCTGTCCTTCTTAAACCTGGTATGGTTTGCACATGCACGTTTTGGCAGACACCATTCTTCAATTAAACTCCCCTTCTTGGAGTTTTGATTGTAAGAATGACTTGAATGTTTTAAATCCCTAAAGGAGCTCCTTCTTTGAAATGAAAAGAGCACAAGTATGTTGAGACTGTACCTGTCTTTACGCATTAGAAGCTGACATGCTAAATAGTACGTTCGAAACACGTTTCTCATACGCGACTGGCATCTGACTCCAGCTGCCAGATGGTATAGCTCTCAAGCTCAATTTTAAGAAATATATTTGAAGGAAAATGACTACAGATGTGAAAGGCCTGTGTGCAATTCAATTAGAAGTGCAAGGATTGCTATAGTCTGCAGTACATCACTTTAAGCCTTTTATATTGTAGTGCAATAATGTTACATGATCCATTGAGGGGAAGATTCAAATCTATTAGATATGGAAGTCTGTTGATGGTCTCACATAAGGGAAAAATCCCATATACACGCGGACGTGCTTGAAGGGTCAATAAAGGGGACGTTTACACTATACAGGCTCTCCATATTCCATATGACCTCATTGAATTCAAAATGTTCTCCATGAAAATTCATGACTCACATAATCAAAAGTGTGCACACACCTCCAGTTCCTCATTTAGTGAAGGTATGCAGTGTTGGGAGTAGATGTTGAGAATGAGGTTTTGGATGGAGACCACTGCCTGAGAACTTTCTGATCCAGGGATGTATCTGATGTGGACATTTAAGAATTCAAGCACCCTCGGCAGCGTGGCTTTCACATAACACGCCACGCTCTGAAAAACCACAACATAGAAAGGTTTCAGTGGGGAATCAAATCCGGCTTATGAGAAAATCAAATCAGTTTAAACCAAAGGATGACAGAAAAGTCTAGAAATAAAGTTTATGTTAAAATGTTTGTTGAATTCAACAAGAAATGCCACAACTATCAACCCGCAATGAAATATTAAGCTTTGAGTCATGAAACTACAGAGTGGAGACTTAATTCAAAACATGGCAACATTTTTAAGCAGATTTAAAGCAGAAGACATTGGAAACACATTACAAGCCATGTCGGAGGTCGGTTTTTCACAGAAAAAAAGACAACATAAATCTATTTTTAAAACCTTTTTTTAAGTCAGTGTTTTGCACTATAGCAATATTTAATGACACGCTTACCAAGTGTTTCCTCTCAATGAACGTGTATGTGATTGAACAGCTGGTCCGCAGCTGGTTAGTGATCTGAGGATTAATAAAACGTTAGATGAAAAAGTTATAAGGCATCAGACCTTTTGTGTCCACAACGCACAACAAAGTAGATTTAAAATACAAGACTTTGCGAATATGGTCATTGGTTTCTTACTGGTCCGAGTTGGTTTATTAGTTGGTCATCACATCTAATTCAAATGAAATCTCATAAATGGTCATATTCTCATGAATTTTCATGAAAATGTCAAATATAGTTTGTTTATCTTTGCGTCAACAACTAGCCCTTCTATGCCTTAAAAACAAGGTTTGATATGTTGTAAACCGTTCATTTAATAACTTTATCAAGTTTTTAAACATAATTTTAATTGACAAACCTCATTACCGCAACAGCCTCCAAATGTCAATACCATAGCAAGTTTTGCTAATAAAAGAGAAGCCAAGATCCCAAAGCAACATTCTATTCATTAAACATAAATGTGACTTAAACAAAACCAGTCTTATGGGTCAATTTGAAGTTGAGATTTATACATAATCTGAAATCTTTATCACACAGTTGAGAATCTGGAATCTAAGGGTGCAAAAAAATCAAAATTTCGGACTGTATGTGCGAATACAATTTACTACTCCCACAAATACCCGTACTACTTATGGTTTTTTGGTCAAGGATCACAATGACATTAAAGAAGGATTTTTTTAGTATTTTTTTTTTAATAATCAATATTATGTGTGTAAACAGTCCTTTAAAAATGTTACGGAGGGTGATAACATAAGTGTCATGATTCTGCCTGTTCTTGTCTTGATTTTCTGGCCTAGGGGTAGAATCATGACAGACCCACGTGTTTTATGTGGAGAGGAACATATTATGGTCAATCAGGACATAATATGCGTTCTCTCCTGTCTCGTCATTTGGCCCCGCCCCTCTCGTTTCTAGTATAGCTCTCCTCCTGTGTCGCATTACCCACACCTGCCCATCGTTATCCCCTTTGTTAGTCTCCCTATATAATACCCTCTTGTCTATTGTCTTGTGCTCGTTGGTTGTACGTATTCATGTATCCTGCCCTGTTGGAGTGTTCATGTTTCCTGATAATCCTATTGAGTGTTTGCTAGTCTTGTTGAGTGTTTTCAGTTGGTATCTTGTTTGATAGTGTTTTCCCATCGAGGGTGTTTATGTTTTGTTCCTGTTTTATTATTAAAGTCTATTCGTTAACCCCTTCATCCCTGCTGCCTGCGCTTGGGTTCTTCCTTACCAAACCGTGACAATAAGTTCTGGACATTATATGGATATTTGCTGTATGCTATGGATATTATTATACCTGTCAATGCTTTTTTGTCATTTAGTAAAACAAAGTGTTACGTAATAATAAACGAAATTAATTCATCCCTGCGATTATTCTTTTTTGTACAAATTATAAAACGCAAATATCTTTATGACCGTATTTTGTGTTACTTAATTACGTTTTATATTTTTTATCATTTTTGCACTCATGTTTCAATGATTTCATGAATACTTTGTTTGACCATCTTAGACCAACTAAACCTTTAGTGATTATTTAAGATCTGTTTTCTCACCATTTGTTTTAGTTGAAGCAGGTGGTCCATGGTTACGGCATGTTTGCAAGGACCAGGGATGTCCATCATAGAGAGGGGAACACACAACAGCATGAGAACACATATATTCTTCCCCTGGTGACAAGACGAGAAAACACACACAAATATACACACGAGCATTAAACGGCAGTAAATATCTAATGCCCTACATCTTTTTCACACAGCATAGAGGTTTGGTGGAAAACGTAGTGCTGGAAAACCAACATGAAGAATTACAGTACCAGGTGCCAGGTATGCCAAAGGCATGCTTTCATCTCGATGAAACCTGCTGTTTTTATCTCTATGCATCTGGTCCACGCTCTGCTCTCTCACCTGCTTGTTCTATATATCTTTTTTATACTTTTATTATATACTTTAATTTATACTCAAATGCTGGGTTATTTTAGGGAAAAAAATTGACGAACCCAGTCATTAGGTTAAATAAACCCAGGGCTATACTTGACCCAACAAAGGGTTAAAACAACCCAGCATACATTAATTTACAACCCAACGGTAAGGTTAGTCCTTTTTTGACCCAACGATGGGTTTGAAAAAAAAACTGTTGTACAACATCATTATTCAGTTTAACAATGTTTCGGATTTATTATGAGAGACTGATTTAACCACAGTCACATCTGTAGCTAATTAAATACAATTCTGTTATTAATTTACAGAAAGTGTGTTGTTTAAATTTGTACAAATGCCTGAACTCGCTTTTAATCTTAATCTTACCTTGTAGACAAAGTGAAGGGGCGTAATGTTGGTCATCTGGCTCACAGATCCAGCAGGAAAAGATTATAATCCTCAATTAGTCGCATTGGAGCACATCAAAGATGTGTAGAGTTAAAGCTGAACGTTTGTGAAGTTTCACAAAAGCTCATAATTGAATTTTTTCGACAGTCTAACTTAAGATCTCTGACCTAAACATTGTATAGCACATTGTTGTTTCAAAAGACCCAATGATTTAACAACTTGTCTATTTCAGTTTTTCACAGAAACTTTCTCCGCCCCCTGCCGGTCCTTTCCATTAAGTTCTTCTCCGCCTTTTAGAGAACACACCTCTCCCTTCTTCTCTTTTTTTACTACTCACATTTCATAAGAGTACTTTTAATTTAAATTCTTGGCATGCCTGCGAATGCGTTGACTCGTGCAATTATTTGATTTCTAGCTCACAATCTTTCTCTATCCATCACCTCATCAGTATGTCCTCAGACCCACACAATACCTATTGGACATAGTTCTTCAGGAGCATAAATTACACCCTGTTAAAGGCTATTTATTTTTTTAATCTATCTATGTATTTATTTGGTGTGCTGAAGACCAGTAACAAGGAGGTGTTATTGACATAGGTCCTTGCCCTCAGAGGCATGCTGGGAGACATCTTAACATGGTTACTTTCAGAGAAGAAATCATAGTTCTCAAGAGACTGAAGAAGGATTGTGCTTCAAGATTAAAAAACATGTTAGTCATAGCAATGTGTCCGTAAAAATGTCCAAGGTTCAGACAACCAGATGGCGTAATGGGAAATAACTTAGATGTGAAATTATAACACACTTTAAAAAAAAGGTTCTTTGTGGAGAAGAACCTTTTTAAGCACCTTTATGTTTAGGAGTGTGCATGCAACAGGCAAACTTTAAAAGTTGTTTAAAAAAGACATCAAATGTTTAAATTGTACATATCAATAATCTTTATTTGTTATTCCAATTATTAAAGATGATGACACAAAGACAGTGTAAAGCACTTCTGAGAAATAGAAAACGTCATGTGCTTGATATAAAGAAAATTCAAAGTAGTCAATGGTGCCCCAGAAATCTCAGTTGCTAATATTTTTCCAAATATCTTTGTATTCGACCAAAAAATGAAATGTACAGTATACAAGTTTGGAAAAATTTGAGGATGAGTAAATGATGACTCATTTTGTTCTGAAGACTGGAGTAGACCAGACCTCAGATTAATCTTTATTTTGACCTTTAGGTGTTTTCTTGGATAGACCAGAACAGAAACAATTATAGGATGTTTTTGTTATAAATGCCCAGTTTAAATTGTCTGTTTGTTCAGTGGACCTGGGGAAAATGTTTTTCATATAGCACCTGATCTTGTTTCATAAAGCACTTATCTTTATTATTACTTTGTGTCTGCTTTTGTATATGTCATCAAAAGGCTTGTCATAGCAAAGCATTTTTCAATCTGGTTAGGTTTCGTTATTGCAAATTGGTGGAAACAGTGGCATGATGCATTTTGACCTCAGAAAAGAAATTTGTTTTCACACATTGTGTTTGTTAGATAAAATAGCTGAACAACAGCAAATCTTATATAATGATATGAAGACCTAGATGTTTCAATTTGAGCTATTTATCATCATCAGATCACTGTTAGATTTTGTATGGTATTACAAATTGTATAAAGAAAAATATAGTCTGTGTGGCCAGTGGTTAATGCCGGGAACATGCCATCCTTCTGGTCATTCAGTTGCCAAATTTAACACCGCTACTAGAGAAGTGTGTATTGTTCCATCTGAAAAAATGTCTTTGTTTGCATATGGCCTTGAGATTCCATAGGAATTTATGTAATCAGATCATTCATAAGTAAATAATCATTCAAAAGTAAATAAAAGTATATGCGATACATTTAAATGCATCAATGGTTTTCAAAATAAGCGAAAATGTATCTATTTATCTAAAATACTGTTTATTATTTAGTTTTTTTTACAGATGTTTAATGTCCTTTAGAAATACGGTAAAAAAAACATCAAATTACAGAAAAAGACTGCATTATATTACAAGTAAAATGTACATTTTCCTTTATTTTACTGGCAGAGCTGCTGAAAATGTACAGATTTTTACAGAGTACTTTTTTTAATAGACTACTGTTAAAAAGCCTTTTCAAATTACTTGGTGAAAAAAGCTTTATTTTTATGTTTTTACTGGCACCCCAGATGCGGGAAATGTACTTTTTTTACAGTGAATTTTTTTAAATATGGTAAAAAAACTGTCAAAGGACAGAAAACACTGCAAATTTACAAGAAAACATATAATTTTATGTGGAGTTAAGTTTTTTACTGGCACCCCAGCTGCCTGCAAATTAGTTTTTACAGTGTATTTTTAAATATGGGGGGGAAACTATCAAAAGACATGAAAAGACATTTTACAGTCAACTTAATGTTTTGGTTTACCCGGTTTTACTATGAACATTTTGCCTTAACACAATATTTACTGTGTAGTTAATAAATGGGAGTGATTTTTGGAGACATTTTTGCGTGGCATTTTTCAACACTACCTATGGCTAAAACAACGAACAACGCTGATGATAAACATTAAAATCCATCTGAGGAATACATGGCAGGAGATAAAGGGAGGAATGAATTGAGAGAAGAATAGATGAAGTACTAAAATCTGTAGCTCCTGCTGGGAAAGGCAACTTTAGCATGCCTGCATCAGCAGGGGTCACATTCCATTTCCATCTTTCTCCATTGATGCGCTGTGAGATGAGCAAGTCTTCAAACACGCACAGACTGGGACAGTCAAAAAACATCAAAAACAAGAACCAGTGAATGTCTTCAGTTAATAAGTTTACTTTGATGAACGTGCCAGAAATATTAAGATGATCTCCGGCTGTTGGCCAGGCCTGATGTTTTGTAGCACTTTCTAGACTTATCAACTCTCTTTGATGAGGCTGGTCACAGGGATATTTACATTTATTCATTTGGCAGATGCTTTTATCCAAAGCGACTTACAAGTAGGCTAGCAAATAATCATTTTGTCAACACGCTAAACAGTACTGTTAGTTTACGAACTTACATTTAAATGTCACCATTTTATTTCTGTCCAACGTGTTGTATGCACAAGCAATGAAAAAGATCCAGTTGCATTTGGTTTATTCAGTGTTGTTCATTCATATAGACCTTTTAATCGGACGTGCATGCGCCTGACCCCCAGATATATTCCGGTGTCTAATAATGTAACTATTTGATTTAATTTAATGATTACATTTAATTTTGATTTGTTAATATTAATTTGTATTATTTATTTACTGTATAATAATTGTATTAAATAAAGGATTTGTTGAATTTCGTTGTGTTCATTTGATTAAATAAACAATTTGTTGAATGGGTCCTGCAGTTTGGTCGCATTTAAAGAAACCTTATGGTACATTGATCTAGCGGTTGAGCTTGGTATCGCACGCTGAATTCAAAATATTGGAGAGACAAGTTTAGCGGTTCTCCTACATTTCGTTTGCTTGTTACTAGAAATAATCTACAGATACTCTATTGTTTGTGAATCTGGACCGGAGGTTAAGGGGGGGGGGGTAATAAAAGTGCACATGCGCAGGAACGTTTATGTAGTTAAGATAATTTACTCAATTTGTCTAAAATTCACACAATAAAGGACATGAGTATAACATCACAACATGTGAAACCAGTTTATAGATATTGGTATTTGAATGTATTTACTACTATACACACAACATGTACTGAACGCAAACCTGAACATAAGTGCGTTTCCCGTTTGCAATCATTATTTGGACAGTGGACAAGTGCTTCTATATTTTCTTGGTGCACACACATAACAGTACTTATAAGACACAAAAATTATTGAATATTGCCAAAGATCCACTGAATAAAGTCAATGAACCTATATTTTCTAGTCAAACTTTGCAGCAGGCTACTGTGTGCTATTGTTTTCAACTGCTTCTTATTCATTTTTGCTATTAATAACCAAATGTCAAGGGAATGCAACATATGATTTTATTTCCTCTTGCTCAGCCACAGAAAAGGCTTTTTAAACCCATTTCTTCCTTTGATGTGAATTCATCCACAACAACTCTTTTGCTGATAGTCACCACCATTGTATCCCAAACCTAGATTATAGGAAAATAAATATGAACTTAATCGTCATTTAGGTCCTGTTCTAATATAATTGGCATCTGACCTTATAACAATATAATTTAAGTTATCTTATGTACGTTTGTTATTATAATATGTTATTAACGTGACTATAGGACTGCTGCAATATAACTTCAAGATAGGATCAATTAAAGTGAATCCAATGATTGTCAGACTGCTGGAGCAAAGCCAATGCGATTGTTTTTCCGATCAAATGCGGCATAATATCGAGCTATGAAGTTTGCTCCCAGTATCCAGAGTGGACCTGTAGGAGGCGGCACATCCAACGCTTTGAATGTCACTGTGCAGATGTCCTCGCCAAACTCTGACTGCTGTAGAGAAAATAACAAAGGGTAACATTAGAGAACAGAGAGGAAAGCAAGAAGAGAATGTAAATGCATTTAAAAAAAAAAAGTTGCAACAATAGGCCTAATGTGAGATCCAAAAGTCTGAGACCTGGAAATCAAAATCTAATTTTCTAACCTCGAAAACTTGAGTGTTTTAGGACTTTAAAAGAAAGAATTGTTGTTCTTTGAATTTTTTTTTTAATGAATAAAATATTTAAGACGACGCAGTATTTATAGTCATTCATTATATGAGCCCATTGTTACATTCCCTCCAAAGGTTCAGATTCTCTTTTATCCATAGAAGCACACAATATGTTCTCTGGATACATTCTTAGATCATGCTGTGATAATAAAGATCATCGGGTTTTGCACAAACTCCATGCCAGCTCGAGTGAATGCTGTCAAAGCAAAAGGAAACCAATCTAATTTTTCACTTACGCTTATATTTTCTAAAGGACAATATTAATGTCCAAAAAAAATTGTGGTTTCAGGCTTTTGGATCGCACTGCAGACTGGGGAATCTTAAAACACACACTCCTGATGTTGGTTATTTTACATTAAACATAAACACAAGAATACCCAAAGAATATAATCGTCTACTGTAAGAGGATATTCTTGTCCTCCAAGATGAAAAGTCACACTGGGTAAGGACTTGACCAGATCACAGCTCACAGTGTACTACAGAGAGAGCGAGAGAGAGAGAGAGAGAGAGAGAGAGAGAGAGAGAGAGAGAGAGAGAGAAAGGGGTGACACTACACTTCAAACATGATATAAGAAGGGCATAAAATATTATATATACAATACCTTCAATCACTCTGACAAGGCACTAACATACATCCACATTCAGTCCATTTTCTCACATTATTTACGAGACACAGCCAAACATGACAGACCAAAGCAGCTGTTCTCATGGAGTTGTGTAAGAGAAAAAGGAAATCGAATAATAAGAAACAGGATTAATCCTTAACACATCTTGAACTCTGTATGAAATGTTGCTTTCTGTGCGTTTAATATATCAGCATGTGATTAACTTCTACTATATTCTTTTGATATGTGAAAGCAATTAATCGATTATTTATACATCCTTCTTCACGTGCTGTCTTTGAAACTGGAACATATTGTTCATATTATTTTTAATATTCTAAGAGATATTCGAAACTCTGCCACTTCTGCTGAGATTTAGAGACAGTGTCAAAATATTGTCATGAAAGCTGAAAATGTAAGTTCTTGATTTTCAACTTGAATTTATATTTTAGGCGCAGAAAAATGTATTCCATCTTGTTAAGGCTCTATACCCCTAAACCAATGCTCATGAGTTAAGTTGTTTGTCTTAAGCAAGGCAGAATTTACCCCTCCCTCAGCCAGTTCAACGGCACCGATTGTTTTCATCAGAATAGATACGGAGGAGGCGGGACCTGTGATGTAGGAGGAGCCTGTATCAATAACAGAACTACAGCCCTCCGTGCAAAACAGCATATCTGCTCCCACCGAAACTCTGCAAAGATTCAAACAGACTGTAATATGTGCATCACAAAAACACAGTGTTTGAGTGTTGAAAGAATAAAAGAAAAAAGTGCAATGATGGATTACCTTTCTGAAATCTCTGGAAATAGAAAACAGGTGGCTACTAGATAGCATGTATAGACTGATCTGAGACATATACAGTAATGTGAAACAGATCCATGCAGGCTGAAAGAAGCTGCAGAACCAGAAATCTCCAATGTTGTGAGAAATGTATGGTAATAATGTAATGGTACCCTTTCATGAGGATCTCCCACTTGCCCTCCTCTTTGGTACTGATGTAGTGGAAAGATCCAGTGTGATAGTTTGGGTCTGTGCCACCCAACACAAGCTCTCCTCCAGGTATATGTGTTGGGTCCCTTATACAGACGATAAATAAATATGAATTTTATTATTAGTAAAACTATAGGAAAAGGTATTTTAACACGGTTAAGATATGTAAAGAAATCCGGATGCTTACCTGCTGTAGTACACAGAAAAAACGTCCTCTTTTAAGACACGCTGAGACATGATGCGATCAAATACAGGTGTAATTCCATCAATAGCTACATGTGGGTAGCCCATCCCTAACACACCGTCAAACTTGGCAAAGATGAACGGGATAGCAGGGAGAGCCGTTGCTTCGGCAAATACTTGGACCACTGGGATACCACCCACCTAAAAAATCATGGGTCAGGAATTAAGCCATCGCAAAACTATTGCAAAGATTTTGGTATCAGTCTTGGGGCGTGGTTAGAAAATGTATCAGGATTCTGATATCCATGGATCTTTACAAAGAGCTTTACTCGATGTACAGTATGTTAACAAAATTGTCATATTTGTCAATGCAATGCATTCATATAAATATCTATTTGACCTGATGATGTTTTTGCACGACATTTGAAAATGCAGCCGAAACATAATTCATTTCTTATTAACCCTATTTTGTTAATAAATCATTCATTCATTTACTCACAATAACCACATCCTGACTGAGAAACCCTCTGACATTTCCAGATGCATACTGGATTGAGAATCCTGTGCCGTTGAAAATGTGAGTGAGAGATCTGGAAGCATCATACCTGTTGTGGGTGACTAAATAAAATATATACAATGGAATAAAAAATGAAAATGGAGCAAATCTGGCAGATTTATTAATACAAAATTGTGATTTTTATGATATCTGAGATCGTCTTTAAGCAAATGACTCACAACAGGCTGTGTATAAAGGAGAACAACTTTGTGAGGGAACCCAGAGATTGGCAGAACCAGTGTCAAACACGACATTGAACATCTGCGCTGGTGAACCAATGCTAATTTCACCAAAGTATTGTGTCTGAAAACAAACAAGAGATAAAACAAAATACAAAGAAGTAAAATTATTTGTGTATACTACCACGCTTGGGTATGCATAATATGTAATAATGACTAAATAGTAGTATTGCTAAATAACATTGCTGTGTTTTTTGGTCTTACATCTAAGTAGTTGATCAGAGGTGTAGGAGCAGTGCCATTTTTGGGTGAAGGTTCGTTCATTTTTGGCATAATCTGAGACAACACTTGAGCTGGCGTGACACCCATTTCTTTGAGGGTTTCTCTTATGGAGGGCATTTTCTTCAGTTTTACCCTGATGGAGAGAGAAAATTGTTGCATTTTAGATTTTGCATAATCTATAAAAACAGCAAAATCGACACAAGAAATGGACTTCTACCTGTATATTCAAGTTATTGAAACATTCTCACTCACAACACCTGAGGTAGTAAAGTAGAATGCAAAGCACAACACCGGTAGTGTATTTTACTCAAAGAAGAAAATCCTGCTGCAAGATTTTGAGAAAGCTTAAACATACAAACTAAACTAGAAATTAAAGATTTCAGGCAAGAAATGTCCTTTTCTGGTAGAGCAACACAAAAAATTGTGTGGATTAGATTCTCAAGGAACACATGTACAATGTGATAAACATTATAATAAACCATAATTCTCTTTGGGTAAAATCATCTGCCAAATGTGTAAATGTCAATGTACAAGTGTGCATATTATCGAAAAAAGACCAAATTATAAAGCATGCCGTTTTAAATGCTGGATTTAAAGAAATATTAACCCAAAAATACTGTAAACAAATGTAGATTATCCAATCATATTACAGCATGTAACAACTGCAAAGAAAGTCCATTATCCAAAAGGAAATACAGTGTCCCGTCACTTACCTCCATAAGGCCTTTATGCTGGTGGCTGACAGTAAAAGTAGCAGAAGAGCCAAGCAGTGCACTTTCATTCTCCAGTGGGATCAAATCTCTGTAAACACTCAATAAAAAACACCAATTTACTGTATCTCAAAGTTCTTATGCCCTCGACTTCCTCACAAACTTCTTCCAAATTTTCCCTCCTTTTTAAGATATGTTTCCAGTGTTTTATACTATTTCTCCTGCACTCCACTCTGACCCTGACACCCCCCCCCCCCCCCCATCCTTCTGTCCGACCTTTTGGTCCACGGGAACATGTAACACACAGTGATTTAAGACCACTTCATTTATTAAAACGTCCTGCTGTGGACATCAGAGATGTGAATGTGTGTAAATTTCAAAACCCAATGGGGTCTGTGGTCTAAGCTAACCCTTATAGCCATCAATCAATCACAACATCCGTGAAAGCGATGACCGGTAAATTACAATTTAGCTGATTGAGTTATAGAGAGACCTGAAAGAGAAATAATCTCTGATGCCATAGGATGTGTACATTTGTAGTGCTTTAAAAGAAAAACCTTGATTGTAATTTGCTTTTATTGTTAATATTACTTATTACTTAATATATGCTTTTTACACTTCTATTGATAACATTAATGGACATCCTTCCTTACCACTCGTTTTCTTATCACATATTGTCAAATAAACTTCCATAAAATAGTCCCTAATCTTCATTTTGCGGTAAACAATACTGAAGTGTTTTACATGAGGAACCTGTTTTATAATTTGTTTATGAGTGGTTTTACATTTACATCACTGATCACCCCTTTGCCATGGTACTGACGGTCTTAGTTTGTTTGTAAGGGCAGCTACTGGCATTTAAACTCTCAAAGACATGTGACCTCTAAACCTGAGGGCAATATGTATGTCTAGATTTGGGTTTCCCACAGTTATGGGCAATGCCCAGTCTCATTCCAACTCATTCCCTGATACTTTCCTGCCTCCCATGGGTATGGGGAGATCCATACATCATTGCAGATGACATCTTTGTACATATTCATCTGTTATGTTGCATAGACCATCCAAGCTAAATGTTTTAAGTATTTAATTCCATCGATCGAAGCACTTTATAATAGTGTTTCTTAGCGAAAGCTTGAAGCTTGGTCAAAGCTTAAGCAAAACTAAGGGCTGTTTCAATATCAGATTTGTACTTTTTGGTGATTATCGTGGCCAAAAAAAGTATCTCAATGTCTATTGAATTAAAACAAATGAATAGTTATCGGTCAAATTCTTCTTTAATGTTTTTCTTTATTTAACCAATGACACGAAATAGGAGTGCTGGGAGAAAGAGTTGGGACACTTAAAGGGACAGTTCAAAGTTGTTCCAAACTTGTATAAAGTTTGTTGTTTTGCTGAACACAAAGAATCGGAAGTATGTTAGCTGGGTCACCATTGATAATCACAGTAGGGAAAAACTGCTATGGTATTCAAAAGTGCCCCAGAACTGTTTGGTTACAAGCCTTCATTTCAAATATCTTTCTTTGTGTTCAACAGAACAAAGATATGAACACAGGTCATATGGAACAACTTGAGGTCGAATAAATGAAGCCAGAATTTACATTTCTGGGTAAATTTAACCTTTTAAAGTGTTTAACTGGTGCAAAACAACCACCTGCTATGTTAAAACGTCAGCCAGATACTGTCAAGGAATCATTCAAAAAGTGTTCACATGCATTGCATTAATAATCACAGTTATTAATATCAATATTATTTTCAGAACTGCTTTATTGTGACACCTCTTATTCCAAGCAGCTGCGAGCACGCTCCAACGGGTTGTTGTTTACAGCTGCTTAAACATAATATTAGATGTCTCTGTGCACATTCACTGGCTGTGTCTCGGAGCCAAACTTGGATACAGCTGCTATTCAGCAGTTGCCACCCTATAAATGACATTTTTGCTACCCATGTTATATCGGTTATACTCCATTTAAGAATGATCAGTCATTAATAAATGAACTGCATTCATAATAGGCATTCTGAAAAATCATCAGTATAATACGGGCACTTGACACTTGCTTGTGCAGCTGAACTGCTCCATTCAGTGGATATTTTGGTTGCACTACCTTCTCCAACCACTAGGTGTCATATTGGTGCACTTAATGATACGCTACTACACAAACTACATTTATTACTCTTGTATTTTCCTATAATAAAGTTATTATAAGCTTTCTCAAGGGCTGATGGAATTTGGGGTACGATATACGCATTACGGTCATCCCACGAAAGGAATATCTCCCTCTCCCACTGTTTCTCGCGTGGCAGCACTTTATTCAAGGGGATGACTCGACCGGTGAGCACGTATCTGCGAATGAACCCAAATTATAAACCATTCCGCCATAGCACAGCAAAACCACATCCGCTGTACCATCCCGCTCTACAGCGGAAGTGCAGCCAGGCGCGTCAGCGCGCGTGCATTGATTCAAACGGCTGACTTCTGGAGCGCGCGCGCGCCGGTGAAGGGTTGATCTCCTCGAGCACAAATCCATAAAACCTCGCTGTTCTGAGCGATTTTCGTCATTAAATTAAAAGGTAAGACGCGATTAAAAGCGACATTCGTATTATACTTTAGTACCAGCTAGCTGAACTAGCTAAACCGAGCTAACCTCGCAAACAGATAACGTTGAACGAGCTAAGGCGGCTGTTTTGAGGTTTAACGGATGCTCAAGCTAACGTGTAAATAATGTTCATTTCAGAATGACACGAGAGTAAGTTGTCGCGAAATCGGTCAAACGAAACGTGTTAGCAAAGCGATGACAAAACTAGGAAATGACGTTTTGTAACTTTTGAAGTCGTCTCGTTAAAAGCCTAACGGCACTAAAATGGCTTTGTGTTAACATTGATAAGCTGTACCGGTGTCTGACTGCCGCGGGGGCTGACGGGTCATATACTGCAAATACTTCCTCAATTAATACATGTCAATAAAACTTCACATTATTGATGATATTCGCTCAAACCAAATACAAAATGGACACTGCTTGTTGCTGCTAGAGCATAACATGTCTGTTTCTGTTTACCCATGCGCATTGCGATGTAAATAATAATGACTTTCTCTCTTCCCGGATCACAAAAGAAGATATTTTGAAGAATGTTGTTAACTGGACCCCTTTTACTTGCATTGATTTTGTGTCCATACAATATAAGTGAATGGGGTCTGGTGCTGTTACCAACTTGCTTTAAAACATCTTCTTTCTTGTTCTGTAGTTACGTTGCATATGTAAACATTGGATATTTACTCATTCCAAACCAGTATCGCATTATTTCAGAACACAAAAGTAAGAATTTCTGAAGAACGTTGGTGATCACACATCATTGACCTCCATCGTATGGACGCAAAAGCAGGCGTTTCACAAATATCTAAGTTTGTGTTCCACAGAAGAAACGGTCACATGTACAGGTTTTGATTTGAATGACACGAGGGTGAATAAATGACGACTTCACATTGATCTCTTTATTATGTTGATTCAACACATCAAGCTGCGAAAGTTAACACAGAAACTATCACTCATTGCAGAGATGACAGTACAAGAGTGAAGAGTCTTTCAGTGTGAAGCCGAGGTAGGCCGGAGGATGTTGGACGAGGGTGATGGAGAGGTGTCGGGGGTCATTGAAGGAGTTGGTGGGCTTCAGGCAGAGGTGGAGAGGCTGACGGTCGAACTGCAGGAGGCCAATGAAGAAAAATTACAAGCTGCACGATATGGCCTGGCTGTGCTGGAGGAGAGCGCTGCCCTGAAGAGCAAACACAGCCAGCTGGAGGAAGAGCATGAAGCACTCAAACTGGAGCTACAGGAGGTTAGAGAGGTTAGTGAATGGAGGCTCACTCTGAATGAGATGGTATAAGTGCTACGCTGTGTCAAGAATTTATTTTCTAGTCTAAGTAACAACCAAGTATTGATTTTAGACGCTCCTTTTAGCTATTACACTGTTTACCTTAAAATTTTCTCTGCATATCATTTGTCGAAAGATTATAAGCAGTTTCTCTGTGTGAATCACATCCTTTCGGCCTTAAAATAGATGGTTTGGTGATCGGGATAACGATTTATGCTTCCCGCAATTAATCGAGCATAATTGTTGTGATATTAATGTTTTAAAAGCAAGCACAAAACTCCTTATAAGGTCAGTTCAATGGCAGCAGATTATAACATATGCATTGTTGACATTATTTGTTGAAATCATGATTATTATTTTACCCATGATCGTGCAGCCCTAGTTTGCGTACTCGAATGTTTTGCCTGAACACGACAACATAGTACATTCAGTGTCTAGGTCCAATTTTACTATTTGTGCTTGCCATGCAAATATTGCTGTTTTTTAATGGGTTTGAACACTCCACTTGGGTTTACTTTGTTACTGCCCAAAAAGCTGATGATATGATTACGATATTCAATTATGGGATTCTGGAGACTAATCTGTATTTATTTTAACACATTATTTACACACTGCATGTGAGTAGTTGACAAATAAATTAAACATTTGTCTAGAAAAAATGTAAAAACAAACTATTTATATTACATTTTTGTTTTATATGTTTGATATTTATATTTAGCATATAAAATAGCATAAGAGAGATTTATCTTCATTGTTAGTTTTTCCCCCTACATTTTTGTCACAGGACAGATTTGCATATAAATCTGTCAACTACCCTCATATTTTAAATGCAGTGTGTCAAACTAACAAAATGTTATCTAAGGGAAATCCTAAACCAAAAGTCACTTGTAGTATATGACCCTGCTGTCTGATCTAACATTTTATGAGGTGGGTAGTTTTGTGAATTCTAAAACAGGCTTTGCAAATAGGATGTAGATATGGAGGGCCCCAAATTGATATTGGAGGTGACAGCAACTCGCAGCCGGTCTGTGAGAACCACTGCTTTGTAAAGAGGACATGTCTTTAAAGGCACAGCCGATAAAGTAAAATTTATTGTAAGGGACAAAGAGAGTGAAAAAAAAAAAACAGTTTTATTAGCACTATATGTGGTCCATGGCGAAAGTAGTAAACCGTAAATCTGAAATGCCTGAGCTTTTTTAGTTCCCTGTATTATCCGATTTATTATATAAACCTGTTCCTCATAAATCCCTGATTTTGGAATCTTTAAAGTCCAGCACCAGAGCATTTTGAGGTGGATTTATTGTTGGTTGACAACCATTAGCTAATATTTAACGGATGTTTTACGTTGACTTGACCTATGTGCCACTGTGTAGACAAACTTCCGCCGGTATGAAGATGAGGCTCATGCGTTTCTGTATGTCTGATTAGTAGAGCATGAAATTGCTAAAGTAGGTGAGCGTGGTGGAGTGAAAAGACTGGAGTGAACATTGTCCATTGTACTAGAAAAAGCATGTGATGTCAGTTTTGGCACTCAGATGTTTTTACTGTGCAACAGTACTTTGACTCCAGAATTGTTCTTATCAATATGTACTGTATGTGCCGTAATCATGTCGTCTTGAAAAAGTATTTATAATCTTTTATGTCCGCTGTTATGAGATCATCGAATTCCCCTGTCATACACATTCTGTACAAATGTGTGTATGTGTCAGGCTCAGTCATCCACACTTCAGCCTGCTTTTTATCTACAATTATAGACCGGCACAAACCTGTTCGTACATGACTTAAATTGTAATGTTGCAAACGTGTGGCTGTATTTATGGCAGGAAACCTGTTAAGGCTCGATCCATCATCTAAAAGTGCATGAGGGACAATCTGGTGGACGTTTCTCTTTAAAAACAAAGGGGGCCTCATCATGAACTTTAGACCATTCATTGAAACGCTCTGGTTGCTTGGGATGCTGGAATCTCATGGTTAATGTATGTAGAGTTTGTATTGCCAGCTCTAAACACGATTGCAGATGTATACAGGCTAGGCTAGTAAACAAAATCCAAAATCAAGTGATAAAAAGCTGTGGTTATTAAAAGACTGTCAGTTCACGCTTGAAGTAGCTCATTTGTCAGTGCTCCGTATTTAGCCAGCCAAGTAAGGCTGTATTTGTTTATTAGAAATTGTCAGATGTGTGTCTAGTGTATTTCAGTTTCTTGGATTAGATGGCATTTATTCAGTGTTTAATGTGTTTGTGTTTAGGCCCTGGCAGACTCTGTCAACAGTCATAAGCGTGCAGCAGCAGATGGGGAAAGCCGAGAGGAGAGTCTCCTGCAAGAGACGGCCAGCAAAGAGGAGGCCATGGCCATACGCATGGATGAGCTGCAGGCGGAGCTTAAACAGGTCCGTGTCTTTCTGGCCAACGCTACGGCTGAAAATGACACACTGGCTGGGCTTTCCGTTCACCTGAAGAAGGTACAACACCTCTTACATAGAATGCCAGTTTTTTGTGAAAATGTGTCCTAGTATTCCTTACCACATATAATAGATCTGAGTACTGCGCCCTCTGCTATATAACAAGCTGATCAAAGTAAAAGTGGAAATCTGATGCTCTGTCTCCATGAGGCCTCATCGTGTAACAAAACCAGTTTGAGTTTCAATGTCAGCGGATCTCTTCTTTTTTTTAAGAGGAAAGAGATCACGGTCAACTATTTTCAAGAACTAGTCTACATCTGTGAATAATGGCGTATTAAACAACACAAAACATGCTTAAATTTGTATTCTTCCAACACAATAAAGCGTAATGGGGCTTCAAAAATGACATGGTGATAAATATATGTTAGAATTTTACATTTGATGTTTGAAGATAATCTGTATCATATGAAGCTACATGTCACCACAGCTGCTAAAGTTGAAGCTACCATCAAATATTCTTTGTTCACGTCTGAGTATATCTCTCAGTTTCAGTTTTAAAGGCAGATTTGCTTTCTTTTAGGATTGTGAGTGTTTGGATGTGGAGAATATGCGTGTAAAAGAGCAGCTGAAGGAGTACAAGACTCGAGAGGTCCAGCAGCTTCAAGACAACACTGAGCTGGAGGAGGAGAACATCTCCCTGCAGAAACAAGTCTCTGTGCTTAAGGAGAACCAGGTGGGTGACTATTGGTTTAAATTTGTTTACCATACATATGTTAGATTAAGCCTGGATGGTATGGTGATGGCATACGGCATAGAAGGGATGCATACGGAATTGCTTCTTGAATTACACTCTTCAGTAGTTCTGTGTATTTGTACATCTGCACTTTTTGCTGCAATATTTAACACGTTGAATAGATCCTGTTCAAAATAGTTTTGCAGTAATCTAACATGCTTTGTTAAAAGCGTTTGAATTTTTGGGTGGACACAATGTCCTGGTGTGAAATAGTCCTCATGAGAAATGTCATGTGACTTTGACAAGAGATGTTAAAAACATATTCAGAGCACTACAAGCACTAGTGTGGCAGTGTGTGAGTTTCAGCTGTTTAGAAAAGCCTTTCTCCTATGGGATTGAACAAGAGAAAGGTTTTATTCACTACACACATGAATATTCACAGATGCTAGAACGCCTTGTTTATTGGATGAAAAACTGGTTTGGTCAGGATGAGTTCATGCAGTTTATACACTAGGGCTGCCCTCCACCAGAGATTACTTAAATCGACTAGTAGTTGTTCATTTAGGCCACTAGTCGGCTATTCGCAGATTATGATTTTAATTTCAATATTCATGGGGAATGGGGACAACAGATGATGGTTTAAGCTTCATGTATGAAAAATATATTTTATGTAACATTGTTCCAAATTACAGAGCAATACAAAACCATTGTAATGAGCCTTTAAAATATAAATTAAGTGCTTAAGCTTGTGCAAAGTGCAATATGCTGTGACACCGCCACAAATTAAGATTATACGTCTCAGTATAATATTTCTCTAGTGAACTAGTAAAACTTGAAAAAAAGATGAGGAAATATCAATTGAAGTTCCGAATTGCCTCCGAACGGCTCACTCCGCCCCTCCCTTTAGAAGAACTACGGTAGCTGATACAGGACTAAAATGTTGTTTTTGCTTTTTTGCCCAAGGGATATAACTAGGGATGCACCGATACCAGTACTCGGGTCTCAGTCGGATACTGTGCTCATGTACTCATAAAACTACCCCGATACAACCGCACCCCATACCACCTTATGGCAACGCATCTTCTGATGCAGAGTCGTGCGGAAAGTCATAAAATTCCCCGCGCACACCACCAAGCGAAAAGAGATCACGCGCTCTCAACGCTTTGCTTCAGCTTTCAGTTTATATTCTTACATTTTATCAATAAATTTAACTAGAATAAGACACTAGGGCTGTTACAAATCAAATCAAATAATTTACAACACTGACAAATTACAACTACATTAAACAATGTTATGAGATTGTTTTAAATATTGTTTTACAAAACAGAAATGTTAGAAAGAATGAATGAATCATTATTAAGTACTCGTATCGGCAAGTACCCAAATGTAAGTCCTTGTACTTGTACTTGGTCTGAAATCGGTGCATCCCTGGATATAACGTATTTAAAAAAACATAGATTCTTTTATTTTACATGATCTACAATTTAAAGAAACAACATCGATTTGGGTGATTCTCATCGATTCTTAATGCATGTCATGAGTATTATCTGTATTTAGCCTCTCGTCCAGAATAAGGTGCCATTTTTAGAGTTGAATTTTGAACGTTTCAAGTTGTATATGAATTTCAAGTTCTTCATGATTTCAATGTGGCACATTTATAAGTAATGTTTGGTTACTCAAAGTAAATAGTAATTCAAAACAATTGAACTATTATTAACACATAATCATACTATTAACGTGCATGTGTATTTTATTATGGGGGGGTTCAGTTACCAGCATATATATTTTAATATCTATTCCATGTACATTTGTTTAAATTAAATTCTGATAACTGATCGATATTGAAGCAAATCGAAGTTGAAATGAAACTATATAAATAAGAAACAAATTGCCAAAATGCTATTTTACGTTTGTGTCTTCAGGTGGAGTTTGAATCTTTGAAGCTGGAGTTGACTCATAAAGAAGAAGAGCTGGATCTGCTGAGGGCACAGCTGGAAGAGGCTGGACGTCTGCGGGAGATCGCAGAGCATCAGCTGGAAGAGGCTTTGGAGGCCCTGAAAGAGGAGAGAGAGCAGAAGAACAGCCTGAGACGAGAGCTAGCCGCCCTAAACCTCAACCCCTTCGACTCCATCAGCCACCTGGAGATACAGCTGGACGATAGCCACGACGGAGAGAAGGATGAGGAGGAGATGGACAGCGGATACAACAATTCCAAAGGGATGGAGAAAAACAGATGTTCCACACCCAGGAGTAGTGATGTGTTCTTCAGACCTCAGGGTCCTGGGCTTGTGTCTGACCTGCTGAGTGAGCTGCACCTGTCAGACAGTCAGAAATTGAAACAGCAGCTTAAACAGGTAGGAGAACTTGTTTACATCCTACGCACATACTTCTCACTCACTTTATGAGCTGTGTTGTCAGTTTCGATTTAGAGTTGTATTACTGGAAATAGTTTTGCTGTTGTGTGTTTAAAATGACTTCAATGCAAATAAAAATCTTGTGGTTCCATCTCCAGGTGGAAAGAGAGAATGCCACACTCACCAGCACAGTGCAGGATCTCCAGCAGCAGTTAGTTCAATCTAAGAATTCCCTCAGTGAGCAACAGGTAAAGATGGAACAGCTGACACAATGTTTGGAGACCCTTCAGGGCACAGTCTCAACAAGCCTGGCTCCCAGAAACCCTCCGAACCAAGATGCTGAAAACAGTATCAGCTACTACGAGGTGGATGCTAAAAGCACAGAGGTACTAGAGTGCCGCATGCAAGTGGCAAACGAGGAGCTTGCGCGTCTTCGTGAGGAACTGAAAGCGGCTGGCGAGCACTCCAAAATCCTTGAAAAACACTGCAAACAGGAAACGGAACGCTGGAGGGGCGAAGCAGAAGGTCTCGCTAACAAACTTGAACAATGTATCGCTGCCAGCTGCCAGGACCAGGAACGAATAAGACAGCTGGAGCGGGAAATTGGTGCCACGAGGCAGGTCGCCACAGACTCTGAAGGTCATCTCAGTGTTGCACAGGAGGAGCTGCTTGCATTTTCTGAGGAGCTCGCCAACCTTTACCATCACGTGTGTGTAAGTAACAACCTAACACCCAGTCGAGTGATGCTGGATTACTATCGCGATGGAGCGCATCCTGGACGAATGAATAACCAGTCACAGCAGCACCTCTATCACGGATCATTCCGGAGACACAGGCAGTCGGGGGACATGTTTGCAAAAGATTCCTCTACTGGAGAGAGGGACATGAGTAATGGAGACGCGTCCTCCAGCTGTGGGAGTTGTCCAGGGTCTCCCACACTTGACTTCAGGGACCCAACCAATGTGCGCAATCTAGTGGCTATAATACGCTGCCAGATTAAACACTTGCAGGTATGTCTGCAACTCTGTAGTAAATTAATGATGATGTCTATACACTTTAAAATGGTCTGTTTATACTATAAAATATATATTCTGTATAGATATTGTGATTTGGTACTTCAACCACACCGAGTCATCAGATTTTCAAAAGTTATTATTATAAATAAATGTAAATTGTTATGACAAAATGATTTTTATAGGTAGCGGTAGACTTGTGCCGGCAGCGTAACCCGATGTCCTACCCAGCAGAAGGAGGCAGCACCGAATCAGAGCGTGACATAGAGGCACTGCTTGAGGAAGTTTTAAAGCTCAAGTCTCTCCTGAGCACCAAGAGAGAGCAGATAGCCACTCTCAGAACTGTCCTAAAAGCCAACAAACAGGTACATCACATGGTTGATTATATAGACGGTTTCAGCAGCAATATCATAAACAAGCACTATGTGACCCAAACTTAACTTCCGGATAGACCTCCGCAAAGAAACAATACCTATTGAGTAGTTTTAATATATTTTAATACAATTTGTATACGATAAAATATAAAGAAAGATTTTGTTATATTGCAGTCAAACACACACTTGAAGTTAACTTTGGTCGTCTTAATGAAACCGTTTAAAGACCGGGTTCCCACGATCGTTGGAAGTATGAAAAAATAAAATCATTTTCATTTTCATAAATACTCATTAAGTGATTATAAAATGCTCATCCAACTCAGAATTCTGGGTCCGATTCAATGTTCAAATTTGTTGTAAAATCTTTCTCCAGATATGTACATTGATAAAGTATTTAATTTTTGCTTAATGCAGTTTCTTTTAGATTATTTAATATCCTTATCCAGAAATCATGATTGATGAGTAATTGTTTCACTATTTTAACTAGTGGAAAGGTGAACAGTCAACATGAAATGGTGGAATGGAAATGTTCAAATGCCTATAAGATTGTATTTCTATTCAGCAATATATTTCACAGAAGCTGAACTTCTCCTCTGGCTACAGAGAATTTCTTCCTTTTATACTTTAGTTGGACAGAGCAGAACATCAGACACAGGATTACTGAACCCTTGTGACTTCTTTCTGACAGTGATTACTGGCAATGCCATACAGCATGATAAAAAAAAGAATTAAACTTTAGCCTTTTTTACACTTGGTGGAATCAGAATGTAAGGGTCTTGAAAACTTTAATTTGACTGCATTAACAGATTCATCTATAGACCACTTTGAAAGATGTGAATACTGGTCCAGAAGCACTTCTAGTTTTTATTTGATTAAATCTTAAATATGAAGTTTAACATTTTGATTCAGTTATACATGTTCTGTTGGCTTTATTTTAGTTAAACATTTGTGTAGTGGTAAAATGAAAAAGATGGACCAGCATTGTTTATGTCCTCCGAAGTGGTCTATAAACCAACAATTAAAAATATCCCAGATGGAATGCAAGAACACAACAATGTGAACAGCCTGATGTTTCTAAGCCTCTTTTTTGTAATGTGCATTTCATACTTAATGCTTTTACCAGTAATGTTTTAGAATGCCAGTCATGTACAGCACATGGGGCTTTTCTCAGCTAACATTTATATGTAAATTAACTGATTAAACAAATTGAAAAAAGATTTGATCGTCAGCCCTAATGTAAATGTTTTTTCTTATAAAGACTGCAGAGTTAGCCTTAAACAACTTGAAGACCAAGTATGAGACGGAGAAGAGCATGGTGTCCGGGACTATGCTGAAGCTGAGAAATGAACTGAAGGCCCTGAAAGAAGACGCGGCCACCTTCTCATCCCTGCGGGTGATGTTTGCAAGCAGGTATGATGGGATTACACACATACTAAGCATGTGGCGTGATGTACGCACAATTCCTGCTGCACTGGTTTCACACTGATGAGTGATTTAAGCATGTGTTTAATGTCTTGTAAACTGGTTTACGGTTTGATCGTAGTACATATGTTTTGGAAGAATTTGATGAAGTTTATAAAAAAAAAGAAACAAAAAACATGCTTCTCTTGAGCCATCTGAGGAGTGAACCGAGTTTATTTAGGGATTGAGGGATTTATAGTTGTACAGGCCGTTCTGTGGTGAAATATTGCAGTGTTTGTGTACGTTTGTAGAAAGTTTGAGAGGTCATTGGGATACAGTGCCAAAGAGATTAGACACTCATGACCCTCATGACATCTGTTTTAAAACTAAATTGAGCAGATTATAATCTCAAACCCTGGTCTGCCACAAGGTCTTTTCACATGCCGATTAGCGTGCACTCTCTTTGATCTCCTGTGCAGACCAACAGTAGAGATGAGGATAACATTCTATTTTTAGTGACAAAATAGACTACTGACCCTCCACTAACTCTTCTGTTATTCCATATAACATTCATCAGTTGTAAAATATTATTTTCAAGTTTAAATGCACAATATATATTAAAATGTTAAGATGTTTACATTCTGACCCATCAACCCAAAAAGTAGTAAATGTGATAAGATGATAAAGGGCGTTTCATTACGGGTTTCATTATGGTGCATTTCACAGTTACCACCCATTAGTTGATTTATTTGTGCTCATAAATGTTATTAATGAAGCATTTTATTCTTGGAATGTGGCGCCCTCGTGTGGACTTCCTGCTCCTTGTATTTCTATCACTCCTTTTCATTTTACAGATGTGACCAGTACGTAACCCAATTAGATGAGATGCAGAGACAGCTCGCGTCCGCCGAGGATGAGAAAAAGACACTCAACTCTCTTTTGCGTATGGCTATCCAACAAAAGCTGGCGCTGACTCACCGGCTTGAAGAACTAGAAGCACCCATCTACCCTCGCAGTAACGGCAGCAGCCCTCGGCACTCTCTAACCAAACATCTGACTAAATCAGGCCGAGCCCCCCGAAGCCCCATGAGAAACAGCCAACGCTCCAGCCCGGTGCTGGTGCCTGCTGTTTCACCCAACATGAGCGGCCACATGAGGCAGATGTCACACAGCATTCACTACAGCCCCGTAAGAGCCTCCTCCTCTTCTTCCTCATCTTCTTTTTCTACCTCAAATGAACTAGAGTGCTCTACGTCCACGCTGAGTTTAGCAACCACCGGCATTACACGTGACACTACGTTTGTGCGTAGTTACAGGTCAAGTTGGTCTCGCTCGTTGGATGATGCCACCAGCAGTTTGGGCCCATTTGCGATTCTGTCACGACAACCCAAGATTTATGAGTCGAAGGGGAAGAGAGTTAAAGTGTCAGCACCATTACGCAGTAACACATTTATTAAACAACGTCATACCTCTTTGACAGTGACCAAACCTGGTTCTTACTGTTCACATACAGTTGAAGCTCAAAGCACACGACTATCTAGAACAGATGATTCACAAATGGAGAAAAAAGGGAAAGTTACAACAAAAGAAAATGATCTGAAACCTTCAAAAAAGACTTTTCTTAAAAAGCAGCCTAATATATCCAAATCACAATCTACTGAGGGTTCAAAGGCAGCATCTATTACACAGCGAAATGTAGCGTCTTCTAGTGGTTTGCCCACTTCATACACTACAAAAAATACACCTTTGCCCTGTAGTACAAAAAGTTCAAGTTTAGGCTCCAGCCGTGAGTTTATGAAGCAGACAGGCAAACAGGTATTGATGCAGCAAACAGGTCAACACACACCTACACAGACCAGAGGAAGTTTAGAGTCGTGTAACCGTTCAATTAGTGCTAAGAAATACACCAGAAGTCACCTAAAGCATTGAAAAGAACCATACGGCACCATATAGAAAGCTTCAACGCTGTCAAACCATTAATTGCATCCAGAATAAATGTTTCTGTTCACATCATTTATGTGTACTGTTCATAAAGTCTCACGGAACTTATCGCAGCTTTCTTTGGCCAAGGTGCACCCAATAGGCTATATGACTGACAGGTAAAGCAACCAATCACATTTCATTCAGCCACGTTAATGTTTAGAGGCGTGAAAATTCTACACGTCTAACGGAAATAATGTGAAATTGAACTAATCAAATGAGGACTTTGGATGTGCTGAAGTGTTTGCAAAAACGTGTGCTTTTTTGTTTATAAATAGGAAATTAATATGCACGGTACACAGCATTACAAATGATGTAAACACTAACTTGGATGCGATTTAATCGGTTGGCAGCCCTATCTGAATTAGATGTTTGTTAGTTGTTCATAAACTAAACCAAATTTTACTTGCGTAGAATATTATAAGTTGCATGCATCTTTCTCATGTCTTGACACTTCAAAGATTCATGTTTTAGATGTTTTTAAGTCATGTTGCCGACAGATGATCACCCACCTAATTTATCCTCGCAGTGAGTTCATGTTTAGCACTGGCCCTAAGCTTAACCTGAAATCTGATTGGCAGTGTTGTTCCTGAACCAACAAGGAAGTTTTTGTCATAGGATGTGAGTCAAATGTAATCGAGGGTTTCAGAGTTGCATTGGTTGCATGCTGTTTATTTCCCCAAAACATTTTTTGTAGAAACAAGCTGATGGACGTCCACCTACAATGAACGTCTATAGTGCTGTAAAGGTGCAAAGTCCAAAACTGTCCGAATAATTGTTTGTGGTCCACTGGTGCTATATAGTAGTTTACTCACAAATATACATTCTGTCATAATTGACTCACCCTTCGATTGTTAATAGTGTAATTTTCCCTACCATGGCAGTAAATGTGGGATGAGATCTGTTTATCATTCTTCCAAATATCTTCCAAGTGGTTTAGCAGAACAAAGACATTGGGAACCAGATTTCATCAATACTTCAGTCTTACTATTGTATCGTTTCCTGTTTCTTCTACCAACATAGTATTTGACATGTAATAAATACATGAACACTTTTGTCTTTGCAGAGATGAAAACCTCATTGTCTACTCCCTCTGTGCTCCCATGTCTATGTGGACCGTGTTCATGGCCAGCTCATGAACACTCATACCCTGCAGACCTGCCCCAACATCCTCATCCCAGACCACACCTCATCGTGCCTCCCCTACTCTGCCTCATGCCCGGTTTTTCATTTATCATTTTTTTCTTTGTTTGAATCAAGTGTTTGCTTTAAGACATTGCAAGCTGAACATTGTCATGTTATCTCATAATGACATTATTAATGAAATATGATTAGATTATGGCATATTATAAATCATTGAAATGATTTATGAACAGTGTGCCATACCAAATACATTCCTGAAGATCAGTATTGTTTTAATTCTGAATTCTGTGACTGACATTTTCATTTGTTTTAGTTTTTGCCAGCTATCATGGAGGACATTCCATTAAGATGATTAATATATATTTTAGTTCATATTCTACATGTTGTTTATTTACATTTATGTGTAACTTACAGCAGCATATCAACTTTCATTCAGACCTCATCAAACCGTTTTTTCTCTTGTGCTGTTTGTTGATGTAATCTTTAGTTGAGTCATATTAGTTTTCATGATTTATAAAGATACATTGACAGTGTCAACAAATCTTTTGTAACCAATAATAGACAGAACTTTCAACTATGCAGAAATATAAGGAATTTGCTGCTATTGACAACTTTTGTTTCATGAGAAGTTTTGCTGCCTACAACAAAGGGTTATTGACCAGCACTGTAAGAAGAATATTATTATAGGATAGAGGTAAATAATGTTCTCGGTGACAGTTGTGTTCATTCTCACAACATATTGTGAATACATTAAAACGGGACAGATAATAGTGCCTTATTTTGGAGTTCTGAGTGAAAAGATACTTGGTTTAATGTTTGATTTATTGAAAAAGGTGGTTTAGATTGTTTAAAGATGCACCTGTAGTTGTTACATTCCTTTGCAACAGGCTTGTTCTGTTGAAAGCTATGCCTTTGCAAGATTAGTATTACACTGTTCTTGTCAGAACTTTGCGTATATTTGTGTATTTAAGACATTGTGTGTTGACCTACCCGTCTACACATCTTAAATTCATCTCTGTCAAGATATTTCAATAATGCTTCCCTTGTCTTTTTTAACTTGAATTTTATTGTTGACTTTATTGTAGCATGAAAAATTTATTTAGTAAAAATTAAATTGCTTCAAAGTTTGTTTCTCTTCGTGCATTACTGAGGATGTGGTTGTCACTGTATGTTATAATGTGTATGTTTATACAGTATAATATTTCTCTTTCAACACCTGTCATGCCTTCTGTTTACTACTCATCAAATGCTCCAGCCCCATCCGAGTTCCCAGACTCATAAATCTAAAGAGTATTGATGCTCTGTAGCTTTATGTTTACCCATCTTTACCTGAAGGGCTGATGTTTTATCAGTATGTCCTGTAGTAAAAAGATCCCTGAGCTCAGTGTGACAGACAGTTCTCTGGTTACACGGCTGAGAGCTTCTGTGTGTTCTCCTTTATGGAAACTCATTTTCTCTCTAATCGAGTGGATTAACTCCATCTATTATCATTTAGGTATTAAAACAAAAAAATATTGTTTACCTGCTTCCATTGGTTTAAATGTCCATATAGTTAAAACAAACAAGTATGTTGGTTTACCCAATGGTTTTCGCCATATTTTGCCCAACCATGGGTTTTAACATTTCTAATAGATTTTGTATACATTTAGCACATGCTTAAGTCCATAGCAACATGTATATATTTTGTATTTCTTTGTTCCCTGGGGAGTGAACCCACAACTTTGGTGTTGCTTTCTTGAGCTACTACTTGAGTGACAGAAATGTTAAAAGATCAACCCATTTCTTACAGTACATGTCTGTGAAACTCTGAAAACCTTTTTTTGATTTACTGTTCTCTACGTGAAATCGTCCAACATGTATTTCTGTGAAAACATAAACTTGATATCTATATATTCAAGCTTTGAAGAAATAGTTCGCCTAATATTTTTTCCTCACTCAACGTTTTCTTTGAGTGAGAAAACAAATAATATATTGACAACACACTAATGCCCATTAAAACTCAAATATGGCGGGAGGTCAATAACTTCTCATTGTTTCTTTCCAGTCTAGCTCATTGTAAAATATTAGATCAGAAACTAATTTTAACCAGTGACATTTCTTCGTATTAAATGGTCATTTTGACTTCCAGTTTATTTTTTGACATCATTGAATTTAGCGCACATATATATCTCTTCTATGTTTTTGTGAAGTTTAAACATTTATAATCTATTCATTTATTAGACCACCATCATCCAATATGAAGTTTATGCCGCAGCCGCCCCAAACTAACAGTGTTGGTGATTTCCAAAACCATTTTCTGTTTCTGTAATATTTAATCCAGCTGTAGGCTAGCCTGCGTGTAAACTCTTAGTCAAAGTAGTGTTTCTAATCCAAAAATATAACAAATTTAAATGTACTGTTTGACAAGAAAGGCAGAAATGTTTCAGTTACCCAGTTACAGTCGATAACAACAGAGACGAGTGAAAAGTACACAAGAAAACTCCAGCAAGAATGCAAGCTATAAAATGAAATAAGCAATTTTGAGAAGGTTGTTATTTGCCTAATAAATGACAGTAATAAATATTATTTTGTAGTTTTAAACATAGTTTGACAGATTCCTCAAATATTTGTGTTTTATCTTTGAGCAGTGGTCTAATTCATTTGTTCAGGATTGTGGGGGGTGAATTTAGTCATCCATCGCCCCCCCATCTGCCTAAAAGTGAAGTGTGTCTCAGATTCACTGACAAAGGTAAAAGTGGCACCTGTCTCAGGTGTCTTCCGGCTGTTGTGTGCGCCAGCGGGAAATAGCATAGCCTTCGCTCACTGTTGCTCAGAGGAGACCTCGCTCATGGAGCGGTGACACACTTTGGGTGAGTTCACAACTAAACGTTGTTATTTCGCAGTGTATCTAACATATTGACATTTCAATCACATTCTTGAGTTTTGAAGAGTCTGTTTGAAAATGTGTTTTGTCTATAGTAATGTCAGTATTCCCTGGGAAATCTCGAAACAGCTGTAATGATATTTGTTCTTCCAATATGTTCCTTTATTTTTGATGCCTTTGAGAGTTAAAGCAAGTAATTCACAAAGTTTCGAAAACAATAAACAATTAAAGTCACTGCTATGCAATATGGTGCACTATTACCTCTTGTCTTTATATATGTAATGACTGCTTTATTTATTCAAGTGAAACTTTATTTATGCTTGACTTGTTAAGTTTAACGCTTAATGCTTGACTGACTTAATGCCTTCTTCAGCAATCTGTTCGTGTGATTTTACCTGAAATGACAAGTAAATCATTTGTGTTCGACGGGCATTTGACCAGCTGATAAATTATAGATTCCCACTCAGTTGTAACTCAATATCTCCCCTCTTGTTCCTCTCTTTGCTTTCATCGATGACCCCAACACACAGTTTCCCAGCATGCAGCAGGATCTTTGGCTGAGGTCCCTTCTTGATACCTGTGTGTGCAATGAGATCAGCAACTGCACAAGCACTTGTGACAAGACCATCCGAACAAGACCTGAAAAATGCCTTATCCAATAGTGTCACCACCGGGCACAATCACGTCTCCAACTCAACCCGACCAGAACAATCCAGAGCGAAACCATCCGCAGACACATTTAATAGTAGTTCTTTGCATCATCATGGCCATCATCGAGGTTTGTTGCCCTGATATTTTTCACAGACCTCAGCCGTAAAATGCAGTGTCTTGTAGAATCTTGCAGAAATAACTTTTGTGTCTAAGAAAATGCAGATAAATGTGATGTTGTCGAGGGACCCTGTAACCTCAACAACCCAGTGAAAGCTTCACGAAGCCACCAGGAACTTCACAAAGAGCTGTTGCTGACCCACAAAAAGTAAGACCGTTATAAATATTGTCCAAATCACACTTTCACCATCTAGAAATACTTCAGAAGCGCTTTTGATCGAATGCGCTCTCTCGTAAAGAGTGTTTTAAGTGAGGTTGGTGAAAAATTGATGATGGTTGTTCTCTCTTTCTGGTCTTTTGTGTCAGGCAGCCCTGTGTGGACACACAGGCTGCAATCGTACACCCGCTGGTATTATCAGCAGCCTACTTTCAGGCCATGATGTGTCAGGATCTGTAACAGACAGGCGCTCCTCTGGCCTGCTGTGTACTTGATGGGATGTGTTTGTGGTGTTCTGTGACAGGAAGGTTCAGTTGGTTTAAGACATTGCAAAAATCCCATAAAAAACAGCTGGGGTGCCAGAAATATTCTGTACAATTTGAATAAATTATCATAAAATTACGGGGTTTTTTTCCTGTAATTTGAAGGTTTTTTACTGTATTTCAAAAATAACAGTAAAATTCCAGATTTTAGACAAAAATGAAAAATATGTAACAAAATAAAATAACAGTAAATGTAGTAAAATTACAGATTTTAGACATTATACATGAAAAATCTGAAAAAACAATTTGCAGTGTAGTTAAGACAACCAAATAATGTTTAAATGCATAAATTAAAGAGAGGCTATACTTTACTCTATTTACCTGTAATTCAAGAGAATGTTTCAACAAATGTTTACCAAAAGTTGATTCAGGCAGTATTGGACAATTCCAGTGTTATGAATGTGACATTGTCAGTTAAAACTTGAAATATAAATGGTTAGAGAAATTAGAGAGTGTATTTATTACCAATATATTGAAGCATTTGTTTATACTTTACGAAACCCCTGATGAGTGCAGACCAGATCAGAAAAATATTTGTCTATAAAGTTTCTATTTTAAAAGAGAGAAAATGTTATGCATTATGGATGTGACAAAAAAAAAAGGATATGAGAGGCATACTTTGTAGGATTTCTGTAAATTAAAATGTACAACTAAGGGAACATATAATAGTTATTTTATTTGAATTCTCCTGTGCCCTTTTATGAGGAATATGCAGCGTTGTGGATGTGACAATTCAAACCTGACTGTGGAAAGTTATGCTTTAAAAACACAAATAATGCTTTAAAAACTTTAAGTGACTTCACATGGGTATTTCATTTAAACCACCAAATATTGACATCCGACCCATCAGTATGGTCAAATCATTTTTCATCGTAAGGTTAACATTTGTATTGAACGTATACATCATGTATTTATAGTTTAATAAAAAGTATATTTTTCTCCTTTTAGATCATTGGCTTTTTTTAAATGTCACTTTTATTTCTGATTTTGTGGTTTTGTGCTTTGGTTCTTTGGGCGGGACAGAGGACTGGTGGTGGGCTGTAAACCAGAGCTTCAGGTGGTTCTGGAGAGGAGAAAGAGAGAACAGACTCAGAAAGAGGAGGGAGAGCAGAGCAGGAGTCCTTTGGAGCAAGTCCTCCTCAAACGCCAGCAGAAACATCAGGAGATGATGGTTAGTAGACTCTTAAAATCCAACACTACGTTCAAACATGTGTGTATTTGATTTAATGATGACATTGCCATTACATTTGTAAGTGTCTTTATTCTGTTGTCTGTTTCTTTCCCCCTCAATTACTACGGTAAACACATTTGTCACTACTGTAAAAATGTGAGATGTATTCAGAATCTACCTGTCATTTAATAGGATTTTTCTTTGCACCATCAACTTAAAATCTAGATCTTTTTTATGGAAAGTTTCACCAGACTTTAAATGTGTTTATAATTGCTTTAACTCTTGATATCTCAGATGGAGAAGGAAGAGGAGCAGAAGGTACGGGAGGAGGTTCAGCTCTTGGAGTTTGTGCGAGTGAGACAGAACCTGAAGAAAGTCCATTCTGCTCTGCATAAGAACATTCACCCCTGAGTGCACAACATGACTCTGGTCTGAGTAAAGCAATAATTTATCTGGCCATGCAACACCTTTATTTTGGAATAATGAACACAGTGTTTTCATGAGATCTGATTGTTCTATTCGTTTTAAATTAGTATTTTTGAAACATTTCACAGCTTCGTATTCGTGTTCTGAAAGGCATATTCTCCCTTGCAAAGATTTCCCATGGAAAGTCTACGAAAAATACTTATAGAGGGTCTTAGATTGTATATTGTAGGAAAGATATTTTTTCAAAATGACAGTAGTGGTAATAGATGACAATGCTATGATTAAAGGGATTGTTTACCCCAAAATAAAAATGATGTCATTATATTTTTACCTTTTATTTGGTGAACTGTCACTTTAATTTATATATACTTCAAATAATTTCAATGTATAGTCAGACAATGTTAAAAAAAATCGATTAAACTGAATATCAACATGGTGCATTTTTGTAAAAGGTGGATTTGTAAACATTGTCAATATTGTGAGGTTTAACGGAATTGTAAAAATCAATGATTTCTTATACCAACAAGTGTAATGTAACTTCAGCTTACTGTATTTTTTCAATAAACCCATTAGTATTGTGTTGTTTAAACGTGAATATGAGCTTTCCTTAAAAATGGTCAAAAAGAAAATGTGAAAATAATTCTTAAGTGGTCTCTTAACTAACAATATAATCCATACTTGCAACACGAATGCGTAACTGCAGCGCGAAGATGACCCTCACAAACACACACTGGCTCTTTCTTCTGCGCTCTGATTGGATAGTGAGGAAGAAGAGTCGACCAGTGATCTCAGGAGAGTGGAGTAAACACAAGCGGCGTCAGTCACATGATGCGCGTGTTTCACGGGGAGGATCGTCTTTAACGGGACGCTTTTATTCATTTGAAGGGCTCATCAACGCAGAAGGGATTTTGCTTTATTTGGCGAAAGGTAAGCGGTTGTGTTTTGCAAGCATGGACGTGTGTGAAATGGAGGACTTCACGTTAAACGCCTGTTCAATTTGGTTCATCGCCATCAGCTGTCGCAGATTTAAATGAACAGATCCACAGATAATCGTGTATAGATTGTAATAAGATATAAATATAAGATTTGAACTGTATTAAACTTAGTGAATTCATAAAGTAATTTACTAGTTGACACTTTAAAATACTGTAGTCAACATTAACATATTAGACTAATAAGTATAACATTCAACAGTATAGTACACGACTGTATACATACATACATGCATACATACCTATATATCTATCTATATCTTATATATATTTATATATGTATACATGTACATATACCTATACATATACACAAACGTGTGTATGTATATGCGTGCACACACACACACACACACACACACACACACACACACACACACACACACACACACACACACACACACACACACACACACACACACACACACACACACACACACACACACACAAACACACACATATACAGTCGTACCGTTGAATGTTATACTAATTTGTTTAATGTGTTAATGTTTATTACAGTATTTTGAAGTTAGTGAAACTAGTAGGGATGGCAAAATAGTTCACTAAGTTTAATAAAGTTAAAATCTAGAAATTGTATAACATTTGAGTGTAGCAAATACAAAACTATGCTTAACGTTACACTTCTGTAATGTGGGATTAATTAATCTGTGGCTTATTTTTGGTCTAAAATGTTTTTAGTGCAGCCAGGCAGTTGATATGACGGAAGAACTAATGCTCTGTTGGTCTGTTTAATGTGCTGAACAGCCATCATCTGTTTCCTTCCCAGATGTGCCAGCTGCTATGGAGTTCCCCTTTAACATCATTTTGTGTGTGTCAGCAGTTTCCACAGGAATGTTTGTGTGTTTGCTGACTGTGTGTTAAATGTTTCATTTTTACAGTGTGGTCATCATTTTAACAAAGCAAAGGTTAACAGCGCTGCTAAACAGTGGTGCAAAGGTATTTCACCGTCTCATTTTTTCACGGCATAGAATTTGATATTTGTTAATAACCTAAAATAATGACACATAAAATGAATTCTAAAAATGTTTTTGTTTTGTTTTTTAAAGCAACAATGACTGCAGAAGTGCTGGAAGAGTTTCGTAAGAGATTTCGGAGCGAGTTGGATCAAGTTGTGGATTTTTGGCTGAAATATTCCCATGACAAAGAATATGGGTGAATTATTTGCATTTTAAATGTATTGGTTTAGTAATTTTCTCAAATTTGTATTCGATGTCTGATATTTATATAAACCTGAGCAGTGGTTGAATTGAATCAAGTCTTATAGGGGTCCCTACTATAACACTTTTTTTTGGTGGGGGTTAGTCTCGCAATATAAAATGTATAAAAAATACAAAATATATTTGATCATAATATGCATAACTATATACCATTTATTAAAAACAAGCTTACATAAAAGAACAGGCTTATTTTACTGTACATTGGATCATATAAATGAACAACTTTGGAGCAGTACGTCCAACGGAATAATTCTAGCATAATTTACCAATGTAGTATTTACCGTTTTCCCTAAAAACAACCGGATGATTGACACTTTGTGATAACAATGTTTGTTCCAAAAGACTTGTTGCAAGAAACTAGTTTATTAGATATAAAAATATAAATTGTGACAAGACCGGCTGTCAGCCTGTGTGTTAGTGTTGTGGGGATTTTTCAACGATTTCAGTGCAGTGTACAGTTACGTCCAGTAGGTGGCGGCAATGGACTGTTATGAGTGAGTTCTGTGAGCCGCAGACTATTCAACCATTCCAGTCCAGAAGTCTGCTTCATCAGGAACTATGGCTATCAATATGTCAATCACAGCTATTTCAAGAGTGAATCCCCCATTTATATGCCGAGTTCATTCATGAAACTTTGCAGCATGTATGTGGCCGTTGGTCTTGGCAGCATGAAAAACAAGTTTTATGCCATTCCTAATGGATTATATATAGCACAGAAACCGCACAACGAGCACTCCCTTTATAATAACTAAAAAGCTGTCACTCATGTTTATTGAGAGCTCCAGCACCCCAGAACCAGACCGTGTAATAGATTACGAAAGGAGCCCCAACATGGAGATGATATATATAGTGGAACGATATATAGACAGAGAAAATGACCCCTCAAACTGTTTTATTTTTTCTCAAAAGTTTCCTCTTCCCGACTGTGAGTGGAGGTTTATTATTATCAACTTTTAGCTGAAGTTCACCAGAGAGACGCCAAATCAAGTCATGTCCTGCGCATAGCTGTCTTCAGACGTGGGGCGAAGCGTTTACATTTAAAGAGACATGACATCTAGCCCATAAACAAGTTTAATATAAATTATTGCAAATGATTCATTAACGAAACGGATCTAATCCATTGCATGAAGTTAATCACATTTGTCATTATCATTTGAGGGCTCCCTTAATTCTATTTTCTACTTCTTATACTTAGGGGTCCCTAATGCCTTATGGGGGGTCCCGGATTCCCCCATCAATTCGAGCACTGAACCAGAGTGACTAAAAACATGTAACTGCGATATGCAAAAACAGAGGGTCACTTCACACTTAATGTAACAGTTCAGCCAAAAATACAAATTCTGTCATAATTTACTCGTGTTGTTCTCTTGAATACAGAGAAGGACATGTGGAAGAATGTCAGTAACAGTTCTTGGCCACCATTGACTCCCTAGTAGGAGAAATTGCTTTGTTCTGTTGAACACAAAAGAAGATATTTTGAAGAATGTAGGACAGCAAACAGCTCTGGACCAATTTTGAAGAAACATTGTCATTTTTTCTGCTATGGCAGTCAGTGGTTACCAAGAACTGTACCGGTTACAAGCATTCTTCCAAATATCTTTCTCTGTGTTCATCAGAACAAAGACATTTTATACAGATTTGGAATAACTCGAAGGTGAGTAACTGATGACAGAATTTTCATTTTTGGATGAAGTATCCCTTTAAATAGTATTGTCTGAAACAATAAAAACATTTGAGTTCAGTTGCCAGCATTACTGTACATGTAGCACTAAAAACACACCTCTGACATTTGTTGACATCATTTAAATTGTGCATCAGAACTTCTTTTAATACATTTTAATTCTCTAGTGGGTTTTTTAACTGCCTTGGAAAAGATGGAAAGGTCTATGATGAGCTGAAATATGTGTGGTTGCAGGGGAGACAGGTGAGATGCTTTCAAGATAAAGTTTTGATCACATTAACCCATTGTTGTCCAGTAAGAGCTGTTGAGTTTAAAGGAATGTCTCTCGGTGAAATGAATCAGTGATGTATCCTCCAGGTATGGATGTACAGCAGGTTATATCGTACAATGGAGAGATATCACAGACCTGAGATTCTTGAAGCCGCCAAATTAGGTCTGTCATTTCTTTCAGATGGTTTATTCATGATATTTGTCACATTCATTATGCAGTGGTGAACATAAATTTCAGGTGGGGCGTTTCTGCAAAAGTTTGCTCGAGTACAGACGTCTAGTGGCCTGGGGAAGTGTGCGTTCTGTCTGACAAGGGACGGTCGAGCAGTGAAAGTTCAAAGGACGATTTTCAGCGAGTGTTTTTATGTTATGGCCATGGACGAACTGTCCAGGATAACACACGATAAAGAGATGCAGGTAAAAACACTTTTGATTTTTTAGTGAACTAAAGGGGTGGTTCCCCAGACAGGGTTTAGTCCCAGATTACGTTAAATGCTCGCGGCGTCTTCATAAAAAACTATTTGTACTAACATATCTTAAAATATATCATTGAGATTGTTTTGTCTCAAGATGTACACCAGGAATATTGTTTTGTAAAGTATGTTATATATCCTCATTTAACTAAGGCATTGTCCTGGTTTAAAAGAATCCCTGTCTGGGAAACCGCCCCGTAAAGTACAAAGTTTGGCACAACATGAGGGTGCTTTTATGTCCCTTTCCCTATTGTGACATCGTACAGAACGTTCTTTGAAATTCCTTAGAAAATGTGAACGATTCAAGCTACAACACATTCAATATTTCACCTCTGATTTGAACATTAAAATGTATTTTATTATAAAGCTAAATGCATTCATTCAGTTGATGTTCTTCACAGGCAGATGCAGAGAGCATGATGGGTCAGTTGGTGCACTGGGTCCGTATCGATTCATCGGGTCTTGGTCGTCCTCAGCTTCCTGGCGATCAGCCTGTCAACAGTATGGCAGTTCCCATGATGCTCTTGTGCTTGGTGGATCAGCTGACAGAGGGTAGAACCGAAGTTGCAGAGAAGTACAGTGAACTGAGCGAATGGTGTGTGGAAGAGATACTACAGCATATACAGGTAACACTACGAGTTCATTATGTGGTACACAAACATGCGTTCCAACCAATAAGGACAATGTGAAAGTCATTTCAAGATTGTGGTGCTAAACCAATCCATTGTCATTTTGTTTATGGTACTACAGAGAGATGGAAAAGCCATTTTAGAGAATGTCACATTAGACGGAAAGGAACTGCCTGGCTGTCAAGGACGAGTCCAGAACCCTGGTACGTCACCATTTCATAATGTATTAATAAAGTCTTGATGCCCCAAAATCTGGATGTACATCGTCTATGACGATCTCATTCTAGGTCATGCTTTGGAGGCCGGGTGGTTCTTGCTGCAGTATGCACATGCAAAGGGAGATGCTCAACTTCAAAAGACTGCAGTGGATAAGTTCATAGAGGTCGCATTCCACACCGGGTGGGACAAACAGCATGGTGGACTTTTCTACTTCCTAGATGTTGATGGCCATTGTCCTACTCAGGTTAGATTAAACTATGCTTGAGTGTCAACACCTGTGTACAGATATTTCACAGAACAAATAAATTATTTGCTGGCAAGTACAGAAATGAATGATTTTTGTGCAGTTAGAATGGAATATGAAGCTGTGGTGGCCTCATTGTGAAGCTTTGATCGCTTACCTGATGGCCTACAGCTACACCAGAGAGCCCATGCTGATGGACCGATTCAAGCAGATTTACGACTACACATTTAGTCACGTAAGACAATAAATTTCACAGATACTATAATACACGAACCGTTCTGTAATGAGTTTATGTACTTGAGAAATGTTTATTGCCTTTTGGACTTTGCATTGAATGTCACAATTATGTCCTCTTAAAAAGTTTTCTGATGAGGAACATGGCGAATGGTTTGGATATTTGAGTCGTCAGGGAGAGGTTGTGTTGGATTTTAAAGGAGGTCCCTTCAAAGGTGAGTCTCAGAAAAACATCACCGTCACTCCTACTCTACTCTATTCATACTAGCTTATTGACCATTGTATTTGAAATACATTGCACAGGGTTCTTCCATGTTCCCCGGAGTCTCTATATGTGTGAGAAGCTTCTGGATGGTCTTCTTAAGGGTGAGCGTTCATGAACTTGAATGATGTTTTGCAGCAAATGCACTCCTGGACCCGGCCAAGGTCACCGCAGATGTAAGAGAACGTGTCACACAAGTTTAATGTTGATTGTAATGCAAAAACTATATAATTTTAAATATTTTATGAAAATGGTCAGATCTTAGTTATTTCTCTGCATAAGTCAGTTTTGATTTTACTTTTGTGAAATCCTAATTACAGCATATCTAAAATGATTCATACTTTTCTTTATAAAGTTGTATTGATGTATGCATACGTTACAAGTACAATCTGGAATGTGACCATTGAAAATTGTAAAATATGAAATCATTGAAAGCGATTGCCACTATATACTATAAATATACTGGTTTTGATAACCTTCATGCAAGCAAAAAGTTAAAATTTAACTTTACAAAGTTATTTGACTATAAAACACTCCATACTGATCATCATGCTGCTATTTTGATCACTTTGCAAACAAACATTTTATACTCTTGAATGCTTTGAAACGTGAAATATAAATGATCATTCCAACTGCTTGAAATTAAACCTTTTGAAATCATTCACGTGTCTGTGATTTGTCATTTAGCTTATGCTTTAGTCCAGTGGACAGACTTGGGAGGAGCATCCTGCTTGATGCAATCTGGTCATTTAAGCGACTTGCATTTATGAAAAACTTGCTTCAATAAATGACGAGCATATCGACAGCTTCCTAAAACAATTCTAAACTTTTATTTTTTCTAACAAGAGTGAAAAGAAACAAAGGCAACATCAAAATGAAAATGTTTATACACGAACTCACGACAATGCGTGTCTGCAATAGCAATATAGCAATAATAATAATAATAATAATAGAATTAATAGAATCCCAGCGACAAAAGATGAAGAAAGTGGGTTAAAGTGGGGTTTTGTACAGCTCTGTGGAGGAGAGGAGGATACAACAGGTAGCTTAAGAAAAAGCACAAAGAAAATGACCATGATAAAGCAAAACTCAGGGAGAAATAGAGAAAGACTATATGCAGTAACCTGTCTTAGGAAAGTAGCACCAGAACGTAAATGCCTTTGTGTTTTCCATCACACTTTCAAAATATCATACTAGGTTATTCACAAGGTTGAGTCGCCCTGAACAAAATGCAAGACTCGGTACAAAAAGAATACAGTTGTTATCGTGGCAGCGATGCCAGTCTCTTGCTTAACGTCTCCCTCTGCCAGTACATCAAGTGTGTGTGTGTGTACGTGTGTATACCTGGACAAATAGTATTATGCAGCACATGGCATCTGACTCTTAAGCACAGGTTGGTACACCTATACTGTAAAGACAGACCGCTTAACCGCAGGACAAATCCTGTCTTATCCCTCCAAAGGATGGAGATCTGCACCATTGCACTGTTGATGATTGGGGTATGAGGGGAGTCCACAAACTAAAACTTGAGGAAGGAGTGCAGCGGTTTGAACGAATGTGGGGAGAGTCCATTCATGGGTTGAAAATAAGAGTTAAAGTGAGCTTATTAAATCTGCCAGTCCTGCGTTTGTCGGTCTCTGGTTCTCCACTCATCCACCATCTGGCCTTCCACAGCTTCAGGAGAACATCACAACATCTGCATGTTGAGAATAAAAGGATGTTACAAGGATGAGCAAAATCAAATCAGCAGCCGAGTACTGGTGGCTCATTTGCTAAAGCTAGCACCAAATAGTCATGAGGTAATCGATACATTTTATATTGTGTATCGCACACTTTTCAAATCTTTCTTACAGCCAGAGTCAAAACAGGATGAGTTACCTATGTGGTAATCTCTGGTGGTGTATGTTTGACTGGTCTTGTTTTCTTGCATTCTGAAGCGTCTGTGGATTTAGGTTCACCATCAGCTTTCTGGTTCTTCCTCTTCCTCTTCGAGTCCTTTGACTTACTGACACGACCTGAGCTCCTCTGCTCCTGCAGTTCAATCTGCAGACATGGTGCACAATGTAAAGAAATGATCAATAACAGGACAACAAAACACAAAGATGTATAACAAGATTTCTTTCAAACAACAAAGATGAATTGAATGTTTCTAGCTTCCAGAATGTTATTTATTCATATAATGACTATTAATATTAAACATCAAACTGGTGATGTTTCTGAACCTTTTCTATATACAGAGTACAAATTCATTGCATTTTCCTGTCCTCCCTTTGATTGACAGGATATATCATTGGCTGTTTTTAGCTATGGCCCGATGCTTTTATCATACCTGTGAACTCAGAAGAGGTGAAAAAGGTGACAGCCATACATGTTAAGAGAGTTATTGAGAGAGATAAAGTGCAGGACCTGGTTGATTGGCCCGAGTTATAAGTGCTTTCATAAAAAAGGTCAAGCAGGAGATACAAGCAATACATAAGTAATCCCGTGGCTTCTGGGCTTCTGACAACATACAACATTTTGTCTTTGACAGACACTTTGCAGTTGACCGTTTCAGCACGGTGCAAACATGACGTTTGAAACGCGCGATTCTGGTTGGCCCAAGGACCAAAAAAGACGACGCGGTTTGCTGTTATCTTGATTCTGGTTGGCCCAAGGACCAAAAAAGACGACGCGGTTTGCTGTTATCTTGATTCTGGTTGGCCCCAGGACCAAAAAAGACGACGCGGTTTGCTGTTATCTTGATTCTGGTTGGCCCCAGGACCAAAAAAGACGACGCGGTTTGCTGTTATCTTGATTCTGGTTGGCCCAAGGACCAAAAAAGACGACGCGGTTTGCTGTTATCTTGATTCTGGTTGGCCCCAGGACCAAAAAAGACGACGCGGTTTGCTGTTATCTTGATTCTGGTTGGCCCCAGGACCAAAAAAGACGACGCGGTTAGGCACAACACCCTGATTGATCCTGTTAAGATAATTCGGTTGAAGTTTCAGTTCAACCTGGCAACCCCAGAGCGCCTTCCTCACCTGTATGAGCGTGTGCAGGGCATCATGGGGTGGCCGTGACGCTGCCTGTAGGATCCGGTAAATTGTGTGTGTCTGATCAAGCGCCACCTCCAGCAGGTCTCCTTCTAGCTGAAGTTCCTCCAGCTGTGCTCTGGTGGAGGAGGTCAGCTCGATCACCGGCCCCTTGAGGCACGGCAAGAGCGACACCAGAGACTCCACCCCTGACAAGAGAAGATGCGAAAGGCAAGAAACTGTTAAAGAAGAGCAGAACAGCCATCTGAAACAGATCAACTACAGCTGATGGAGAGATTGGTGACAGACAGCAGGAACTTACCTGTAACATCATTAACGCTTGACTTTTGTGCAATTCCATTCTCACAGCCGGACTACACAGAAAGAGACAAAAGAGGTTTTATATAAACAAAAACATCATTTAAAATGCACGTAACATTACAGTGTTCCATCATAATGTGCCAGATGAGGGTTCTCTAATTTCTTTGCAAAATGTCAGCTGCACCCCTCACCTGTGGTCCATTAGCAGACTTCTCTTCATTCTTTTTTGGCAAGTTACGGTCCTTGGTCAGATCAATAACACTGTCTTCCGTTTCCTCAGAGTCCGACAGCACAATTACAGCGTCCCCGTTCAAGTTCTTTTTCTCCTCCTGTGTCTCCTCTTTTATGGTGTGAATTTCCTCCTTCACCTTTTCCAGTCTCTCTAGCACCCCCTGCACCTCAGGAGCGTCTAGTGCGTGTTTGGCTCGTCCCTGCCAGTTGATTGCTCTCTCTGTAAGACACTGTAACGCTTCGCCCTCTGGCAGACGCACCGGTAACCTCTGGAGCGCCACCAGCAGCGCTAGAATAGTTTCCAGCCGTGGCCGCCGGGATCGCTGGCACCGCGGACAAAGAAAACGCATGTTCCAGTCCCACCAGCAGAGGGGCTTAGATGAATGCGTGTCGGAGGAGCTTAACAATGATGGAAAGGACACGCAACCTCCGTGGAACCAGTCTTTGCAAAGGTGGCACCGGTGAAGCAGCGGGCGTGGTGGGCCACCACACACGCACACTGTTTGGCCAGAGGTTAGAGAATGGGAGGAGCCACCATTCTGCAGCATAGGGCTGTCCGAGTTAAGGGACGTGTCTGTGTCCATTGAGTCACTTCTTCTCCGTTCTGTTTTTCTGTCGTTCTGGTAATCGCCAGATTCTTTCTCAAGGCCGGGTTTAGCCAAATTGACCTGCTGGAGGCGGAGGAGGGCCTCTTTCTCGAGTCGCTCACCCTCTTTGAATGCCATAACCTGGTAATGATGACAAAGACTCAGTCAACCACAGACTAGCCATCGCTGACAACATTTCAAGAAAAAAATGCAGTGTGAACTCACAATAGCTCCTGGGTCTCGGAGATCCTGAGCCGTGAGACCTAACACATTGACGTCCGAGTCCGCTTCTGTGTCTACAGAGTTCTCCCTCTTCTTGCTCTTCTCCAAACATGGACACAACACCTGCACACAACCACAGAGCCAAAGATGATCAAACTAGATCCTAGTTACAAAAAGATACAATGCCACGAGAACATATTTGATCTCCTTTAAGAGAGCAAGTAGTGTGAAACATCTCTCTTCACCTCTAGCAAAGTGTGCTGGGTGTTCTTCTTCAGGAAGGTTTTGCTGGCCTTCTCTCTCCAGGAGTGAGCGCTGGCCACCTGCAGCTCCAGCTGCTTCAGCTCCTCCATCTTCACCGGCAGGTCCCGCCCGATGGCCACCAATCCCTCCAGATCATCCAGACATGGGTAGTGCTCGCCGTTCTATCAGGGAGGAATATAATGCAGCTCAGGTCAAGTCTATCTCCTGTTTTGTCAAGTCATGTTTTTGAAGGCAGTTTGCCAAAGTTTGGGTATTTAATGTTCATTAAAAAATGTAAACAGTCAAAATTATTTGCTGTATCTGGGTGTTACCAGTTTTGAGAAGTTGTTATCTAGGAATAACAAACCTGCAAATGTCGCAACTGGCCAATCAGAATCAAGCATTCGAACCAGCCGCGTAATAGGAATATGTAAATAATGTAATAAAAATGTTGAACTGTAATATAATGGACCAGGAAGTTAGAGCATCATTAAAAGCTGCAGCTCCCCTTTGTGTCAGTTCCAATATCTACCAACAGACGTTTTTTCTGAAATGTTTTTCCAAATGGTCTAAATTATGTATGCAGTTTTTATGGACATCCTACCTGGATTTCCTCCAGATCTGTGACCCAAGCGCGTGCACGGCTCAGACAGGCCTGCAGGGACAAGATATTTGGCAGCTGGACTGGTATTAACTGTGCTTCATTTACGATGGCCTCCAGTGTAGAAAGATGATGTTTCTGCCTGCTCACACAAAAAACTTGTAGTGAGAAAAAAGCTTGTGGGATAAAACAAGACTGCATTTCTTTATCCCACCTGTCCTCCAGACATATCTGAGCCTTCTCCTCCCATCTCTCCGCTATGGTCAGAAGCTCCTGCAGTTCAGCCATGGCGGTCTCCACAGACAAGCTCTGCGGTACGTTACAACCCGCCTCCATCAGGTTCCTCAGCACGACTAGAGTCACTTCACCTCCCTCCGGTCCTAACGTCCGCCTGACCTCTCCCAGCCAGCGACCCTGCTCCTGCAGCCCGCTCAGGAGCTCACACGCTGGGGCAACGACAGGTAGAGATGCTCCCTCCTCCAGCAGGGCCTGGATCTCAGCGGCCGCGGGTTGAGGAGAGTCCTGCTTCCACTCGTCCTTGTTGCTGTTAACCAGAGCTTGTGCCCGGGAGTCAAACTCATTAATCTTCTGCAACACAGCCTGGTAGAGGAGAAAGACTGTCAATATTCCTTCAGTTATTAAGCTTTAAATCTAAGATATCTTATTCTCTTCTTCCATCTAACCTGCACTTCCTTTAGCGGTGTCATAACACAGGGCAGGTTGTGCATGGTGTCCACCAGGTTCCTCAGCTCCTCCAGACTCATTCTCCGGCTCTGACTGCCGCTGAGGAGCTCCGTGCTGCTACTCTCACACTTCTGTATATCTGTGAGGACGGCGTTGAGACGCTGGAGGAGCTCATTATTGGGAAACTTCTTATCAGCTGCCTCTGCTTTCAGAACCTCTAGATCTTTAATCCCTGTAGAAAGAAGAGGTTTCAAAACAGGTCCTACCAATATTATTGATACACTGCGTAACGCGATAATAGACTTGCCAACTACTTTTTGGCAGAGGAAATGGGATGAATGTAGAAACTAGGGCTGTCAACGTTATTAACATTAACGCATGTCGCACCATGTCACTTGTAACGACGACGCAGGAGGGGCGACAAAATGCATTACACTGCTCGCTACACTTTCATACATTCATGTTTTTGATCTGTCAGTACATAACGGCACTTTCGTCTATGAATGTACTGCAAAATTCTACTAAGAACGCTGAAGGCGAACAGACATGAGATACACTATACAGCTCTCTGTTTGGAGTGCGCTTGTAACGCTCAGAAAATTTAGTAAAACACACAAGCACACATTTTTATCAAATAATAGCGATTCAAATCCACGATTTGGCACGATTGCGTTCATCTCAGCAGCGAAGCTGCTGGAGTTCACATGAACCGCACCCTTTGTAAGCGGACTCGAGTACAGTTCGCAGGTGTGCACCTGGGTTCAGAAGACAGCATTCACATCACCTACACGAACCAAACACCGATGTTAATCAAACCCGGGTGCCTACCAAAAGTGCTAATGTAAAACCACCAGACTGTGCCGTCAGTAACCTCCTACTTGTGTGAGCTTGCGTTCACATCCCTGGCGACTGGGGTACGTGAAAAAAAAGGCACCGGCTGTTAGTGGAGCACGATCTATGAGTTAAACCATCCTCAATCTACCCCCCTATCAAAGAGGCTGTGCTCCCAAAAACAGGCATATGTACCCCATTAAAATACCTGTAACACAGTTTCATGCACATGTGTTTTAGTTTCCTTTTTAGGTTGTGAGGTCAGGTTTTAATGAAGTAAATAAGAACCTTAAGAAAAATGTAATGCGAGTTGTTAATTATCATTTAAAGAATGAAGTATCAATCTTTATTCTAATGCGTTTTGTTCCAACGATTCCAAATAGAGAAAATCCTTAAGATTGTTTATGTGTCATGGAGTTGAAAATGACAGTTCATTTGAATGAGTCGTTTCACCACATATAATGCACTTATAATAAATTCATGCATCTGTTTATACGTCACTTGTTGTTTGCTCATCTGGATTTTAAATACAGTTTGTATGTACGCATGTACATGTAGTTAAATCAGGGTTGGGCACAGTTTTCAACAAGTTAAATAAAGCTCAAAGAGTAGTGAAAATAGGAAGCACATAAGCACATAAGAGGTGCTTCGAGCGGCAGCTCTTAAAGGGGCCGCGTTCTTAAACGTGCTTCTGTGACTCGTGTCATTAATGTGAAACAAAGAACCAAAAAGAAGAAATCGATGTGATTTTGAAGCTTTACTGAGGATTCTTCTTCATTTCATGTATTTAGAAGTAAAGACTGTATAGTGTTTGAGAACTTTATTAAATTTCTATATAGTTTCTACCTGTTAGACAGGTCACACTTATTATAATGGGTTTGATTAGTAGAAAAACATTATATATCTAATAAAGACATCAGCTTTCATTCATAAAATGATGCTGTTAAAGAAATGTGTTGTCTCCTGCTGTGAGTCTTTAAAGGTGTGTGTGTAATTTCCAGAAATGCAATATAATACACATAAATGTGTTTAGAGGTGTATAAAAACCTTACATAATGAAGCTTTATGTTTTCTGTTACTTTAGAATGAGCGATTTCTATCCCCTTACGTGGAATTTGACATTTCTACAGTAGCCCTAAACAGACAAACTGCTCTACAGGGCACGTTACGTAAATACCTCCTTCGGCAAAGAAGTGAAATTGTGAGTTGTTACGAGAGAGTTGTTACCTATTTTGTTGCCTTCTTCCTGCTCGAGGGCTTCCTTCACTCGGTTGGCCCACGAGTCAAAAGATTCCGCCCGAACTTTCAGCCTATGTAGCATGGCCAAGAGCTCGTCCAGAGTATAGCGATACCTACACAGATGAGTCCTATAAATCTATACATCTACGAATTGATGAGGAAACCAGTGAGACGCGGTGCTGGTTTACCTGAGGTAGAGTTTTTCAGTGGAGCAGGAGCAGAGGTCTTGGGCATGATAGAGGCAGACGAGATGCTCTGGGCAGTTCGAGCACGCCAGGGCCGACAGGAAGCAGGTGGTCTTACACTTGTCACACTGCCTCTCATCATCAGGCAGTAACTCGAAGGCCTCCCTTTCAGCTTCCTTTATGCCCTGAGAGATGACATCACGGTAGACGATCAGCTTCATTGTTTTATGTTTAAAACTTCATGTTCAAACATGTGAATCAAACATTCTTCCCGCTCTTACTCTTTCCAGCAGGCTTTTCCGCAGTTTTCTCTCCTCCTGCACAATGATGAACATTTCCCTGTGCGTGGCAGCTGCCAGGTTCAGATCCAGCTTCTCTGGGCAGGCCGCCATCTTACAGGTGAGCTCCTCGTGAGAGAACACACAGTAACGCCTCAGCCACCGGTAATGCTCAATACAAGATCGCCCCGTGGGCAGCTGACGTAGGGACAGAAAAAGAGATCATCGGTTAACCTTCAGTGAAAGTGCATGCTTCCCTAAACTGACTTAAGATAAGAGAATGTGCTGTATTTACCCAGTCTGCAGTGCAGAAGTTGACAGCTTCAGCAAAGTTATATCCCTGATTGAAACCGCTGTGATAGGCTCGCGGAAAAGTGATGACAAACTCCCCGGCACACTGATTGGTGCGCACCACCTGTCATTCATTCAGAGATGAATTAAGATCAAATGAGAACCAGAACCTTGCAGATGTTTCTAGGCTTGCCAATTATTTTTCTATAAAACTGCTTTGAGGAGCTATGAAGAGTGAAAATCAGGTGAAGAAGATTAAGCAGCCTCTGTACTTTTAGAGCAAAGAACAAAAAGTCAAACAAGGTCAAGATGAAACTCTTTTAAACACTGAGAAAAATAACTCTTATGCAAGAAACAAAATGATTTCTAATGATTTAAAATGGAACAATATTAAATAATGTGTGTATGTGTTACGCACCGGTACTCCATGACTCATGAGTATATTTGGGTTCATGATAGTGACCAGCTGGTGAAGCAGGTCTGGCTGGAACTCAAACAGTTCAGGTGTGAGCTTCTTCATCACCTCCTCTAACTTCTCTGCGGATGAAGCAGGCACACCGTACCATGTTTTGGGTTCACCCCTAAAGACAGACAACGTGAAGTCAATATTTGACCCAGTGTGTGAAATACAGGTTAAAGTCTCAATGTGAACGAGTAAGAGCATCAACGTTGATTTCAAGCATTAATTTCATTATTTCACTAAACCTTAATCTTTGACGTAGCATTACGAAGTCAATATTAAAGAAATGAAGACCATACTATGTTCTTAACATCAGTGGTTCTTAAAACGTTTTCAGTGTGAAGCCCCCTTTGTGTAGAATGCATTGATTTGCAGCCCCCAAATAAAGACTTAATAGAATATGTTTTAATAAAAATTCTAGGTTGCTTCAATATTATCGATATCGGGTTATCCCAACAGCAACTAATAATAATATTATCATGGTCACATGACTGTATGAAACGATAGGTCTTCCTTGCCTAACATAGAGAATGTTCAAATGAAGTATAGATGTTAACTTTGTAAAGGTGCATCTGGTGCAATTATTTTGTAATTTCTAGGTAATTTTTAGGTCATCATAGAGAATAAAGAGGATGCTTATGGCATGTTTCCAAGTCATCATTTGTCATTTTTAATACTGCATAAAATATTGTACTGCTTGTGTTATACCGAGATATAACCGCACAGTGAGATTTTGATATGGTTACATCCCTAACATCTTCAGTTATACAATGCTTGAACATCAATTCTTTTGGTTGGTGGTCTTATTGTTCTGATGTGTTCATAAAATCTATGATAAACTTCTAGACTTCATAAAATGCTCCCCTGGGTCCATCTGAGAACCACTGCTTTACATTATGTAAGGTTATTTCATGTAGAAGATGGTAAATCACAAAAAAGTTTTTATATTCTTTTAATGTATTATATAAATATGATTATATAACATTTCCTGGCAGTTTGGAAAAAACATTGTCTGCTTTATCATCTAAAAACATTTATACTCAGGAAACCGTTTTATGACCTTCCCCGCTCTGATGCTTAAAAACAACCAAGCTATTTTTTGTGCTTCTTTGCCTTTAGGAAACACCTTGATATCAAAATACCTCCGCAGAAGAAAGAGTCATAGACTGGTTTTGAATCACACAAGTGTGAATAATTGATGACAGAATTTAAGTTTTTGGTGAACTGCCCCATTAAAGGTTTAAGAAGATTACGAGTTACATCATTGAACATCACTCCCGTCTGTGTATTACCAGTGTAAATAGTTGATGGAGTAACTCCAATGGTCCTCAATGTGCCAGCAGAACGCAGAGAAAACCATGCCCACATACAGCCATGGCACTTTCATGCCCGAGATATCTGCATTGATGTGGCACAATACTGACTGCTCCAACACTGGCATAACGTTCAGATTCCAGCCGCTGCGGGCATACTCCTACAACAAGTACACAGAGACATTAAAACAACCATTCTGACAGACCCAAAGAGAGAAGAAATAAGAGCAATAGCATGCCTCTTCCTCCACTGATAAATGTCTCTTCCCGTCGTTCATAGGGAAACCACTACCGAATTCTTTCGAGTGAATATCCGCTCCATATTCAACGGTTACATCCTCCTCAATACTGCTAACCAACCTCCAGAATTCCTTTTCGACCAGTTCTGTAGGAACCATCTACAATAAACATGAGCAGAGGATCAAACACGCATCCTTAACCAACCCAACGAGCTCATCTGGATGTCTGTGGAGTCACAGGACAGACACTCACGTGTACAGGCATGTTGAAGTAGTCGGCTTTGAAAGTGTCGGCCATCTCGCCGAAGCTTTGTAACGTGTACTCGCGCGTGGCCTGTTCAAACCCAAACGACTCTGAAGGCTTTTTACACTCCTACAGAGAATGAATGTTTACAGGTTAACCTCTGAACTACAAACTTACCCACGCTGGAAACACATTTCAGTGTTTATGCGTTACACAGTTACATTACAGTAGTAATACTCAAGTTTTAATCATTTGTATTTTCTTCTTACAAAAGCAACAATAATTCCCCTGGTCTCTCTCACCTCTGCTATACATTTAGGACAGCGCCAGTTGCCTTTGGGAGGGTCCGTGAGTGGGGGTATCAGACAGAATGTGTGGTAGTTATCGTCACACCCATCACAGAGCAGCAGCTTCTCATCCTCGTCCCCACGTCCACACATCCGACATACAAATGAGTCCACCTGACAGAGACATCAGTTAGCATGTTTGCATCACAAAACACATTCTTGAGTCTCAGATTAAAGTTAATTGGAGAAAAAAAAAACTTTTGAAGGCAAAACAAAGCTTCAAAATCTGAATTAAAGCATGTTGCCTTAAAAAAACCTTTAGTTCGCTTGGTTTTGGACTGGAAATACATATGAGGGGTTTGCATCATTATTAACAGAAATTAAAGATATTTAAAGATACAAAAAAGATATTTTGAAAAATGTTGTTAACTGGCACCCATTCACCTGCATTGGTTTTGTGTCCATACAAGAGAAGTGAATGGGGGCCAGTTGTGTTCGGTTACCAACTTTCTTCAAAATATTGTCTTTTGTGTTCTGCGGAAGAAAAAGTCATACATGTTTGAGATGACAAGAGGGTGAGAAAATGATGACAGAATTGACATTTTTGGGTTAACTATCACTTTAATGAGGTCCTATCAAACATTTGTGCTCCATATTCTAATTTCATCAACAAAATGTCTGGCACCGAAACCAGCCCAATCAATTTTCACAATCTTTCTGCCTCCTAGAATTAAAGCGATAGTTGACCCAAATATTAAAATGAGTTTATTATTTACACACACTCGTGTCATATCAAACCTGTATGAGTTTCTTCTGAAGAACACAGAAGATATTTTGAAGATGACTTCCATTGTATGGACAAGAGACATTTCTCTCAATTTCTTTTTTGTGTTCCCACAAGAGACATATACAGGTTTCGAACAACATGATGATGAATAAATGACAGAATTTTCATTTTGTGGTGAACTATCTCTTTAAAATACAGCTTCACTATCACACCTTATCATTTACACTATCATTTAAACTAGAGTTGCTGAAGATGGTTACCAGGATGTTGGTAGGGCATTGCTAGTTTGTTGCATGGCCCAATTTAACAGACCACGAATCTTTCAAATATCAGGTAAAATAGACAATAAGCTTACTCGAACTTACAAATTGTGTGTTACTGAGGTTGCGTCTGAGCCTCATAGTCATCTTAGTACATGGTTCATCACCGGAGTCATTGGAAAAGTCAATGCGACTTTTGTCATCGTCAGCGTCCTCCTTGATGATGAGGTTTGGGGGCGGTGGGGGAATGTCAGGATCTAATTTTGTTGGTGTGTCTCCAGGTTCCTCTTTAACAGATGGGCATGCGGAACTGTCACGTACTATCACCGTCTGCGGAACCGTCTGCATCAGTTCACCGTCTGCAAATACATCACAGAAGATTCTAAACAACAGTCACGTTTATAAAGGATGTGATAATTTAGATCTAGTTCGTGATCAACTCCGTGTCTTTTTATTACACCACATGCACATTAAAATGACAAGCTCGAACCTTTCTTCCTCGTTTTGTCTCGAGGTACAAGACCAAGCCCCATCATTTTAGGACCTGCCCCGTAGATCTGAAGTTTCTTCAGCTCTGGGTTCTTCTCTATGTCTTCCTCTGTAGGCTCCGGCTAGTGGGCAGAAGTGAAAGTTGGTAAGGGAACTATGGGAACAAAGGTGACGATATTTCGGCAGAGACACAGAGTATTCCTTTCTCCACTGTTTTAACACAGAATGTGACTTCCACTATACTAAACCTAGGTGGGGCACCCTGATGCTGAAACTAGTACCCTGCCCCGCTCAGCATCTTTCTCTCCTAATAAAGAAACTGAAGGGGCAGTTTACTTATTTTTTCCCCAAACTAAGACTTTATAGCTCAGACTACAATCCAAAACAACACTAAGTTATGACAAATCTAAATGCTTAAGACATCACAGGACACATGCATGAAGTTAGTTTTGAGCTGGAATATACTGCCATTAAGCGTAAGAGGGAGTTATTCCTCCAAAAAGTTTGATAATCGCTGAATCCGTCATGAAATGGTCTTTGGCAAAATAGGGCTGGGCGATGTAGTCACATAACACTTTAACCAAAAGTACATTGAAAATCTTAAATGCAAGAAGTCAAGTCCAATGGGCTTAAAACTAAATTATAAAAAACAGCACAGAGTAATGAATGACATGTTTTATGAACTTTCAATTTCCGTTCAATACAACAACAAAAATGAAACATAACCCACTTGCCAGTTTTCACACTTTCTACTGGAATGCACTACACAAATTGATCAGATTTGTCTAAATTTATGGTCTGGATGAAAACGTGCCAAAAGCCTGCCCTAGTCTAAAGATTTAGGGCAGTAATAGTTAATAGAATTTACAGGAAACCGCATATTTCATGATAAGACCCTGATTTTTTTGCTTCAGACTTCGATTCCATCTAGCTGAAGGATATCCAAAGATGTCTGGTACTGTGAGCCAATTTTAGAATACATATCGTAGTACATGACCCCTACTGTAATTCAACACACTTAGTTTGTTTGATTTCTAATGCGATTCAGCACACCGAATCAACACAACAACAACTGGGTTCATTCCTAGCACATCCATATTTTATTTCATTGGTCACAAGGCGGGTGTTTCTATGAGTTTGTTGTGTTCAGAACAAATGTGAAAGTCATTTGATATATAATGCCCAGTCCATTCACAAAGTTGTAGCAAGTTTAATGATGCCTGCTGTTTTAAAATGTTAAGTTGTGAAGTGTCTTCCAGCCATTAAGTTTAAATCAGAGAAACGGTACTAAAACATACAGCCAAAATTATATTCAGCTTTTCGGAATTTACTATTTATAGGTATGCCTTTAGGTAAAATGATCATTCTTGTTTTATTCTGTTAACCATTAACAAAATGTCTCTCAAATTTCAAACAAAATATTGTTTCTATATGCATTAACTTGCAATAAATGAAAACTGGGAAATGAAATAAAATAAACAGAAAAGATTATGTGTATCTATTTTTACCAAGTTCATATTTTCTTTCAAGTAATTCAACTGTAATATTTGCGTTATGAATATACATGATATTTTTGATATATAAACCTTGATACATCTAGGAAATGCTGACTGAATTTGGAATGGTCTCTTATTTGTTTCTGTGGCTGTACGTAACGATTGAGAAAATGTTCAAATTACTCCAATATTCATGATGTTGCATAATTTATCTCAATATCATTACGCACATTCGAGATTTCGCCCAGCCCTAACTGCTATAAATATGCATAAGCAAGGAAAGTAGGGGGTATAAGCATTACAGCCAGGGAAGTTTTATCAATCACGTCAAACAAACAATGGAAGCAAAAAGATTCCCTACGTTCCATTCATGAAACCGGTTATTCAGAAAAATTTAGTTTTTGCTGTGTTGTTGCAAAAACAACTTTTCAAATGTGACGACAAACACAGATTGAACATTATGAACCAGCCATCAAGAAAACAGCAGCTATAAACAAGATCATTACACAGATCACCATATATTAGTAAGTAAAAGCAGCCCGAAGAAGGGCAACCACAGCCACCACCACCACCACCACCAAAGAAGAAATGCAAGCAGGCCAGCTTTGCAAAACATGTGGTAAGACAAGCAAAGTGAAGTGTGTTAGATGATCGAGAAACGTCAGACGGATGCACAGATAGACAGAGACAGAGAGACAGAGAGACAGAGAGAGAGAGAGAGAGACAGAGAGAGAGAGAGAGAGAGAGAGAGAGAGAGACAAGTTTGATTTTCCTGCTAAATATTAAATACCCAGCGTGAACGACAAGAGGTCGTACAGGGATCAGGGATGAAGTGTTCACGACGTTCGCAAAAGTATAGAAAGAGAAGCAAAGGGTACGGAGGATAGAAACCAGGGAGGAAGAGAGAGAGCAAGAGCGAGGCAGTACCGAGGAGATGTGTTGAGAGCCAGTTGTAAGAGGATGGTGAGCTGGATCCTCTGGACCCTGCATAGGGAGACAACAACCATAACAAAATGGATTCCAAAGAGACACAGAAGGAGGGAATAAAATCAACAACCACCATGTACGACAGAAAAAAGTCACAGTCTTTGCCACCATGGCAATGTAAAGAGAGCTTTATTAAAGTCCAATATTAAAGGGAGATTGTTCTTCCAAACCTGTATGACTTTCAGGTCAACAAAAGGAAGTGTTCATTCAGGGCACCATTCGATTTTATTGTAAAGCAAAAAGTAGAATCAACTTATACCATGTTTTACATAAAAAACACCATATGGGTTTGGAACGACATGAGGAAGAGGAAATGCCCATTGAAACTTCACTATTAGAAACATCAAATCAACCGTTTGTATGTAAATCAGCATTCTGTAAGGCTTGAATTAATTGTTCAGTTGGTAAAATAAGACGCACATTATTATGACGAAATGCAATTGCACAAAAATAAGAAATCTAAAGAAATGTTATTTGAACGATTATTTATAGTTGTTCAGAAAATCAACATTTTCTTCTCCTAGATTAGTGAAATCTAAAATATTATTGTCTGAGTTTCTGGTGCTACAGACACATTAATTTGATCTATTATTGCCAATGCAACGAATCCATTGACCAAGCTAATGGGCAGCCAAATTAAATCCCCAAACACCCGCAAAATAAAAACTGCCGCAATGATGGAATGACTGATGAGAACAGCAATAAAAAAAATAGTAGGTTATGGGAAATGGTTTTACGTAAATACACAAAGCGACGTTACAATGTGTGTATGAATGAGGAGACGGTCGGACACAAAGCTACAAAGATGAGATGGAGACATCAATGCTGTTTTAAATACCACAGAGAGCAAAGCATGCTGGGAAGTGCCTTGAAAGCATGAGCAGCACTGGTTGTCCATAAGTGCTAGCACACATCTCAGAATAACAGACAAAGCTCAAATTTGGATGGATCCATTAAAGCTTGGACAGTTAGACATTCCTTTAAAGTAAAAATATAAGTTACCAGTCCGCAAGGAGTAAGATTAATAGAACTAGCTTAGTTAATTAATAGCTGAAATGAATAAAGCATTTTTGACAACAAAATGTCAAATATTGATTTCAACAAACCATATACTATTTATTAGCCTATATATGACATGCTTTGGTTTTAAAATATTTCCTCAGTTATGTTAAAATGTTGCTAGTTGTAAAAATGCTATATCATGTAATGCTAATTATTTACATTTGTACACAGCGAGATGATATCAAAACTTCAACAAAATAACAAACCAGCAACATATTCTATAGTGTGAAAAACATTATTGAAGTCCTTTCGTAGGGCCAGAATTGTCGCTCACCTCAGGCTGAAGGCGATTGGCTCTTCGTCCGTAAGTGCTCATTTTGGATGGCTGAACCGATTGGCGGAGAGGAATGGAATGGGGTTTGTATTCTTTATCTACCTCCTCGCTTTCATAAAGCCTGGGCTTACATGGCTGGAAAGACAAAACACAAACACACCTGGATGTCAACCATAAACTCAAAACCAAGTATATTTACCATTTATTCCATTCACCTCTGCTGCGGTCTTTAAATAAAAGAGTTAGCTCTTGCAATTTGTTATACTTGAAATATTTTCATTAAAAGTTTGCAGATTGTTTCTCCAATAGCCTAACACTTCATAAACCAGAACGTTTGGTGTAATTTAGTATCATTTGGTTATGACATCATTAACTTTACCGGTAAACTGGCTCCAGACTGGAACACCTCAAACGGATATACAATCCTCTCATAGTGTGACCTCAGGAGAGAGCCGATGTTTTTGCCTGGAGGATAACCAAGTTTCTGTGCCACGCGTGCCCACCGTCTCTCTTTACTCACCGCATCGAAGCCCCCCTCCTCTGTAACAATCTAATAAAAACACAACACAAGTAATGTATTCAGGACAAAACAAATCATCTTGAGCTCAAATAAACTCTCAAGTTTGTACGTTTATGCAGATGCAAGTCTACAATGGGATTTCACTTTAACCCCTTTTGTTATAAGCTCGAGTCCAGGCATAAAACAGGATTTGCACTAAGAAAAACATGAACAGCATGAAGTGACATTAATACTATACATGGTTGAAATGAAGAAGGTTGAAACTAACCTTAGCCAAGCTGAACAGATCTAGAATACGTCGTTCTATATTAGGGATCTTCAGGGAGGAACCTTGGATCTCCCAGAACTTGGCAATTCTGTCCAGATAATTTAGCTTCACTCGTGTCTCAGCCTAAATAATAAACACATGCACTGCTTAGTGAACATAAGAACACATTGGTCACGTGTGACATGATTAGAGATAATGTGCAGATAAAAGTTGAACAGGATGCAGATCTGACCTCCAGCTCATTGAGCCTCTGAATACGTGGTGTGAAACGGAAATTGTCAACCTCCACAGCAAACGGTGGCTGCCAGTCCTAAAAAACAGACAAAAAAGCCATTTAGAAAAAAACATCACACCAAAAAAAAAAGCGTCACAATAAGGAAATAATAATATGATTACAGGAGGCGGTCGAATCTTGCATATTCCAGACTTCTCTGCAATTGGACGGATTTTGGCGATATATCCAAGCGGATCTGCAAACTCCTCCCACGACGGTTCAAACACTGGACATTCCGGCGGCGGAACAAACTCATCCCCTCCATCCATTGCTCTGAAATCAAACGACAAACGTTAAAACCTCATATATAGATACATAAACATTTAGGAATTTAATATCTCACTCCTTAAAGGGATCGTTCACCCAAAAATGAACACACTGAGGTCGTTCCAAAACTGTTGTTCTGATGAACAGAGAAATTAGAGGAAGGTCAGTAACCAAACAGATCTCATCATCCATTTACTGCCATAGTAATAGTATGGGAGTCAATGGGGGATGAGAACTGTTTGGTGACTGACATTCTTCCAAATGTCTTACTCCGTGTTCATCCGAACAAATACATGTATACAGGCTTGGAACAATCTGAGGGCGAGTAAATGATGACAGAACCATTTTTGGGTGAACCGTCCCTTTAACGCCATCTCAGCATCTAAGGCTAAATCCATGGGCGAGAACTAGTCAATCTATACACAAGTCTGTTATGTACACAAGTTGGGGAGACAATATACATTGATGAACAAAGCACATACATATCTACATCAATACAATATTAAACTACATTTTAATCGATTCAATTGGAGAGGAAGCCCCTTCTGCATAAACCATTGTTTCAACTATTATTTTGTTCAATGAATAAGGGACACTAGTTTTATTTTGGCATCTATAATAACTATGTTCATGATGATAAAAAAATGATTCGCTTTATGTTTTTGAAACATCAAGTTGTCAAACAAAAACAGTTCTGAAACCTACGAACATATGAAGGTTCAGGTCGCAATACCACAGCACACATTCAAGTCCATAAAAATCGAAATGCTAAACAACATAAAAAGGACGGAAATGGACCTGATAATACACACAGCAAACAAAACCTCTCCTGCCTCGAGCACTTTGATAATCCTCAACAAAAGAGATCCTGGAACCATGTATAGACAATCACCTCAATTCATCTGCTATGCTAGCATCATGTTATTCTAGCTCAGTAAGTGGACACTGTTGCCCATATTTGGCAAACTTGTGATGTTCCCCATTTGTAAGCTTCCTTGGTTAAAGCGACTCCTACGAGAAAACATGTAAATATGATGTCAAATATAAGATCCTTTCTTACTTCTCAAATCCCCAGACTCTGACATTGTCTTCCTGTAGGTCTCAAACCTCACAGAAAATGGGGGAGGGAGGTAAACATGCAAATGTAGGCCTTGTCTTATAAAATACAAATAAAGTGTGACTGAGTGGTGTAATGAAAATAATATACAACCATGTTGAAATAAAAACAAGAAAACGCTGAACCATGCGTGCTCTACTAAAACGCATAACGTTACTATAGGGGTTTGTGGCATCGACCATCTTTACATGAAACGGCAACATGAAAGACCACGTGACGAATTCACACACACTTTATTTTCCAAGCTTGCAATAACGTACATTTATCAGTTCTGACTGATCAACGTTGATTATATACAATAGTACGCTCATAATAAACAAAAGGCCGTATTGTCTCCTTCAAAATGTGTTTTTACGATAAAATATAAATAACACGGCAATGGTGTCTATTCACAAAGCAGACACTTAACGTTATATCATCATCGAAAAACAAACCAGACGAGTTTAAATCAATGGCCAGTCTTGGAAATGAAGTAGGCTGTCTCACAACTAGTGTACAACCCTACCTAGACAGCAATCTGACATAATGGCAGTAAACTAACGTTAGACGACAACAGTTTCACGTAATAGTGTTGATAAGTGATGCCAAAAAGTAGCAACATCGCCTCATGTCAAGATGCGAACACAATCCCAAATTTCCTGTAGCTTTAGCCTGCTAACCGGCCTCATTTCGCACGAGGGCTAAAGAACTTTTAAACGTACTTAAAATAGTGAAGAGTCCATCCAAATGTCGCCAAGTGACTATTTTAAGGCAAATCCGCGAAATAACGCGCACCTAAGACTCACTAGGAAGTGAGTTTTACGAAATAAGATGGTTAGCCGTCCGGCTAATGATCAAAACAATAAAGCCACCGTCCGTGTGTCAGCAAACACACACCACATCTAACGAACAACCGTCAGTTACACAACAAACCCAGCAGAAATTACACAACAATATAATACAACACAACTAGCTTGCCAACAAAGACTGAGGCTTCATTTAAAGGGAACGACCGAGTTTTCGCGATACTTGGGTTGTTTGAGATCGCGGTTATATTAATGGCGTGTGACTATATTGATCCCCCCCACGACAAAACCAGCAATAACAGACACGGATTTCATTCACGAACACACATTAAGACATCAGCAAACACCTCTTGTGTGACTCTCAGTCTTACATTTCTGTACTTGTGCGAGTTCTTCAAACACTGTGTTCTTCGGTGTCGCCTCTGAGTGGTAAATAGGCCGGTGTGCTTTATTATGGGTGTTTTTCGGGTGTCTCGTAAGACGATCACGGGGTCTATTGTTCGGTAGAGGGTCAGTCTCGGGGTGGCAGTGGCTCTGCGGCCTCCTCTATCAGCCCATCCCAGCGCGCACACGCACACACGTACACACACACACACACACTCTCGGTCAGTTACTAGGATGATACTCGCCGAGATCTTCTTTTTCAGCGGACTCCTAAACGTCCCGTGTAAGTCGACGTTTTCTTAACAAGACTGGTTTCGTCAGACCGCACACGATTCGTTGTGTCCCCCGTGTTATTTTCCTCGTCACCTATCCCCCGTTCATCCTGTCTGAAGTACACGCCATCTTGGTTTCATCACGACCTAAGCACAACTCTCTCAAGATCCATTGATCTCAGTTGGGAAAACATGCACTTGACTGGATGCGAGAAGTGTCTCATCCATCCACGCTTCTCGTTACACGGAAACTAGTCCCTGGACGCGTTTATGTAAAGGAAGTCGGAGATAAACGATCGGCGGACACGTAACAGCAAACACTTCGCAACTGTACGCGTATGATAAAAGAAGACTGCACGACGTGAAATGGCGAATTGTTTGTAGTTGAACAAGTGATGCAGGTAGATGAGCGGACGTGACGCGGAGGGATATTTCACCTCTTTCTTAAAAAGTAGTTCCAGTACGTTACGTTTGCGCAGAAGAGGTCAGCACAGTGCGAAAACAAAATGGGTAGCGACAACTAGCGGCAACACATAGAAAAACACGCAGAGAAAGTCATGACAAGCTTATTGAAAAAAGACACAAAGACGTGCAAGGTTGTTTTTCATTGCGAGGACACTTTATAGATTTTTATTTGGCAATAAATATTCACATTTCTCCGAATTTGCTTTCCTATATTTTCTGTACACAAATAAGATGACTTCGTATATCTTTTTTTATTTTACATTTCGCTCTGCTTTGACATTAACACTTGTACAAGTTTACAGATAAAATTAATTTTCTTGTTCTTTGATTAAAATAAATATGCAACAATAATCTACACTAAATGCAACCTCTCAAAACACACATTCACACGCTCATACACGCATCTTTTAATGCAGTTTTTCCCATTCCACTGTCAATTTTAAATCCTATGTACAGTTTGCTTATACAGAGCTCAGTAAATAGACATACTCATGCAATAACATTCACCAAGACAGACGGTTAATGTAAATTATGGAAATCATTTATGGAATAAAGTAAAAGCAATTTATATTTGTGATCTTTATATTCCTTCTTGTTTTACACTGGTATTGGTTAGTTCTTGTTTTATTTATACTGAGCATTGTATAGCTTTTTCTTTCAATGCAAGGCAGCATTTTTTTCTGTTGGCATTACTAGATTAGAGATTAGAAGAGTTTGTCAGGAGACTTTACTGGGGTAGAAAAGTGGCATAAGCATCTCACACTCAACACTTTAGCATTACATCAACACACGATTCTGAGCATCTGCGTAAAGCCCAGTCCAAAAATATATAACAGCACTTGAGATCACATTATCCATCCAAACAAACAAGCACGTACACTAAGGCCTTGCTTAAGGCTAAAGAAACTTGATTTTTCTTCCATTCAAGTAAACTGAAAATGTATAAATACATGAACTATATATTCACTCCTCCATACAGAGAAAGAAAAGAGAAAGGTTTTGGCAAACTAAAGAGTGGCTTGAATAAAAACAATATTTATAACCATATAAAGTATCCAACATTCAAGGAAACAAAAAGTGCTCTGCAAAAACACATTCTTGACAGTCCACCATTGAATGTCAAAGTGTGAGAAAACAATTATATACAAGTATCCTTTTTGTTAAATTTGAAACATCTGTAATATCATAACATAACATAATAATAGTTGTATTCGTTAAAATTTTAATTTATAGCAAACATTCATTTAACATCATAAAATATATTAAAATCAGTGTCAAGTATGACTGGCAGTATTAATGTTAGGATCCAATTAAAGTCATTTACACTGCATATTACAGGCGTGTTAAATGGCTAAAAAACAACAACAACAATGGAATGTTTCCTTCATACATATGTCACTAGCCCTCATATGTTCAATATTTCAAATAGCAAAAGCTTATTGTTTATTATTCCGCAATGATATATTAATTTGAAATAGTTAACAAACATTTATATAATAATTTATAAAGTGCATTGAATGCCTTTCTTTTTGACATTATGGGCCTAGACAACTTTATAGCCTGGAAATACTTTAATGCCTAAAATAAATAAATAAGATATGCATGACATTATGGCCACCAATTGGCTTTGTTTAGTCAAGCAACATCACTGTTGGTCCAAATCGCTGCTTTAATGTAGTATAGAGTAAAGTGAAGAAAAAAAAGAATACTCTTGAAATGTACTTCTTATTTTTCTCTGAATCAAATTCCTTTTTGAAACCTGGTACTGACTTGCTGAAATTGTAGGTATAACATAAAATATAAAACACCAATTTATAGAAGTAATTCATTTACTTTTTTGATGTATTATTTTGTTGTACTTCATATCATTTTATGTAGGCTATAAAGGGCAATAATTGTAGATTCGCATATAGTTTATCCACATACAGTTCAAGACATTTTGTTTTTTACCGTTGTCAATTAAGAGTGCCAGTTGTCAATCCTGACATACTTCAAAATTTCCAACCATTTTACCAGCTGTAAAAATATGCTTTGCAGGTTTATTCTTCCAAACACTTGAACATATAGATGTGCACAAGAAAGCAAAGCAATGCAGAATTAAAAAATCTTCAGGCAATAGAAGGACATCAATTTAGTAATAAGATTATTGCATCCTTGCGACTGCTATCGACTAAATACGTTTCACTTACACTGGAATGTTATAATTCATTGAACTTGTGGTATGCTTTGATGTTCAGGTCCAGCAGAATATATCGCGTACAGAGTCATTCGTTTGCTCTCTGGTTTACCGGACAGGTTCCCACCTCAAGCAAGGGTTTCAACTGCAATCATTGCCTGTATATTATAAATGTAAACCTTTTCCTTTCCTTTATGGCTCTTAGCAATTAAAACGATTTCAATTTATGTTAGAGTATGTTTGTGCGTGTGTCCTCGTGTTGCGCATGCTTTAGTTTGGCTTGATTGCCAAATCAATGACATACACAATATTAGAACTAAAGGCAAGCGTCCTAAACGTTTCTTCTTGATAATTTTCTTGTCTACACCCCACATCACTAATCTACCTGAGAGCCCTGGTGTGTATCAAACTACCGCTATGCACCATGCTGCACTCCTGTACGTGCATTCTACACTTGTGGAAAGCGCAGGTGAAAGTAACAGAGTCTCAGAAGGCTGCGTTTTTTTTTGCCACCCGTGTTGTTGTCCGCTTTGGCCCTGCCGCCTGCCTCCTCCACCCTCGCAGCGGTCCCTCCTCCAATCACCAAAGGTCCCCTCAGCGACCCCCAGCCTCGCGACTTCCCCCGGCTCACACTACCGTGCTGATCCGGTTGGTAGATTTGGATTTGGCGCGTTCGACCGTACCTGTCCCCCCAGGTCCGGCTCCAGTCTGGGCCGACAAGGGCCCTTGCTGACCAGTGGCCTGCGAAGGGGGGCCTTGGTGCTGGGGGGGGAGAGGGGAGAGAGGCGTAAGAGGGATAAGGGGGGAGGAAGGGGGGGGTAAAGGGGAGTGGGGGGGGGGGAGGGGGGATGGAGGACAGCGGTGGATACTGGGGCAGATACGGGGCGCCCGGCTGCCCGTGGTGGACAGTGGCGGACGCGGAGACTGGAGGCGGTTGAGTGGGAGCAGGGAAAGGCGGAGGAGGAGGGCTGGTGAAGACGAAGTGAGGTTGGTGTGCGGGGTGGGATGCCGGGTGGGGCGTGTGCACGTGCACAGGGTGGGTGTGGGAGTGTGCGTGTGGGTGCGAGTGCGACAGCGTTAGGGGGGGCTTGGTTACGGCGGCCCCTCTGACCGAGGGTGTGGGCTGCGTGTGAAACAACGCAAACTGCGGGTGAGGGGATAGTGGGGAGTGAGGAGAAAGGGGGGGAGGGTGGCCAGTGCCCATGTTGCCCATGCTCCCGTAGCGACCCTGCAAAGTATGCTGGGAGATCGGCTGGTACTGGGAGGGCACGGAGGGGTTGGGGAGCGGTCGACGAGGCAAGGTAACCCGCTGAAGCGTAGGATGCACCTGACCGGACGCTGGCACGGTCTGCGCGTGGTAGCGATGGTGGTGGTAGTATGGGGGTGGAGGTTGACCACTGACACTGTTGCTGGTAGTGTGGCAGTACTGGGCGTGCAGGGCTTGGATCTTGGAGGGTCCCCCTACCTCTCCCGGGCATAGGGAGGATGGGGAAAGAGGTGGTGGCCCTCCTGTAGTCGGTGGGGCCACAGGGGCGGGGTAAGGTGGCCCCGGGGGGATGATAGGGCCCGGGGCTTTGGCTCGTTTGCCTCCAAACAGGGAGCCCAGGAAGGAACCTGTGTTGTTGTTGTTGCTCCCAGTGACCGTTCCATTCGCTCCTCTCTCGCTGCTGCTGGAGACTGGCCCAGCGCCAGTCACCGCAGGTGTGTGTTGCTGCCCCGGCCCACCCCCCACCCCCACTCCGGGGCTCAGGATGGGGCGCTGAGGCCGGTAGTCTTCTGCTCCATAACATCCCGGGAGCACAGTGGCTACTGGGTAACGCTGGTGAGGCCGCGGACTGCTAATGATGGAACCCTAAGACAAAGAGAGTGGGGGGAAAGGAGGAAAGACAGAGGAGAAGAGGCCAAAAGAGGTTACGGGGAATGGGATCAGAGCAGGACCAGTAAAGGAAGATGATGGAAATGTGGGCGATAAACAGGAAGAGGGTTGGAGGGCGAGAAAGAGAATACAGCAAAAGGATACAGAGAGAAAAGTGGTTTTGTTGGATGGGGAAGGAAAACAGGGGTGAGTTGATTAGGGTAATGAAACAACATTATTACGGCATCTTCATTAACATACTATACAGTACATCATTTTATAAATACATGAGCCCCACTTGACATTATGTGTCCCTTATACTATACTGTATGTATGTTTTTATTATGTGGTCTGTGCTTTGAATGAATTTTTTTAATTCAGCATTTGGTTTACTGAAAATTTGAAGTAAATGGTATTCAGAGATTGGTTAATACATTTTATCTTTGTACATATATTATTTACACATTTATTTATTAGACAAATACGTAAAGGTCCAGTGTATGTCATTTAGTGGCATCTAGTGGTGAGGTTGAGAATTGCAACCAACAGCTCTTCCCCTCCCTTTCGAAGCACTACGGTAGCTCAAACAGGACTAAGGCCGTTTTCAGACTTGAGTTCTTTTTTGAAGCTGCTAGAGTCTGTAAACATTACAATAACATTTCCTGAGCGCTTTTTTAAACGGCAGCGCCGGCGTCTATTTCTGCAGCCCCGAGCATCTCTTGAGGTTGAAACAGAGACCTGTTGTTTCCATAACAACATGCTTTTTTTTAACATGCTTTTTCAACAAACGTGATTGGTTGAGAAGGCTCAAGCTCGAAAAAATTCAATGGCGGCCAAAGCACCCGTTGGAGCATAGTTTTCTATAAATGTAAATTAAATGTTCACATTCAAAAACTGCTGATGGCATTTCTTGCGAGAAATTTGTATTGTAGTTTTTAAATATGTGATTAGTTATTGCAAAGACGCTCTTTGATTATAATTTAAATAGACTTCCGTTACGCTGCCTATCCGCTTCTCTGGGCTGCCTTCGTGCACAGACGCTGCCTCTGAAGTCATGACGTTCAGCTGCTCAAGTCTGAACACGGCCTAAGATGTCATCACGTTTCCGTGTCTTTGCTGAAGGAGATAACGTTCTGTAGAGCGGTTTGTCCGTTTAGGGCTACTGTAGAAACAACATGGTGAATTCCATGTAAGGAGACCTGTGGTGTATGTAGATAGAAATAGCTCATTCTAAGGTATTATGTGAGGTCTTTATACACATCTAAAGATTAGCTATCTATATTACTGTATATTGCATTTCTTTCAATAGATCCTCCAAAAAAATGACACATGCGACCTTTAAAAATGTCTACTTTCAATTTCATGTTTACATACATTAATGAGGGACATCTAATATAAAGTTGGACTCCGTGTAAAAACTGTTACAGAATTTACATCACACAATCACTTTCATGCATAGCATCTCAACAAACCACATTCAAAACTATACAAAACTACAAAACAATGACACTAGCGCACAAAAACTCAACATAAATTCACATGTGGTTTTGAATGTTCCATAGATGCTCCACACAAATATCACTGTCATGCAGACTTTATTCTGGGTCACAACTATATATTTCAGGTTTAACCCAGAATAAATCAGATGTTCTATGATGTCCTTATAACAACACATCTTGTTTCATCATTTTTGTGCATGTGTACATTAACATTCCACAGACAACACATGGACGCTCACACATGGTTGTGTCTATGGATTTGGACACATGCAAGATGACTCCGTGTTTCGTGGATGTTCCAGGCAGACATGCGGGTGGTCGGGATTGGGGACTAAAGCTAAAGATACAGACCTCTGCTTCACTCAGACTTACTTCCATTGTACTGTCAAGGGAACCAGCGCTGTTTCTGCGGCCACGTTTCCCTGTCACCCAGTTAGGACATGTCAATTACAGCACATTGGGTGAGACATTTCTCTCAACCAAGGATCAGATTTCAATTTTGGTTATCCATTTTTCCCCCTTTTGTCGTAACCAATAAAGTTTCATAGTGTCATGCTTACGCTGTGCTCACAAATATCTGTGAGTGTGCAGATTATGTTACGCATATATGTGTCTCACCTGATTCAGACAGGTCCCTTAATGAGGAGCTGAGAGCGGAACGTTTAAGACCTTCTCCTGGGGAGTAGTTGTCATCTAGACTAGGTCTACCGATAGTGCCGTTCACTACTTCATTCTTGACTCCGCCCACTCCTCCTCCCATAATGCTGTTAGTGAGCAGGCTGGGCCGCATTACACCCTTCTGTTTCTCCAACTCGGCTGCAGATGGAGAAAGAATCATTGGAGAGTGCAACATTACGAGTTTATTCAACAGAAAAACACCATAACCAACATTTTTCACGTTTAAGTACATGTTGAAGTCAACACAAGGAGGTGTAGTTTATTCATAAGAGCAGCAGGGGGCGTTGTACTCACACTCTACTCTGTATTTCTCCATTTCCTGCACCTCAGCGATGCTCTCCCTCAGATCACTCACAAAGCGTGTGCGGTCCTGTTGACTGGGGGCTGAGAACACGATCAAAACTTTACGCTCGCCCCCCGGGAGCGCCGACGTTAGTCTGATGCCATGAGGATAGTCTAGAGAAACAAAAAAATACAATGACACCTTTCTGTAAATGTTTGTTGAATGCATAGGAAAGACAATAAAATTAAGAAAATCTGAGAAATCTTACAGGAGTTCTGGAACATGTGAACCTGCATCTCCACCAATGGAAAGGACTGTCTGAAGCTGTATGTCACTGAGGTTTTCTTTTTCTGGAAAATCTTGGTTACCTAACACAATAATGGCAAGGAAGCACAATCGTGTCTTAACATACATTATGAACATATATTATAAATTATTTGGTAATTGACTGACAGTATTACCACAATCAGATCGTTGAAGAGGAAGACCTCTCTCTGGTGGACTCCAGATCTTTGGGGACGGTTGGGGTCCGGGACTTCATAGAGCTGACAGCAGCAAACCAGTCGGCGATGGGGCAGAGACAGAACCTACACAAAGAGCAGATTTTTACATTTAACAAACAGAAGTACGTTGCAACTGTATAAACATATAAACAACGTATACAAAATACGAAAATCATTACTCACAGGTTTCTTGCCCACTATGACTCTCTCCACGGCCTGGACCTGAGAAACATGGTCATCATTGGTCCTCAGTTCCCACTTTTGAATGCGCTGGTAGATTCCAACTAGTAGATCACGTGGGATATCCTGACCATTATCCACCCCTGAGAGATAGAGAGTCAAATGACTGAACACTTGCATTGTGATTGACAGGATTGCATGAACAAGCTCCTCCCAAACGTCTTTTTAGACCTCCGTCAAATACACAGCACCTTAAAATTGGCCAATCACGAGTCAAATTAGCCAGAAGTGATGTTTTAGAGAATGGTACAACACCTCGCAAGTTCTTGATGAAATCATCCAGCTTCATCTTGCGTTCTGCTTTGATGTTGGGGCTGTACATGTCTGTGTTGAGGAGGATGATGGCGAAGGCCAGGATGAAGATGGTGTCTGGGTTCTGAAACTGCCTCACCAGTGCCGGATTACAAACGCAGTACCTTTGACTACACGCGAGGAACACAAGGAGGAAAAGGGTTGAGTCAATGTATAACCATACATCTGAGCAATGGCAACCTATCTTTCATATTTTTATTATGTAACACGTTCCCCTTTGTCAGTAATTCCACTATATTTTAGTTTGTGTTCTTAATTTATGTGAATATATGCTCTGCACATTTATTGGTTTTCACTGTATGCTTCTCAGCTGTGAGCGCATTGCTAATAAGAAAGTATAAATATTTGACATTGCAATAACATTTAAAATTTAAGACGGTCTCCAAGCAAAGAGTAAAGGGAATACATACATACAAGTCTAAACTCTGATTATCGCTGAAATATGTTTTTAACTCGAGGCATATTCACCCTGCCATACCTGAAAGCCTCAATAAGTCTTTCAACTTTTTGGGCCTCTCCTTGAACTTTTATCTGAGCCTGAAACTTTCTTAGAGCGTCATCGAGATCCATTCCGGAAAAGTCCATTTCATCCACCACACAACTGTAAAGACAAGTGAAAGAACTGGCATCTATTTGTTCGTGACTTAAATAGCTTTACTTCAGATGAAACGCTTCATAATAAACATAATTTTCTTAAATAGTGCATCATATTCTGTTGGACATGCTTCTGAAATGAGAGAAAATGAAGGGCAATAATATGGAACTGATTGGATCGTTGGAAGTAAGGTGTTGTTAAACAAATCTCTGATTGCTGGAGGGCAGAAGTGAGTGCCTGATAGCCCTGCCATAGCCCATAGGGAGGCGCAGAGATGATGTGTTTTTGTAGGCCAACCCGGTAGTTAGCGCTGCTGTGGTTCCCTCGACCAAAAGCCTATGCATTTTTCCTTTAGACTTTTGGAAGATCGTGAAAAACAAGCTCTGTGATTAAAATAAGGTTTATGATGTTTACATGTTTTGTCTATCAAGATAATCTTTTCAAATGAACACAACATTTGTTACTTCAGAAGCCGAAATACAATCGCCAGAAGTAAAAAGCTAACATGATGTTATTAACAGACTACACTATGGTCGCTCGATATCAATGTCACCACCACCAAGCCTCCGACAACTCCTGCCTACTTTATTAAAAATGTGTTCTCTGGTAAGTAAATACTCTGGGAATGAATCCTCATCTACGTTTATAGAGATAGCCAAAGGAAGTAGGTGCTTTAAGAAACTTGTTAGTAACCGCCGTGTTTAAGACACAATTAGGCTTTAAAAAATCACGAGCAGGTTATAAACCCTTTCCGGGATTTGCATCCAAAAATATGTCATCTCTGTGGGTCCCTATTTAGTAGTAGTTTCGAATTGTTTTGAAAGGGGTAGGGAATTAACATTTATTGTTTAAAGATTATGACGGCACATGAAAAAAAGAATAAATAGTTTATAATAAACACTTCAATATTCCATAAAAATATAAGAATGGTTCATTTTGATTTAATGGCACTATATACACTAACTAAAAAAGTTGTCATTGTCTTGCCTTTTGTTATTAATACAACAATCTCAGCCAAATATTCTTTATTATTCTCTATGATGTGTGGACTCACTCCAATACATCTTTGTTGAACTGCTTCTGTCTGTTGCCAAGAAACTCTCCAATCATCTGTCGACTCAGGCCTTTTCTCTCCAGGATAAAGCGAGCGATGCCCACCGGTGTGTCTGACACAAAGCCCTTTTCAATCAGATACTGGATGCCCTTCTCTGGCTTCCTGCCGTCCAGTAAAACAACACCAATTAAAAAGTTTCCAGTAGTAGACAAGACAAAACGGGGATTTGAGATTTATCAGACCTTTGCTTGTAGTGATTGTTATGCAAAATAAAGCATACAGTTCATATGCATATATAATTTTTTACTCTCATGATTACTAAATGTCTTTAAGAATCATCTCAAATGGTGTGACTGTTGCAAATAAAACATTCTTCTCACTTGTTGAAGAGGTTGAGTCCTATACGATACTGTCTTCTCTGAACGACGTCGTTGTTGAAAGCGGGAGAATCCCAGCTATGTCGGCTTTCTCTCTGGTAGGTTTGCTTTCCTAGTGGGGGCAGTGGCTCCCTTAAACTGTCCCTTGATGAGGAGCCCGAGCTGCAATTTATAGTTTCATTAGAGTTTGTGGTCGAGTTCAGCGAGTCATTATCACCATCCGAGCAGCACTGCTGCTCCAAGCCACCAGGGGGCAACGCCGCAGACGAGGACGACGAGAGTGGTGTGGTTGGGGGTTGTTGAGGTGACGAAGAAGACGAGGGAGTGTCAGGGTACTGGTGATGATGGTGGTGGTGATGATGGTGGTGGTGCTGAGCCATGTGATTAGGGATTTGCGATGGTATCGATCGGCCAGCCGGACGTGCTTGACCTTGTGCGGCTGTCGAGGATGTTGAACGAGCATTGGGGTTGTGTTTTAGTGTCCCTTGAGGTGACCCTCCCCCTGAGTCTTGCTCGTACACAAGCTGTCTGCTGAGGGAACCACGGTCTGAACGGTCACTCATGTCCACTGAGCTGTCGCTAGGCGGTTCAATGGTGAGTAGCGGTAAGTGGCTTCCCCGTAACCGGTAATCACGGCATTCCGTGCATGGAGTGCTTCGGCGGCTGTTGCTGCTTCCTCCCCCTTCCGTGTCACGGCTATCGTCCCTGCCGCCCACCCCGCTTCCGACACCCCCCCAGAATTCTGTGTCTGTGCTGCTAGGTGCCCGGTCGAGAGAAAGCGGGGAGGAAGGTAACCCGTCATCCATGTAGAGAGTGACGTCGCTGTATGAAGTGGCTGTGCTATCTTCATGCATGCTTAGACCCCCCGTACCTCCTCGATCTCGGTCTCCCAGGCCTCTGCGGATGGATGCATGGCTGTTGCTGCTCCAGATGCACTCACCAAAGTCATCCACTACGGCACTCCCATCTCCTATGCCTTCCTGGGAATCGTCTCTGCGTGGTCGGCAGGTCAGGGCATCATCAATGGAGTCTGCCAAGGATTTTACCTTGACGAAAAAAAAGAAAAGTACATAAATCATAGGAAAACTGTTTTCAATATCATGACCTTGTCTTTATAGAGTAGATTCTAAGATGCACCTAACCCAGAAAGACAAAATTGAGAGGAGATCTCTTCAATGTCTTCTAGTCTTGCTAGTTATGCTAATTGCTAGTTATTGCTAGACTTAGCATGACATGTATTAACATATTAATTTTTACCACATTTTTGAATATCGATACATTCATCAAAACTATGGAATAAAGAACAATAGGAAATTTAGTTCAGATCAAAAGCTTTTTGATCGAGAAACATTTCACTCAAGTGTCTTGATCTCCCTTAATTTCTATTAGAATGTAAAATGATATAAACTATATACTAACTTGTTTAGAGAAGGAGTCCTCTAGGTGGGTGTATTCCGGCCGTAATGGGGAGCTTGGTTCTGTGGTGCAGGTTGGAGAATGTGGAGGTCCCATTCCCGGACTGTGACTGTAGTGAGTCGGGGTGGGAGGCTGAGGCTGTCGGTCGTCGAACGAGTACTGCAGTCGCATGTTGGAAAGGATGATGCGTCGTGTCATGCGGCTCTCAGAAGCCGAGCTGCGTAGACGCTCAAAGTTCTTGTTCATGCGATATTGACGGAATGCTGTCTGGATTGTTCGCGCTGCTCGTCTACTCACAAAGTAACCTCCATATTTCTTCTCCAGCATCTCCACCTGAACAGTGACAGTGTGTTTTGCATCTGCTTTGAATCACTGAATCAATTATTTACAGATTTTACAAGTTTGCTTGTTGACTTACCTTCTTGTCTTGTAAGTCTGTAGAGAGCTCATAGCTGTCTGATAAGGCTTTGCACCTCTTGTTTTCCTCTTCCTCTTGCTTACGTAGGGCCAGGCTAGCTGGTTGGTTGCGTGTACGCTGGACCCACGCAAGGCTGGCTGGACTTGGAGGGGCCACAAAAGGTGCCCGAGTGCCTGGGGGGCCGCAGCTGTGGTCCCTATAGCGGTCAGAGCTGTGTATGTATGGAGATTTATTGCTGGAACTCTCTGAGAAGGGACGTGAATCTGAACCCTGGGTTTCCTGCTCACTGAAGGGGTGGGTGAGAGAGAGAGAGAGAGAGAGAGAGATAATAATTCGAGACGCCCCCATAATGAGAGGATAAGATAAAAATCACAAACAACTGAGGAATTCACTACATTGTTCTTTTTTCAATGACTTAGCATTTTGACTTTCACAAATTTCCAAGAATTAACACAACCTTATGGGAAATTAGAGCTACTCTAGTTACACTAAAGATTTAAAAAGTATTGTAGCACATTAAACACGTCAATTTCAATAACGACTCATTTCACGCAGTTTATAAATATGCAGTGTATACAAACATAACAAAACATAACAAGCTAATTTATAAATCTGTGTTTTGTTCTGGTCATGTGTAGGGTTTTGGCATATGCAATGCTCAAGTGTAGCATCACATTTAGCCTCCCATCCTTGCTTATCTCTTGCATAACTCTCATCCTTAATGACTGGCAATTCCAAAAGTGACTCACGTATCCTGCAGGGTACCGGAAAGTTTAGAATGATGCACACGCACTAACATAAACACATCCGGATCGCACACCCCCTCTACGGTAATTTCTGAAGATAATGTAAGTCGCCCACTCAAAACCATACTGCCAGGGTATTTCAAGTGTTTTGATTGGTTGTTGGCAAGTAGCTATACAGTTGCTAGGGTGTTCAGGATGGTGGTTAAAGCATTGTTTGGGTGGTTTCCCACAACCAAATCTCTATGATGTTTTGGTTTATATGCCTCAGTTCACAGGGCAAAAAAATTATTTCAGAACAATAGCACATCTCTCTTCAACAAACCACAACATTAAAAGGAAAGGAACAGTTAACCCAAACTGAAAATGCAGCCTTCATTGCTTGTGACCAAACGGTTCTTGGCCACCGCTGACTACTATAGTATAAAAAATTACAATGGTATTCAAAAGCCCCAGAACTGTTTATTTTCCTTCATTCTTCAAAATGTTTTCTTTTGTGTTCAACAGAACAAATAATATTTTAATTCTATGGTAGTCAATGGTGGCCAAGGACGGTTTGGTTACTAGCATTTTTCCAAATATCTTTCATGTTAATCACAGCAAAGACATATGGGTGAGTAAATAAAACAGCATTTTATAGTGAACTATCCCTATTTTTTACCTATATAAAAAAACTAAATTGTTCAATGCAGAAACAGTTGAATACTTAAGAATTAAAAGGAATAGTTCAACCAAAAATAGAATTGCTGTCATCCTTCTTTTTTCACTCTCATGTCATTCAAAACCTGTATGTGACTCTTTCTTCTCTTGAACACAAAAGAAGATATTTTGAGAAATATCTCAGTGGTTTTGTGTCCATACGATGGAAGTCAAAGAGGACCAATGTTGTTCGGTTACCAACATTCTTCAAAATCTCTTCTTTTGTGTTCTGCACAAGAACAAAAGTAATACAGGTTTGGAATGACATAAGGTTTTTTGATGAATTGTTACTTTAGGGGTAGGAAGTCTGTTATAATAAATATTACCAAAAGCAGTAGCACTTCAAAAGTATTCACAATAAAGAAAGAAATAGCAGTTTATTGATGGTAACATAACTGACAGGGTCACAGAGCTCTCAGGTTGGACATGGGAAACACAAAAGCATGTGATCTGAACACATGATCCTGACACAGCTTTCTGACAGGACAGTGTGTGTGGGCACGTCTGAATCACTGCTGCCAACTTCCTGTGGTCTATGACTAACTCCAAAGAGGTTATGAGTGGCCAGATAATATCATTTAATGCTAATGCACTGCAATTAACACGTCTTATGTAACTTATTATTTTGCGTAAATGATTCTTTACTTTCACAAGACCTCACAGACGTACACGTGCTACAATCTTTAACAACATCTAACTGTCTAGAAAGGCATACAAATCTATACAAAAGCACAAAACCTATCCAGCACAGTCTATTGTATGTAGATAACACCAACTTGCAGCCATGGAGGCTTATAATACTAAACAGTGGATGTTCACAACTCTATCAACAGAAACCTGCAAACTTTTATAGTGTACTTACCACATTTACTAAATTCTCCAAATTGGACATGCAGACTCACATATACGCAGAGCAAGAGATTCAACTTCCTCCAAAAGTCACTGAAAACTCCTGGAATCCACTAAGTGCGGAACTTTGTGTCTTCAGAGCGGTTCTGCACTTCTGAGAGACTGTCAGGAGGTCACCACCACCTAGTCACATGACCGAGCCTCACCCCTCCCTCCTCCATTTTTCTCTCTCTATTTACATTACATAAATGTACACCGGTATAATTCGAGTCAATGACTTGAAACAAGTGACCCAATAGGTAAACAGAAACCTGTGTGTCTGGTCACATCAGCTGCAAAAAGCTCTGCGTGAGTTCACATTTGCTAGCTGTCAAATTAAAAACTTTTGTACTGAATCTATATGAAAAATGCATTTGGCGTTCCTGTAGTTGTATAGAGTTTTAAAGAGATTGAAGGTAAGCAAGACACATGGCCATTACTTTAGAAGCCGTGCTATGGCAGTTTTGCCTATAGGAAGGAAACTGACACCTACATTTTTTCTCCTGCTCAAAAGTCATCCGTGTCATTATGTGCACAGATATGTCACATACTGCAAACAAGTCAGAGATTTTAGCACTATTGCCTATACAATGTTTCTCATCTTGCCAAGAGTAGTGTTTAAGATAGCTATGAGACTACAGCACATCAGGTTTGCTTTTGCATGATTGGACCAGAACCAAAAACTACATACTGTATGCTATGTTTTCAGCAGGGATGACATCCCTATCAAAATAACTTTAAGGGAAAGTTCAACAACAAAAGATGATCAATTACTTAACCAAATCCGATGTATGGAGTTTCTGAATAACTTTCAGAAGATATTTCGAAGAATGCTGATGATGAAATTACACTGAACATGACTTCAATTGTATTGACTTTTGTGTTACACATAAGAAATGATGTTTTATTAACAATGTTCGGGAGGAGCACGTGCAGATAATGAACCCTTAAAGCTGGCTTTCGATAAACACTCACAGCAATCATCCTAACAGCCTATAAGTAGTCAAGCCAGTTTACCTCCTTTCTCTCTGACGTTTCGCAACATCCCTCCTCCACTCCCAAATCCATTTTTTTACCTCAGTATGATCCGGGTCCGGGCACACACCAAGCCCGGGGCCCAAGGGGCAGGTGCTCCGAGTTCGAGGAGGATTACTGAGCTCGGAGCCCTCGCCCCGGGACAGCACGCCAAACACGCATACTATCCGTACATTAACTGCAAGGCGAACTTGTGAAAGAGTGCGGTGATAAGAATTACAGAATGTGATGACAAAAAATTTAATTAATCGTCTTAACTCTATATCATTTACAAATGTGCGTGTATTTTTAGAGTACTGCATTTGAGGAGACAAATCTTTAAGTTACCACATACCAAATGAGCTATAAAAGGGCAACATTAGAGCAATATTTTCTTTAGTGTAAAATGACATAACTCATTTATTTCTCTTCATTTCAGAACTCAGTTAAATTTTTATTTGATAACCTTGTCTGATGTCCTTGCTACTAAGCTATTTGTATGTACAATGAACAATGTTTGAGCATTATTGGATTACACGATTTGTATGACAACTGTACCAAATAATGAACGATTTGACAACGTGAGTTTGTTTCACTGATCAAGGATGAGCGCCGGTGTTTGGATGCTTTAAATCCCGTCCAACTATTGGAAAACAAATGACAGTCTCTCTGTATCAATGCTAAAGGTATTTATTCACATTCAGAACTTTCTTAAGCTGTATCTTTTTATATTTGCAGAGGTTTCAAAATGTATTTTAGCAAACACTGCAACAAGGTTTAAAAAGACAGTCTGGCACCTGCTTCCTACATTAATGACAAACCTAAAGCATATTTTTATCCTGTAAAACATCTGCTCATAAGCCTGTCTCCTTACAATCCAGCTTCCATCTTTTCTGCATCACGTCTTCATTTCCCGTTCCTCCCACACCTCACACCCACTCACACACACATATGTAGGAGTAAGAGAGGTAGGGTTGCTTAGTGACAGTTGCAGTGAGACCACCGTAGGAGGTGAGGCAATCATTAGAGAGTGTTGCTATAGATACGGAGCACTAATACAGTAACCGTGGGTGTTGATGGATAGGTTGCAGTTTGTAAGATTGTAAGGCTTTGAATGAACATAATTTGAATTGAACTACACAAATATACATAATTAAACATCATCACCTTCAAACCACCATCTGTGCAACGAGAAGATGATGGAAACGACGAATTTGCCTAAAAGATAGCAGCATTCAGAATTATGACATTTGCATTTGTTTACTTGGCAGACACCTTTAACCAAATCAATTTCCAGTGTGTTCAAGTTATGTATTTTTAAGTTACCAGGAAATCAAACCTAAGACCTCGATGTTTCTTTGTGTTGCTAGCATCATGCTCGAGCTACGGGACTGTAAAACACATACAGTCCAGGTCAAAAGTGTCTGCCAATTGACTTCTTTGTTTTTATTCAATTATAATTTTAAATATGTATTAAAAACTTTGCAGTGTTGCATAGTTAACTTAAGGTAAAACCCAAAGCTCATCTTTAAGAAGATTTTATGGTGGCTTGAAAAAGGAATTACTACACAAAATATTATAAAGTGAAGCCCGGAAGAAAATACTGCCACAAACTGTCCATAAATATTAATAACACAAACATAGAAAAGATAAAACTGTCGTCAATGTTTGCTTTATTTTCTGCAAGATTAGCGTTTTGTCCATTTTGTACTATACACTTCTTGTTCTGCAGGTAATTTGGGGGGCTCAGAGGTATTGCAGGGGGGGCATGAGTGAAACAAGAGAAAGTGTAATGCACCAGGGAACTAACCCGTTCCGGGATGCAGGGGGAACCCCGAAATGCAACTGCAAATGGACGAAAGGGGTAACTGGACTTTTTTGGTCATGCTGGTCCTTCCCATTCTGATAGCAATCGCAGAGTAAAATGGTCTTAATATATTTATACATACAGTTTAAAAACTTTCTATGGAAGGCGCAGGACATAAAATGTTCATCCAATCATTGCCTTAAGTCCGAATGCCATCCCATTTGCCGGTCAAACTATGATCTGCATATCTCCACCCTTGTGACCATGTGTTTTGGAGGAGGGGTGGTTTTGAATAGCGCTCTGAATGGATGAAAACAGCCAAACAGTGACAGGGCAGCTTTGACCTTTTTAATTGACCCAGCACCAAGTTATAATGATGGGTGGATGACTGAGACCAAACACAAACAGCTTTTAAAATATTTAGGACATTTTAAGAGTAATAACTTTTAGTAATAAAGTATTATATTGTTGAATAACAGCTACATCATTAGTTAACCAGTTTATCTTATACAGTTATATAAGTTAACAGACTTAACCAGTTATCTTATGAGCTATAATGTTTTGCATTCCTCATTCCAATGCATGATAATAAAATACAGTCATGCTGTGTTTAGCTGTAACATCTCCGGTGTCTTTGCTGACATTGTTTTCCTGGCCTGCATTAAACAATGTTTGCTTTGTTTTTCTTTCAGTTAAGAGAAGGAAGCAGTACAGACCCGTCAGGTTATTATCTCCTATATGCAGACAGGAATGTTGTAGTAACCTGCTGAGTGAGTTGAATTAGAAACATAATATCTGCAATCAAACGTTTCTGAGAACATAATACTCAGCAAATTCACTTCACACCGTGTGTATAGACATTTATACACGAAAAAAAAAAAACTACAGGAAAACTTTTCCCAGAACTTTTGATGTGACATTATAATCTGATATTTATTATATTTTAAGTTCAGCTGTATATTTGAATTGTCTTCCATCATTTTAAAGATATGGTTTAGCCAAAAATAAACATTATTTCCATACAGTGAAATATTGTTTGTACTACTACTTCAAAACACTCCACTGAGACTGCACTGCTATCGGTCACATAAGCACTGAGGCTAGCCAAGTCGGAATCTAAATCCTCTGTCCTGATTTTTCTAGACTTATCTGCAGCATTTGATACTGTCAATCACCAGATACTGCTAGCAGCCCTGTCATCTCTAGGAATCTTAGGCTCCCCTATCCCGTGGGTAAAAAATCCTACCTCTCCGGCAGATCACTGTCCACTGCTCACAATCACTGGGGTCCCTCAGGGATCGATGCTTGGACCGCTGCTTTTTTCCTACACGACATCCTTGGGACCCATCATACAGTCACACGGCTTGTATCACTGTAATGCTGACAACACCCAGATCTATATCCCGTCTCACCCAGACGATGCCACTGTAGCAGCTTGCATAACAGCCTGCCTAGACATCTCAGCTTGGATGAAAGAGCATCACCTCCAGCTGAACCCGTCCAAGACAGAACTACTCTTTTTTCCGGCACACCCCACGGTGCAACACGATCTCACCATCCAACATGGTAATTCCACAATCACTCCCTCCAAATCAGCCAGGAACCTCGGAGTCATATTAGATGAACAGCTGTCCTTCAATGATCACATTGCAAAGACAACGCGATCATGCCATCTCTTTTCATCTCTCTCCACTGGCCACCGGTTGAAGCCCGTATCAGATTCAAGTCCCTGATGCTTGCCTGCAGGACTATCACTGGATCTGCACCGGCATACTTTTACACCCTCCTACACCCCATCAAGAACCTTGCATTCAGCAAACGAGCAGCGTCTTGTATTGGCTTCTCATAAGGGCATTAAATCACTTTCACGGTTATTCTCCTTCACAACTCCTTCCTGGTGGAACATTCGCCTAACTCGGTTCGGTCAACCACATCTCTCAAAACCTCAAAAAAAACTACTTAAAACCCATCTCTTCTGTGAATACTTGACAGACAAATTAGATTTTTTTCTCTCTCTCAACAGGTAGTGGTCTAGCTTTGGTTGAAACTAGTAACTTTGTATTAGCACCTATTGCATTATTGCTCTTGTATGACATATCGCTTATTGCTCCCTGAACTCTTTGTAAGTCGCTTTGGATAAAAGCATCTGCTAAATGACTAAATGTTAATGTACTTACAGTTCGCTCGTCCTTTAAATTCAGCATCAAATTAGCTATCAAGATTTATCAAGCCAATGTAATTTCTCTTTAAAAACACAAAGGGTGTTCATATGTATCGTCTTCAGGTACTTCAGCTTATTTGGTACAAAAATGTCTTATTATATTCCAGTAGGGGGTAAGACAACAGCACTGTCTGTCCAAAGGTACTGTAAGAGCAAACAACATTTGAAACATCTGAAACATTTCAATGATGTGCTATGTTGACATCAAGTAAATAAATGGACATGCCACCTACTGAGAATATCAGATTTATGAGGTCATTCTTGTGCTGATATGTACGAGACGGAAGTGCACAAGACTCCCCTGTGGTGTAATATGCAGTTTAATTAAATATCCAGACCGCATAATATTTGCCAGACGCTTTTTCAGGGTTATGCTGATTGCTACGGTTTGTGCAATATTGCATTCACACCACATATTTTAAAATAAGAAGTTCATCTGGATAGCTAACATATTTTAGTGCTGCCAAAAAAACTCGAAAAGACGCAAAATCAGGATTATTGTCAAGCTAGCTATAAGCAAAGTATTAGCAAATAATTTCAAAATATTTATAAAAAATATAGATATATATTCCATAACTACAGTTCAAAATATATATATAATCACGTTTAAAGATTATTAACTCAACTTCTTACATCCCGAGGGGTTCATATGCCTTCAACCTCCCACTGTCAATGTCAACTGTTAAAGTACACGCAGCATCTCATGGTGGTCAATAAATATCATTATTACTCTGCATGGTCACTTTCCACCCAAGACAAAGCCATTTTACAGGACCTATTACCCTTTAGGATGCTGTCCTGTCTGTGATTGTTTTCAATGCACATTTGTCCTTTAAATTGCATTACTGTATAGATTACAGACATAATAGTTGTGGTGGGATCATGTTTTGTTTTTGTCTTAGTTTTGATGTAATAATTTTGTTTTAAGAAATAGTATTATACTGTACTACAAATAACCTACTGTATTACAGTAGTTAGATTCAATATTCATAACAACAGGATTTGGGGGCAATTGCAAACAAAAAAAACTTTTGGTTATTTAACTCTGGTCCTCGAGGTATACCTTTCTGAAATGTTCTTTTTCGACTTTTGCATCAGTAACTCATAATAACTACTTGTGTTTAGGCACTGGATAGGATTAAGGGGTGTATAATAAGGTCATGCAGAATAAGTGAGGGGTTCCCAAACGTTTCAGCCCGCGACCCCCAAAATAACAGTGCCAGTGACTTGAGTCCACACTATACTCGAAGGTAGATAAAGTATACAAACGTTGGGCGCAAATGCGCACGTGCACCTACCCAAACTCACATAATGACAACACAAAAGAGAACGGTCTAACATGACATCATTTTATAGTTATTTATTCATTACTTTAACTATGAACTAATACTACAGATGGTCGAATTTCATCAAACTGATTCGAGTGCTGATGAATGCGCATCTTTTCGTACCTGAGGACGATGGCCCCTCTGACTGTGGCGCTTCTCCGCCCTCCTCCCCTTACCCAATGTGGTAGCTTATGTCATTAATGCGAGGGGGTCATGAACGAGGGGGAGGAAAATCTTAAAGCTGATGGCTTTTTATTTGGCAGTTTTTTTTTACTTGACAATTTTTTTTATATTTTGTTAAATGTATTACATACGCTATTTTTTTATAAGAAAAAATATTTCTCGAAATCCTCTCGCGAGCCCCTACATTGGGAAGACCTGGAATAAGGTATACATAGGGCAGCTCCATTATGACAAAAATCATAATCGCGATTATTTCAGCCAATTTGGAGATCCCGATTATTTAACAAAATGACTCATTAACCTTTACAACAACATAGAAAATTAAACAAACTTGGCTTTTAATCTCTGAATTTACCCGAAAGATAAATGTGTCACGGTGTGTGGACAGAACCCAAACGCAGGCAGCAGAGTTAAATAACAAAAACTTTATTTAAACAAAAGACCCTCGATGGGGAGAACATGATCTAAAACAAGACAAAAATGTAAACTAAAACTTTCCACAAGGGGAACAAAACAAACAAAGTCCTTTGAATAATAAATCAACAAAATCCACAACCTTAGAACAGGAACAAACACGATAATCCATAGACAGGAATAATCCAACAAGGTGACGTGAGGAGGTACGATAATGACGAAATGACACTGAACCGACAAGGGACAGAGGGAAAACTGGGGCTAGATAAAGGGAAAACACTAACAAGGACTGATGACACAGGGAGAGTGGCCACAGGTGACAAGGATGAAACACTAAGGGAAAGCTAACAGGAGGATTGCACGAGGCAGCTGAGGGGACTGAAACACTAAGGGAAAGATGGATCAGGGCTGGAGACAAGACTAACACTAACGGACTGCAAACAGGGAAACAAGGGGGCGGGGCTAAAGGACGTGACACCGGAGAGAGAGCATGGCTTCTCAAACCAAAACAATGCTCTTTCTCCACACAAAACACATGGGACTGACATGATCCTGCCACAAGACTCGAAAACCACGACAAGGAGAGGCAGGATCATGACAAAATGTAAAGAAATAGCAATGCTGAACCACTGTAATGGAAAGCTGTGCACTGTGGATTTATACTACAAGATAAGAGAGGATACTTGCCAAATGGAATGCGGCACAATAATCGTTAACCTGGATTATTTTGTTTTTGTAGTTGATGAAGGCCAAAATTGACGATTGCGATTCATTTTCTATTAATTGCACAACCCTAGCTTTATGCTTATGAATAAGCAGCCAATAAGTAATAAGCAGCTATTGATAGTGAGAACTGGACCATAGTGTTACTGAAATCTTTTCTATAGGTGAACCAGACTGCTAATTGACCAAATATGACAAATATGACCCTAATCCGTGGTGACAGAGTACACAGAGTGCAAAAAAATAAGAGATGAAAGCCAAGGGATCTTTTATTAGACTGAGACACATGTTTAAAGCTAAAGCATTTAGTAAATATTAAGGTTTCCAGTCTGCTTTCAGACAATAAACCAGTTCTCCTAACAAAACGACAGTGGCATCAAAGATAAAGTCAAGACGACGCTTGAGGTGGTGTGAGGACAGTAAAAGCTCAGACCTTCTCAAACAAGCTGTCAGCGCTTGAAGGAGCTGGAAGGAAGAACGGTAGACGCTGCCAAAACACAGGTGAACAAAGATGCTAGAATCTTCCAGAAGAAAACTCACGGCTCTTTGCTGCAAAGTTCTGAATAAGCTACAGGACATCATTACTTTGGTCTGATTGTAATGTAGCTTCACAAGGTATGTATTAAATGGAAGTTATGAAAGAAATATTCAAGAAAATGAATGATTTACCAGACACCAGGAAGCGTCTGTCATGAGCAGCTTATCAAATTAATTCCTTTTAAAGCCTTTTCACAGAATCTCAGCAACTCTAGTGTGAGAACAAACAAATTCATGTGTGTTAAAGCGACACACATACAGGAGAGTTTTGCTCGGTAAAGTTTGCCAGCTCTCTTTTCAGCTGCCGCTCCAATACATTCATTGTTGATTTACTGCCAAAACACATAACAGAATAACAAATTTACATTTATGCATTTGGCAGACGCTTTTATCCAAAGCGACTTACATTGCATTATCCTATACATTTGTTTCTGATCATGTGCAATCTACTACCTTGGCGTTGTCAGCGCCATGCTCTTACCAATGAGCTAAAGGAAAGCTATATAATAAAATATAACTGATAGGGAGAAAGAGACAATCATCATGGTTGAACTATACAGACAAAGTTACCACATCCACATAACATCACAGCTCGATACGCATACTTAATGCATAAGCCAATGAATTCATGATTATAAACAGAATAAATAATAAATTAATTTATGTCAAATTCTGTCTCATTTATGAAATGTACAGTATGGTGGTCAATTCCATGCAAATGTCAACCTTAAGATGAAAAAATGTAAGTTTTTACCAAAGGTTTTCACCGTACTGATAGGTCAGATCAATAGTTGGTGGTTTAGAAACCAAGTCGCTTTTAAAGCACTTTTTTCCATAGTCAGTGAATTTCTCACATCCCTAACAGTCCATATTCCTCATAATAAGGCACATGAACATGTAAATACAATTACTATTTGATGTTCTATTAAAAGCTTTTCCTTCTCCTTTTTTTGGGTATTATTGCTTTTGGTGAGCGCATTTTAAATCATAAAAGTCTCTGTTGTCTCTAAGAAACTTGCATCCTTTTTGTCACAGACATAACACAAATTCTATTTTCTTTCAAAATAGACAGCTTGTGCATTGACTGATATTTTTCTGATGTCTGGACTCTATCATCAGGGGTTTACTAAAATATAAACACCTGGTTCAATATATTGCATTGTCTGAGAATGGATTTATCAAGTTTTGACAATCATAACACTGGATTTGCCCTGCTGTTTTAATCCACTACCGATAAAAACATGATCTCTACAGCACCATTACTCCATAGTGAAGGAATTTTCCACTAAGATAAAGTGATATGCCCACTCGACAAGATGAAATGAAAGTACTTACCGTCAACACTCTTGTCAAGAATCAGTCCGAACATAAATGTGTGTGTTGCCTAAATCTCCCAGTAATAGTTTTTAGTAATACCAACAGAGATTAAACTGCATTGTTTTTGTGGCATGGACATCACATACACACATACACATAACCACAGAGGTTAGTGCTGTACTTTCAATCTCTCACTTTGCTTTGACCTGAATTGTGTTCTTCATAACAAGAACAAATAATTGTGTCAGTTCCCTAAGCTGTACAGAAACAAATTCTTGGTTCTCCTGCTGGTACTTACACAACACAAAGAATCCCCAAAACTCCTAAAACTTTTCAACACACCAGTTATTGGCACATTGTGACCACACACATCATCTTTAATGTTGACGGATATTGAGGACGATCTATTAGAAGACAGAAAAGAAAGTAACGTTGAAGACTTACCGTGTTGCTGGCGCAGACCGTCATCCATCCAAACTGGCCCAATGTCATGACGGGCACACCCTCATACACGCGCATGCAAGTGTACACACTCTCAAACGTACACACGTTCTCACACTTCAGAGTTGAATGACTGCATTTTTGACAGTCTTCTGACAGCCGAGGGAAAACAATGTGTGTAAATATAGCTGACTGACGTATGTTTGGTGATTAATACCACAACGTGAACACTGGCTGGGCGTGAGGATAGAGGAGGGAACGAGGGAGATGAGCAATACTTTCATTTATCTGCAGTCATTCCTCAACCGCATTTGTGGAATTAAAGGAGGTGGAGCAAAGTTCATGTGCTTTTACAGCCGGCTGTGAGGGTTTTCAAAGCTAGTTAAAGATTCAGTTTGGTTACAGTATATGTGCGGGTAAATAAGGAAATGAGGGGACAAAAATATTTTCAGCTATTTAACCGTGTAGTGTAAATTGTGATTTAAAGGTGCAGCATTTTCTGACACTAGTGTCATCGCACAGAATTGCAAGAAAAGTGTTTCTTAACATTACCTCGCCTGCAACAGTTCTGCAAACAGTCTCGCCAGTAGATGACAAGTCAGGCTGCTCAACCAATGACAGCAATGCGATTAAAATGAATAGCACCAGAGAGTCACATTGCTCTCCTTCCGGCAGAAAATGAACCTATAAATGATATACCAATGGTTGTCTCTGTACACTGGAATATCAGAAAGTATTTTAACATTTGCATTTTTATTTTGTACATAGACAAGTGGCTTCCATGTGAAAATCTTAATTGATATTGTGCTTCTGTATCTTAAATAATACTACATGAGTCGTGATGACACGTTCTATGCTGGCATATAATATACGTATCCTCCTACACAAGAATACAAATGTAAACATCAGTAATTCTCATAAACCAAAAGGACATTTGGGTTGCTGTTCAGACATAAAAATGCTCTTAAAATACAGTCAATGAAAGTCGAAAATGAAAGAATAACCCAACGTGAATGTAATACTTCTGGAGGATATGTGCAACACAATCTCACAATTCATAGCAACTTTACAAGATGTCTAATTCATGAACCCGTACAATCCATTTGTTTTCGGGCAAGTGACGGGAATGGGTTTGAGTATTGCTTTAATCGTATGTTTTTGTACGATTCACACAGTACAAATGAATACGTAAAAGGTTACGAATTCTTGTGTTATCAGACTGGTTAATGTATCAATAAAACAAATGATCTGTGGTTCATGTTAACAATTCTCACTCTTACATACATGTGTAGATGTCGCACTTTTTCTATACACAATGTATACCTACTTTATAGTAAACATACACAAACACTTTAAATTCATTTAGCCGTTGTTTTGTCATTGGTTGCCAATGCTTTAAAAGTAATGCAGTGAAGATTAAGAATGACATATATTGAACAAATGATACAACAGCTCACAGGAGACAGAAAACTACCGTAAATACATTACAGTAATTTGACAAAAAAGTGCTTCGCTGTCGAACAGTCGTTTCATACGAAAGTGTCAATCATGGAGTTCCGCTCATGCTGATTGGTTGCAGGTTAGCGAGAGGAGGGGCTACTGCACCCGGAGGCGGTGCAACAGAACTGATGCACAGAATCACTCTCACCCTCCTTCTCCTGCTCCTCACTTATGAACGCAGGACAAGACACAGATGATGGAAAGACAAAGATATACAGGGACAGAGAGTCAGGTAGAAAGTATGAAAATACACACAACATGAAAAATACAAAGAAATGTTATGAACCAATGAGTTTATATCTACATTTTGGAAGCAAAGATAGCTCAGAACTGCTTTGTTTAATTGTGGCCACTAGATGGCAGACTCATCACGTTCCATAGAATAGTATGTGTTAAATAATTGCATGCTATCTATGCTACAGCGCAATACTGCAACATATTTTAGAATGATTGAGAATCCATTTTACATTTGCATATGTAAGCATATAATGTGTGTGAATGCATGCTACTGTTTAGCTAAAATAGATACCGTGTTAAAAGGATTGTATACATATTCTGTAATCCTTTCTTCACTCTTATGTCATTTCAAAACACTATATGACTCTTTTTTTGTGGAACACAAAAGAAGATATTTTGAGAAATGTCTCAGGGATTTTGCCTACACAATAGAGGTCGATGAGGGTGAATACCAACGTTTTTAAAATATGTGTTCTGCAGAAGAAAGTCATGAGGAAATTAAGGTCCTAATGTTCACAATACACATATTTTGTTGTTTCATAAGCTTGACAATTAAAATCAAAATATACATGAGCACAACTCATTAAATTGCTTGTACTTCCAGACTCATTTTCATTTATGTCAAATTAAATAAGGTGTCTACCTGGGGTGCAAGGCGGTGAATTGCATGCAGTGAAATACTCAGCAAATGGAAAGAAACATCAAAATATAATGACTGTAGAGCAGGAAAAGGGAAAGTGAGGAGGCCGACAGGGGCTAAAATAATGAGGTTGCACTTATTTTGGGAGGCATTCTCCTCGACAGCAAGCACACGAGGCTTTAAAATGGCACAGTTTAAGAAAACGAGGATACAGAGCGAGAGAAAACAAGTTCACATACAGTAGGCATGCAGGCAACCAAGCACGCTCTCTTTCTATCTTTCTTTCTCTATTGCTTATTTCTCTGCATGACTTTGTAAGGTTTGAACTCTGAAAGCCAGTCAGCCAGAAGAGTTCGGTTGGGGATCGATTCCCAGGGAATACATCATCTAAAATTATATGCATTGAAATTGAAAGCACTGTAGTCAAGTCAAGTCAAGTCAGCTTTATTTATATAGCGCTTTTTACAATTTTCATTGTTACAAAGCAGCTGTACAAGAAAAAATGACTATAAGTAAAACATAAAAGGTTATGGAATTCAAAACACAGGTCAAATATCAGACACACAATAAATTCCTATATGCAGTGTTAATTAAATAAGACTACCAAATTCTAGCAGCCCCCCCGGCCAGGCAAAACAGTGCAAAACAGTATGCAAACGGTGGCGAGGAACCCAAAACTCCATTGGAGGAGAAAAAAAACCTCGGAGGGAAACCAGGCCTAACCAGGGGATTCCAGTTCCCCTCTGGCAAAAACTGCAGCCTCTGCACAAGCTCAACAGTGCTTGCACAACAAGGCGAAAATAAAAAAAAAAAAAAAAAAAAAAAAAAAAAAAAAATTAGATTTAAAATTATCATTAATAATCTAATAGTGGCTGAAGTTTTGTAGGGACGTCACTTCCTTCGTCCAGCATTTGTCAGGTCTAGGAATGGATTGCGCCCTGCCCGCTCCGCTCTTGTAACCTTGGAACAATGAGACAAGACTGGCTGAGAGTAGAGTACTGTTCTGCACTCTTTGATGCAACAAATGCATCAGTTGTTATTGGAAGTGTCCCTGGTTCCGGTTGATCTAACTAGTGCAGCCTAGATCTTTGAAATACATATATTATGATAATCTAGTGTATGCAAGATTAAAAAGATGCGTCTTTAGTCTAGATTTAAACTGACAGAGTGTGTCCGCCTCCCGGACATTGCAGGGAAGACTGTTCCAAAGTTTAGGCGCTAGATAGGAAAAGGATCTGCCGCCTGCACTTGATTTTGAAATTCTAGGTATTACCAACTGACCTGACGCCTGAGAGCGTAGTGCACGTGATGGACTATAATACGTAAGAAGTTCTCTCAAGTAGTGAGGAGCTAAACCATGCAAGGCTTTATAGGTAATAAGCAAGATTTTAAAATTTATGCGATGCTTTATAGGTAGCCAGTGCAAGGTTGACAGAACCGGGCTAATATGCTCATACTTTTTTGTACGTGTAAGAACTCGAGCTGCCGCATTTTGGACCAGTTGGAGTTTTTGTAATAGGCCTGCAGGGCAACCACCTAATAGTGCATTACAGTAATCTAGTCTTGATGTCATAAAGGCATGTATAAGCTTCTCCGCATCTGATGATGACAGCATATGACGTAATTTAGATATATTTTTAAGATGGAAAAACGCAATCTTACAGGTTTTGGCGACCTGGTTCTCAAATGACAGAGTACTATCGAATATAAAGCCAAGATTCTTAGCTGAAGATGAGGGTTTTATGGAACATCCATCAATAGTTAAGCAGTATTCTTGGTTGTTACGTAGGGCGGTTTTCGGTCCGATAAGTAACACTTCAGTTTTGTCCGAGTTCAGTAATAAAAAATTGCTACTCATCCACTTTTTTATATCGACAATGCATTCCACTATTCGATGGAATTGCTGTGTTTCGTGAGGCTTCGAGGAAATATAAAGTTGCGTATCATCAGCATAGCAGTGAAAGCTTATTCCGTGTCGCTTTATTATATCTCCTAGGGGTAACATGTATAATGCGAAGAGCATAGGCCCTAGTACTGAGCCCTGTGGTACACCGTACTGGACTTGCGATTTGCGTGATACCTCATTGTTTATTTTTACATATTGGAAACGGTCGCATAAATAAGATCTAAGCCATTTCAAAGCTATTTCCTTAATACCGACATCATTTTCAAGTCTATGTAGGAGCATGCTGTGGTCAATGGTGTCGAATGCAGCACTAAGATCTAGCAGCACCAATGTAAGTTGCTTTGAAACAAAGTATACGGTCCTCGCAAAAAATACAAGTGTATTATTAGTATTCTTCAGTCTACTTTTTGTGTAATTCCAAGAAATATACTTTACTTCTCAGATATATGATTTTTGCAATTCACTTTATTTTACTTAGACTGAAGCAAAAGTATATTTGGCCTTGTAATGAATTATACATATTACTATCTCAATTAAAATCTAATGTATCGCAAGTGTACTTGGCTTGTAGTTGTGTTCTTTGAAGTCTTTTTCACTTTCTTTTGACTAGGAGTGTACTTTCATAAACTAAAATTGTGCTACAGGTATTAAACTAGTAAACTATCTGTATAACATCTAAGTTTGAAAAACATTGTGAACTCATATAACACCTAAATGTATACTTAATAAACCAAAAAGTGGGTCAATGTCGTTTTTTGTAGTATTGAAGTAGCACACTTACATGTACAGGTACAGGTACGGTACTAGTACTTTGACATCACTAGTATAGGAACTACATAAAGAGTACCTAAAATATACTTGAACTTAACCTCATACATTTTTGTGAGTTTGGCATAACCATTTCTAGCACATCATATCCACATACAGTAGAGCAAATACAATAAATTGAATAAGTGACATCTGTAGAAGTATACTTAATAAAAGGAACTTGAAGTATACTTATTGTAAGGGTGCGTACTCCTAGGATATCTCTGCCATGAATAAATACATTAATGAACTCATGTGAAATTATTAATCGGTGGATGACAACAGTTAGAGTTAAAATACTGATGCTAATAAGTTTTTAAGGCGGGGCTTATTTAAGACTCGACTGACGAGAGATAAGGGAGATGAAGGAAAAGCAAGCGTATATGACTGGCATCTGTCAAACTACAAAACATGAATGGATGTTTCACTTCCTCATCTGGCAGAACTCGTTGAGCATCATACGAGATCACTTCTTTCTCCACATCCCTCTTCAATGTCCTTCACTCACTCATATTTCAGAGAGAAGAAAGTGAAGGACAAGGCAGAGAGGGCAGCAGGAGGCAGACTGTGTGCTTTAAGATGAGGGCAGTGGGTCAAACGGTGAAGGGGTTGATGAAGTGTTCATAGCAGGGGTTAAGGTTGGTGGGAATGGAAACATTAATCTGAGTCTAATGATGTGCATGAAAATAGTACAATGTGTCCCAAATGAGGGCAGTGTGTTTCCAAGTGTTTTTGTCCCAGCTCAATGCTTTGGCAGGATAATGACTGGTGAAGGGTTTGGAACTGTGGCTTGCTTCTGAGGCCATCAGCCAATTATTGTTAGGACATCATTTTGTGTGGCTCCTGAATAATTTGTCTCACAGCATTCACAGAAAGGGTGTTTCCTCCAAAATAAATTGCATGTAATGAAAACAGTACACCCCTGGATAGATTATGTGCTGTTAGTTTCAGTTGACAGCTTGGTCATTTTTTCAGAAATCATTTTCAATTAAAATATGACCAGATGTTCCCGCTAGACAGCAATTGACCATCACCTGCATCCCTGCTATCAAACGTCAAAGACTACTAATCCTTCTTATAGTTTAAACATTTGCTCTTATAATGTTTCCTTTCATTATCTTAACATCTTCAAAGCTTCACAGCTCAGGTGTCTTAAAAAACGTTTGCAGAATTTTTTTTCCAGAGTGCTTGTGAGCAAATGTGACAGCATGCAGGTCTCAAACTTATGAGGTTGCATGAATCAGCCAGGATCTGGTTTAGAAATAAATGGGAAATGCAAACGGAGAGCTCCCCCCAGGAATGATGAACCTCTTTGGTCTACACAGGGTTTCCCATAGTTATCAACAAAACAGTCTACCCATCAGGCGTTGCAGCATCTTAATAGGGATATAGTCATTACAGTCACATATACTGTAGCATGTAATTTATGGAGGAAAACACTTTCTGACAAGACAAAATACCACTTCAAAATGTGAAGGGGGAGAATAGATGCTGTGGAAGGGAAGCAGTTAGTTTTTTTGGGGAGGAATGCAGCAATGCATTATTTTAAAGCATTACTTTCCTCAACTTAGGACACTGTGTAAGACTCAAGATGACATGAGAATATGAGAGGTGGGAAACGGCAACTCAGGATAGAAGATTAAACTCGGAGTAAGGTGGCGTGAAGGAAAGCAGTGTGATTTTGGATCTGTCAGCCCTTCTTACCTGGCCCGCACCGGGGACCTGTCAGGTGGCACGGTTCTGCCCGGCCTAGATGGGCAGCAGAACTGATGGTGACTGCGGCTTTTAGTAGGCTGATGGAAACTGAAGGTTGAAGAGAGATGAGTGAGTGTGGAGCAACTGGAAGATGAGTGTAGTCTGACACCTCTGAGAGAGAGAGAGAGAGAGAGAGAGAGAGAGGGGGGAAAAGGGATGGCAAGCGAAAAACGGGACAGAAATGGACAGAGAAGAAGATAAGCAGACGATAGCATGAGAAAGCGACATACAAACACGAAAGCACTGCATAAATCACACAGTTAGACAGCTGATGGCACAGTTATAACGACACTGCTGGTGTTAGTTATGAATGTTAAAAACTAGATGCATAAGCTACAAATATACATCAGAAAAGCTGTAAAAAACAAGCAAAATGCATAAAAAAGAAAGAATAATCAAAATGGACATCTAAGACGTTGTTTAGCGATGCAGCATCATGCTAAAGCAAATTCTAAATGTAAGAAATGGCATTGTGGAAGTGTTCACAGTCCGTTATGATTCATTTATTCAGCAAAATGTTCATTTATAACTAGCATAGTGAGAAATATTCAACAGATCACATGATCTCAACATGAGGTGTCTCGCTTCTTTTATTAAGCTACTGATACGATTGGACTTATGACTCATTTATTAAGGAAAAAGGCTTTTAATGAGGGAAAAATAAAGTACCTTCAACGTTAATTTGAAAATTAGTCTGTGTGTAAGAAAGCTATTCAAAAATGTCATTTTGAAAGAATGGTCGCCTTGTTGGAATGTATAAAAGCATTGTGAGCTGAGTGAAAGAGGAGAGAAAGAGCACTCTTTAGCCATGAGAGGGTAACCAAAGACTCCCACCACCCCGGTGGCTTACATAAGCCACAGACTGAAATCTGCATACTGTATAAGTCTATTCTTTATGTGTGCGGTATTTTCCTCCTTAAAGCTTTTATTCTGTCCTTTTCACATACACACGTTTTCTAATATTCATCTGACATTCAGAGCACATACGCTTGTGTTTTCACAGCAGACCACCACTTTGAGATTTCTGTCTGAGAAGATTTCCACTTTCATATTACAACATCTCTGTTGAATAATTAGTGATATTTTCTTCATTAAAACCTGCATCTATTTCCATTAAACAACTGGGTTGCATGAATCACTCCATCTGTGGCATATTAACTCTGTAAGTACGCTTAAGGACCTATCGAATGTTGGTCCAAAGCCTTTAATTTTACCATGGAAACAACATCGTGTAAAACAAAATGTTTATGTTTCTTTCCAGATTGTGCTGTAGATAGCAGCTTTTATAAAGAGGAACAGGTGATAATAAGCGAACCGCTTTCTGTCATTACAGTATATTATAAAACAATAGGATTACTTCAGCATGTTTCCCAATACCTCAATATTTATCTAAATACTGTAGGTATTATATTATGCATTATCTGAGGAGGAGTCAAGTCGCAGTCGGACGCTCCTGCTTACTTCTCCGCGCTTCACTCTGTCGCTTTTATACTTTTATATTTTATCTCCTTTTATCACCTAACTTTAACTTCAGCAAATCAGCACAGTGCTCAAACGCTTGTATTACTACAAAAATCTGAATTATCTTATTTGCCGAGCCTCCCACTGAAAGCTTACATTCCGGGGAAGAGAAAACACAACTGTCTACACTCATAAGGATAAGAGAAAATGCCTTCTCTGGAATCTACTTGCTGCATAAACTGCCACAAACTTTTACAAAGGATTGCAGTTCTTGAAACAAAGTTACTTGTGGGACCACCAAACCAGACGGGAACACAAATCAGAGCTCCGTCATGGACGCCCTCAGCACACAGCCGGTGAGTCCCATAAATCTAGTACTCCTCGACCGGCCTTTCTGAGTGTAGAGAAACAAGCCGATCGACTTACAAATCGATGGCATAAACAGGGAGCGAGACCTAAAGGCACTCGAGACATCAGACTGTCACGAGTATCACATATTGCCGCAGCAGCATCCTCTACCCCAAATACGGCTACAAGGATTGCAAACACTGGTCTCCGAACACCGCCTATACATCTTGAGAACAGATTTGAAGTATTATTCAATGAGGAATCCCCAAACTTGATGAATGTGTCCGAACACAGACTAAATCAGCCAGCAGCTAACAGCTAACTCAAGGTCGAACAGACAGCGGCACTCAGCTCAAAGCACAGCTGAGCCCAGAACTCTGATAGTGGGTGACTCCATAATCAGAAACATTAGTAGCAGGGATACAACTACGTGCTGCCGTCCACAAGCAACAACTTCTGATGTAAACAGGGAACTTCAGAACATTCTGATGAAACATAAGACTGCAAATCGACTCATCATTCATCAGTCAGAACTTCTTAAGAAGGACTTCAATGAACTCTTTGAAACACTAAAAAGACTGAATGTTCAAACATTCATCAGTGGACCAATCCCAGCAAGAGGAACAAACAGGTTTTCACGTTTGCTTGGGCTTAATACATGGCTGCAAAAAACCTGCAATATAAAAGGAGTGAACTTCATTGACAACTTCAATATTTTCTGGAGTCAGAGGCAACTGTTTCAACAAAATGGCCACCAGCCAAATAAACTGGGTTCAAGAGTGCTTAAGGACAATATCTTCTTCTCCCTCAGTCGTCCTTCTGCCAATCCACTCAACCAGAATGGCACACACACACCCAAACACAGTGTGAATGACCACATGTCTTCACCTCAGCACCTGGTTGGACATGCGTCACACAATGATAACACCCCTCAGTTCATGGACACCATCTCAGCTGAGCCCTGCCCACCGAGCTCAAAGTGATATGTGTCGGGTCCCCGCTATGATAACAGTAACTTTCTCAAATGTTTACAGAACAAGCGGGAATCCAGTGTGCCTGTATCTTTTTCTATTGATGTGCTATCACATGACAGAAAGTCTAAGGCCTTCAATAGTCGTACATCAAACCAGACTAATCTGGTGCCCATTGCATGTCAAACCAAGATTGCTATGGGGGCAAAAAGCAAGACTGTTAAGTTGGCACTTTTAAACATCCGCTCACTTAAAAACAAATCACTTCTAGTCAACGACTTAATAACCACATACATCCTAGATTTTATGTTTCTAAATGAAACCTGGCTAGAAGACAGCTGCAGTGCAACAGTCCTCAATGAAGCATCCCCTCCTAACTTTACTTTTATGAGTGTCTGCAGATCAGTTAGGAGAGGTGGGGGAGTAGCTGCTCTTTTTAAAGATGTCTATCAATGTAAGCAAATATCATTTGGAAATTACAGGTCTTTTGAATATCTGGGTATTGTGCTAAAAGGTGCTCCTCGCATTCTACTTATCACTATTTACAGGCCTCCAAAATACTCTTCATCCTTTGCTGAGGACTTTACAGAACTGTTATCAACAATTTCCTCAGAGTTTGACTGTTTTTCTATTGCCGGAGATTTTAACATTCACATAGATAATGCAGAAAACAATATGGCAAAAGAAATCAAAACGGTTTAAAAAAAAACTTTTGACCTGACCCACACACAATCGTGGACACACTCTAGATTTACTTATCAGTAAGGGTCTAAACATTCCATCTATTGTTATTAAGGATGTAGCACTATCTGATCATTTCTGTATTTTTTTGATATAATGATCTCCCCTGCCATTGAAGTTAGATCTGTGTCTGTCAAGAAGAGATGCTTAAATGAGAACACTAGTGTACTATTTATGAAGGCCATATCTTTAACACCAAGCATATCCTTGATTCTTTTAACTCGAAGGTTAAAAGTGTAATTGATGATATTGCTCCTGTGAAAGTCAGGAAGAGTGGTAGACAAAAAGCACCTTGGAGAAACCCAACAGCAGTGCAAAATATGAAAAGACAATGCAGAAAAGCAGAGCGCTTGTGGCGGAACACAAAACTTGTAGTCCATTATAACATCTACAAAGACACCATCCATACTTTCAATATGGAACTAGGCAAAGCTAGACAGACTTTCTTCTCAAATATTATAAACAGCAACTTAAACAACACCCTTGACTCTTTTTGCTACTGTAGACAGACTGACAAACCCCCCAAGCCAGATTCCCAGTGAAATGCTCTCAGACAGCAAGTGCATTGAGTTTGCTTCTTTCTTCTCTGATAAAATAAATAACATTAGAAAGGTGATCAGCACATCCTTGAGTAGCGCTGGGGTCAGACAGATCACACCACAACCTGAGAAAGTAGTTACAATGTCTGATTTTGAAGAAATTGATGGCAAAAATTTGGAAGAAACCGTTCAACACCTTAAAACATCAACCTGCGCCATTGACGCACTTCCCACATCTTTTTTCAAAAGTGTGTTAAACTGTTTAGAAGCAGATCTCCTAGATGTGATAAATGCCTCACTTCTCTCTGGAAGTTTCCCAAACTCCCTGAAAACTGCTGTTGTCAAACCCCTCCTGAAAAAGAGCAATCTGGATAAGACCATATTAAACAACTATAGACCGATCTCAAATCTTCCCTTCATAGGTAAGATCATTGAAAAAGTCGTCTTCAACCAGCTGAACAAATTCTTAAGCTCAAACGGATACTTTGACAATTTTCAATCTGGGTTCCGTCCGCATCACAGCACAGAGACAGCACTCATTAAGATAGTAAACGACATTCGCTTAAGTACTGATTCAGGCAAATTATCCGTGCTGGTCCTACTTGACCTCAGTGCTGCATTTGACACGGTCGATCACAACATACTTACAGACAGGCTGGAAAACTGGGTGGGGCTTTCTGGAATAGTCCTAAAATGGTTCAGGTCATACCTAGAAGCAAGAGGTTATTATGTGAGTATAGGTGACCATAAGTCTGAGTGGACATCCATGACATGCGGAGTCCCTCAAGGCTCAATTCTTGCGCCTCTCCTATTCAACCTGTACATGCTCCCAATGAGCCAAATAATGAGAAATAACCAAATTGCTTTCCACAGCTATGCAGACGACACACAGATATACTTAGCCCTATCGCCTAATGATTATAGCCCTATTGACTCCTTGCTCAAATGCATTGATGAAATAAATAGTTGGATGTGCCAAAACTTTCTTCAGTTAAACAAAGACAAAACTGAAGTCATTGCGTTCGGAAATAAAGATGAAGTTCTCAAGGTGAACGCCTACCTTCACTCTTAAGGTCAAACAACAAAAACTCAAGTCAGGAAGCTCGGTGTGTCTTTAGAGTCAGACCTTTGCTTCAGTAGTCATGTCAAAGCAATAACTAAATCAGCATACTATCATCTGAAAAATATTGCAAGAATTAGATGCTTTGTTTCTAGGCAAGAAACTTGTGCATGCTTTCATCACCAGCAGGGTGGATTATTGTAATGGACTCCTTACTGGCCTCCCCAAAAAGACCATAAGACAGATGCAGCTCATACAGAACGCTGCGGCAAGGATTCTGAGCAGAACCAGAAAATATGATCATATCACAACAGTACTCAGGTCCTTACACTGGCTACCAGTTGCATATAGGATAGATTTTAAAGTTTTATCACTGGTATATAAATCGTTCAATGGCCTAGGACCTCAATACATTGCAGACATGCTCATTGAATAAAGACCCAAAAGAACACTCAGGTCATTAGGATCGCATCAGCTAGAAATACCAAGGGTTCTCTCCAAGCAAAGAGAGTCTGCATTTAGCTATTATGCGAGCCGCAGCTGGAACCAGCTTCCAGAAGAGATCAGATGTGCTCCCACAGTAGCCACATTCAAATCCAGACTCAAAACACATCTGTTTAACTTTGCATTTAATTAATGTGCACTGTGCCTCTGACCGTCCGACTGTTTGTGCTGTACTTTATTTTATTTATTATCTATTCTAAAATATATTTTATTTCATTTTTATTCTTAACTGGTTAATTTTTATTTTTCTTATTTCTTCACTGTTTTATCAAATGAATATTTGTAATTTCTTCTATGTTAAGCACTTTGAATTGCCATTGTGTATGAAATGTGCTATACAAATAAACTTGCCTTGCCTTGCCTAAATAATTGCGTATAGTACCGTCTGCAAACGTTTGACTGAAATGTTTTTCTTACTGTTATAGACAAAAATATAATTCTTCTTACTTACTGTATATGTTTGGGTGGGGCATAGAATCCTGGCATTAGGGCAAGACGGATCCCGACTTGATATTGCCCCCTTGAAATATTATCCTCCAGGTCGAAACAGGTACTGTGTGTTCCGGTGAAATATAACACTGTCCATGCCATTATGAAAAAATGCTTAATGAGACATTATGTGTTGCTTGTACAAGCTAATTGTATCTGGCTATATGTGCATCCATGCATATGTTTTATGGGGGTAGAATGCAGGCAAGTGGGAAAAAACTGATCCTGCCCCAATATTACCCCCTTGAAATATTATGCTATCATGTCTAAAATGTAGTGTGAGTCCCTGTGAAATATTAAACTTTATATGCCGTTCTGAATATATGCTTAATGAGACTTACAGTGTTGTTTGTCTGGATACATCAAACTAACTGTTTTAACCATATGTGAAATATTTTCCTGACATGCGTAACACGTAGTATCTGTACCCTTACATAGTCTAGCATGTCTATGTAAGTATGAAGAAATTCTACATGAGACGCACGCTGTTGCTTGTATGCATGCATCAAACCAGTGGCGCAAAAAGTGGGTATGCACTATATGCGGCGCATAGGGGCGCCGCACCATGGGGGGCGCCAACGCGATGGTTTAAAAAATTTGAAATAATAAAAGTTATATACATTTTTATAAAATGTGTATAAGTTATTGTATTTATAAAAAGTTATATTCATTTAAGAGGAATAACAGGCTAGGCGGCACCGGTGCCCTCATAAGATTCCATCATATAATTTATTTAGACATAGAAGGGTAATATCGCGAGTGGGCGGGGCGCCGTGAGTTATGTTAAGTACACAGTGACGTCAGTGAGTTGTCCTTGAAATTTGAATTTGAAAAAGATGGATAAACCAAAAAAGCCTTCGGGGGCTAAAAATAGCAAAAGAAATATGGAAAAAAGGTGATGGCCTGTCAAGGGATGCGACAGCAGCTAAATACGTGGATGGTGAAAGGCAACAGGTAGGATTTAAAATGTGACGTCTATTCTTGCAAATACAATACTCATGTTAACAGACTAACGTAAGCTAGCGACCGTGGAATCATGAATAGATTTTCTACCAAACTTGGAGGCTTGCAAATATAAATATTGACTGGCAAATGTTTGCTAACTTAATGCAAAATAATGTTGCTGCTGATATCTACATTTATATTTTGGTTAAACCCTATTCTACCAATGCCATGCATGACATAGCTCAATTTTATTAAAGTAAAATAAGAACTGGTAAATATAAGGTAGCATGCACAATAAATGACTAGAAGCTGAAAAACATTCCTTATGCAATAAGGCTGGTTTATCGTGGATTTTGTTTTACCACTAGCTTCATGTTAGCTCAGCTGTGCTGTCAGACATACAGGCTACTTTACATCTGCTGGGTGACATGGAAGCTGCAAGGGCCACATTTCTCTCTCTTTAAAGATCTGTGCTATATGTGTATGTGTGTATGTATGTATGTATATATATCAGCACAGACCTTTAAACAGAGAGAGATGTGACTCCTGTAATGACTTTTCTATATGTATGTGTGTGTGTGTGTGTGTGTGTGTCATATTTGTACTTTTTAAAATCCCAAATGTTTATGTTATTTCAACAGCAGCACAACCTTACTGCATAATAGTTGTCTTATCTGATGCCATCCCTAGGCTGATTTAAACATTGAATTTAGGCTGCTATATATAATTGCGAGTTTATTTTATTCAGGTGTGAGGATGGTGGATCAGGAAAGACAGGGGAAAGCAACAGACAGGTCTAACATTAGGTGGAAGTGTAGAGGGAGCTTGATACCAACTTCATACTTGATACTAACAGATTAATTTCTTAATATTATTAATATGGAAAAGGTGTTTTAGATACGGCAAAAATAAAGAAATGGCAGAGAAATTTCCATGAATACATTTTTATATATTTGTGTTCATATACCATATAATTATGGTAGGCTTACAGTAGCTGTCTGATATACTTTTAAAATAAACCTTTATTATTTCAAGCCCATACATGATGATGTCCGGCACACTTTTTTATTTAGCAGGGGGGCGCCAAAACTGTTTCTGCATACCCCCCTAACATTGGGTAGTTGCGCCCCTGCATCAAACTATTGAATATATGAGAATCCTTGTAAAAGTGTGAAAGGGGGGGATGAAGGGAGGTAGGCAAAACAGATCCTGCCCACTATTACCCCCTTGAAATATAATCCTGCCATGTGTGCCCTTGAAATATCAGCATGGTTATGTAAATATAAATAAATGATTTATGAGACATACAGTGATGCTTGTGTACATGGACAACACTAGTAGTTTTTAACTATATGTGCATCCATGCATAAGTTTCAGTGGTAGAATGCAGGCAGTTGGGAAAAACAGATCGTGCACACCCACAACTTCTCTGAATTCCACTTTAGCTGTTAATCTATTGAGGAGGTTCTGGAGTTGTGGCTAAAGCCTTAAGAAAATCGAATATGTTATTCAATTTCAAAGTAAAACTACACAAAAAACTGACTTTCAACACAGTAAATTGTAGGGGAATGACAATCCTCCCCACTGACATCCCAGATCTTTTAATCCGGCTCTCAGTTTAATCCTCATTCTCATATATCTCTGCTGGAACTCTTCAGTCTTTTACTAAGACATCCTGAGAGTCTTTCAGCATTCTCATTATTCTCCAGAGCTTGTATCATGGCCCACATCTATGTCCTCATGAAGCTATTATGCATGTATGCAAACAAGTGTGTGTGTGTGTGTGTGTGTGTGTGTGTGAAGCCAGACTGCAAAATCACATCTAAGAACAGATAAAATGTGAAATGCTTTCATTACAAGTTGAATTCAGCCACACACTGTCATAACACTTCAACACTTTTTCTTCAACTGGTCTCATGAATGAATCAGTTTCATTATAGCCTTGATAAAAAGACAAAAAAAACTAGATATTCAGAATATTTCAGTTATACCAAATAAGGCCAAGGAGAGAGTTAGTAATAATAAGGAGAGAAAAGCTTAATAATTACAAAGTCTTAATGTTTTATAACATTTGTCAAAATGCGTCAAAACAGACACAAAAAACCTATACTGTTATGAAGTACAGGGGCACATTGTGTTACTTTAATATTGCTGTCGATCATCACATCAAGCATCATCTAATCCTCCAGGATGCTTTTTGACAGAACCTGAATTAAAGGCAGAGAGAGAGAGAGACAGTGAGTCCCCTGGGCGAGAGCTCCCCATGGGAAGATTACGCAATGCCAGCAGTGAGAGCTTTTTTGAAGAGACACATTTTATTACCGCAGCCTGCATCTATCCGCTAAAGCCTGAGTTATGAGCTCACCTGGGGGGCTTTGCTTTCCATTTCACACAAACGCATACAGAGATGCAGCCTAAAAGTAAGACATACCATCTTGTTTTTTGTCACACTCGGCTGTACTAAAAGAAATACGCTTTAAATCCTATCGATAGCAGATCTCTATTTATATTCCTCATCCTCAACCCTCATTTATCTTCTCCGTCCCTTAATCTTTACAGTGCTTCACCGCCCGTTTTCACAGTGGCACGCTGTAGTGTCAGAGGATCGGTCTTGTCGTGAGAAAGAGATAGAATGCTTTCAGATTAAAAGTCAGAAATTGAAACTTAGTTTATACATAATTTTCAGACATCACAAGTTCAACCAAGCTTTCTATTTTAATGCAGAAAGAATAAAATATTTGTTCAGTTGTCTACCTAGACAGCATTTCTGGGCATCACAGGCATGCTTGAATATTTCATACCAAGATCAAAACTCAAATCCTGGTGAACATCCAACCTATTCTGCTTTTTTGGCATCGCAGGCAGGTTTGAACATTCACTTTGAATGTCCTAACGCAAAACTGAGTTTGTTGCCAACCTAGATCGCATTAATAGGAATTGTAGGCAGGCCTAAAAATTACTTTTATGTCCTTCCGGCCACAGAAGATGTGGAATGCAAAGTTTTACAAGCCACTTGGATATTTTACAAATCATTTTTACATTAAAGATCACATATCACAGGCAGTTTCTGCCAATCTCATATAAGTCTTGAGTGCCTATACAGTAGTATTGAATACGTGGTATCTTCGAAGAGTATTTAGTTTGATCACATTTATAAAAGAGAGATACAGCTGTACGATTATATCCGGAAAAACACGAGCTGCTGGGGTGGGACTAGCAGGGAGAGTGGGATGGAACTACAGCACGAGCAAGCAACACAGCATCACATTAATCCCTTTGTGTTTTACATTTCATGTCCAGCATCTTTTAGCAATGGGGCCACGTCATCTTTCAGTTTAAAACGATCTCCAAATCCATCATTATATCCACTGTTTATATAACATCCATCACTAAAATGCTGTGAACAGACAAACACACATAACTTCACTATCGCAATAGTAACAGACTGCAGCGCAGATCATCTTGATGGTAAGCCGGTCTCGGTTGGCTCGTGGGCGGGTTCTTTCTTTCTTTCGCCTTGCCTTTCCAGGGGAATGACTAATGAAAGGAATAGGCTCCCTGTGACAACACAGGGATCAAGAATTATAAAAAACTTTCCGAAACAAGTTGGTGCTGGAGGAGTGTATCAAGTACATGAATACTATGTCATACGAGGTTTGATTTTGTTGGGGCAAATATATTTAAATACTTCAAAAAAGAACTCACAGGCACATATACTGTAAATATAAGAATTTGATGTTAACACATTTGGAACAAAAACCTAGTGAGCTCCCCTTCTTTCACAGTTTTTCCGGGCACTGAAACTAAACTAAACCTAGTGAGCGGCTACCAAAAATACCCCATAGGTAGGCAGTTCACCACGTTTTGAGACACAGCCAGAGAGTGAGTGAGAGACAGCAGAAAATAGATAAATCTACGGATGAGCAGCAGGATACATGAACAAGCACCTACATAGCGTTTGGGTGACCTGGGATGAATGTTTGGAAGCATAGAGGAGGACACAGAGGTGGGTGAAGGACAGAAGCAGGACTTCACACAGAGGTGGAGAGGAGAGTGGGTGGGTGGAGAAAAAGAGAAAACACAACAAAATAGTGTGCGAGAGGCTATGTGGGGGCGGCTGAGGGCAGGGAAAGAGAGAGAAGAGGATATGTTTCTCCTGACTTGTAAAATAATAGATCAGTATCAACGTGTGGGAGCATCTGTGCTTATTAGAGGAAAAAATGAAAGCAGGAGGCAGAAGAATGACAATAACTGTAGATTAAAAAAACAATAGTGATATGAAGATGCAGTATGTAGAGAGAGAGGGAGAGATGTGGCCTTTCGATTAAAGGAGACTTGCAGCATAAGGTCCTTATACTGATGATTAGAAACAAACCAGAAACACACTGTAAACACACAGCACATCCCACTGTTACTTTTATGATGCTATATTAGGCCTATACTCTTTTTCATCTTCTATTCTATCAAAATGTGTGTGATACTCGCTTTACTTGATTCTAGATGTATGTTTACAAATATTTCATTCTAAAAGAAATAACTTTTCACTCGATTTTACTGACCGTTTAAGTGGTATTTACCTGGTGATGAGTATTTCAATATTATAAAATGAGTATTCTTACGTTTCCTTTAGCATTAAACGCTATCTGATTTAAAGGGTTGGTTCGACCAAAAACAATAAAATAAAAATAATTCTGTTAAAAAGAAGATATTTTGAGAAATGTCTCAGTGGTTTTGTGTTTGTAAAATCCGTCAACGGGGCATGACAAGACGTAGCGATTGGCAGAGTCCCCAGGTACTTGGACGCGAGAGCGATGATTGATCATGAAAACGATGATCGACTGGGTCTAAAATATATATTTTTATAAAAATGATTTGATTGGTTGCGTTGCAAGAGGTTGTGGGAGTCAATACAGGAGCACAGAAGGGTGGATGTCTTTGAAAGCGCACAGCAAATAGTCAAGTGCAAAATGTGCAGCGCCATTCAAATCTACAACAAGTTTTAATTGTTATCATCTTACACTCAGTCAGACGAACATAAAGGACTTTACCATCAAACACGGATGGACAGAAATGCGAGAGGGCAGAGAAGATGACCTTCACCTAACACTGATATTTCTTTGAAATGTATTTTCAAAAACATTGATGGTCAATTTTTAATAGTCTAGCATTGTTGATTTAATTATTTACCCATATTTTTATCAACATCAATTTTTCTATTATTGTTGTAATTAAAATCTTTTCATTATCAAAATGAGGGGAACGCCACGCCCCCAGCTAATGCCCCGCCCCAATGAATTGAGTACTCTTTTTTTAAGCCAGTCCAGTACTTGAAATGCAATATTAAGAAAAGTTTTAAAACACTCTTCTTTAAGTTCTCTTTAACAAATGCAGCATCTTAGCAAATAAATAAAAGCAGATTTCCTTTATCCGGTAGTGGAATGTGTACAGTACGTCACCTACATTAAAGCCTTCTTTCAAACAAAAAAACATATTATCACAATGTCCTTGATGTCTTCTGTGTGATGAACTTAAATCTATCACAGGTATAAGACAAGATGCACAAGCAAACTTAAATACAGTTTATCCTAACAAATCTGCCAGGTTGACCAAAATCCACATCTATACTTTCTACTGTACTTTACTGCCTAAGTTTATCAGAGGTATTATTTGGAAATCAAACTGCATGTTTGTTTATGAGTGCAGCCAGTAAAGACAATGTAATGAAAGATGTGTTGTCTTGGCGCTAGTTCACAGTACACAATCTTTTTTATCTCATCACGTTGAATTTACACTGCACGCTCACAGCTTGGAAAATGACATTTATTTTGCTGTGGTGCCCGGAGCCAGTGGTGCAGGAAACACTGCTTTATGTAACATTGTCTTCTTGTTAAGAAAAAAACAAGTTTGTTCTGTCAATTTTATGCAAAATGCAATCAAATCGAAGCCAAACTTATTGAGAGGCTTTGTTTTGAGAACTACAGTGTTCTACCAAACATCCACAAATGGAAAAAAGGTGCATAGAAACTACAACTACAAACAATGTCCACACGTTTAGAAATGTATGTGTTAATTGTCATCTGTATTTTGATAAAGACCCGTGGCTCGAGTGGAAAGCTTCGGGTTATTGTAGACTGGAAATGGTACAGAACTGCCCTGGCATTGAGACTCTCGCTGCCTGGCAACCCAGCGGCTGTGCGTGTGTGGGTGTAGCATGAGGAGTGCCAAGAGATGAATCCCAGTGTTCACAGACAGAGACTGAGGATTATTACATTCTGTCAACCAGCACCTGCAACCCTTTTCATTTCCCAGCTTTTCGAGGAGTTCCTCTGTGGTAAAACTAATGTCAATATGTTAGTGGTTCAGCACTGGGTTAATCTGCTGGGTCGTGATCATATATTGACCTATAAACACAGGTAACTACATAAGGTAGAAGTCAGTACACAAACATTGCACAGAACGCCATATGAACTGAAGTCAGTATATTCAAACAAAAAGAGACTTGAGTTTAGATGGTAACATGCACAAACCTCTATTCCATGTTAGGAACCTCTCATTTTTAAGGCACAGTTGATGAAAAATTCACAATTCTATCAATATAATTTTTTTCCAAAAGCTACAGAAAAACTGGTTGGTTAGATGTAACATGATAATGTAATGAACTATTTTCTTGTTTTTGAGTAAAACGTTTTTAAAGGGGTGGTGCAAGGGTGTGTCATGCATTCTGACTTCTTCACAATGTTAAACGTGTTTTCTTCTCCCGCTTAACATGGTCAACTTGTCAAAAAACTAGTTGGATGTATTACGTAGTATGTCTGTGCTCGATACACTCCCCCATTGTTCGTACAGGTTTTGGAAAGTTTTTTTCTAACATGAAAAAGCTGTGTTTGTTTGAAACTGATAGAAGGAGCGGCCATCCCAGCACTAAAAGATTCTGGACATGAACCGCACACGGTAAGTGAAACTTATGTCTGTGTTTTCTTGGAAAAGTGTGCGCACATGCTTTAGTTACGCCTCCTCCACACGCATGTTTTCTGAAATAATCATACAGTTGTATCTGTCTTTTATAAATACGATCTAGCTAAAGACTCTGCGGATATTTGAAGGGTGCGATACTATTCTGTATGTACTCAAGATTAACATGAGATATGCAGAAACTGTGAAAAAATGGCAACCCAGCAAACCATGGGTGCATATTAGCATTTTATGTTGATTGCAATGCTTATGCCATTTGATAGAGCGTTTGGACCAAGAAATAGTGGTGCTAGACGTCAAACTTATAATATTTTACGTTATTAAAATCTGATTAAATTATGATGACACAAATATTTGGGGAGTTGGGCGTGGGGTTGGCCAACAGCCATTTTTAACGTGTATCTGACAGCTCTTACATTGAATTCACAACGACCAGGGTCATGAAATGACTGTACCACACTGTAGCATTGCATTTTGTTTGTTTGTATTCTAAATGCATCCGTCTATGCCAGGTTAACATCTTAGGAGGTACAGTAACAAGCACTCATCTTACCCCAACAGCATTGACCCCCACCTTTATATTTCTGTGCTATAAAGTATCGTAACATTGCTTCATACACTACCGGTACAAAAGTTTTTGGACACTGTTCATAGTTTTAAAAATATTAGTTAAATTAATGAATTTGATGCAAACTAGTTGTGTTGACTAATATTTTTTAAGTTGAATAAATTTTAAGGCAATATAAAAAGATTTTTGAGAAACATTTCAACTTATTTTTCAAAGTTGAACAAAAAACAAACAACTTTTACAGTGAATGTGTATACTTTAAGGCCTGCCTGCTAGCAGTGCAATCATACGATCCCTCCCTCTCACGAATGACCATCCAAAGTCACGCCTCCTCCAGACCGAGGGCAGTAATTGGTCCAATGTTTTTCATGTCATTTTGGAAAAATACATGTTTTTTCATGAACATTTTATTCAGATCAAAAGATTTTTGAGAAACATTTCGTTCAAGTGTCCAGAAATTTTGAATGGGAGTGTATAGTGAAGATTAAATCACATATTACTATAAGAGTTACAGTATGGTCAATCCATTATCCCATAGTCTTCATGCAACACGTGCAAACAATTATGTTTTGTATCACTATTGCGCCAACTGGGAAAAAGTAAATCCTTGCAAGTTCCATTATTATGATTTTTAACCACAACTTCCTGTGATCTCAAAGAAGCCTTTTTTGGCAAGAAACCTTTTTATAGTGAGGAAAATCTTTTTTTCCTAATTTTTTCAAACACCTGACCTGCAATATAAGATACTTTCACAATTTACTGTTATAATTTCTAAATTCACGTACTAAGACCATTAAACAGCAGTGATTGTCCATAATGGAGTCTCAACATAACCTCTACATAATCCCTGGACTTAAATTTATGAATAAGTAGGGTGTGTTCACATATGCTATGTTTGGTTCGATTAAAATGAACTCTGGTGCGATTGTGCTGGAAGTGCGGTTTATTTGTGTATTTGTGAACCCTGGTGTGCATCAAACAAGATATTTTTTGGGTTCGCTGTTAAAATGGCACTCTGAACGCAGTAAGGGAACCAGCACTAAATACATTTTTGTTTATTTTTTGGTCCGGACCAAAAGAACCAAAGAACCGAACTACAAATATAAACACTCCCTTAGTCTCCTTCCGTCCCTTTTATGGATCTACATGACACTTACATAATGGTCAAATAAATAAACATGCTCCTCCCAAACCTTTCTTTAGAACAACATTCAAATTAATTCACAGGAAGGAAGTCAACCGATCCCATCAAATGTCCTATTTGACGCACACAGTCATGTCTCATCAAAAACAAATGCTGTGTCACTATTTTTCCACTCATTCCCCCGACCTGTTTCCCCAACACGCTTTTCCACATTACTCTCTCTCTCCCTCTTCTTCTTCTTCTTCTTCTTCTTCCTCCTACCCATGTTTCTTTCACTGTTCTGTTTCGCCCACTGAGTTGCTCTGAGCTCATACGGTTCCCTCGGCAACAGATCTCCTCCACTCAAGAGCCATGTTTATTAAAGAGACCCAAGAGAGTGCTGGTTATGGCTTATCGCACATTACATATTCAATACCTCCCGAGGGCCGAGGCACGTCATCCATCCAAACACGTACAGAACAATCAACTCACTGTCACTTACGTTCACATAATGGTGTGTCATTACCCTCATGTAACATACAAATGAGTTCTCATGTGAGATGGATGAATCGACAGTAAGACATCACAAGTGCTACGTTTCCTTTGGAGAGCTTTCTACAGGGCTTCCCCAAACCACAACACAACTGCGGAGAGTGTTAAGCGTGTACTTTATTGGTATAATGAAAGTATAACCTGTTTACCACAGAGCAAGACTCTCACGTTAGACCAGATGTAAGACTACTGCAACTACTACACCATAAGAAATCATACTTTGTTATCTTCAACGTGAATATTCATAATAAACCGAGCCTACGGGCAGTAATTATCACCTTTCAGATATTATAATTGACGTTAATAAGGGCTATTTGCAGTTCTGAACTAAGATCACATTTATTTTTAAGAGATCAATTGGATTACACGACATAATGAGGCATAGTGGCTAAAGCATCGGGCTGTTAAATAAAAGGTTGCGGGTTACTGTGGCATTCTAAAAAACGAATCTGCTATAAAAGCAGTTTTGACATGATTTACATTTACAGATTACAGTGCAGATTATAAATAATAATAATAAGCGTACTGTTGTGGGAAGGTAATGATTTTATTCACCCTCTTGTCATTTCAATCCTCCATGACTTTCTTTTTTCAGCAGATCACAAAAGAAGACATTTTGAAGAATGTTGGTAACTGGCACCCATTGACTTGCATTGGTTTTGTGTCCATACAATAGAAGTGAAAGGGGTCCAGTGCTGTTCGGTTACCAACTTTCTTCAAAATATCTTCTTTTGGGTTCATACAGGTGTGAAATGACAAGAGGGGAGTGAATGATGACGGAACTATCACTTTAACAAATTATTGCATATTTAAAAAAACACCTTTAAATAATGATGTCATTGTCTAAATATCTTTATAAATCATAATGTACAAAAATGGAAGAGCATTCTGATTCGCACCACAATTTTGCTTCTACAACTACAGCTGGCTGATTCTTATTATCCATTAAAGGATTGCAGCAGTGGTGAACGCTTTCCAACGAGAAAACAAACTATGGTGACCTTTTACTGTATGCCGAAAACAGACTGGAGCAGTAAAGGTTCCTTCGTGTACTGCGTTCCTGTACATCCGTATTTCAACACAAAGCCACACAGCCATGGGGTTAATTGCCGGAATAAAAGTTGTGCGTTTGTGGTTTATCATTTTGAAAGATAAAACCTGTAAGTGGAATCAAACTTCATTTGTTTAGCCACCAAATGGTTAGAATGAACAACAGGTATTTAAGTTTTTGAGCACATTTTCGAGAGACTAGATCAGGGTCTCAGATGTTTTGCATGTAAGTGTGTCATTCAGGGAAGATAACGTGTGCAATTATGGGAAGGATTCGTCACTAGAAGGCATATTTCCTTTTAAATGTTAATGCTAACGCCCACCTATATGGATATTTTAAAAAGGTAGAAAGCTTACTTAGGACATTCCATTATACGATTTGTCGTCGTTTTTACCGTTAACGGTGTCATTTCAAATAGCTTTTACCAGAAATTGACGTGACTTTGTTGTGAAGTATAATGTGCAATACTTGCTTGATAAAAAAAGATGCTTCTTAAGGAATTCCTTGTGTAAAAATATAGATGCTTATAGCTCTAAACTAATTTACAAAACCTCCAAAGGAATATGGAGATAAAAACCCATTTAATATTCCCTTGATCACAGCAACAGTGATTTTCTTGCATGAGCCGTGTACAAAGAGCTGTTGCTTTTAGCATGTGATGGTGCCGCCGTGCTCTTACTCTCTCTGCTTGACATTGTTTTCTATTGTCCGCCAATTTTTCTTCCAGCGTATTGTTTATCGATTGTATGCCAAATAAAGTTGCGATTTGACCAAGAACAATTATCTGTGTTTGTTCTGGAAATCCGGTGTGAAATGGACTTAACAAGCTTGTGGACAGCACCTCAAGCTCTTCTTTTGGTTAAGAGGAACATCTGTATTTTGCTGTTTTGCAAATCATTCTGTAAAGCAGGGCTGTCATTACTAGTTACACAAGAGCTATTTGAAAGATGTGAATGAGTAATCCATCTTTGAGCGGAGGTGAAGAGGATGCTCTTACGCGCACAGGCACACACACACGCTCGCTCGCTCTGAGAAGCGTCTGTGGGTAGGAGGCAGGGGCGGAAGGGTGCCTCGAACCCTACGAACAGCCTGCGGGAATCTTTCGTTTCCACAGCAACAACATTATTCATTCGACGATCTGCTTTTCATGTGTGAAAAAAATGCTTTTATGGAATTAGAAAAGACTAAATTGAAAAGTTCTTTGCTTAGAGAGCAGCCGTGCGTATTGGAAACAGACACGATGGTTTGGGAATGCACTCACGTGCACAAACTCCAGCGTTACTTTGTGAACTCTGATGTTTTGACAAACCGTACGGTTAACTGAGTCGTGGAATAGATTTTACACATTCATAGGACTGCAAGAATAAAAACTCCCCAAAATGAATGACATTCATACACGTTTAAGTGACGTTATTAAGTGTATATACAGTGAAAGTGCTTTACAGTATGTGTATAAAAAAGACCTGAGTAATCTCATGTGTCTCCTCTTTGAGAAAAAGATCCAACAATGGGTCCGAATGTAAATTTTTAATCAAATTGTTATCTAAATAACATTATTCATTTTTTCTATTCTTTAGTGTATGTCATATTGCATAATAAAATGCATGCAAGAAAGCACAATACTTATAATACTTCATCTCTGACAAGAAATCTAACTTTGGGCTATTTGTGTGATTTGCAGGAGTGTGCAAGAGAAAGGTATTTTGGCCAGCAAAAATAGACAAATAAATAAATGCAGGGCTTATATAATATGCTAGGTGAGAGTGCACTCAGATAACCAGGAGGAATGCAATTACATCAAATAGTCATCTCTCTCTCTCTCTCTCTCCTGCTCCATCTCTCAATCTCTATTTCTCCCTTTTACAGCCAGTCAACCATGAATCATGGGACAAACTACTCTGTGACAGCCCAGTTCACCCCATTCTCTCCACTGGTGCACTCTTTGATGTATGCTTTTGTTAAGGGGAAAGCAGCCACTAGTATCAAATGGTGCACAACATTACAAGTTAGGGCTTTGGCAACGGTAAGGTCGTGGGTTCAATCCCAATTATTTCACATTTCACACTCAGAAGCAAGTGTATTGTATAAAGCAATGTTTGTATAAAAGCGTCTGCCAAATGCATAAATGTAAATGTAAGTCGATTTGGATAAAAGCCCTAAATGGGTAATGTAAATAAATGTAACTGGAATCTATAGGGTCACTCTTTAAGAAAATAAACCAACACAATCTCACGGCAATTCGTAACTATTTTACGAGGTGGCTAATTCGTACAATCTTATTTTTAGGTTTTAGTACGATTTGCTTTGCACTGTTGTTAGGCTTAGGGGTGGAGTTAGAGGCTGGGTGTTTTTCACGAAAACTACCTAGTGGTGAGGTTGCGAAATTGCAACCAACTTCTCACTTCACCGCTCCCCCCTGCCTTTCGAAGCACTACGGTTGCTGACACAGGACTAAAGTTGATATTAAGATGTTGTCACAATTTCGCTTCTTTGTCAAGAGAGATAACGCATTTATGAAATTTTGTGCAGTTTATGTAGATAGAAATAGCTAATTCTAAGGTAAAAAAACACAATGATTAATTACGTAAGGTCTTTATACACCTCTGAACACATAGTTATGTATATAATATTGCATTTCTGTCAATACTATAGGTCATCCAGAAAGTTACACAATACATGGACCATAATCTAAACACTAGCAGAACACATCATATTAACTGCCTCAATGAAACACCAGCAGCAATGTTTATACATAAAACAGCTTGTTTCAAAAAGCTTTCATTCACTTATTCTGTTATGTATATATATTTAATATTCAACTCATCTTCATTGGCAAATTCTAGTTTGGTAGTCAAGCTTTCTGAGTGCATAGAGGAAATGAATAGGCTGATGAAGGCGAGATAAGACAAGAATGACAGGGGGGGTAAATCAAAAAGCGCCACTTCATTTTTTAATCTGAGTCACAGCTACAACACCCGCGCACCCAAAGAAACAAAAAGACACAAAAGAAAACAGATAGCAATTCGTTGAATCTGCAATAAAACAAAGCCTTTTCCTATCTAATGCATCTCCACAAATTAATTATTAAATTGCCCACACAAATTCTATAACCAATGACGGGAAAGGACAAGTGTGTGTGTTAGAGATACAATAGACAGATAGGGACACAGAAACGATCATAAAACTAGCAAGTTTCGAGATGTATTCTCCAGGCTAAAGAGTGAATCCTGTCAGCTGGTGAATTGTGTGAGTTTCTGGTGGTAATTGTTAGACGTATCTCTGCATAACTGTCTTGCTTGTGTGCTTAATAGCAGTAATGCTACAATTTAAATAAATCATAACCGTGGAAATGTATGAAATCAAACCAGTACTGAGTAATTCGATTTCTTACGTGTTATTAAAGATTAAAAAAATAAAACTGTGCTTGTTCATTAGTGGTGCTTGCCAAAGCAAGTATCACAATTTTTATTGCTCCAATTTACGGTTAGAGATTTCTTGAAACTGAAACCTTCGTATTTTATATAGGTGTGTGTGTTACCCACCACAGCGGTCTGTGTTTACAAGGATCTGCAAAAATGAATAAAAATGCTATATTATGCATGCCAGACCAGTGGATGGCGATTTCACTCCATGAAGAAACACTACACGCCTCTGCACATGTGAACACGTGTGTTTAAAGTCTGGTGAATGTTCATGATGTGTTTCCACTTGTGTTAGTGGTGCGGTAAATCCGTTTTTAAGTTAGCTTTGAATCGGTGCACAACATTGCAGAAATTTCCCTTACCAGATTTTACGACCTATGCGACTAGTAATTGCTGTTACTACTGCAGTTCTATTAGCAAAAGCAAATTTAAATCATGTAAAGCTTGTGCCTCGGGTTTCTCCTATACACCATAGGAGCGCTGCGTTCACACCAAGAGCGAATCTAACTATTTGCACGAGTTAATTACATACAAAGTCAATGCAATGATGCAGCGGCGGAGCAGAATGACACAAATCGTATTGCCTTTCGTGTCAATCGCGTATTCCAAGCAAGTTGAAGAATTTCAGCCCTGCGCTGATTGACACGTCTGATTTGACACGTCCGCACGTGTGAAGACACCTGCCATTGCGCCAGTGGCGGTCAGTGACTTCTCTTCCGGGGCGCAAGAATGCAAAATATGTGTTCATTTGTGTGGCTCGTCATGTCAAACTGGCTAAATACATGTTTTACGCTCCCGAAATAGAAGTCACCGACCATTTCGAGTCACTCACACGAATAACACCAAGCAATCTCTCAAGTAACGATTTGAGTTTGGTGTGAACACAGCAGAACACAGCAAAGGACGTAAAAGCCAGATTTTAATGAAGTAATGTATTATATTTTAGCTTTATTTCATGAAACTGATGTGGCACGATAAGTGGCACAATACATGGCACATTCTCAAGCTACAATGAAGCTATTGTATCACAATCTACTCCCATTGTAAAACGAAGAAAACAAACAAAAAAGAAAACAATTTAGGTTTTCCGAAGAACAAATAAGCCATCAGGGGGATTAACTAAGTTAAAAAAAATGTATATAGGTCAATGCTATTTGTGACAATGTAAAATGTAAATGCTTCAGGAAAACATGGGCTAAGAAATGCATTTCCGACACATAGGAGTTAGATAAATAAAGATCACAGTGGTAATGAACACCCCTGGTTTACTGTAATTAAACACTCTCATACAGTGTGTGTTGGACACCCAGACAGGTGTCTGGCGAACAGGTGAGCGGAACACAAATATGTTTGTGTAACATCAACACTTAAGATGCGTTTTCTTCATGTAAATGTGTAAAGAAAAATGATAATTTCTCATGTAGTTGTCCAAGTGTTTGTAAATTAAATGATGTCACAGGAAAACTAAGGTTCCACATCAGCTGTGATGAGTTAGTGTACCTGTGGTGTTGGAGTAAATCACACTGAAATGAGCCAAGAATTTCCTTTTCTGCATTTAGTGGTAGTTCGCAATTGGCCTTAACAAAAAGCCAGCTTATTTTGCGGTTATGTTTCTTTAAAATTCAAAAGAAATATCTTTGTACAGGCTGGAATAGGAAGCATTAAGAACTGTCAGCAGATGTGTAATACGGAGCTATTTATACACCTGATCCACAGTGACAATTACATAGACATGCCCTCTTTCCCTATAAAATCCATTTAATGTGTGATCATGTGACTCAGACGCAATGTTCAATCACCTGAATTAAATAACAAATTATTACATCTGCCTGTTGGTGTCACGACCAATAAATGTGTAGTTAGCTTTGAATCGGTGCATGAAATTGCAGAAATTTCCCTTACCAGATGTGACGACCTATGCGACGAGTAATTGCTGTAACTACATGCCTCGTGTCCGGGTTCCTCAAATGGATTGAAGTTTATGGAGCGGAGAGTTAGATACAGAGATCAGACGCACTGCACGCAGGTCAAGAGTTGTAACACGCTGCACTTCTTTTAAACTATTTCAACTTTGACTCTGTTTGCTCCTGACCTTTCAAAGCACAGCCAAAGATCTCAAGACAATTCACACTTAATGTGATGTGCCAAAACTTCCTGCGAGACCTTTTTGTTTTAAATTGATATATTGTTTTCACATCCCACATTCTACAGTAAAATGCATTTCGTATGAAAGTCAAAGCGACACATGATGAATCTTAAGTTGTTTCAAAATATTATGTAACTTATATATAACATAAAAATATACAGTATATAAAAAATGCTGGACATACTGTAAAAGGAGACTTTCACGCATTCTAAAATCAAAACCCAAGATGCTATGCCATGTTCACATTACATTCATTTTGACTGTCACTTCATCTTATTGTGTACACACAGAGGTCGACCAGCCACAGTGCGAGCTGTAAAAAAAACTCTTGGTTCAACTTAAAAAGCTAAGTTACCTTATTTCTTTAGAATTTGGAGTTAACTAAACTTTATTTTTAAGCTGAATGAACAAAAAACAACAAGTGCTACGCCTTGTGCAATCTGATTAAATCCTGTAAGGTTATTGCTTCAATGTATGAATCACAGTATGTTTAGTTTTAATATTACATTCACAGCACAATCCTCATTTTAAAAATCTGATAAAATGTCATTTCATGAACACCTGAACGCTAAAGCTGAACAAACATAAGTTTGTTCACAAGTAAGAACACAGAAGATCGGTCTATAAATTCAACTACAAACTCAAATGTACTTGAACTTGCATTGTTTTGGGATATTGGTACAGTTTAATATCTGCCGTTTCCTACAGTATGCAGTTAGCGGATACTTACAATACATTTAAAGTAAACATTTTCTAAACAGTGTATTGCAATATTTAATATATTGGTTTTGAAAATACACAAAATAGACATTTCCATTTTTTATACAAACTGACTTACGACAATATGACCACAGAATATAAACAGGTTAAATTTTCATATTGACTATACTATAGTACAAATGCTCAAAGTTATTTCAAAGGTCATGAGTTTAGTTGGACTACATGAGCTTCAGACTGCTGGCACTGAAGCAGGACGGGATGACTGAGGTGTCTGAGCTCTAAAAGCACAGCACAAGTCAATAATTAAAGCCCGCCGAGTAACCATGACCTTCTTCCATACATAACACACACACATATAGAGTGAGAAAACCAGAAGGAGGGATAAACACTTATTTACTGCCTAAATATATGGAGACAACAGAGCTAAAATGGTAGAGAGGTAGGAGGAAAGAGCGATCGGCTGAGAGAGAGATATAGACAGAGAAAGAGAGCGAGACCTTCTCTCAGCATGTTCGACTCTAAAAGAGAAACGTTGGAACACACATACTGATTCTCCATCTGTTGGCCATAGAGAGGGCGGTGGACATGAAAAGAGAGAGAGAAACTAAAAAAGGAGGAGAGGAGAGATAGTTTAAACGCAGAGGGGGATTAAACTAATGAAGGGAGAGAGTGAGCCAAAGAAAGAGAATGAGAGAGTGAAGAAATGAATAAAGGATGACCTCTGACCTGAAGCAGTGGATGGAGGATGCTGAGGAACGGGGATGTGAGGGATGTGTGCGAAAAGGGAACGAGATGAGTTTCAGAGAGCAAAATGATGTCTGGACAAACACGCTTCATGCTTTTGTAAAGAAAAGAACCGCTTTCAGGGTGGAAAAGTGCTCTTAAAAATAACTCAATGGAGTCAAGGTTGAATGCATTATTATTACCACCACTTTTAATGCCACTTTTATTGAGATGTGTATGTTGAAATCGTAATGAAAAAAACATAACTGTTCCTTAAATTTGACTTTCGGTGGCTTAATACGAGAAATATCCCACCGCTTGTTGGTCTTTATGTAGCTTAGATACATTTCTTGTTGTAAATTCACTGATGTATAAATAATCAAGAGACTTCTTTATTGTTGGTTTTAGTTTTCAGTTAGCATTTCGTGCCATGGATTATCCACAGTCCGAAGCTGTCAGATGCATTTGAACGTGTAAAAATAAAAGGTGCCTTATATCCTGTGATGTACTCGAAGTGAACTGTATTTTAAGTGCTTCAAAAGTGCTCTTTCTCTCATAATAGGGTTATTGGTAGAACCATAGTCTTGGTGGTTCTTCCTGGAACTTATAAGGTTCTTGAATAACCCCATATCCAGTTCTGATCTTCTGGAGTCACCTGTTCACTACAATGGGACCTCAAAGTGCTTTGTGGGTAATTGAGGCACTCAAATAAAAATTGTGGTTATTGTAAGACCCGTACACATGTAAGTGGTTTCTGGAGAATCTCTCTTGTATGAGACAGCATCTAGAGGAACTCATGAAATATGGATTTTTTGTGTCTGATTATTTTGATGTTTTATAAGAATAAGAATAGTACAAAGTTAGGTATTTGGCCCATGCTATGTGAACATAAATTAAAAAATCACGAACATGATTAGAAATGGCTAAACGTTATTAAAATAATTCTCAGCAAGCTTGAGATTTCACAATGAAGTATTTCATATTTCTTACTATTAAGATTATAATTATTGAAGACAAAATATTTTTATTCTATGTGTAGATATAAGTCACTGAAATCTGTTGAAAAATGTAAACAATGTTTTTGGGCTTTCCACCCAAACAAAGCGCAGCTTTCCACTGTGTTTATAGCGCCAACAGACCCCGATGATCATCCTTGCACTGCCATAGGGCACCTAAGGCCAACAGACACAGCTCTCGTTCTCTTTTTGTCATAAATACATATCTGCTTTATATATATACCATACTATAGGAAATGTTGACTTTGAATACATGGATCCTCACACACCCTGGTGATAGCAGGAAACTCATTGTGTGCATTGTGCTTTGTGTTTGTGCTACCATGGGTGTAGGCCTTGCTATGAGAGACAACTTCTTTCAGACTTTCAGAACCAGAGCATCAAGTTATCTTTAGCTGTCGTAAGTCTTAGCAAATATGTCATATGTCCCATATAAATATTATCAATGTTACTGATTGCATTGTATATTGTGGTACATTTTTTCCTGAAATGTTTCTATATTTATATTAAAAGTTAACTCAAACTATTTGTTAAGATAAAAACTTTTAATTTATAACAATATTACCAACACAACATTAATTATACATGTGATTTCATGAATATAGACGTTTCTGTGAATATTTATTCAATGTAAATTGTTGTTTATCAATAAACTGTTTGTATTTGGTTTTAGTATTTCTGCTTATTGAAATATTGTGGATGGCAATACAGCAGAACAATACACTATAGGAGTAAACAAAAGGTGGTTCCAGACCATTTTTAATAAAAGGGCTCCTCAAGAAGCCTAGAGGGTTCCTCAGAGAACCGTCCTTCGTGAAAGGGTCCTTTGGGTTTCCCCTGAGGGTTCCGCCGGTGTGGCAATGTGAAGAACCCCAAATGGTTCCTCAAAGAACCTTTCATTTTTACAGTGTAGAGTACTGAACAGAAAATCGCGTACTCTGTTTTTGTTGTATCTTCATCATTCGGTGCGTTTCAAAAGGGATAAATTGCCCTCCGAAGAGCCCCAAACCCAAATAAATAGAAAATGAGGTTGTTTTTATTGCTTCCGTTCCTTTGCCAAGTAAAACAGACACATTGAGAGTACAATTGCGTTTCTCCCTCTAGAGTTTGTAACTTAAGAGCTTTACTCTTCGAAGGGAGTAGGGAATAGGGATGATCACTTCGTAGTGGAACGCAGGGATTGTGAAAGGGACAGTTCACCCAAAAATGAAAATTCTGCAATCTTTTACTCAACCTCAGGTTGTTCCAAACCTGTTGTTCTGCTGAACACAAAGGAAGATATTTGGAAGAATGTCAGTAACCAAACAGATATCATCCACTATTTACTGCCATAGTGGGATGAGACCTGTTTGGTTACCAACAAAAATAAGGACTTGGTTCCGATCAGGGGCGTTTCCTCCGAGGAGGCAACGGAGGCAGTGCCTCCTCTCCCCCTCGAAAATAATCGAATGAGAATATTATTAACAGTTCAGAAATAGAATAGGACAGCGGATATAACGTATTTAGCTAAATATGTGTGTATAACAGTGTGAAACAGCGACCCCGCTCAAAAGAATTCCAAAGGGAGGCAGCGTTTCTCTTGCCTCCTCTAAGCTCATTGACTTTAAATATACCCGCTAAAGCGTGCTGTGAGTTTGAGTGGGGGTAATTGAAAAGAATGGAGAAAAGTCACGTGAGAGGAGGCAATGCCTCCAACGGGCTATGATTGGATTAACTCATCAGCGAGATCCCTCCTTCCTGCTCGTCTTCGTCATACATTTTAAACTGCGGGCGCTAATTTAGATTAAACGTTAATTAAATTGTTTTATTAGTTGTATTAATCAGAGTTTAGGATTCGTGTCGGAGATAGCGGAGGCAGAGGAGTTATCGATTGTTGACAGAATTTTACGTGGTTCAGATTTGATCAAAAACTTTTGCTTGTGATCAGGCTTGCTCAGGATAGTAAGTCACATCTATTTGATTTGATCTCTTAAATGCTTTGAGTATTTCTGGGACTGCTAATAATTAAATTGATGGTATTGGTAATGATGTTATTCTTATATAGGAAATCCCAAATGTTTCAGAATAACATGAAGGTGTGTTGATGTACCTTTTCGCAAAGCAGGGAAAATAAAAAACTACAAAAATCAGAAGTACATACTGTAATGAACTTTTAGTAATTAAAAGGAATTTTTCACAGATAAACACTGAAATGACACTGGTTTTCTGACAAACGCACTTGTGAATAGTGCAGAGATGAACAAAAGTTACATGGGTAGAAATCTGCCTCCTCATTTTTTAAGTCCACCGCACACCACTGGTTCCGATATATGAAAATGTATTATTTAACATATTGCACTTCCGGCCAAAGACACACAATACATTTTTCTTTGCTTTTTGTGTGTCCTGATGATTAATCTTCGACCCTGTGTCTATATCTCCAAAAGATAGCGTTGTTCTGAAAATATGATGAATTATGTCCATAAAAGCCTTTAGTCAGCACAGCTGACAGAACAGACCGGTGAGGTCACTGCGGTCAGACGTCCAAAAGGCGCTAAACGCTGGAGCAAATGTGTCATTAAAATCCCAGTGAAGGTGTAATTAGAGGAGCTTAAATAAATCCACACAAAAATGGAAACGTTTGATTTGCTGCCTCCGCTATGATCTGTGTAGTACTGGAATAAACTGCCCAACCAATCAGTGCTGTGTTTTACACCCACATAAATAACTAATATGTGTTCCTTACTAATGACTAATGGCCCCACGGGAGAGAAGCAGAGGAGGAGCAGGGTGAAAAGAGATAGAGAAATAAATACTATTTGAATGTAATGCCGATCAAATAAATTCTCCAACAGCCAATAGATTAAATAGAAATTAATAAATGTAAAATAACATTTTGAACTAACACACAGTAAAAGAAGAAAAAACACTGCCACTCTTGATTTATAGACCATTTGCATGATGTAAACACTGGTCCAGAAATTATTTTTTAATCTTGCATATATAATTAAATCTTAAAGGTGTTTGTTTAACATTTTTATTCAGTTATGATGTTAAAAAATGTTGGTTTTGTTCAAACGTAAAAAAAAAACTGAAACAGGAAGTTCTTTTGCACCAGCTTGGACCTACGTTGCTTACATTTCTGAAGTGGTCTATACAGCCAAATTATAATTTGCATTCTTTAGTGTTGTTTTATTAGTTTATTGAAACATTTACTTGTATTGGTTATTTAGTTTTTTATTTAAGGATTCTACCAAAACTCAGAAGAGATGCCTCTTTCTAATAGTTTGGGATACATGTAAGAGCCATAACTCTCAATTAGATGCTATAACTTTATGACATAAACATATTGTGCATTTAACAAAGATTTAAACCTTAAATAATGTTCGGAATTGATGGGAGTGATGCAGCATTTCTTAACCGCTTTGCTGAATTGCTAAGATGAATCAAACTGTCAAACAAAAATGTGAAGATCATCCTTCAGTAATGACAGCCACCGCATTTTGGCACTCCATTGTGACTTTAATAAAACACAAAATGGCCTTTTAACATTCAACCCACTCGAAATGTTTCCAATTAGAGACTGCAGTGGATGCGAATTATTGGGCCAAACCTGAGCTTTGAACTGCACAATGAGCACTTCTCGCAGTATTCCCACCAAACTGCGTTCCCTCTAATAAGCCCCGTTTATTTTGGCTTCATTTCCCCTTTTTCGCAACATGATGATTCAACGTTATGAAAGGAGATTGATGGATTGTTCCAGTCAATAGTTTCAGAAGAGCAAGAAAATGAACCGATCTAAGAGCTCTCAAGTCGTGTGAATGCAGAACACGGGAGTTGTGCTGCAGCTGGCGGCGATGAGCGAGCAAACATAATTATATGAGCCGGGGTAACGGGCTGAGAGGAAGACACACGCTGCGTCTGGTGCTCTGTAGATGCTGCTTTTGTTGACGCCTGTATCACTCAAGGATGCAGAAGAAAAACATCTGCAGAATACTCAACCTTTAACCCACCACCAGCAAATTACATTTGTTTGCTTGTTTAGATCTGGAAAACGAGGAAGCTTAGAGTCTCAAGAGAATAAGGAAAGAAATAAGTGAGTGGTGTTTCGTATCAACTCCGAAAATGCAAAACGTGTGCAGTGGTTTGTGCTTTTGTGAAACACGTGAAGAGTAACAAACACCAATCTGCATACATACAGATTTGCTGGCATCACTCCCACGTAATGTGTTCTATAATCTCAGCCAGATCAAAAACTTAAATGCTAAACACAATTTCAACTTGTCCACTTTTTGATGACCAGGCTTTAACCACAAAAGGATACAACAGAAACAAATGCCACCATAATGTTTAACTTAATGAAACACTCACTGTTTCCGCAGAGTTGATGTGTTGTTGTTCCCACTGCTGTCATTTCTCTCCAGTCTCCCCCTCTCTTTCTCAACAGTAGCCGAGCCACACGACAGGCCTCGGCTCAGCCTCGTGTGCGTCTGTCGAGCCGGACCAGGCACCGTGGATGCGGGCGTGTTACCGATGATGTTCTGATGCACACCTCCAGCATTGTGGTTCGGTTGCGATAACGGCTGGCCAGACTTTGAGCTCTGGTTGTGTGCCGAGGTCTCGGTTCCTGTGTTCCTGTCCAGCCGTAGGTCCTGGTTCTCCTGGTTGACGCGGTCTAGCTGCGTCTCAAGATCCTCGATACGCTTGCGTTGCGTCTCTAAAAGTTTGGCCTGGTTCTCAATGATGTTATTTAGCTCCAGAAGATACTCCACAGCCCGACTCGGGCTGTCTGGGTTGGACTCCATAGTTTGGGGTTCACCCCGTCCCCCCCCCACCTGATGGGTACAGTGGGGGGGAGATAAAACAACTGAAGGTGAAGGTAGAGACTCGATACAACTGTTTATCTTTTATCCTACGTGTTATGACTTGAACGGCCTTGACATGGCAGAAAGAAAGATTTCGAGCGCCGGTGTTGTTTATGTAATTGATCAACTACAGTTTAATGTTACAAGACAAGTGTATCCATGAATCCTTCAGACATGGGCGGCAACCACAGATCTCAGGAGTTCAAAGGATGAAAGATGTATGACATCATCTATTTCTCAGCATCGACATGTGGCTTTTCCAGAAGGAAAAAAGATGAAATTATATCAAAATTATATTTTAGTCAAGAGACATCCTTCCACCCTAAAATGTCAAAATCTCATCTTGAAATCTTCTCCAAGATGCTGAGGTAGCGCAGATGAAGATGGGAAACAGGAGCAAAAAATACAAGTGATCCCTGAAATTCACCGGATTGTAAACCTGGATCATACTGTAAAACTAAGATCTAACAAAAGTCACATCCAACCAGTCAAAACTGAATCACAGCTGTGGTGTCCGACATCACAATACAGCAAAACTGTTTTTCTTCAATGAAAAAATAGAGGAATGATCCAAAATTCTTACAGATTCAGATACAGTAACGTTACACGTGAACGCGCTCCGGCTCTCCAACTCCAGAGTGCCTGTCAAAATATCTGTTTCAAAACAAAAATCTACACATATGGCTCCATGGCTCTCAACAAAAAGAAATGTCCTACCTACACCTCTCTTTATCGGCGTTTTCTTTTCTTCAACCCATTTCAGTTTCTATGTGACGCCTTCAGTCCATCACGAGCGGTCCCTCGTAAAATGAGCGCGTTTATTCTCACCCCGACGCCCGTCTAGCATAAACAGTAACGTCGCTGAAGAGCGTTAATCTTGTCATTCATTCAACAGACTTTCACAGATGTATATCAGGCATTCTTCAAAGTTCAGCGTCCCTTTGTAATCCCCACAGCGAGCGACTCTTGACCGTTGACGCTGCGCGGTGGTTTTGGAGACGAGCGCGTGGACGCGCGGCTGCGTGAGCGTGTTTCTCACCTGACAGATCCGCTCGCTCGCGCTGGGCAGAGATGCGCTAAACTAGTCTTTTCGTGCACTCGTCACAGATTCAACCCACGCGAGTTTTTTTCGGTACGAGAGAAAGACCTCAACAACGAGCATCATAATAATCTGTGAATATAATTATGTGTGGTTGCGAAAATATAACTCTGCCACCATGTTTTCCGCAAAATACACACAGTATGTTAATGCGGTCACAACACCGTTTGTTTTGAACAGATACGGTATTATTTGGTGGGGAAACAAGGCGAGTTTGGGTTAAATGTTTAAAAAAATTAAACAGTTGCAATGAAAAAAACACTGTGTGTGAGTCAGTCACGTGGTATGCTGTCAATCATCTTCAAGCTATGTTTTTATTAGAACCGCTATTGCACTGTGAGAAGGTCGCTTTTTCCAATATTATTTCCATAAGCAAGCCACTATATTAAACGTTGTTGCTGATTCACAATTAAAAAACGACAATGTGATGTGCATGCATATTTTAACTGTATGGTTGTTTTTACCGCATCTCAAAAACATGTTGTCATTGGCACGTTCTTGATTTAACACTTTCAATGCGCTTTGCTGCAACCTATAGCTTACGGCAGATATTACTCATAAGTTTGACTCATGGCCAGATCACCCTAAACATGAATCAAACACACCTGAACCATTGAAGCTCTTCAAAAATCCTTGAAAGTTTCAGGCAGGTGTGTTAGGAAGCAGGCCGGGGTTGAATCTGAAGTTTGCAGCCCACTAGATGGCACTAGTGCATTAATAAAAATAACACAAAGTCATGTTACTTTCATTTTTTTCAAAAAAGCACAAATATTGCATAAATATTACGTAAAACTATTCAATTTTCAAAAGATTGAAAACATTAAATAAACAATATTACACAAAATGCATTACATTGATTTCACTAGATGAAAAAGTAGGTTCAATCTGCTGTGGTTATTTAATATTCATTTGGTTTGCACAGGGACACACAATGTCCCCAAGGGCAAGTGTTTCCAAACTAGATTTGTGGTCAGCAAATCAGAATTCTGCCATTAACAAAGGTAAATAAATATATGAAAACATTCATTTTCCAGATCTCACTTCCATTGCTGGTAGGCCAGGGTCTGATGCCCATTGAGGTGGCTCTAACGGTTCACATCAACGGTTTATCCCAACATTCGGCACTTAATGCACTACTGTACATCATGATCCTAGACAGCCTTGATCCCTGTTAGGATTTTGACAAGTTTGGGGAAGAACAGGAAAATTGGGATGAGAACGTCGTCGAGACAATCTTTGCCCCGACTGGGATGTCAGGCCCCAGAAAATCCTCATCCGCACTGATACGCATCAAGCTGCTAGATTTTAGGGACTGTAAAATATAATATGTATGCTTCACAAACCGGGCAAACATTTATTTCAGATAAATACATATGTTTATTATATAACTCTCATATAATTTGTTACAGTAACAGTGGAGTATAACAATATAACCATAATATAAACATAATATATGTATATTTATATAATCATAATAATATAGGCCTATTTAAATGTATTTACAAAGAGTACATGTGGCCATAGAGATTAGTACTGACGTAAAGACTCGATCTCTGAAGCTCACACTTCAGATTGAATACAGGTGACGAACAGAGAAGCAGAAGATTCATAAGAGACATTGGCTCAAACTTTGAATATTATGATATGTTCAAAGATGCGCTCATTCATTTCTAATACATAAACCATTTACACAAACTGATCCCAGACCTGCTGGGGGGGGGGGGGGGGTTGTGCTCAGAGCGCACTGCTGTCCTTGTTATCCGCTGAGGTTAGAAATGAAAACATATGCATAGATTTAAAGTGTTATGAATTCTGGTTAAGAGTAGGATGGAAAAAATATAGGTGATATTTTGGCAGATTAGGAAGCAGAAAAAACAGCATAAATAGGAAAACAATTGATAAGTAGGCACAGTTTGTAGGCTGAACTCTAAATATTTGTCAGTATATCAAGCTACTGTTAACAAGGACGCAATATATGAGTCAAGAACTCTCTCACTTTCACTTAAGCAAGCTTTTCATCAATAGAGATAAAATAAAGAGGCTTGGCACAATGCCTGTATTGCAACTCCAACATCTATGTTTAGTAAAAATGTATATTATAACTATTCACGTTTCCTATTGCTGGAAAAATAAATGTAGATACGAGGTAAAATGTAAATTCTTCATAATTTTTGTTATGAATAGTTATGATCTGAAATTCGTTTAATGTCTCTATGCAACAAAGTGAATCTGTTTCAGTCTGTTTGACAGCCGCAGTACATTGGCCGATGTGTTACGTTGTGTAAACCATGTTAAAAATAAATATTAATCAATATAAGTCATTTACTGGTCTTAGTTTGACATTTCTGAGGTCACAGAGGTCAAAGCTTGCAGACAGGAAGATGCTTACGTTACCAAGGCAACAATAAGGACAACTTTGAGGGCGTGGCATAAGGAATATACTCTAGACAGGCGCCTGTTCAGGATCAACAATGTTTGTGTATTTGCTCCCTGAGATGTCATAGACCCAGAGGGCACAAAAAGGTTTGTGTACGTGTACAGTACATAAAGTTGAAACAAACGCTCAAGGAATGGCCTCTTTACACTTCAATTTTACATACATACATACAGTATATACCATTCATAAAAATTGACAAGAATATTTCCCTCAAGGGACAGTTTAGAAGAGATCAGGGTCACACTTGTTTTCAAGGAAAAATGCACAACAAGCGCTAAAATCATCCAGTATTCATTTGTTACTTTTCACAATTTTGGGGATGATGGGGTGTGTGAAGTACTGAAAGTAAAGTTGGACTGAGGACACTATAAAATGTAAAAATAATATTTGGCACTTTAGATACCAAGTGAAAATACTATACAAACATTCTGATATAAAAATAAAAGATGCATGGTGAGTTTATGACTGCAGCCTTTCTTCATGAACAACAAGAGATGGAGAGAGAAGAGCGGGAGAGAGCAAGCTGGAGTGAGAGCTTTGAAACTCTTTAAAGTCTTCTACTGTGTATTTCAATTACATAAATGGATTAACTAACCTTTGCATTTATAATCACTTAACATATTTTAGAAATAAGACGTGGATTGACTTTTTCACACATATTATTCTTTTACCATCATACTGTTAACAGATAGAGTAACATTATCAAAATATTTATTTAAAAACTGCAATCTGTAAGTTTTCATCTCTATCGCCATCTATGTGTTGGAAAATAAAATAGCAGGTTTCCTGTCATCCTTAATGTATTTTACTTAAATAAAGTGAAAATGACATTTCTCCCAAAATGGTACCCAGCGGCTCAACTTTGGGTCAATTTCTGGGAAATTTGGGTTAAGATAAGAAGAAAATTTTTAGGACAATTGTTTGTTCTTGTTTACGGACTGTTTCGGTTGCGCACTGCAGCTTTAAATCCCTATCGATACAGTAATGCTTGCTTTAGTAAACATCAAAATTGGATAAAAATTACATTTCTGCTCCTCTACGTCTCCCTACCATTTGCATCCTCTGGTCTTCTCTAATGTGTCTATGTGAGGTGGGTTTTAGCCAGGGGCCTGGAAGTGGGGGTCCTGAGGTCCTCTGAGGGAATTTTGTGTTAAGTGTTTCATTCAAATAAGCCGAAAGACCAGAGATGCTGGCTGCAGAAACACTACCATCAGATACACTGGTTCCTGACTCTGAATCTGCGTAGTCGGATGGGGCAGATGTTAGAAAATCAAACGGGATCTGATTGAATTCAGGCCTCCCTTCACAAGAAAGTCCAGATAAGGACCTAATGGACCGAAGAGGGCGGGGCTGAACTGCTGGAGGCAGGACAAGGACACCCGAAAAAGGACGAGACCTACGACTACTTTCTAGTCCATCTTCGTGTTTTTTGTTAGGTATCCCTCCTTCAATTTTTCCATTCAACTCCCAATCTCGCAATTCATTTTGTACCTTTCTCCCATTCTCTCTTTTCCAATCTTCATCTCTGTCGCTCTCTGAATTGTGCCTCGGCCATTCTCTCTCTCTCTTCCACTCTCTCTCGAGCGCTCTCTCCCACTCCCACTTCTCTTCTTCCTCCCACTGCAGTTTAGGTTCAGGAATTCTCTGGTTATGGATGTTTTGTGTGTTCTGACTTTCCTCCTTTTCCACAGCTCCCTCGCTCTCGCCGCTCTCCCATCTCACCGTCTCTTCACTCCTGCTTGGCCTGTTTTCTCTTCTCTTTTCATTCTTTTTCTTCCATTTCTCTTCCTTTTCAATTTGGACCTCCTTTTTTTGTTTACTCTGTCCTTTCAGTATGTCTCTGGGCAAGCTTTGTGACCTTGGTTTCCCCCTTTCATCTTCAAACTTCCACTCCCTGCTTTGATTTCTGCCCTTGTCACTGTCAGGGCTCTCTCGGTCTCCTCCATCGCTTCCCCACCCCTTCTGTTGTCTCTGCCCCCTCTTGGTCTTCACAGGTTTTGGAACGCTGGATGCGGCATCCCGTTGGGTGCGGTGGCGGGTCACTGCAGCCAAACCCGACTGCAGTGCCGGGGGTGAGGAGGAGACGGCTGCGACGTGATCACGGTCTGAGAGGAAAAATGTGTATAAGTAAAAAGAGAGAATTTGAGAAAATGCCCTTTTTCCCTTAGTTGATACATAAAATACTTGTTCTCACAACATTTCAACATTCCATACAAACTCTTCGTCGGAGGAATTGTAAAACTCTACTGGTCACTATTTTCTGTTTATTACAGTATGTGAACAAATACCAAAATGTAAGCTGTTGAGAGGAATTTATAAAGTTGGCGCTGTAATATTACAGCTGCAATCTGAAACTTTTGCTTCTCTTTACCGCCATCTTTATGGAAAAAATACAATGGCATGTTTTTCACGTGCATTATTATTGACTATTGAAGACAATTTCCGTGAAACTGTACCAGATAGATCAACTTATGACGCATTATAAGCTTGCGATTTTTGCCTCTCATTCGCCATCGAAATACTGTATGAAACATACAATTGCAGTTAACTTTAGATACTTTGCTAACATGTGTTAAAGTAAAAAATACTTTTTCAACTAAATCAAAGCTGACAGCTTAAAGGGATAGTTCACCCCAAAATGAATAATTTACCCACCCTCAAGTTGTTCAAAACCTGTATCATTTTCTCTGCTCTGCTGAACTCAAGGGAAGATATTTGGAAGAATGTCAGTAACCAAACAGATCTCATCCCCTATTTACTGCCATAATAGCGAAAATAAATACCATGGGAGTCAATGGTGTATGAGATCTGTTTAGTTACTGACATTCTTCCAAATATCTTCCTTTGCGTTCAGCAGTGAGTAAATGAAGACAGATTTTTGGGGGAGCTATCCCTCTGACTTCAAACATTGTTATAATTGTTATAATGCAAAAGCGCCCGGAAATAAATCTTAAAAATTATTTTTGACCAAAAAGTTACAGATGGCAGTTATAATTTAACACTACCTTTGCTCAGGCCTGGTACTAGGCTGGCTTGACTGGGGGGCAATAATATTCTGGTTGGGCAGATATATTATCATAGTTCATTGCATGCAGAATTATTTTACATTTTCCTGTGATTAAATTGCGGATCACTAATAGATCATAAATATTTTATTATTTATAAAGTATTTAATAATACGTATTTAATTTTTTTTAATTTTTGTAAGTGTCAGCTGGATTTGGAGGGGCACGATGCCCACCCAGACCCGTCCCTGCTTTTGCCGCCTATACAAAGTTCATAACAGTCTGAATCTTTGCAAGACGATCATGTAGCCAAATGTTTGTTCATCAGTAAAAAATTATGCATAATCTGATTGTTCAATTAACAAAAGTAAACCATTTGCAGTCTGAGTTAGCAGGATGAATGTCAGAAAATTCATAATCAAATATATTAAGAAAACAAGAGCGTTGAAATAATTTAAATAACAATATTAGATGTTAAATAGTAAATAATATTTCTTCTGAATAACCAACAAAAATACAGTAAGCTATACCATATTGACCTTCAATGTCATACTTCACAACAAACAGGTTGACAATCACAGTGACTCTTGAAGAACGAGGTGTTACTAACATACGACAGGGGGAACCAGTAAGCACAGATGACGGAGAAATATGAGAGAGATGTAGAGAAACAGTAAAATGGAGAACTAACAGGAACAGCTACCAACCGCGTATTTTCTGTCCTTCCAATCACATAGAAACACGGTTCGCCCAGCTTGGAGTTGGTCATACAGAGAGACAGACTGGAGAGCTCCACTGAACGAGGAGAAGCCAGAAGAATGAAAAGAGGAGTCAGGGGGTAAGAGAGGAAGTTTGGACGAAAGAGGGGAAGAAGAAAAGGGAAATGGAAAAAAGTACACAGAGATGAAGGATAAAAGATCAAAAAGAGATCGAATAAACAACGAGATAATAATAAAGGATGAAGGACAAAGCAAATGAGATGAACCAATCATTTAAAGTAAATGAACAGAAGTGAGTGAACACAATTTGTACAAAAATAAGAACAAGGGGTTTAATGAATATCAAAGAAAAGAAAAAATGAAAAGGCCAAATGAAAAAGCAGAGAACAGTTGTTAGTAAACTAATAAAAAAAGAGCACTTTATTTATATTAACAGCTAAAGATTGCTCTATAATGGCAGATGTGGTACTGGTATTACAGTGACATAAAAGCATTAAAATATACAGCATTATAAAGTAAACGCATGCGATTCTGAAAACTGTTTAATAGTACAAGAAACATTTAATCTCTGTGAACAATTCTTACCATAGTCAGGGACGTATCCATTGCCCCTTTTGAAGACGAGGTGTATCCTGATCCCTCCAGTTCTGATCTGCTCAACAGCCTGAGCGTGACTCATTCCTGCTGTACTGTTACCATTGATCTCCACCAGCTGATCGCTCACCTAAACACATTCATAATCATGTTTTACATATAGATTCTATTCACAGAGGAAAATATACCGTATGAGATAAATATAGCGTACATATGTCCTATAACGTGACAGCAAAAATTAAGATAAAAGCTTACAATGAAGATAAATCTCTCCTATGCTTAATGTTTTAGTATTATTTATTATAAACAGTTTGTTTTCTACAATTTTGCTTTGTAACAGCGTATGACAGTCAACAACCCATATAATGTACAGTACATCAACAATATTACATCTCACAATTTGTCTACTTTGTAAACCGTTAACCTTATATATAATATCAGCAGTATTTGATCCAATTTATTAGAAATATTTGTAACGACTGAATGAATATATGACACTGTAAATATACTTTAAGTAAAAAACAGTATAAATATTGTCCTGTAATTTGTTTAAACAAACGGTATGTTATATGTCAGAAACAGACACACATGCACACACACACACCTCTATTTTGTGGCTGCGTGAAGCTGGTCCTCCCTCCATCAGCCCCAATACATAGAGACCCATGTTATATTCACTCCCTCCTCTGAGACTAAAGCCAAACCCCGTGGGCCCTCTCTCCAGCTCCACGCTGTAGTAGCGCGAGGCGTCCTGATTTGTGTGTGTCAAAGAGAGAAAGCCTTTCTGCAGTTACTATCATGCCACGCAGATGACATAAAAAGGACGGTAGGCTGCTATTTTAGCTCACCTTTGATTTCGACCTATGAGATTTTTTGTTCTTAGGATCAGGGTCATGGTCAGCATTCTCTGAAGAATCTGAGAGAAATGGGAAAAAGGATTAAGAGGCAGAGAAGAGAAGAGAAGAGAAGAGAAGAGAAGAGAAGAGAAGAGAAGAGAAGAGAAGAGAAGAGAAGAGAAGAGAAGAGAAGAGAAGAGAAGAGAAGAGAAGAGAAGAGAAGAGAGAGAAAACTGCGTTCTGTAGTGCAGTTTGTCCGTTTAGGGCTACTGTAGAAACAACATGGTGAAGTCCATGTTAAGGGACCCGCGGTGTGTGTAGATAGAAATTGCTCATTCTAAGGTAATAAAAACATAGCGCTTCATTATGTAAAGTCTTTTTATACCTCTGAAGTGTTTTTATACCTCTGAAGACCTCCAAAGAAATTACACATTGGACCTTTAACAAGACTAAATTTGGTTCAACTTAAACTCGTCTGTACATTTGTTTATTCCTATTTATCATGGCAGCAATAATAGATGAAAAGATGTTAAAGAAGAGCATTATTCAGACGCAGAATGTAGTCAAGCACGTATTTGGCATTTTGAGGAGCTGACTCAGGTTTTGCAGTGAAGTGATGCTGTATAATCTCAGTAAAGTATGACGGATGGTGGCACTCTACCGCATCCGCTACAATGTTGAACTCAGCATCCTCCAGGATGGGGAATCACGCTGTGCGTAGGTGTGCATCTAGTATTGTGTATGTTTGCCGTATTAGCTGATTTGCATAATGACTTTAGTAAACACTGCACTAGACAGCATGTGCCAATAGTTAAAGCAAACAGAGAGTACAGAATTGGGACATTAGGACATTTTGCTAGCATTAGCTCCTAAAATGATTGCGTGCAATGTGGCAGTTTGCTGAATCAGCAAGACACGTTAAAAGGATAGTTCACCTCAAATAAATCATCTTCGTGTCATTACAAACCTGCATGACTTTCTTTCCTCTGCAGAACACATAAGAAGACACTTTCAGGAATGTTGGTGACCAACAAAACTGGCCCCCATTGACTTCCATTGTATGGACACAACATCACAGAGACATCTCTTTGAATATCCTCTTTTGTGTTCCAGAGAAGAAAGAGCAAACCAAACAGATATCCTCCTCCCTTCATAGTAGGGAAAATAAATACTCTGGGAGTCAATGGGATGAGATCTGTTTGGCTCCTGTCATTTTTCCAAAATATCCTCCGTTGTGTTCAGCAGAACAAAAAAATCTATACGGGTTTGAAACAACCTGAGGGCGAGTAAATGATGACAGAATTTTCGTTTTTGGACGAACTGTCCCTGTAACATGTCCAGTAACTGTACTCGTCTGTTTAAAAACATGTCGTTTGCACCATTGATCTTTGGTTATTAGCACAAGGCCACTTTTACAACACAGAGTAAATACAGTAATGGGCTCACGAGCACTGGAGCGTGGTACAATGGTTAAGCGCAGCGTGTTTCCAGCTCTCCGCAGGATCTGAGCCAGCTCTCTGTGGGGTAAATTAATCACTGATCTCCCATCAACGGCCTCCAGGCGATCCCCGGGCCTGATCTGACCGCTGCGGGCCGCCGGGCTGCCTCTGCGTACCGTCACAAACCTGTGAGGGAGCAGAGACGCTGCTGCAGAGGAAAGAGAGAAAGGCTTTTTAATCACAAATAATAACTCACTTTTCATGTTGTGTTCTTCAAAAATATCACCCGTAAATGCATTTCTACTTCATTATGTCACGTAATAGAACCTTTAAGCGACATTACAGTCTTTAACCGCTCCTGAGAAAATTGCAGCTCTTTCAAACTTTGGCACTTGCAATAATAATACAGTCCATTGTTATTTCAATGCACAAAGGCTGAGAATTGAGTGAGGGAGACGTTTGGCATTTCAATGAACATGAAAAGAATACAATTTGCATGTTAGAAAATAAAACATTTATAAATTGTCTTAATGTGACGAACTGTGTTATCAGTCAGTAAGTTGCATTACAATACAATACTAAGATGTATTGAATGGAACAGAGATTTCTCTGAATATGAACAGTGGATTAAGAAAAGAAGAGATGAAGGGAGTAAAGCGGAAGGGATTTGAGGGAAAGAAGGAAATAACTCTCTCTCCTCCCTCATTGGCCTTTTAGGGTGGCGTTTGAGGGAATCTATCATTAATACGCACACAGAGCTTTTGACTGCTGCAAATCCTTTTCGCCCAATTCACCCGACTACATAGAAACTCATAAACTGTAGTGTCCAACCAATCTGCTGCGACCACCACAACCTTCATGAAACACCTGAAAACACACCTGTTCTGCAGTCTCTGGCGGATTTCTAAATGTTGTTTCGCTAGAGATATCCTCTATTGTAGCCTTTACAGTCAGATTTGACAGAAAAGACGTTCAGGATTAAAGGAACATCAGCGGGTCATCCACATGCTTTTTTGTGACTGTAATACTGAAGCACACATAACGGTATCTGGATTTATGGAATTATAGTTATCGTCATAATGGGAACGCCCCTGTATTGTTGTCTCCTTAAACAAAATGTAAACATGCTTTCTCAATTGTAAGTGTCTTTGGATAAATATGGCTGCTAAATAAATAAATGTACTGTATGATGAAAAAACCGTGGCATCAGTCAATTCAAACATAGAATTAAACCCTCCCTGTTATTAACCGTATAATCTGTATTGACATTAGGAGTGAGAACTGAGATCGCTGATATGATGACAGGGATTAAAGTCGGATTACAGATCGTGCACAAATCATGCAAAAAGGCAGAAACATGAAATGGCAAATCTGTTTGATACTGGAAAATGGTAATGTAACCGTTAGTCGTTCATAATTACTTTTTATATTAAAATAAATAGAAAAATAACTACAACTGATGATACGATGTAGAAACACAAATGGAATTTAGTTACAAATAAGATAAAATCAAAACTTTTATATTTTCATCTATATGTATATATGAAGAGTTTGGTTCGAAACTCCGTTTATACATTTTTCCAAAATCACGTGTTTTTCTTGTGCATTCCAATTAATATCAATAAAACGGCAGTTGGTGTGTTTCGATTTAGGCCATAGTAAAAAAATACAGCCAACTAACACACAACAAAAAAAAAAGATAACATTATAACACTATATTATTTATAGCATTTTGGACCCAAACTCTCTCTATATATTTTTTTTAAAAAGTCAGCCTTTTGCATAGATTAAAATTAATGTGGACATGGGATTTTTGTTTGTATCCTCATTCCATTTGTTCCATTTAAAACAAAATCAGATGGTAATGTGTCTGTAAAAACAGCCTGCTGCTGTGGAATAGAGCTCATTTTCAGATTTGGTTATTCGAAGTATCGTCATCTTATAAGTGCAATGTGTTGTGTACACACACAAACAAAGCTTTATTAATCCAAAAGTCACATGGACACACCGCAGGGGCATAACACCATGTTTATATCCCTGAACCAAAGTCAATATGCCTGTCTCCATTAGTATATGCCATTAAATGACAACTACAGCCTGTCCTGACCTACTTACTAACACACACATACACACACACGCGCGCACACTCACTCATTTTTGGAGGTACAAATATCCACGTGCCCTCACACATCTCATTCTGTGTTTTCTCAGAGCTCAACCCCTGTGTGCAGAGATGCGTCTTCATTGATGTTTAACGCTGACTCACTCGCTTCACCTTAAAGGGAAAGATTCATGCGAAGCCTTTTGACTCTCTCTGTTCTCTTGAGCCTTAAGGAGCATCTGTACAACTAGCATTGCGGGGCTGATGTCAGCGTTAGTTCTGTCTGGGAGGTGTTTACTGTTCTTACGAACAGTTATTGACTAAGACCACAGTTTTTAAGACAATTCAAGTCGCATTTGACATTTGCTTTTTAAAAAGCAAAACAGCTTTTCAAATGAGACATATTTGACTGTAATCCAGCAGGTATACTAGAGTATAACACAATGATCTTTGTGAACTTTACTATAAATAGGCTGCTTTTACTACTGCACCTTTTCTATATTTTCTTTAAATTTGTACAAACAAATACATATATAAATTACCATACATTTAAAGCAATTGTTTATATGTTGGTCTGGGTTGATAGTTACAGAATCCATATGGGCGGTCATATGTTAATATGCTTCTGGTTGTAATGTCAATACAAATTTTTATCAAATAAAATATTTAAAAAGTAGTATATGAAATGCCTTAGCCGGCTGGTAACCCTAAAGATCCTGTCTCAAAGCCCATAACAGGAAATTCATCAATATCTGCCCGTGAGTACGGCACTTATGCATCTCTAGGGAAACTCTGACGGCAATAAATATAAATCACGTTGGACAAAAATCCATCAGCAGGACTTTTTTGAAGGACGTTTGGTTTGTGACAACATGCCCCTATAGCGATGCATTCTTGGTTGTTGCTCTTGCATTATAATGTGTTTTTATTGTGTTTACTTGTATAAACAGTCACAGGCAAGAATTTGGATGATTTTATGATTTTTGGATGAATTTAGTTGGCGGACAGAATTGTGAAAATATTTGAAAACAACATACAAAACCACTGTAATAGAAAACACATCGTTGTGAAATTGAACGTTTAACTTAAAACCTTACTAACATTGAACCCTTGTGACAACTTTCCCCAGTATCCACTATATACAATGTGAGTCATTATGAATACCTTTATGATTCATTCTATAGGCTATACAGGATTCAAGTAGTATTACTAAAGCATGTGCCACTAAATGATTCATGATGCTGGAACCAGTTGATGTCACTGAAAATCATCTTTATATACAATAACAAAACCTGCATGACTCCTACAGACTCACTCTTGAGCACTGAATGAGATTAAGAGTGTGTTTAAATATCAGACTTTATCATTTTTCATTTGTCTTGTATCGTTTCTGAAACAACCTTCATGTAAATTCATACATGACAACCTCAAAGACTTTTTAAATATACGACAGCGTTCCTTTTCCTCTCCATCTGTTTGCTCCTCCTATTTTCTCCTTTCAATCTCATGTAACCTGTCACTTCTTATTGCTTTTGATTATCCATCCAATCCCTCGATCCCGCACTTCCTCGGCTACGCGTGCAGTCGCAGCAGCTGTTCTGTTAAGTCACAATCATTATCTACAGCATGAGACCCAGATAACCTGCATACAGAGAGCAAACTCCTCCAGCTAAACACACACACACTGACCATAACACCGTGCTTCTCCAAGCCTATGTGAAGCAAATAAAAAGCTATATTTTCATTTGGAATTTGGTAGAAATGTTGTCATCTCAGTTCACAGAATTTAGTGAAGTCTCCAAAGTTTTGTCTGTGTCAGTATGTCAGATCTTCCACGAACGTTTACATTTGGCACATTTGAACTTATATGAAATATGATATAGAACATTTTTGCAACCAACGGTGAGAGCAGGACAATGTGTTCTGACCAATGGCAGAAAGAAATCTTTGGGAAACTTTTTTCAATTTGGCCCACTTGCTGGATATAAACTACATAACTCAATTGTTTTAATTCCTTGTTGCAACTTACTACACAAATATCAATAAGCATATTTGAAGACAAGCTTCAAGTTTAAATCAATCTACGACGGTGTAACATACTGTATTGACGTCTCTGCACATTAAGCTGGACATTTACATTGAAAATAAATGATACTACATTATAATGTAACTTCACCTCAATTTCCTTTTGGTAGCAAAATAATACGGCATTTGCATATAAAATATGCATTATTTTGCCTAGAATTTGAGAAACTTGTTGCTCTCCTTCTGAAGCCTCAGATGTCAAAATTCAATATTTTTCAAGACATGGAAAGCCCTTTTAATACCAGTTAAAACACCGTCAAACATAAAGAGCGACTAATAATAATAATGAATTATGGCAAAAAATGACAGTCACCAAAATATGTAGATATGAGATTTCACAAGGACAGCGACAATATTTGAATGTATTAGGTGAAGTTAGATTGTTCACTCATGCAGCATTCCCACATTAATACAGACGAATATGCCACAGTATAAAACACATTCATCCTGGATATCCTGGATAACACTGGACCACCTTCAACTAAGCATTAAGCTATGGGATTAAATTGAACTGTGTGTAGACAACAAGATGCTTTTAATTGTGTTAAAAGATGCTTTCAAAGCACACGCACACTTGCAGACAAACAGCCGACTGCATTCACGCTTCAATCACTTATTTAGTACAGAAGGAAGTGTGTGTGATAGTGGCAGTCTGTGTTCATCTTCATCTTACTAAAAGCGCTGTGCAGCTGCAGCACGCCGTCTGCCAGTGTAACACTATTCACACCGGGAGACCAGAGCTGCATACTAAGAGAAGGACACAGAGCGAGTGTGTGTGATGCTCATTATGAACCGGGGTTGTGCTGCTGATGCTGCAGTGGTTTTTCACAGCATTGCCGATATGCCTTTAGAACTGAGATCTAATATCACAATCTTGCACTGTACTTCTGGTCCAAATAGAAGCCTGGACCATTAATATAACTAATGTTTTTACTAGCCTACAGAATTTTGTTGGCATAACTGGCACTTTAAGCATCACATTGACTATGTATGGGACTTAAAGGGATACTCCATCCCAAAATATAAATTCTGTCATCATTTACTCATCCTCAAGTTGTTCCAAACTTGTATACATTTTGCATAACACAGAAAAGGAGATTTGGACGAATGTTAGCAACTGACATTTCTGAGGCACGATTGACTACTACAGTATAGTAGAATCAATTTTTGTGTGGTTTTTTTTTATTATGTTGAACACAAAAGAAGATATTTTGAAGAATTTATGAAAGCAAACAGTTCTGGGGAACCTTTTACCCACATTGATATTTTTTCTACTATGATATTCTTTCTTTGTGTTTAATAAAACAAGGAAATCAATACAGGTTTGGAACAACTTGGGGGTAGCAGTTTTCATTTTGGGGTGGAGTATCCTTTTAATGCACTGTATTGTGGGTTATCATATAGGCAGTAAAGGATGCATTTATGCTGCCTTTAAAAAACAACTTTACAAATGGATCTAAGCATACGTGAAACCATGCCAAGATTGGATTCAGACATGCCTCAATGCCTTCCTACTGTTTAGCCGCAAAAACTTTTTCCATGTAAATATAAGTATTCCCGCTCTAGACCATGACAGGTGGATTGCTTGCTTTCTATCCCCACCAACCGTGAAAACAAAAACCCAGCTCAACACAACAGTACATCAAACACTGTGATCGTGTCAACTTATTGACTGTAATATCACGCAGCATTTAAGTGCGGATAGACAGCTTGCTTGTTGCTGAAGACAGGACAGCTTCTTATAACACCTGGTAAGGACATAGTGTTAATGTTAACAAAGAACAGCGTTTACAATTGCTGGTATTAGGCCACACAAGACTACTGATTTTCTGTGTTCAGAAACTGTCAATTTTCTCCAATTTCTTCACAATTTCTTGTAATTCTTGTGAAAAGGCTTTTAGATGGCTCAGGGATTTTCAGGTGGTCCAATCACACACAAATGCCTCCGGAAACGAGAGACACACCGTCACACACATACACACAATACTGCAGTCTGCTGTCTGGGGCTTTTCGCACTATTTCTAAAACTAATACTTTTAAAGGATTTAACAAAAAATGTCAAACCGTAACAACCAGAATACTGACCAAACACTACAAAATAACAACTGTACCCTGTACGCATAAAAACACGTAATAAAGCACCGCACCAAAGTTTCTGAAGAATTTACAATACAATCATGTATCAAATATAAAGAGTTTATTTGCAAAAACAGATGCAAAAATCATATTATTTTTTTCTATTTAAATGAATACCGATCAACCTGCAGGCGGGTTGTTTTGATGAGGTAAGAATAACTAAAAAATACAGCTAAGTATTTTTTAACATTGTTTTAATCTGTTTTCGCAAATAAACTCTCCATATATTTTAACAGTATAAGTTCATCATTATGAAACCTGATTATAGATAAAGAACCTTCACACGATGTATTTGACATTCAGTGATGATACTGGTCTAAAACTACATGAGTTATATTACATGCGTGAATATGACTGAATAAACAAACATTAAAAACATATTTTGCTGGTTAATAAATAGAATTACATGTCCAGCAGATGTGCACCTATTGATTTAACAACAATGCAGTACAGCTATACCTAAGAGCCGAGAACACAGCGAGCTTTACCAATGCCACTAAAAGTATGTGTGTATGAATTTGGTGATAAGAACATATATCTGACAACTCACATAAACAGAACGAGTCTAAAACACACAAACTAATGGGAAAAGATAAAAAAAAACATTATATTGCCAAAACAGATGTTGCTCAACTACCCTCACAATAACAGTCCATACAGACTATTAAACAGCCCTTATCCCATAATAATCCATCAACACTCATATCCAAAAAGGAATATTATGGCTATAGAATAAAACCAAGCAACAGAAAAATCTATGTAGTTACGTTTGGAGTCCTTCACACTTTTCAAGGCTGACTGCAGTCTCTCCAGCATGGTGTTTGTGCGTGTGCGTATGGAGGCAGGGTCCCAGATCGCACTCCGTTTCAATCCCAACACATCAATCACACGCAAAGGTCATTGCGAGCAAACGAACGGAGGGCATGAACAAACAAACAAGTTTAGAAAACACAACACAGATCCGTCTCGCTGCGTGAGCGAGGCGCTTACTGTAGCCGATTCATTTCTCTTTAGCATCTGGAGTCAGTGAATGAGAGGAGGGGGGAGTCACAGAGAGGGAGGGCGACCCAGGCAGAGCAAATGAGAGAATAGAGAGAAACAGAGATAAGAGGGGCGATAAGGGAGCGAACGAGCCGAGCGGTTTCATCATTGGATCACTGCAGAGCGGGAGGGTTTTCTGCGGATCGGACTGAGAGCTACACGATCGTACATGTGTCATCTGACGTTGGCATTGTGGATGCGTGCTGATCATGCCAATACAATTCTATTCGGTGATGTTTGAGTTATTGCATGAAATTGTGTATCAATAAACAACCTGCACTATAATAATACAAGTGATACTATAATAACAGAGCAGTAAACCTATTAAGAATGAATGATCCAATTCACCCTAATATCATTCTTAACCTGAGATCTGACTACTTTACATTGTTAGTCAAACGCTTACAAAACTTAGTCAAAAGCGAACAAAACTGCGAACAGAAGCATCTCTCGTATCGATATATGGCAACATTGGGGACAGACACTTTTTTAGATGCCCGAGCTCTTAGTGAGAGCCATGGCCTCGATATAAAGCAAAGAAACACTGAGCAAAATGAGGTCATTGTGGACTTAGGTAGGGGATAGTGGGAGGGGGAAGGATGCCGTGTGTATCCGGGCCTGTGTGTTGGCAGGACTCAGTGTTGGCATGACTCTGAATTACCGTCAGTCAGAAAAGCTAATACAGCTGCCACTAAAAAAGATGAATTATGAATATAACACAGTCTGTGCCCTCTTTATACTTCTGATGCTTTACATTCAAACATTTATAGTCATTTAGCGGCCGCATTTATCCAAAGCATCTTACAGATGAGGAAACATTGGAAGCAATTATAACAACATAGGCAACAAAGTACATAAGTGCATCAAACTAGTCCATTAAAGCCTAGCACAGTATACAAAGCTAAGAATAGTGAGGTTAGTAAGTTTGACATTTGATTAAATTATAGCTTTCAGAAAAGTACAAAATGTGCTTTCAAGTGTTGTAAAGGTCTTAAAGAGTTCCTGTTTGACTGGATTTAAGGTGGGTTAAGGGCTAAAAAATTAAAGTCGCATCACAAGAGAAGTGCTGTACACTGTGAACATACTGTATTCTGATGTATTAAGTCACCTCGTGTATTTTAATTTAAGAAAAGTAGTGTTGAAATACTCTTTTCCCTCTTATTTCTGTACCGTTTTTCTCATGTCTCTACTGTCTGTGACTAAATAAAGCTCCCTTGTGAAAAACGAAATTGTGAAAAGCTCATTTCACATTTTACTGCATAGTCTATTCATAGTTTTCTGGTTAAAACTACTATTATGAATCAAATCCAGACTTAAGTAGCCTGTCTTAAGCGCCGCCCCTCTGCTACATCAGCAAAACCACAAATGCATCCAGTGTTCAGTGTTTCACACTTTTTATGGTTGGTTGAATATTAGCATCGTCTCAGATCTCATTTCTTCTTGAATTTTCACTGAGAACACACTACTATACAGTAATTTGTGCCTATAGACCACTTTGCAAGGTGTACACAAACATGAAGTGCTTCCAGTGTTTATATTTCAGTTTTTTTATCTCACATACGTAATCGTTTATAAGAATCGATATTTCGATTTTGTATTTAAGGGATAGCTCATCCAAAAATGAAAATTCTGCCCTGAATAACTCACGTTCTACGTATACAGTTCTTTGTTTGGTTTAACACGGAGAAAGATTTGGACCAAAAAGTTCTTGGACCCTATTGACTACCATAGTAGGACAAATTACAATGGTAGTCAAAAGTGAGCCAGAACCGTCCTACATTTTTCAAAATATCTTATTTGGTGTTCAACAGAAAAATGAAAAAGTTATTTTTCCTACTATTGAGTCATGGGGTTCAAGAACTGTTTGGTTATAACTTATAAGCATACTTCCAAATATCTTTCTGTGTGTTCATCAGTCGAGGGTGATTAAATGATGACGGAATGAACATTTTTGGGTGATTTAATCCTTTAGATGTTCTGTTGGTTGTATTTTGACGTTTTTTCAAACATCTTTCAAAATGGTGTATAATATACAGTACATGTTTACAAAATGGGATGTGCCTTATGAATGTTCTGCAAAACTACAGCAAATGGCTGTGCTATGGTTTTTATTTTTCACCATACAGATCAAACTCATCCCCTTTTTAATAGAGATCTCAAAGGCCTGAACGGGATGTGTCAGAAAAGTAAAACATCTCAAATGTGCAGTGCAGGTTTATATCAGGAAAAGGCTGCCACATGCCTTCAACATCAATATTAAATCTTCCCAATGAAAAATGAATCAGCTCTGCCTTCAACCTATGTGAGAATCTAATAACACTTGACTTTGAGATTCAAAATCTTGTAAGGTGGTCGCGGTGTAGTTACAGGCACTTTATTACAATACTCACCTTTGCCATTTTCCAAATCCTGAGAGGCAATAACAAATCCAAATCCTTCACCTGACTTCCTCTTAAGCTCCACCTCATTCCCTCGCAGCTTGGTGACCTGTTCTTTCTCCCCCGTTTTAACTCTGGGACTGAGCATTGTCCCGCCTTCCTCTGAACTCATCCAATCGCGTGGCTCAAGCGTAAGAGTGACAGGTACAGAATCCAGAAAGCTGGTGCTTTGAACCAACGAGGAGCGCACCAGTGCTGGAGAGGGCGGGGTTAGGGAGTTGCACGCTAATGGGGTGGAGTCTGTATAAGGAACTTCTGAGTCAGAGGCTGAGCGTGGAGGGGGAGGAGTTAGTCGACGCACAGAATTAGGGGAAATTGAGTAATGCGAGGGACCTACAGACAAAAGAGATATGACATTTTACAAACACAAGATATGATTTTAGTTCTGTTCTGCGTTTTAAAAATGACAAAATCACACTCGTGGTTCAGTGGGGTCAAAAAGCTTGAAACAAAAAGCCATTTTAAAAGCATGCTAATTAAATGCAGATCTATTGACAGCCATAGGTAAAATGCTAAAACGTGATTTCCATTAGCTCTTTCACTGCAATTGATGGAATTTACCATCATTTATGAGACAACGCTTCCCAGCCATTAATGGAATCTGTGTTTTTTCACTGTTATACTGCAGTGGGTGCTGTTACCCATCTTCTGAAAGGGTACAGCATCTATGGATCCAAAAACTTTCATCTGAAATGTTCAAATATTCGTAGAAGAAAATATCCTGATGGCCGTCAAAGTTTTGTAAAAATGATTAAAAACTGCTAGCGCTGGTTGGCAACTTAAAAAATAAATGTAAAAAGATATTTGTTATCTTTGCTTTTGGACCCCATTGTATATCATGTAATACCTCAAAATATACTGAAACTCACCCCCTCTGTAAACTAGCACAATAACCTCTCCTTTTTTGGTGTGTTCCTGCAGAATCCTTTGGACCTTGAATAACACAGAAACATTCTTGAATGCAAACCTAACACTTCACTGAACACTGCTATCTCTTTTTCCTTACCTGTGCAAAACTGAGACTCTGTATATCCGCTCCGTTGATCTTCACAATAGCATCGCCCGACTGAAGTCCATTGCACTGTCTTGGGTCCCAGACCTTCTTCACAAGGGTCTGTCTGCCTCCGTGACCTCCGGCGGTGACACTGAACCCCATGTTGCTCCCTCTCTCGCACTTAGCCAAGACAACAGGGACTAATTCCCCAATTCCAGGAAATCCACTGCCGACGATGCTGCTCATGGCTCCGGGTGACGGGATGCTGCTGATTGGACTGCTGCTGGCGCTGGCTGTTCCATTGAAAGTGAAGTAAGGCCCGTCTGAATGGGCGCTGTTTGGCGGGGTTAGCAACGCATGCTGACGGAGATGCGAGTAGCGTCTTTCTCTTCCGGGGGAAAAGGAAAGAGGGCCAGGACTTATTTCTGTGTGGGGCAGGGGCAACCGCGACGTGGGTGGTGGAGTGTATGAGGAAAGGTCACTTTCGGAAGATTTGAAGTTGGAGTACAGACGGCGAGGCGGTGGAGTGGACAGGGTGTTGTTATTGTGGTTGCGGATGAAAGAGGCCCTGTGAGGATACAAAGAGAAGGACAGTAGTGAGCACAACTTTTTTTTCTATGCATACTAGTGCAAAACACAATTTCACCTGTGTGATCCAATAGCAGACACCACCTCACTGTCACTTTGGCTGGCCAGATCTGCATTCTGTAAACTTCCGATCCCTCGTGAGGAGCGCTGCGGTCTCATGTAGCCATTCCCGTAACCATTCGAGTATGGGTAAGGAGCTCTTGAGGGTGAACCATAAGGAGATGAATTACCGTTAGCATCCAGACTCAACCTTGACTGCCGTGCTCTGAGATGTCTCGAGGATCCTCTCTCAAAGTCAGACCACGATGGACTGTTGTGGTTGAGGTGTAGCTGAGCATACGGGAGGGGAGCTTGAGCTCTGGGTTGCGTGGTGGTTGGTGGAGGTAGATGTAGTGACTGTGAGTCACGGCCTGGGGAAGCCGTCAACCTACGGTGGGGCATCTTCGGACTACCATCAGAGTTAAAAAGCATGGGGTAACCCCTACGCACCACAAAGTCCACAGTGTGACCCACTGGAATGACTTTTAACATCTCCACTATCTCTTTGTGAGTCCAGCCAAGCACGCAGGAATCATTGATGTACACCAGAATGTCCGCTGTGAAAGGGAAATGAAAGAACATTTACTGTAGTACAGGAATTCAATTGACATTAAATGTATGACGAACTTTTATATTTGTTCGTAATTTACAATATTAGTTCAAACTTGAGTTACACTGGAAAAATGTAAATAAAGATCTATTTTCATTTTTAGGTAAACTTTTAAAGGTCAAATGTATGAAATTTAGCGACATCAAGAGGTGAGGTTGTAAATTGCAACCAATAGCTTGCTCCACCCTCCCTTTCAAAGCACTACGGTGGCTGACACGGGACTAAGATGTCGTCATGTTTTCGCTTCTTTGCCGAAGGGGATAACGTATTTACAAAACCCGCTCTGTAGAGCAGTTTGTCCGTTTAGGGCTACCGTAGAAACAACATGGCCAATACCATGTAAGGAGACCCGTGGTGTATGTAAATAGAAATAGCTCATTCTAAGGTAATAAAAACATAACGCTTCATTATGTAAGACATTTATACACCTCTGAAAACATAGTTATGTATATTACATTGCATTTCTGCCAATAGATCCTCCAAAAAATACACACTGGAACTTAAAAAAGCAAGCAATAGAGTGGGATATGGGTGGTTACCGGTTTTAAGGGTGGAAGGTCCCCCAGAAGTGATGTTGTAGATCTGCAGGAACTCCCGAGGTCTGCTTCCACCCACAATATTAAAGCCGAAGCCCCTTGAGCCCTTTACCAGACTGGTGTGAACAGAGAAGCCTTTCAGTTCACCTGGCTGATCAGTAAACTCTGCCACTACAAAGCCAAAAGAAATAAAGAGAGAGACAAAGACACGTCAGGATACATAGATCCTTGAGTGACAGCCAGACTGTTGGGAATGTGTAAGAAAAAGCAGGACTTTGTGTGCACAGACTGTATAAGAAAACCACGTAGAACGACACATCCAGGGATTAGACTGCCACGTGGCACTCCTGCCAAAAATTAACAATAAATAAAACCAACGAAAACAGATGAGGAACGTATGTCACAATGAACTGCTCACTTATAAAATCTCAAATGTGTACCGTTTCAGTGCCCTCTACAGTTAGTAATGATGTATTGCATTACATCCTTTAAAAATGAAATGTATTTAACCAAATGTTTATACATCTATGCTGTTAAAAGTATATTATAAGTACTGAGTAAAAGTTTTAGGATCTATCTGGTTGGGATATAATCTGCATGAACATAAACTGTATTATATTACATTACATTACATTACATACAGTTCCATAAACTGTATAACATTAAATACATACAAAGAAACACATTTATAACATTAGAGTTATAACAAAAGCGAAATACTATCATTTGACATGTTTAATGTCAAATTTAGCTGTATATGTCATGAAATTACCCCATTTTGCATGTAGTGAAGACCAGGGTTATTGCATGCTATTGTGCATGTTGCCATTACAGTGACATATGGAAAAGTATGGCATGTTTTCATTATAAGAACTCTCTGCGGTAGTTTAGGGAGGCTTTAAACAGCAGAAAATCTTACAGTGTTTCACAGAACAAAGTATGGCGTGGCACCACATGACATCACCCAGTATGCATCCTTTAGAGATTTGAGTTGGCAAGTACACTACTGAACATGACTGTGATTTATCAGGCCATACGTTCTGGAAAATAAATGATCATAAACTCATCTTTCATCATGTAAATGACACTAGACATTGCAAACATCCACATGCAGTGAGCACCAACATGCAGAAGCAGTCAGTAATAGCAGATGAGACACAATGTTAAAATGATCTGATCTCAGCCAAACTGATTTAAGACTCAGTAAGTTGTTTATTTACATTTATACAAAGGTTACCAAAAGAATTGTGACTGTTGTCTATATTTTAAAGTAATAAATGATTATACATCTTGATAAATAGCTTGAGAGTGCATGGAAATAATAATAAAGCACCAGGCTAGATGTCAACAAAAATGACGGAGCAAAATTTATTTTAAATCAAAATCTTACTTTCGTTCACAGGGATGTTTTCTCTGCTGTGAGTACACCAAGAAGACAACTTCAGATGATGGCTGCAGTACAAACACACAACACAAGATGTCAGTGTTTTCATACAAAACGCTCTTATACTTGCAACACGTGGAGATGGTCTACCCTCAAAATGATTTTTTTGAACATTTTTCAGTCACAATATTCCTAGAAATTTCTTTATTTGTGTTTTACATAGGACAGACAGTCATGCTGGTTTGGACTGACACAGGGATGAATAAATGATGACAGAATATCTAGGTGCTACCATATTAAATATAAATTATTCATTTACTGAACATTAAAGCCACATTTCATCCAAAAATGGACATTCGTTCATCATTTCCTCTCCTTATGTCATTTCAAACCTGTATGACAATAAGTCCTCTGCAGAACACAGAAGATTATATTTTGAAGAATGTTGGTAACTAAACATTACTGGACCCCATTGACTTTCATTATGAAGACACAAAACCACTGGGACATTTCTCAAAATATTTTCTTTTTGTGTTCAAAAGAAGAAAGAGTCATATACAGCTTTAAAACGACTTGAGGGTGAATAAATGATGACTGTATTTTTATTTTTGTACCGTTTAATTTCCCTTCAATATTCTTACTCTTTGTAGTAGGGATTCCCTGAGTCGCTGTACATCATCTCCCAGTTTTCTGTTGCCCGTGCACATCTCCGGTGCTCGACTCCATTCTCCAAGGCACTGCCGTCTCCTCTACTGGAATTCCGTGATTGGCTACGGGATGAAGTGTGGGCGGGGACACTGCTCACCCCTGCTGAACCTCCTAAAACTCCAACCCGGAAAAACAAGAAATTCCTGAAACCAAATGTTTTGTCACAACTAAAACGTTTGTAACTTCCTCTTCGGTTCACTGTTCACACTCGACGTCTAAAGAAAATCGCTCCAGTATCAATTCTTAAAAGCATGCAAGGTCAGCATCTAAGAGACGGAGCGGCACATTTAATCCATAGAGACAGATCGGTATGTAAACCTCCTCTGTTGATTGGCTTCAATGTCATGCTTTGATCAATGTCCCTGTCATCTATGCCACTGCCCATGGGCTGAAGAGACCGGCACAGACAAAAGTGCACAGACCGGCAAAACCCAAGTGAAGTCCTGAAAGAGTTGACTGGACAGTTTTGGTGGCCTGCACGCTGACATGTCAACAAACTGTTTGTCTGATATCAACAACTTTTTGTCACTTTCAGCATGTCAGGCATATGTTCATTTGTTGAATAGGTTTTTGTTTAACAGGCTTGAAACTTTGGACTTACACATGTCCTCCAAATGTTGACAAAACTAATGTTTACAAAGAAATCCACTCAACTTAAAACTCTGCAATAAAAATGTATTGCTGTTCCACAAAAAAACACAGAAAACTTTGATGAGTCATGGTGAACTTATGAAAAAATTATTTAACATTTATAGATGACATAATTATCATCAAGAGAACACTCACCAAAGCTATTTATTATTAAAAAAGACATTTCCTTATATTGCTTAACATACCATATGTGCATGTGCATAAAGAGAAGTGGATATGAAGAATCCCCAGCTGGGGCCTGAACATCTGTAACCTGAACACTGTATACTGAGGTAATTAACATATTCCCACTCGAAACACACACACACACACACACACACACACACACACACACGCACACACACACACACACACTACCTGGGTCATGGGAGTCGTATAAACACATTTTATATGCTTTAAATGCATTGACACCAAACAAGAGAGGGACATAACAATGAACTTTGGCATGCAGATGCTATTTTAGTAGTCCTGGTGGATATGTGATGAATATATAAGAGAATTGTAAATGTCATTTGTGTGGATGTTTAGAAATGCCTCAGAGACTGTTGCTGGTTTAGCAGGTGGGCACTAAAGAAGTGCGGTATAACATCTCTGTCTTGTGAAATCTGACCGTTTGAAGAAAAGTGTCAAATCCAGTTTACTTTTACGTGGAGAAAAAATACAATTTCCATGTTCTTCACATGAATTATATTCCACCCTGAATTGCTTATGAAGGTGGGAGCATTCATGACATGTGGAGATGTAGGTCAGAACATCGTCTTGTCAAATGTGTGCCTGGTAGGCAAACTGCAGTAGGTCCAGATGGTGACTGTGATGACTTGGAGCTTGAAAGTCTACGGATACTGTAAAGCTCTAATTTTGGCAAAAGAACAATAGAACAAGGTTTTCAAGGCTTGTGTTCAGAGAAGGTTCTGAGGAACCCGAAGAACATTTAACTTTAGTAAAATAAGGTCAACTTTTACTGTAATCTGCCTATACTGAACATACAACAGGCATGTTTATCATATTCATGTCTCTGAATAAGAAAATGGTTTAAATGTCTAAATCCTGTGGGTTTTCATATCAGGCTTCTGCTGTGTAATGATATGAGAAACATCTGTTATATTATATTTGTGCCCACACATTCTTCTCAGAATGTAACAGCAAGGTGGAATAATAACACAGGGCAGCAAATGTAGAATACAAGAAACCTCACACGGGTTTGTAGTCTGCACAAGAAGAAAGAAAATAACTAAGATGACATTAGAAACGAGTGACAGAATATAGAAGTGATAAAGAGCTGTCTGGGGAATATCAGCCTGACAATGAATATTCTGATAACGTGTCACTCGGAGCACAGATGAAAGGGAAAGATTGAATATCTTTGATGTCAGAGGACAATAAGTTAAAAAAACAAAATTTATTTGGTTGTTCCAACAAGGAAATAATGTCCTTTAGCCAAAACCCTTATTTTAAAGACTATACTATATCAGAAAAAATGGTGACCAGTGGCAACAATGGCACACTGACGTGCAAAACGGCAGGTCATTTTTTGAAATGCCTCGGGCTCATTTGTTTTCCGCTTGACGCGCGGTGTTAAGATCTGGCCGACCAAAGAGATTCCCGCTTTTGTTCACGTGCCTGGAGCTGCTTAAGTTACAGTAAAACACGACTTGGTGGCGCTCAAGCTCTTGCCGAGCACAAATTGACGAAGAGTAAGCACGATGAATTCTTCTGTGTGACAAGCGAGTTTCAGAAGCATAAAGTTGCACAGCGCCACTTTGTGTTTTCTTGAAGCGCCATCCATGACAGGAAGTGAATTTGCATCACCAGTGAAAATCGTTTGGGTACGAACCCTAAAAAGGTCTCGAAAAACGCTGCCGATAAGCACGTGCGATTATCGTCCCGGTGTGCATGGGCTATTAGCAGTATCTATCAAACTTAACCATACATAACCACTGCACTACTACAATACTATTCTATTTTTGCAGTATACACTTTTGTGCAAAGTATGCACATTTTTATACGATAAGTCAAGACCTAGCAAATAATAATTTCCAAAGTAATTCTGTCATAAGCCTTAAATCTGGACTCATCATTCAAGCAAACTCATGATTGAATGCTACATGCAAAAAAGGGATTACATGACCAAAGTACAGTAATGAGGTCACGTGACAACGATGTTAGAAGTGTCTATTTTTGCATATTGCAAACTGTTTAAAATCAAGGATTAGTCATTACAACCATCTGTCCTATAACACACAAACCAGGTCTAATGACTGCTCTTCCTACCTGACAGCCCCGAGTCCTCCTCGCTGTTGTCACCCTCCTCGCCTGCTTTCTCCAGATTGCTGAGAGACTTGCTGCGGGTACGAAATTTCCTCAGCAGGTTCCTGTGCTCCTGGTAGGTGATGGGAGGACTATCAGGATTGATGTGGACCGGACGAGGGGTTCCATAGTAATTCCCTAATCCAGTAAAGATGAGAAGAGACTGGTCAGCTTTGTGTTTCACAGAAGTAAGAATCATAACAGGTTTGGAACAACATAAGGGTGAATAAATTATATTTCTTTTTGAGTTATTTAAAGTATAAATCTTCCACAGGAAACATGCTTGAATATTTAACATTAAAAGTAAAAGACCACAGAATAAAATCAAATATATGATTAAATCTTGGAACAAATCTAGACTTTCATTTAATTTTAAGGGAAATAGCCAACAGAACCGCAACAAAGGTGGGTTTGCTTATCAAGGTCACCTTAATAACACATGATCATTCATTATACTGTCTCTGTATATTCTCTAAAAGCTTAAAAATCCACCACAATGAGGATGGATCACCGTACAACTGACGCGATACTACACGTATATCTATCTATATCTGTATCAACAGCTATTAAAGTCATCCTAATCTCCATCTGGTATTGATCGAGTGACTTGCGGCGGGAAGTAAATCATACGGCCATATCGCCAAGGTGAGAATGACGTTTACTGCGTTCTGTAAATGCAGTGGGATTTTTTTATGCTAATTCCTTTTATTCATTTAATCAGGCGAGGAAGGTGATCCGGCCCCTGAGAGTCATAATTCACATGCTAAAGGCACGTGTGTCACACAGCCCACAATAATGATGCAGAAAAGCTAATGTGCCAAACTGAATTTTGAATATAGCTTATAATACAGAAATGCAACGCTTTTGCCATGACATGCTTATTTATTACCGTTCAGATTTTAAAAGTCTTAGTGGATTTCAGCCATTATACCTGCATGCATTTCCATGGTGGTCCAGGTTGGATTACACTGGTTAGTGATGGTCTGGTTCCGGTCTAGCTGGATGAAATTGATCATATTCCTTCATTCTTTTTAGAACGGATTTTAATGACTTACATTTTGAACATAAATACAAATAGGAGGTTGTTGTTGAGCTTGTGTTATACATAAGAATTTGTTTTATTCCGTGGCTGGTTGAGTTGTTTAACTTTGCTGAAATGAGTGCTAGATTAAAAAGCTCTGCTACCGCCTCGCCTGTAGGCAGAAACATTTACAAACATTAAAATCCCATTACAGTTTGGATATGATCCAGAAGGGACATTGACCAATTCAGCAAAAATTGTTGTAGTATTGACTGGATGGAACATCGATCAGATTAAACAAAGAGGGGAATTTGAAAGAGATTTCTATTGTAGCTAAAGAAGTCGATGTTTGTCTACTTCATATTTTACAGGTACAAGAATATTGGAAGCCTAATACCATGGCAGAACTCTTGAAAAAAATGGCTTAAGATACTATGTAACTAAATTATTTGCATACTCTTTTTTTACATTCTTAACATATAAATACCATGGTGCATGTCCAGAAAAGGATTGAAATTTTGTAATAGCTTATCTACAGTATTTTAAATTAGTTTCCACTCATCCCTGAAAAAGATCACTTATGTTTTTAGTGATGTGTTTTTCTCAGCACCAGCTGGCTGATGTGCTCTCCCTCCTCCCATGACATCACAAAAAGGTTCATTTAGATCTTTGTTTTGACACACAATACAATAATATTTACGGATATGTAAATGTATGTGTTGATACATACACACAGCCAAATGAATCAACCAAATGTCACAACAACAGCAAATGTACCAATACAAATGAAGAGTTTATTTGCAAAAACAGATAACTCTGTTTTTAAACAATTTCAAAAATCATGTTTTTTTAATGTTATCGTATTTTTTATGTATTTTAACTGCAACTGCAGTTTGATTGATTGATATTGCAAAGCACATGATTATGTTTTTTGATTTGCAAATCAACTTTAACTACCCACTGGGCTGTTGAATGCTTTAATCCGATTGGTTGACAAACGTTCTATGGGTATGCATTCACTTTCAATGCACATCTATGAAGGTGTTCCCGGTCAGATTCCGTTCGCTCTAACGGACGCTTGAAATGAGATGGGCAAGAAAGTAGTCCTACCAACAAGAGCATTTTAAAAGCGATAACATGCGAAACGTTGAAAGTAAACATTTGAACAATGTCCTGTGGTGTGGTAACCGTGGTATAAGCGGAATAATTGTTTCCGGTCCGTTCAATTATTGGAAGGTTAATGCACACCTCGGGGTGTACATTAACTTTCGAATAATTGATCGGCCCGTCGTCAATTATTTCTTACATAGAAGAGGGTAGTCACACTAAACCAGTATTGACAATAACAGTGATATTAACAACCGTTATTATCAATGATTGTGCTAATACTACACATATATGATATTATTGTAAATAATTCAGTAACCATTTAAAGGTCTTAAAGGGACAGTTCCCTATTCATTATTCCAAAAAACATTTACTCACACTTGAGTTGTTCCAAATATATAAATGTATATAAATGTATAAATGTTTGTTCTGATGAACACAGTGAAAGCTATTTGGAAGAATGCTTGTTCTTGGCTGCCATTGACTACCATAAATCACAACGGTATAAATAGCTCGAGAACTGTTTGCTTTCCTACATTCTTCAACATTTCTTATTTTGTGTTCAACAGAACTAAGAAATGTGTAAAGACTTGGAACAAAGTAAGGGTGAGTAAATGAAGACATCATTTTTGTATATATAATAAATGTAATAACAGCATTAAGTACAGTAAATAACAGAATCATCTATGTAAAATGTGCACTTTTAACACAATTTTCCTTTTGACCTTTTAAAGATTTTTATGATATAATTTTATACAATACATATGCTGACCTTTGAACTTGCCGCTCTCCAGCAGCGCCCCAGACTCCTCAAGCGAGAAGAATTCTTCAACCGAGACAAAGTTATAGTCGACTCCTGTGATCTCCCCGTCCCGCGGCTGTCTAGTTGTACCTGTGGGAAACAGCAGACGGGGAAGAACGCACTAAATACAGCAAATCCAAATCACATACAGAATTATTGACATACCACTGACCTAAAGACCAGCAGCTCAGCACATGTGTGTGTGTGTGTGTGCGGTCACAGGTTAAGATGGCATCTTATTCCCTCTTCATCTATCCTTGACTGACAAGCAACAGGGCTATGAACAGCCCAGACCAATTACAGGGATCCAGCCTCGAAAATCTGACACGGCCCTCTCTCTCTCTCTCTCTCTCTCTCTCTCTCTCTCTCTCTGTAGACTCTGAACGGTTTAACACTGACATAACATCAATCACAATTCTTTATGGGTCTCCTACTCTGTGTGGCAAAACACCCACAGTGCAAACACAAGCACAAATCCTTCCAACTTTCTACTTCGATTCCACTAATTAAGAGTCTGATAAGTAAAAGCAACCAATACATCACAACATGATCATTAGTCTCAACGTTTCCACCGAGGTCCTGTAGTGCGTGTGTGCGTGCGTGTGTGTGTGTGTTTGTGTGTATCGATATATCCACCCGTAGCATACACAGCCAGGGGCCTATTCGAATGATTAGACCGGATTACTTACTGCCACACCCACCACGTGTCAATCATGACTAGAGAACAGGACACAGTAAGAAGAGAGAGAGAGGCATCATCTGTCTAATTTGAGGGTGGCCTCAAGGGTGTGTGTGTGTGTGTGTGTGTGTGTGTGTGCGTGCGTGCGTGCGTGTGTGTGTGTGTACACAATTAAGCAACGCTTAATGCACAAAATGTTAATACAGCTGTGAATACACAAACACAGGTCTTCAAGTGTCATGTATTATGCATACGCATAAATGCATAAACTGTGTGTCATGTACATACAACTGCAGTAAAAACTGAAATAAAAAATTATACTTGTGTCTGCGAATAATCACATACTTTAAGAACAAAGGCAAGTCAGAATATAAAAATAATGGCATTTGCTATAAGTGACTTATGGATTCAGTGCTTGAATGAAATGATTACTTTATTACAATTATTTAAAGAAATTCAGATACACATCGTGATCATACGCAGATCAGACTGCGGAGAACCACACTGCTGTACATTTTATGAACACATCCCTAATGCAGGAGACTGATGGTTGATATTGAGCGAGTTTCTTCCGCGCCAGTAGACACATACTGACGGACAGATTGTTGATAGTTACACAGTTGTTCCATATAGAGCGTACTGTTTAAGGAAAGGTATACATCTAAAGGGATACTTTACACGAGATATTCTGTCATCATTTATTCACCCTCATGTTGCTCAAACCTTCCTCAGTGAAACACAAAAGATCTTTTGGGAAATGTCTCAGTGGTTTTGTGTCCATGCAATGGAAGTCAAAGAGGCCTGATGTTGTTTAGTTACCAATGTTCTTCAAAATGTCTTCTTTTGTGTTCTGCAGAGGAAATAAAGTCATACATGTTTGGAATGACATGAGGGTGAATAAATGATGATGGCATTTCCATTTTGGTCATTTGTTTACCATTTATTCTGTATTTCTATGGTATTCCAATTTTACAGGATTTTACTTTTTATTTAACTCTGAATGGAGGTCAATTTAGTGTTTCGGAAAATGGTGGTATATCATTTCTGATTTTCAAGGTCTGACTTTGGTTTATGGAGTGTCCAACAACACGTTTACGTACATACAAGGTGTAAAAACGCTTTCATTTTCTAATACAAAATCTAACCCGGAACTGAAATAACAACGCCAGACGACTCGTTCGCGTCATTCAGAGTCGACTCCTTTTTTCCCAAGCCATTAGCTTTGTTATTCGTTCACTTTCAGCTTTACAACGTGGCAGACTGCTTACATTCACACACAGCAACAGTTACTCTTTGAATTATTATATAACGATATATATTTTCAAAACCCAGTGACAAACATTATGAGCGACTAAAATAATGATTTATGCCAAAACAATCACGAAATATGTAGACACAAGGTTTAGAAGGATAGCAGCAGCAATATGAATGTATAATAATGTAATATTATAATACAAAATATTAAGTTATAACTCTGCGTGATGCTGCTGTCATTGTCTGACATGTCATGTGGACTACCAAAGCACATTAAACTCAAAACACCTGGAGATTTCAATTCTTCAGCTCTGTGGGACAGCGGGAATATCTCCTAACAGACACCAGACATGCTCAGTGTGAATAATTATCTCTAAGTGATTGAGTCACACATCTGAGACATCAAGAATACATTATGAGCCTCTCAAACCATGAATTAGTGATAAGCCTATTAATCGTTTGTCAAGTGTTTCTGACCTTTTGAGTCATGGTGATCCTCTATAAATAACCTTACGGTGACCTCGGCGTACCCAAGGTCCTTCTCGCGACAGCAGAATAGACTTAAAGCTACACATGAGCTAATATGACCATCATACTTTGGCTCTCAGACAAACACACAAAAAATGCTGAAGTCTCTCTTAAATAAGCACAAGGGTATTCAACAGGGCACACCAAAGCCTATTTTTACTGTGAAGAGGGCCAGAAAATAGGCTTAAGGCAAACACATGATGCAGAAATAATTCTAAAGAAGCCCCTTTGTACTTATCCATTATAAAAGCTATTTAATTAGATTCTATTGCATGAATAATTGATAAACGTCCTAGCGTTTCTTAATCCTTTATGTCCCGATCTGCTCTATAACAAAGGACCATTGGGACTCACTGTACTCACTGTCCATTTCACAAGTCAATATTTATCGTTCAAAAGTGGTTTATTGAAACAGCAACAGTATTAGTGTTTTCATCTATTGAAACATGTTTTCATTTTATTATGAATGACATAAATACCAATGTTTTATTTTAAAAATATATATTGACAAACATAGTGGTGCAGGAAGAATCTGAGAGGAATGAGAACGAATTTAAAGCACATAGTGTTGACCTCTTATAAACTTTTGAGGCATAATGGGATACACAGCGATACATAAACCAATCAAGAACAGACGTATTATATGTATTTGACATGTTTATTTTGTCACTACTGACTGTTCTGATCTTTTTACTGTAAAGCTGCTTTTCAATGCGCTACAGGAGTAAAAAGTGATTGGCCGATATATCGCCATGGCCAATATATAGTGTCGATTTTATAGAATTTTTTAATTATCAGCATGTGCCCATAAATCATTACAGATTTTCTTTTCTGTTCGACCGATATATAGCACACTAGCATTTTGTTAGCCATGGCTAATACACTGGGTCGATATTTTGAATTTTTTAATGATCAGCATCGGACCATACATTTCTGTCTCTTTGACCGATATATAGCACGCTAGCATTTTGTTCTTAAAAAGGGTCACACGGATGACTCGCCAGATACTCTCCTATTCAGTGCTTGATATACTTCGATTCTTTGCAATTATATAATGCCAAATATGTGACGTGAATAAATGTCTGCAGAATATTAGACCATTAACAGATTAACAAAACGAACGGGAACAAACGGTGACAATATGCTGCTGAGTTTGGTTCAGTTTGTGAGGCGCAGCGCTCCAAAATAAGTTCAAGGAAAGGAGATGACAGAGCACATCCTGTAAGTTCTCTTTATTTTGCAAAGGCACAATGTTCTGTTTTAAGTGCAAGTGTGTACACGACGAACAATGACGTACTCATGGTCGGTTTGACCATAAATCATCACAAAGTTTTTAAGTTGATTCGGCCGTTATAAGTAACTGCTCAAGGGATTACGGCGAACATACGCGCACACACAATGTTCCAGCATCTCAAACTTGACAGTCTGTCTATTATCAAAATAAAAAGCATTATAATTGTTATACGTGCTTCTTAATGAAATATATGCAGGCAACAGGTGCCGGATCCGGAATCCGACTTGTTCTGGCACAAATTAAGCCCTGCTTATTATAGGGAGATAGAAGGGTCTCGAACACTTCCAATTGGAGAAAGCGTAATGTTAGAAAGTTAGAAAGCCAACAATATCCATTGACATAAATAAAGAAAATAGCCTCTCGTCTCCGTTCTGCTGATGCCAAGGGGTTAGCCATCAAGCTTTTTTTGGCTTGAGGTTGTACATTTACATTAAGTCATTTAGCAGACGCTTTTTTCCAAAGCGACTTACAAATGAGGTCAAAAATGTAAGGAATTGGAACAACATAAGGGCAATAAAAACTGCTCTCAAATAGCCTACCACAGTATACAAAACAAATTATTTCTTTTAAGGATAGAAAGAGTAGAAAAGAAACAGAATTCAGAACTAATCGCTCAAGCCGCTTGTTTATTACTATTACTTATAATTTAAAACTATTAATTTGCACATCATACAAACAATATGTGCTCAGGAAACTCAACTCACTCAACTTCACCTGAGTTCTACATTGGCATGTTTCATTTGCATATTGCTACCACCCCAAATACATTAAAGGTAAAAATGATCACAATTAGACTTAACCTTATAAATGCATTTCAGTATTAAACTATATAATAATATATATTTCACTTGAATTGTCTGCTATCTTGGATTCATTTCTTTACTGAGCTGAGGCATTCTGAGATAGACTTCTCCATAAAGGATGCTTGGAATTCTTCCTTCGAATTGGGTCAAAATAAATATTTTCGAATGTAGCATAATTAAGCTTATTATCTGTTGATGTAGCCTCCACATCCGACGCATTCCTCTGATGTCTACAAATGTTGCCTACCTAGGAAGCAAACTAGGTTTTGAAACCGAGCCTATTCACTCAAAACAAACACAATCTCCAGTATGCCATAAATGTATCACAATACAAGGACTGGACATTAGTCAGTTCATTCAGCAGAGTCAAGGTCAGACAAAATCTGGTTATTTGATTTCTTTCTTTCTTTTTTGACCTCCATTCGAGGCATGACGCTTTATGTACTGTATTCACGTCATTTCAATTACTGTCAGTGTTCCAGCTGCATGTATTGGACAGGTAAAGTATGACTACCAAGCTGGAGGCATCCTCAGTGTTTACTGTGCTGTTTTCCATGTCTGTCAGATGAAACTAGAGCTCCAGCCAGGAGCCACAGCAGGCCTTTCTGTCTACTCAACTTAACCAAACTACAGCTGCTTCAGGGTCACACTGAGACATCTACACAACTACACTAAAGGCACACAGAACAATAATAACAGAGTACTCCTGTTCCTGTAAATAGAGAAACCAAGGTCACCAATATGGGTTTAATTCCCAGTGAATGGATACTGATAACATTTAGATGAAATGTATCAACAAATCATATGATGGAGATGGGTATTTTATAAGACAAGTTTAGGTTTTTGAATCACTGTTCTGAAGCTGTGTAATAGTCCCAGATAAACATGCAATAGATTATGGTAGTCGTCTGCATTGTCTCATACTTCGAAAAGTCCTCAAGGATGGAGAATCTGCACAGTGCAAATTGTGTAATTTCATGGGCAGGTTGGCATGGATGACTGTTTAACATAATTCATTATGGGACATTAAAACTAAATAGACAGGGGGCGGTTTCCCAGATAGTGTTTAAGCCTAATCCCAGACTAACTTAAATGTTTGAAGTTTCTCGATGGAAAACAATTTGCCATGACATATCTAAAAATATATAAGTGTGATTGTTTTGTGTCAAGATTGCTCTGTTCACCAGTAATGTTTTTTTGTAAATTATGTTTTTAAAAATGACTTCGATATCCTAATTTAACAAAGGCCTAGTCCTTTACAAAGCTAATCCCTGTCCCGGAAACCGCCCCAGTGTGTGCAATTAATTTCCGTCCACAGTTTTGTAGCACAATTTTAGCTAAATAAATAAAATTTATGCCCTTTTGTCAGATTTGATTGGTGAATTTTGAGGATTCAAGACTTTTTGTGCAGTGGTCAGCGCACGATCTAGAAGGGTTGTCCCTATTCTCTTGATAAGTAACGTTGTGTTTTGGGAGTAACGTGCAGTAAACCAATCAAAGTCTCATCTCCCATTCCCTTTAAGAGCCAGTTGTGCTAGCGCCATGGTGGATTCACTATTTACATGGCGGAATTTGCGAGACTAAACCCTTCTCCAGAGAGGAAATGCGACCATCTACAGGGCAAGCCGGATTTCTTTACCCTATGTACCCAATAACAAACTTTTACTTATGTTATGGATGTGGACAGAACCCAAGCGCAGGCAGACATGTGTCGAACAACAAGACTTTAATCCAGAACAAAGACCCTCGATGGGGAAAACATGAACACAAACAAGACTGAAAACTAAAACTTCCCACAAGGGGAACAAAACAAACAAGGTCTTAAGAAAAACAAACTAAGTCCACAAACTTGAGTCCAGGAAACAGGAACACAGGTAATCCAGACAGACTAGGAAGGGTAAATGTGCAAAATGAACCGACAAGAGACAGAGGGAAACTGGGGCTTGAAAAAGGGGAAACACTAACGAGGACTGATGACTCAGGGAGAGTGGCGGCAGGTGACATGAATGAAACACTAAAGGAAAGCTAACAGGAGGATTGCACGAGGCAAGTGAGGGGACTGAAACACTAAGGGAAAGATGGATCAGGGCTGGAGACAAGACTAACACTAATGGACCGCTAACCGGGGAAACAAGGGGGCGGGACTAAAGGACGCGACACCGGAGAGAGAGCATGGCTTCTCAAACCAAAACAATGCTCTTTCTCCACACAAAACACATGGGACTGACATGATCCTGCCACAAGACTCGAAAACCAAGACAAGGAGAGGCAGGATCATGACAACTTAGTAATCCTTTTATTTTTTATATTTGGCTGTTTGTGTGTGTTTGTTTGCTGCGCATTGCCTCTGTGTATGCACATTGTGCACCCGTATATAGGCGCCTATTACTAATGCGTTCTTTAAATAACCCCAAAAATATTGAGCCGTTTACTTTAGACCAGGTTTCAGCTCAAAATAGCAACGGGTCAACAATGCCCCTAAACACACCTCGTTTTCAGACCAATATGCCCATGGGTCGCAAATGTGTCTGAATATGTTTGCCGTTTAAACAATGTGGCGCATAGCGTGAAAATGATAACTGTGTCGAGCTGAGTATGCGTCGAAACTGCCACCGCTTTGCACCATTGCGGGGAGGAAATGTCAAGATGGTCAGCAAATGTTGGTTCTCTGCATGTAGTAGACAGACGCCAAGGTCAGTTCTCCAATTATCATTTTGCAAAAACTTCCAAAGGCTTAAAAGATCTTAAGATACTTGCAGGGTCCAACGTAAAGTCTTTGTTACTGCAACAGTGGTTTTACTAGAATGTTTTGTGTAGTAGGTGTACAACTCATTCCCATTAAAAATAATTGAGTATCTAAATTGTTATTGACAACGTGGGAACAAAATATGACAGATGTGAGAACTTCAGTAATGATTTAGCCAAAGAGTTTTGTATTCTATTGTATGTAAACTGTCCTGTAAAGGGAGTTTGCACAATGAATGCTTCAGTGCGTCCATGTGTGAGGATTATGAGTGAATTCTCAAGTGTGTTGCTGTATCACAAAATATTTGTTTGTACTTGGCAAAGCCTAAAACAAGTTTAAATGCAAGTTTTCTTGTGTGAGTGTTTATCAGGTCTTTCAGCAAACAGGATGGCTTCATGAGGGAAGCGGCATCAAGCCCGGCATGACCTACTTCACTATAAATCAGAGATTACCACTCAAGTCCATGTAAACCCAGCATACACAGGGCCGGATCATGTCCTTTGGTGAACTGTGAGGATAGCAACAGAAACTCACACTGGTATCTGGTGGACTTTTAAGTCGTTTTTTCTTTTTTAATATAAATTCATTTACCAGTTCTAAATGATTTAGGGTAATGAAACACGATTCGCTGTATTGTTACATGATAGACCATGTAATTTTGGATAAATGAACAATTTACACACTATTAAATAATATATTTCATTATATTTGGTCTGTTTGTTTATGTACCTTCTCAGGTTTTGAGCACTGCCTACTCCTCTCTTAACAGACAAGAAAATGAACATTTTAAGAAAAAGAGTGGATTTGAATCACTAGTCTCCACAGTAGTTTTACAGAGTAATAATTCCAATGTGAAACCGAGCAAAACTCCATCTATTATACAAAAGTTAATGATTTTGATGAAGGTTAATCCAAATCTGTGTCTTATCTTTGCGCAAGGATTAAATGCAAAAGAAATTACTGAAAATATAATTACAGTTTTAAAACTACAGGGAGATGAGCTGGAAAAACTGCGAGAAAAATGGAGTGAAAACAGAAGTCACACAATGACACTATTACAAACATTTATGCTGTTTCAAACCCATGCGTTCTTTTACATACGTAATCTGAATACAGAGCGCTGGTGTTACAACACATTTTTAAAGTGACCAGGGGCTGTCAGGCTCTCGAAAAAGGACCCTAAAATCACATCTCACTTTACGATTCTAAACTGCATATACTGCTTATATCGTTATTATTTATACTTTTTGTTCTGGCATGTAGACTTTTTCTTTTAACTTTTATTCAGGCGATTTGAAGACCTGCCTAAAATCGTCTCATTTGCCGCGGTCCAATTTGCCTACTTATACTATGCACTAAAAGTATGTAGTGTTTTTATTATCGAAAAGTATATACATTTATTTATACATTTCATAGCAAGACAGCATGCACACAGTGGGACGCATTAACGCAAGTGGCTGTTGTTGCCTAGACAACACTGTGATCATTTACAACTAAATACAGCTCTTCTTTGCATTTAAGTATTTATTCATTCATTATTTCTTATGTATTGTTTACTGTATACTTACATTTGTTAATTCAGTGAAGCAACTGCTATTCAATTTTATTAATGCAGTGGAGCGTCACTAAGCTCCGCCCTCTCGCCACGAGTTGTGGTTAATATTACCCATTAGTGTCCATCGTTCTGGACTTCGAATTTCTACCCGAAGTAGTAGACCATCCGGGAATCTTTGGAATACTATTTTCAATGTTTAAACGATTTGGGACGTACTAATTCTACTTTCAAAAATACTATTTAGCACGAATAGTATGCAGATTGGGACGCATTGTGTGCATACAATAAAGTTTCATTCATTCAAATCATGTGCTTTTTTCAAATCTTCTAATGTCATATCAAAGTTTTTTTGCTATCCCTTGGACACTATTAACTTTCTATTAAGTAAATAATGACTAATCATTTATTTAGGGTGAACTGTCCCTTTAAAACCTTCCAGCAACCCCGTGTTGTTCTCGTATCCTTCATCTCTTGTTGCAGTAAAAGCAGTTAGTGCTGTCAACACCTGCTTCTTTATAATTTCCTCACTCCTCAATTATCATTTTATTGCAAAGCTGCTCTACCTTGAGTTTGATCAGTCAACTGTATGTGCTGTCGCATGAAAGAAGCACATTTTTTATGGATCGGGTTATGGCATGTGTATGTGAGTTTAACTAAAAGATAAAATTGAGTCTAATCCCAAGAAATCTCTTGTGTGCCTTCGTACAGACTTTATGTAGATTTATGTAGAAAAACATTTGTAAAAACTCTTAGTCATTCATAGGTTGGTTGAAACCCTATCAAAACATTTGCCTGTGTTTGAGTTCAAACTAAATGGTTTGTTTGAGCATCCCGAGCAGCCCGACACATCACATCCAGCTCAAACAATAACCTGACTTTACAATATAATACGAAGATGGGAACTCACAGGGCACGGCTCTCAGATAAAGGTTTTCTCTGATGACCTGCTGAAGCTGACTGTCCATAGAACCAGGCGTGAAACATTTGCTCAGGTATAACCTTAAATCCTTGCATAGAGTCGAACCTGAAGGAAAGAAAGAGAACACGTCATAATGAGACAGGGAGAGAAACAGATAAACATACAAACACAAACTGTAAAAACATCCTGTAGATTATTATATAAACAGTCTTGAATGAGAGAATGTGCTTACACATCTTAAAATCTGCAAAAGACGACATTAAGCGCACATGTACACACACACATGTGCATTCCTCTCTAGTCTCTGGAGACATTATTGATTAACCTTTACATATTCCAAGTTTCTAATCAATCAAGTTCTGAACCCAACCAACAAAACACTGTCACATTCATTTTTTAAGCTAAGCATGATGCAGTTTTGTAATACGCACAAATAGCCTTTTTGTATGCTATACACACACAGTCTTGGATTAAAGTGAGAAAATGAAAAGAGTGTTGGCACGACGGCCCCATACTCCACTCAACATGGCTGATCTCTTCATTTCATCTGGTGTGCTTTATGGTCTCTGATGACAGACCACTTGGCTGTTATAGATGAACAGAGTGCCTCTCGAACCCATCAAAATGACAGAGCAACCCCCACCTCACCTCTCACAGTAATAAAACACAGCTCACAGTTCTCATAAAGGAACATAAGCCCTGAAACCACACACGCTCACACAGCATATACAGTAGGTATAATATATATGACCACTATGATATTCGAAACATGCAATTTCAATTCAATGTATTTTGATCAAGTTCATCACCATTTGAATCGTTATTTACAACATCAATAATGTATAACCCTAATGATAAAGACAAAACCCTAAGCATTCAAAATTAAATTAAATTAACGTTTGTATTTAATAAAAAAAAAATTCGCTCTGTTTACATTTGTATTTATCCTCCATTATTTTGCTTCATGAGGAAGGGTGTGCTGTTACTCATTCAGACTTTAAGACGTTCGATTTCTCCCTGGCGGATAATAAAATGGATGATAAAACCCCCATAAAGTTACACTGAAGGACCGGAGTCATACCTGGAGACCAGAATATCACAGAGACATGAGGGTGGTCAAGCAACCATCCAAAACCTTCTGGCAACGCCCTCACAACCTCTAACAAAGTGCAAACAACCACTGAGAACACCTAAGCAAACACACAGCAATGACCTGGCAACCACTCAGCACACCCTTGAATCATGATGGCAGAATCTGCACGGCAAGCTCCTCTTCAAAATGTAAAATCTACTGTGGTTTAATAATTTATCCCCAGCATTTCGGTAAATTGCGAGCGTGCAAAATCCACATGAAACAATGCAAACAAAACGGGTCTAAATTAAGAAAATCCTCAAAGGCGCTCACGCGGATCAATTCCACTGTTTGGAAAGCAGAGCTGTTTTTATAAACACTCGGATGCATTACACAGGGGACTGTACATACATTGATCTTTTTCAAAATAGAAATGCCAGAATTAGCACAGAGCTCTCTTGTTTGTGGCGATTGTGTCTATATAGGATACACAGGCAGATCGAAGGACCATGTTAACAACTGAACAAGATACATGCGTCTGTTTTTCTACTTCTATAAGATAATCAGTCGATCAGATAATCCAGCATGTTTCTGAACATGTTCACCTAGATGTAGCTTCAATTTTCTGTATTGTGTCGCTGAAGGTGTTAGAGGTGAGATAACCGGAGATAGAAAGGAAGATAGAGAGCTGGAGTATTGCAGAGCTTGCTCATCAATCTCAAAACAGAGGACAGGGGAAGTCACGGTCAGGTATGACATATTTTCCAACAAAAAAATGGTCCCTTCTATGACACCATGTAATAAATATCAGCGCCCCCTAGGGGTGACATACGACCCGTGTGACACAAATACAGTCATTGTGCAACCAATGACCAAATTCTCTACATGAGCAGTTGACAGAGAGATGGATTGTGCTCTGGTTCAGAAATCATCTTTATCCAGGGCTGTAAGAGTATACGTTTCATGCTGTTAAATGTCAGATCATTAAATATGCACAAGCAGCTCGGTCTGATGACATTATAGATGCTGTGTGTAATTGGTGTGCAGCAACAAACAGAAGTGTAAAAATGATTCTTTTCTCCTGCTATTGTTTATATAGAAAGGTTGTTGTGCCTCAAATAATGTTATATGTCGCGCCAACTAGTCAGCATAGACATTTCCTACCTAGAGGTTTTAAAAGGGAGTTTAACATTGAGAAAGGAAAACATCAGCTTGGTATATAAAATCGGTTTGTAAGACCCAAAGCTGAATCTGAGATTATACTGATACTACGAATCCATGATTGCAATTCATTTGAAATACAGCCCATACATCTGAAATAGATACACTTCAAAATTAAAATGTCTTCATTGTTTATAGACCCTCCTGTCATTCCAAACCTGCACGACTTTCTCTCTTACGCAAAACACAAAAGAAGATATTTTGAAGAATGTTCAGTAACCAAACAACATTGGTCCCCATTGACTTCCATTTTTTAAAACATCCTCGTGTTCATTGTCCTGTGCTCGTTCGTTGCATTTAGTGTACATTGTGCCTCGAGTTGATTGTTTGCCTTGCCTTGCCTTGCCTTGCCTGCCTTACTATTGCGTGTTGGTTTTCCCTGAAACTTCCCTCATTAAAGGACTTTCTGTGTTACCCCGTATTGCTGCCTGCGCTTGGGTTCTTCCCTTAGCTGTTCCTGACATAATATCTGAATGAACAATATGAGGGTGAATGAATGATGACAGAATGTTTTATATGTGAACCTTTAGTTCACTTATAAAATATCTGCATGTCATTGCATTAACAGTACAAAAATCTAACAAAATAAAATGTGCAAACCGATGATGCTATTTTCTAAGAACCGTTGTTGTTGCAAGCTTTTCCAGTTTCTTTCAATTTTCAAGGTGATTTTTGGAGAAAGAATGAAGTCATAACCCTTTGTGTTCACACAGGTATTGTAGAAGAATAATAACAACAAATATTTGACAGTAATGTCACACTACGCTTTGTCTTAATTCTAAAACGTATCTTTATTGTTTCACAAACATGATAAGCTTTATGTCAAATTTATAGCTTGAAAGGTGTGCTCTGCTATATTTCTTTGAAATGTTATGTGTAAATAAGATACAATATACATTCAGACCAGACCAGAGGAAGATTCAGAACAGCGATCAAAAACCATGAAAAGTAACCAATATGCTAAATACCTCATTTAAATGGGTAGCTCATGCCACCAGTGCTCACCCTCATGTCACTCTTAACCTGCATAACTATGTTTATTCTGTGGAAAGCTAAATAATTTATTTTGAGACATGTTGAAATGTTTTGTGCCTATACAATGGAGGTCAACGGGGGCCAGTGTTGTTTGGTTACCAACATTCTTCGAAATATCTTCTTTTGTGTTCTGCAGAAGAAAGTCAGTCATATAGGTTTCCCATGACATGACGGTGAAAATGTTGAAAGAATCTTCACTTTAGAAAACGAAAAATCACCGTTCTAACCAGTTATTCGAGTATGGTACTTAAATTACCTGGAGAAACGGTCTTGATGCGGATGGGATGGGTACAGGAGTTTAGGACCCCGCGTACATCTCCTAAGGTCAGGCCCAAAACAGACGTTCCTCTGATTTCTAGAATGATATCGCCAACATTGATCCCTCCTCCAGGTGCAGCGGTGACAAATGGGAACTCTCCATAATCAGCCCCGCCTCCGATGGCCACACCCAGCTCCCCCGAGCTGCCCACCAGCGGAATGAAGGTCTCCTGCACTTTAGAGCGCCAATGCAGTTTCTTCACTGCAACCTTAGACATGGCAAATGAACTGAAAGCCACACAGAGAAAACAGAGACAAATAGACATTAGATTATGAATATTTATGGACTGTGGCCTATGTTATTTAGTACAACTATTGCACATTTAATATTATTAAAGGTATCTCCCATCAATTATTTCATAATCTATTCATCCTCATGTCGTTCAGAACCTGTATATGACTTTCTTCTGTGAAACATGAAAGAAGATATTTTGAGAAATGGGTTTGTGTCCATACAATAGAGTTCAATGGGGCAAATGTTGTTTGGTTACCAACGTTCTATGAAATATCTTCTTTTGTGTTCTGCAGAAGAAAGAAAGCCAGTCAGGTTTGGATGGAATGACATGAGGGTGAGTAAACGATGAAGGGATTTTCATTTTTCTGTAAACTATCCCTTTTAATATCCTACAGTACTAGTCAAGTTCCTAAATCTGTATTTATGAAAGTAACACATGTGTGCAGGCAGGGCAGGAGGTCAACATGTGCCATAAAAAACACAGAGAATGTTCTCATTTTTGAGTGTGCTGTGAGAACCCTCCAGACAAATCAACAGATGCCCTCACCATTGGAGGCAATAAACACTACACAAACCTACTTCATCAAAACAGGTGGAGGAGATACTCAGGGCAACAATGCTATTTGAAGAAACCCCTCAACGCTCACAATGCACTTTCAACAGAACCCTCCGGCTCTGATGTACTGGGACACAAGCTCTGCGGATCACAATCATATTAAACTAAATTGCTATTACATAACAAAAACAAAACTCATTAAAATGATGTACTGTTGTATTGCGTATTATGATTTACTCCTAAACCTAAATATATTTCAGATGACATGATTCATTTGAAATTAATTCTCTTTGCTATATGTAGAATAGAAACCATAAGATTTTTTACCGTGGGATGCAATGCCATATTAAATATGTGATTCTGTGTGTGAAAACCAGGATAAAGTTTCAGTATCTAAGAACGAGTTTCAAAGTTCGATTTCAACCATCGATTTCACTCAATCCATTTTTAAAGACATCAGTTACATTTTCACAGAATGTTCTTTACATTATGTAGGATGATTTTATGTAAAAACAGTAAATCACAGAAATGACTTTGGCTTGGTCTTCACAGACTGGGTCACATATAGTTTATAACAGTATTCTGTTACTGCACATGCGCACGTTCATGGACTGCCACTTTACTTCCGATACACATTCACAAACAATAGAGTGCCTGTAAAGTATTTCCGATAACAAGCTAAAGAAACCGAGAAGAAGCGTTACTTGGCTAAACTTGTCTCTCCAATATTTTGAATTTAGACTGCGATAGCAAGCTTAACCGCTAGATGTCAATGTACCATACGGTTTCTTTAAATACATCCAAACAACATATCCCATTAAAAAAAAAAAAAATAATTAACAAACTACAAAATTTAACAAATTGATTATTTAACAAAATGAACATATTACAAAATTCCAAAAAAAGTGTATTTAACACAATTATTATACAACAAAATTATAATATGAATTAATGATAACATAAATTTAATTAAATATAAATAGTTTTATTATTAGACACTAGCCAAACACAGACCGGAAGTTAACCACAGTCCTGGCGTGTGCATCTGATGAAACGGTCTATACTGTTTCATTGGACATCTGGCCCAAAGTTAACCTACGGTTTGTGTTTGGTAATCGGTCTGGCTAATAGCTAAATAATATAACTATTTATATTTCAATCATTTCAAATATCAGTAAATATTAATTTGTGTAAATATTTTATTTCATTTGTTGAATTTTATTGTATATTGGTTTTATTTAATAAACATTTTGTTGAATGGGTCGTTTACCTTTGTCACTGTTTAGTTTAGCTAAGAAACGGTGCTTCTACTGGTAACCCAAAATAATACTGGCTAGACATACTTTTAACCTGCAAGCTAATGAAATTGTTATTCTATTCTTTGTGGATGGGTACCGGAAGTTAAGTTTGGGACCCAAAAGCATACATGAGCAGCAACATTTGGTTATGTTAGTAGTTAGTACACTGTTTCACATCCTTATGTACACCAGGCGACCTGTAAATGCAGGAAAACGGTTTCCATTGCAGTTTTTTCCTATTATGAGGCATCATTTTTTTGCAATATTTACATATACAATATGAAAGGTAATGGAAATACAGCTGAATACATCAAGGTACCAAAGCATTGCTGTCTACCATCATGTGTGTACCATGGCAACCCTAAGGTAATTTTGTAAGGGGATCGATATTAAATTACACATTTTCATCCGTTCGACCTGTTGTGTTTGCTTGAGAGATACAGGAAGATCACTGTACAATTGCATAGGTAGAATAACGTGGATAGTAGGCCACCCAACTGTAACAGCTTTTAAAATCACGAGGCTTTTTGTTAAAATAATGACTATAGTGTTCAATGGTGTTAAAGGGGTGGTGCAACGGTGTGTCATGCATTCTGACTTCTTTACAATGTTAAACGTGCTGATGAGTTGGACGTATGACGTAGTATGATACAGTATTTCTGTGCTCGATACACTCCCCCAGGGTTCGTACAGGTTTCGGATAATTTTTTTAAACATGAAAAATCGTTACGTCACAACTTTTCTTAGTCCCTTTAGGATAATTCTCTTGGAGATGCACGCGGCACGCCCACGAATCAACCATGGAGAGCGGGAGAATGTGTGCTTTATTTCCGCCCCCCACACGTGTCGCATGTTTTCGAGAAATAATCGTACAGTCGTTTATAAATGTGATCAAAATAAAGACTCTACTGATGTTTGAAGGGTGCGATACTATACTATGTAAGTACTCAAGATTAACATGAGATATGCAAAAATTGTCTGAGTTATGGCTGCTTTAAATGATTCTCACATTTGATAATATACCAATGAAAGGCTATAAATACAGTTCTAAAAACAAATGAAATCATTCATCTTTCATAGGCACTTGACACAAAAGTGCTCTATCTTTGAGATTTATGAACACCGATCATATTTAATTGATCTTCTTTTGTAAAAATCAAGTGGACAGACTGTTTGATATGATCGTGACGGAGCAGTATTCAAAGAGACTTGGATGTTTGAAGCTCAAAGCTTTAACTGCCCCAGTAAGTGACAGTTGGCGGGGCAAGCGTGAGGGGCAGGTGCAGTCCGAGCGAAAATGCCTTGAGACATGACAGTTTTGGAGCAGTTCTGTCATTCCCTCCCCTGCCTCATCCGATCCTGTACTCTTTTAAAGCGACAGCGACGCTGTAGATGGCCGGCGAGAAACAGAGAGGGGGAGAAAGAGAGATAATCAGAGAGGGAGATCAAGACGGTACAGATGGCGAGGGAGCGCGAGAGCTGACAGGATGAAGGAATGAACGCAAGAAGAGGGCACGGAGTCGGGTCACAGAAGGATAGGAAGAAAAACGCAGAGGTAGGTTAGTTAGAGGACTGGTGTCAGATAGACAGCAGGAGATACTCAGGGCTGAGGAGAGGATTAAGATTCGATCAAATGGGGAAAAGATGTTTGTGACAGCCAAAGGGGATAAACAAGATCAAGTGATCAACAAGAAATGAGCAAGACAACTTCACTTACAAACATAAAATTATATACAGCTGCAGTAGAAGATAATATCATAACATATTCTTAGTAATAGCCATCACTGTTATTGGTGATCTTAAAATCATCATTCACAATGTAAAGAATATTCTGTGAAAACTCACTTCTTCATATTGACATGTCAAGGATTGGAAAAAAAATGACTTCTGGATGTTTGTGCTAAATTAAAAACATAAGGTAAATCAAATAATGTTGACTGTATTGAAAATAAGTAATTTTATTGAGTATTTTGGTATTTTTGGCTAGCTATGATGCTCAAAATCTCATGTGATTTTTCATAGACAGGTTCCGAAATTAGCATCCAAACCAATGCACCTGCACCATATTGTTATGTTTATTCCATGCGCATACACATTTTTAAAACTTTATAGTTGTAGTCCTTGATGTAAACGGGTCTTTAGGTGAAGGAAATGCCATGATAATTTAGTACCGGTGATTGTGTAAATGAATAATTAATACGGAGATCCTATATTTATTTTTTAGTGGCGCTGAGTATAATTGCTCTTATTTATGGTAAGGAATTTAAACAAACCTTTTAAACTAGGTATTAAACTTTAGTATCTTAATCATCCTGGACCGTTGTGCTACATGAATCACGGCTGAAATAATGCGGCTTATTGGTTATACAGTCGCAGAAAAAAATAAGACACCATTCCAATTTTTCATTTCAATTCAGCATTTCTAGATGTATTGTGGCCATCCCAATGCAGTGTCTGTTGTGTTTCAACAAAATCAAACCTCAGTAGTGACATATAGTCACCCAACAGCAATGTAAAAGACTGATTAAATGAAATCAAGGTTAACACATAAAAAAGTATTTATATAAAATTCCTAAATACATGTAGAAATATTATTATTTTATATGAACTTGTTTTCTTTGCACGATTGGAGATCTGGAGATCTATTCTGGAAATAAATGCAAATAGAAACAATATTTCTATTAGAAATTTTGGAGAAACATTTCAAATAGTTCACAGAATAAAACATTAAAATGATCTTTTTACCTAAACACATACCTATAAATAGTACATCTTAAGATAATAGAAACCTTCTCATAATTTATTTCTGCGACTTTAATTTTCTAAGATTGATAATTAACTGGGAAGAGAAAATGTCACAAACACTTCCTATACATCAAGAATACGAGTGATTATAAAACGTGAACAGTGCCAAAAACGGATCACCCAGCAGAAACCACATTTTATGCCTCGTAGAAAGATAGCGCTTATTTACACTGTTTCTACAACCATACAACCAATTTACAGCAAGATTACAAATGAGCCAGCTCATCTATCAGCACAATCTCGCGCTTCCCTTTTAATTGCATATCTTTTATGTTATTACCACCGGGGGTCTGAGAGAGCTCAATATATCCTAATTGGTGATCGATAAAGTCGTAACCAGGGGTCAGATGGAGGAGCAGTCAACCTGACTACAGCGCAGCTGTAACCACGGTGACGGTATCAGCGTGTCCCCTCAGGCTGGCCTGCCCACCAGGCTTAATAAGGCTAATTAAACCGCACGAGGAGCATCAGAAGAGACATGACTAATTGTTTCCACTTGAGCGATTGGCCGACCGGTCATTTATTCGGCCCCACCCCCTAAAGATCCTTCATCTAATAGGCGGAGTCTTTTTTTAACAGCCGCTACAGAGACAGAGATAGACTGAGCCAGGCTCCACGCAGGCTGCTTTTGGCACAGGAAGAGGACTCGCGGATATGACCTTGAAACAAGCAAGCTCAGATGCCGTTGATTCAGGGGCAGAATAACACCTAGTACACAAATACAGAAAAAACACACACTCTTTATTCTTCCCTTTTTTTATTTTGACATAAACACACTCCCACTGGTATTTTGGGTTGCTTCTGTAGCTCAACTGGTGCAGTGCCAAGGTCATGGGTTCAATGCCCAAGGAGTGCACGTACTGATATAATGTACTGCTTAAAACTCGGATGAAATGTATATGCTTGGAAGAAGCATTCACCAAATGCATAAATGTAATGTAAACAAACAATTAACAGTCTTTGGGTGATTTGTTACATGAGCTAAGAGGCGTCCAGGCATGTGGCAAAGTCACACACACACACATACACAGACACGCACAGATTGTCCACCCCATTTCTCTTTTTCCCTCTTTTTTACTCATTTTCTGTCCAGGTGTGAGACCTTCTGCCACAGTAACATGTCTTTTTATACATAAACTTTCAAATGCAGTGCATTTCATTCTTATACATCGCAGTCCATACTTGAAAATCGATGATTCAAAATCTAATTCATTCTTGGAAATAAACAATATTTCAAAGTATATTATGATAAATAAGGAAAAATTCTGGATTCATGACCACTAATCAAATAAGCACTGTACAACATATGTAAACCAGCTCTTTTAAACCAAGATTAGATGTCCGAGAAACACACAGGAAGTGTTCTTTGGAATATTAAAATCATGCTGTGATAATATGGATCATCAGGTTTTACTCGTGGAGTCCAAGCTTGACTGAGTGCATACTGTCAATAAATCATCACATAAGATATTTAAAACTAATGATTTTAATTACATTTTTCAGTCAAACCAAAGCTAACATATAGTGTAAAGAAATTGCTAAATTAGAAATTTTGTTATGTGGTGACAGAGATTTGCATACAGTTAGTATAAACATGTTTGTATTTTGAATGCAGACACCTATGCTAGTATTTTTTTGTCGGCCTTAAAGGGATACATCAAAAAATTCTTTCATCATTTACTCACCTTGACATCTCAAACCTGTATGAATATATTTTCAAGAACAAAGCTTGGAGCCATTGACTACTATTGTATGGACCTAAAACCACAGAGACATTTCTCAAAATATCTTATTCTGGGTTCACAGAAGAAAGAGTCATATACAGGTTCTGAGGGCGTATAAATGGTGACAGAATATTAACTTTTGTGTGATTTTTGTGTGTTTCGCTTTTTAATCATCTATTTGAAAGGACAACAGAACTAAAGTAAAGTAACTAAACATTTAAATCAATTAAACAGTGTTTTAAATAATCTCATTAAAAGTAACAACCCTATTTTTTCGAATAAACCTTTTCTAATAGTTTCTTTGTATAATACGGATGTTAAGGTTTGACCTGCATGTCAAAATATAACCATGTCATATCCAGTGTTATAAATGCTGTCAACTGCTCTGCTTATTATATTCATTATTCTAATATGGTATTTAAGTATCACAGCCTAACACTGTCCATCTGTCTGTCATATACAGCAAGATCAAGCAAATATATTCTTTGTTACACACACAAATGTCTAGAGGTGTCTGTGTGCAAGGCAAACTGTCAATTCCGGTTGGTTTGAGACGACTCACGCTGTCAGACGCACACACACACACAGAAATGGTGCTGGTTTATGCAGCTACATCCTCATGTTTTAGACTGTCAGCCTTGCTCAACAATATTTGTTGCATCTCTATCCAAAGGTCGAAACAATGTCTACCAGACAAATGATAAGCTGTGCTATCTTTCTTTAAGGGCTTAAATTACACCTAGTTACATTCTGTATGTATCCATACGTTTTCATTTTAAAAAAGTAGTTATTTCATCATTTAATCACCCTCGTGTCATTCCAAACCTGATTTTCTTTCTTGCGCAGAACACAATGAAGATATTTTGAAGAGCGTTGGTAAACAAACAACACTGGCCCCCACTGACTTCCATTGTATGCACACAGAACCACTTTTGTGTTCCACAGAAAGACAGAGTCACTTGAACCATATGATGGTGAATAAATGTTTTTTTTGGTGATCCGGCCTTAAAGCCTGATTAAAATCTTTATAGATAGTGGAAATCAATTTCATCTAATACAACACATCAGTGTAATGTTATAAGCTGCAATAGTATATATTTCCCAAAGAGGACTTAATCTGCTTTATATAAGCATTTTCAACTGGCTGTAGTTGGAAACAGGGACTATTGGTGGGTCTTTGAGACGTTGCATATCTTAGATGTAGTGTTGAAAATGCTGACCCTCAAGGTCAGAGAAAAGAGCTGACCACCCCATATCTGTTTACACATTTACCCCTCTCTTCTGCTAGATTGGCTCACGAGTGAAATTCCATACAGTCACCAAGGAAACATCTTTCATGTCTATTTAATGTTCCACCATTGTTGTTTTTCTCTATAAATGTATCTATTTCTTTATAAAACCTATTCTTAGCCACCAGGCTTTATTTCAGGGACACCCGTGGCATTTGATTCATGAGAACATGAATTACTAATGCTAGTATACGCTGAATTCGCCCGCTATCTCCTATGTAGTGCACTATACCGGGTGGTCCGCCATTTTGTGGTGTTGTCCGAATTCTGAGTGAACAACTCATTCCCTACATTCGTTCACTACTTTTTACCCACAATGCAATTGATTTTGAGTGTACATCACTCGTTCACTCACTATTTACAGATACAGCGTGAATCAACCGCCTGGTTAGATCAGCGGGTGGAGAGTGACCGACACGGATGCATGTTTATACTTTGTTCTTGTTGACAGTTATCTTCTTCGTTTGGGGATAAACTGATTAAATGTTATAGACAGTGGTGATTTATTTTAAATAATTTTATTAAACATAATAAATGTAATAAAATAAACATGGCAAACAGTTGTTTTGTTCACTTTAATAAAAACGTGAGAAATAGGGTAAAAAAATCACTTTACTATTTATTATAATAATCAGCGTCACTACTGTCAGGTTACATTACGCCGGTGTCCGAAATTGTCTTTTTCATTCACTTCTTACCCATATAGTGTGGACTATTTAGCATTCGCTATATAGGGAGTAGTGAATGAGTGAACGAGAGAGTGAATTCAGAAGCAGCTTATGTATTGGGTCAGAAGTGTCCACTATGCTGTTCGTGGTCAGAATATAGAACAATGTTTGTTCGGCTATGTATATATTATACTGTAGTAGCCCACCTTTCCTTGGACCTCTGAGTCTGCGTCTTCCGAATGCAGGAAGATATTCAACTTTTAAAACTTTAAAAAGCTGGGTTCTGGGTCAGTATGAAACAGCGATAAGTTTCAAGACTATTTAATTACTATGAACACCCAAAGGATGGAGGGAAATACAGAACAAAATGAAGATGATGATGATATAGTTTGGCCGGTGAAGATAGCAAATGACTCCAGGCGTCTGACACTAATTAGAAGGTGACTACAGCAATGAAGGGATTTATCAGTTTAAACGCTCAGAAGAAAAACAGAGATAAAACTGCAAAGATCCCGAACATTTAATGATGATGTAATTAAAAGTCTTGAGGTTCTGTTCCATAATTATCAAAGTAACACCACAGTTCACTCTCTCTTCAAGTGTTAAACATGAAAACAAACTGAAACTGCGTTCTGCGCACACTTATGAGGTTTACACAGCCCGTAGGCACAGAAGAAAAGCAAATTACTTCATTAGAATTTGACTGATTGGAGAGAATGTTTTAAAATAAGAGACAAAAAGAAATAGGAAGTGAGCAAGACATAACAGTTATATTCTGTATTTTTTACGGAAATCAGAAAAAAATGCTACATAAATGCTAATCATTATATAACACAAATACTTTGATAAATTAAAGGCTTCTTTTACTATAATTATTGGTATTTTCATACAAATTCACGAGTCATATCACCTCTAAACCTCAAAACCCATGACAAAAACTATGTAGAGTAAAGATTTACATGCGTTAGGGATTTTTGAGGCAACATTGTGGGATTTCTGTGAATTAAAACACAAATATTCAACGAATGGAGAAGGGATGGCTCTTTGAAGAACATAAAATAGTTTAATAGCAGATATGTAAGGAATATGGACGCACTTTTCTGACTATGGAAAATCATGCAAAAAAAATTTTTAAGACACTTCACATGGGTTTTAAAATCACCAAATATTGACATCTGACCTATCGGTATGTAGAAAACCTATGGTAAAGACCTTCTTTTTTTCAATAATTTTGGTACTATGTTGGATGAAATCTCCCAAAACCAGTTAAGCACCCTTATATGAATGTTATCAATAATAATTCCATAATAATCAACAGCCGTAAGGTGCACGTTCCACCTGTAGTGTTAATATCATAAACATTCAACGTCTGCTTCTGCTTACAGTTAAAAAAAACAGACAGAATATTCCAGTCAAAAAAAGTGCTGCGTTCTTCACCTCTCATAAGAACATCGCTCAGTGTGAAATGCACATGTGCATTATCGCAGGTTGATCGTTCTGCAGGCTCAGAGAAAAAGTGAGGTAGAAAGCAAATCTGAAGTAAATTATTACTGAGCAGTTCGCCATGCAAACATTCAAACATTACAGCAAACACAAATGTTTGCTTTGGTCTTATATTTTTAATAACCTGCGTCTGAGCACTTATGACACCGCTTCCCTGTCCTAACCTGTATTTGACTGCTCTGACCCTAATCTCACATCCCCCTCCACAGGGAGAACTGCTGGAGGTCAGCCAGCCTCTGAATCTTAAATTACAAACGACCTCCAAATGAACCACAGCATCCACATCCCACTGTACCCTGTCATCCTCCGCATTGGGATTGTAACACGTATCCTGTCTAATCGGTCTCCCGCACCCCTCGGACACTCCGGGATGCTCAATCCTGCCCAAATCTGGGGCACTAGTGTTGTCGCTACATGGACAGCAGTGACAGATTTAAAAATAAAAGATTAAATGTGAGCGAGAGGAAAAGCTCAAACCAAACATTCTCAAACTCATCCTAGCTAGACTTAATACCCCCGAAAGAAGCTCAATACAATCACGGTTGGAAATAAATGCCAGCAGTTGTATGTATGGTGTGCTACACTTTACGTGGCAAGTAAATCCAGAGCATGTGCTGAGTTAGCATTTTTTATGCAAGTTATCAATCCAAATATGGAAGGAAATATAAGGTACTTAACAGAATTCAGACATAGATCAAAGTGACAAATCGGCAGGCCTGAAAGCTTTTAATTACAAGTTTGTTATTGCTGTGAGGCAACCCGAGGCATTTGTTATTTCTCACACACTGCTCTTTCATAACTCAAGATCATTTAAAGGGATTGTCCACCCAAAGATGAAAATTCTGTAATCATTTACTCATCCTCTTGTCATTTCAAACCTGTATGACTTTCTTTCTTCCGCAGAACACGAAGGAAGATATTTTGAAAAAGGTTGGTGACCGAACAGCAGCGCTACCCCTTCACTTCTTTTGTACGGACACAAAACCAATGCAAGTGAATGGGTGCTCTCGTTGTTCAGTTAAAGGGATACTTCACCCAAAAATGAGAATTCTGTTATCATTTACTGACCCTCCAAACCTGTATAAATGTCTTTATTCTGCTGAACACACTGGAAGAAATCTGGAAGATTGTCAAATCCCATAGACTCATACAGTATTTATTTTCATTACTAAGGCTGTAAATGGCGGGTGAGATCTGACATTCCTTCAAAAAAAAATCTTGTGTAAAAATTATTTTATGCAGGTTGGACAGAATTCTCATTTTTGGTGAACTATCACTTTAATGGAGTTCTACCAGAAAGACTTGGAGGCAAGAATACTGGACAATGAACATTTATTAGACAACTGATCAGTGTGAATATGGTCAAATATATGGTTCTTTGGCATAGGCCCTGTCCATAGCTCACTTCCAGAGGGTCAAGAATTCCAGCACTTCCTGCCTGAAGATGAAGGCGGGGCGCAGCCAACTCCCCTGGGGCTAATGGACAGGGACTATCCTGGTGGGGAGGATGGGGTGAATATCGGCTGCTTCAACTGCGAATGTAAACAAAGGGTATGTGGCGATCTTATATATTCCAAGTGTTAGATGATGATTGGTTAGGTCTATACGTAGTAAGAGGCGTTAGATTGAGTCTTCCTGGCAGAACTTGAGCTGAAGCTTACATTTCTCTCTTATGTACTATTTACCAAAATATTGTTTATAAAAAAACGTATTTAATACAATTGTTTAAAATTTCTAAATATCCTTGATGGGAAATGTTTGAGTTCTCGCTTTGCGAAGCAACTAAATGCAGTAAACTCTCAATTTAATCCATTTTGAAGTTAAAAGAAACATTTGAGATTCTCAGACTCGTTTTGTACCTTTTGTTTAAAAGAGTTTATGCCGTGCGTGAACCTTGCATACTTTTAAGAATTTAGCGTTTAGTCGATTATAATGAATTCACATTGTAACCAATGTAAACGCGACAGCTTTCTTCTTCGATCAGACAAAGAATGCAACACGCACGTATCCCGGAAATCCTGTAGGATTCAACCAATCAGAGGAAGACTTTGAATCTGCTAAAGGGTTTCTTCCAGTTAAATGTTCAATATGCATCTGATGTTCAGCCAACGGTCCGTGAGCGTTACGTCTGAGGCAGAAACTATGTGACTTTAAGCAATGACCCTGTCCAAAGAGGTCTGAGCGATAACACTATTGGTTCTCCATCATGTGTGACGACCCAAAACAAGAGTGTGACGAAACCGTTATCATGGAAGAGTGGTGATTGTATACAACGATAGAGACGTGAGAGAGAGAGAGAGAGAGAGAGAGAGAGAGAGAGAGAGAGAGAGAAGAAATGTCGAGATAATACAGGGAGATGAAAAATGAGCTTGGGCTCGAAAGAACATGACATGACGAATAACTCTACAGCTTCATGATGACAATGACATGATATTGTGGAAAGAAACACCCTCACGAATCTTAGAGTTATGTATAGAACAGCCAAAGGAACATAGAAAGATTAAGTTTGTATAGATAACAGGGCAAAGGACTGATGTAGAAATAGCTGGAATATGAAACAGGAAGAGACTTGGCCTCAGAAAGTCCCAGCATGCTCGGCTTGGTCACAGAGCGGTAACCCGAGTGCAAGTGATATAGATTGTGCTGAATCAGATGCCATCGCTGAAGGTGACCCCCCATCTTTCCCTTCTGCTTTCTCATTTTGCTTCCCCATCTTCCATCTATTTATCTTTTCTTTACCTCTTCCTTAACTTCGCCTCTTCAATCTTTCTATATTTTATCATTCTCTCTTGCTCCTCTTTTTCTCCTCTCAGTTGTCTCTTTGCCTTCTTTGCTGCTCTCCTCCGATATCAATTCCTGTATCTCCCTCCCTCAGCCCGAGTGCAGGCTCAAGGCTGCGTGGGGGTCTCTTGTAGCAATTTTACAGCAACACGTTTATTCTATACCCAACTATCAATATCCATATAGTGGGGGCCGATCCATCACCCCTCTGATTTATATTTGGTGTTGTTTCAAGCAACAGACATGTCAAGGTCCATTTGGTCTGGATAATGAAGCGAGGAAGACTATGGTCAAGGTATTGACTCTTAGGTTAAATGGTGTGAAGATAAAGAACAATATAATCTCAATCGTGCTTCAGTGAACCATGTTGAGATATAAGAGCTTAAACAGTTTGGGTCATTGCCTTTAGTCATTTTGACCATCTAACGGAATGTTGTCCATTTGCCTTTGTTTTAAAGTAGAAAAGTAGTACAAATTTAAATTCTGTAATATACTGTCTCGTCTGCACTGTTAAAAATAAAGGTTACTAAAAACTCTGTTGTCAGACTGTATGGTGCCATAAAGAACCTTTAAAGGGATACTTCACCCATAATTATGTTATCATTTACTAACCTTCGAGTTGTTCCACATCTGTATTAGTTACTTTGCTCTGATGAACACATAGAAAGATATTTGAAATAATGCTTATAACCAAACAGATCTCCACACCCATTGACTCCCATAGTAGGAAAAAATTCTGGGACACTTTTGACCATTGTATTCTGTCCTACTATGGTAGTCAATGGGGGGGGGTCTGTCTGGTTACAGGCATTCTTCCAAATATCTTTCTCTGTGTTCATCAGAAAAAAGACATTTGGAAAAACTTGAAGGTGAATAAATGATGACAGAATTTTCATTTTTGGGTAAAGTATCCCTTTAACAAACTGTTCTGTTGCAGAAAATGCTCTTTACAAATTTATTTTTAGGAAACTATCATTTGGGGAACTAAAATTGTTCTTTTATATCATTGCTAAACATTTTCTTAACAAATATATCAAACATTTATCAGATCTTATGCAACCTCATGGTATCCCAGATGTTGTGTGACTACCTTTCACAAATAATGATATAATAAATGCTGTCGTTATCTTCTTACACGTGACTCAAAATGGTGAAGCTCCAAAAAACACATCCATCCATCATTTAAGTAATCCAAATGACAGTGACTTAATAAATGTCTTTACTAAGCCTGGCATTGGGATCAGCAAATAATGAGAAAATGTTCAGATTGTGGTGAAATATTCCTTTACTAAGCCTTACAGCCCCTGATAATGGTATACCTGTTGAAAAAAACAGCATAATAGCTGGTTTGTGCTGGCTTCTGGTTTAGGCTGGTCATGTGCTGGTAAAATCTGGCCCTAAACCAGCTCAGGAACAGCTTAAACAAGAACATGGCCAGTTCAGGACCAGCATCAACCAGCACATGGACAGCTTAAACCAGCAAATGACCAGCTTAAACCAGCACAAACCACCTACCATGGTTCAAAACCAGCATGTTTGTTTTTTTATCAACCGGGAGTTTATAAGAAATAAAGAAATACCTCCACAGCATCAACATTCTTCAAAAAGTCTCATTTTGATCAAACAGGTTTCAACCACCATGAAAGTGAGCAAATGAGTCAGCTCAATTCAGATGAACTACTCTTTCAAACATTGAAATGTGTCCAATCTATTGTCTTTAGATTTTCATTCTGACAACTCGTTCTTTTGAACGACCTTCACAACAAGTATTCAAACTGGCTGATAGAGATTCAAAAAGACACGTGAGAGTGATGGAGTTGAAAGAGATCATCAGACAGATTGCGCTGGCCATGTAATGCAAACAGTGGGCAAGCAGAAGCAGAATTGTCTTGCAGCGTCGTCCTACACCGGCAAGGGTAAACTGCAGCATCTCTCTCTCTCCTTCAAACACACCTTCAACACATCACTTTGAATATGCATCAAGTGAGGTGTGGACTGTGCATATAATCACACAATTAACAACTACGCACAATAAATGCTCTGCGCGGTGGATTGTCTCATTAAATCAGATATCAAATCCATAATCAAGATCCGGCACAGAAGCATTCAGCTGAAATGAAATGATTATCAGTAATTGGTCAGAAGTTGAATTGATAACATTGCAGAAATTAAAAGAGCTTACAAACACACACGCACACAGACAGACTTCAGTGAAAAGTCATGTGAAACGTGTTTCTCGTGGGTTTCAGTCCGATTGCAATTGTTGCTTTATTTTGATCTCTCTTTTATTCTCTTTCTCCTAATGAATGATTCATGACAGTAGGATAACCTTGACTGCTCCGAGCCTACAGCGGTGCACTGTTGTGAAGTCTGGGTCAGAACATTCATTATTTCAGAATCACATCAGGACAGACACACCCTGCTCGCACACAAACACACACCTTCAGCATCTCCCTGCCAATTTCTATACTACACAGAAACCAGTCACACACAAATGACCGCCAAATCAAGTTAAACTATTATAAATACATTCACACATGCATGCTTTCTGTCAAATGCAGCGCTAACCTAAAGAAGCGGTCTGTAATATTAAGTTCTCAAGTTAATGATATTTCAAAACTCATTCAGCATTAAGAATGTTGTACGGCAATCTGTCTGAAAAACAAACAAATAGAAAAGATAATCGATAATAAGTCTAAATGCAGAACAGATAATGGTCAACATGTATACATAAATAATAAAAAACAGCAGAATAAAATAATAATAAATAAATAACATTATTATGATTGCACAGAAACGTATGCAGTCTAAAAAATGAATTAAAAGTAATGTACCACGTATCTGGCAACAAACTCGACGCATGTTTCTAGCATCGTCTCTCCCACACCCACATTTATAGTACAAACACTGATATTTGCAGAAAACACTCACCTGCATTGTCGCTGACATACACACATTCTCTTCAAACAACTGAGGCGCTCAAATATCATCCGTTTAAACGCGTCTATATACATCGGAACTAGATTTGACCGCGACGGCCAAAAATGCTAAAAAGAAATAGTTGATTATTAAATGCAGTGATATTTCTAACTTTGCGCGACTTTAAATCACTGTTTCTTAGTAGAGGACTCTGTTAGTGCGCGTACGGGCAGCGCAGATGAGATGCGCACGCCACACGGGTTATTTGGACACTGTGGTGTACGGCTGGTAACGGGACCCACGATGATCTGTGAGAAAAAAACGGGGGTGAAAAAAAAACGCGTTTGCGCTTCGTTGCAGACAGTCCCACAACGCTCGCTGCCACGGGACCATGGCTCATGGACCGGTGACAACTTATGTCCCGAACAAACTGCATGACATCTGCATGTTCTCGTTACAAGCACCGTGTGGTTTTCACGTCGCAACGCGTGTACTTGACAAATCGATTGCATATTGACCAGAGCCCGGATCTTACCTTCATGGTTATCGCTTTCTCCTCATTGGGTTTCCTGAGGCTTTGTTAATCCGCGTATTTGTTTTTGACTTTTGGAGTAAACGCGGTGATCGGTCACATACCGCGGTTATGCTGAGGGTGGCTTCTCAAAGCGCTCGATAAGCAGAACGCGGCGACACTATCGATTATGAACTGGAGGACGGTGACACGGATGTCCGGTGCATCTCACGGCGTGCGTGAAGGTACGCTGCGGGCAAGCGATGCGTGTCACCGGTCCGGTACAGCGTCTTGCGCATTGTTCAATATTCCCAGGCGTAAGCAATAAGGAAAGAACACCGTTATAAGGGTAAGAAGCGATATTGGAGGCGCTGATGGGAGGGAGGAGAACCGCCCCTTGTGTGAACGAAGCAGGTAGTTTAGCAGTTTTGTTGAAAGCGTTTCTCGGGTCAATGCGGGCACGGGCAATGAGAGAGGGGTTAGGTGAGTTTGGGAATCTAAGGTTACGTGGAGGTGCCTTTCATTTCACCATACTGCCTTAATGAATAGAAATAGACATGCTTGATGGGCGTAGCCTAATATAAGTTGGCAGGTAATTTAGTCTTTGATGTCAAACCTCTATGGTCGGTAAAGGTTACAGAAGAGGCCGAGTGAGGTGTCTTTAATATTCTTCCACAGCAGATCTCTACCCCAACTTTAGCGACAAAATACAGATAGTTTAATTTTTTGGTCTGATTAAGGGATGCACGTTGTTGATAAAACACTAATATGCCATTCCTTTTATTACCACATTTAGTTATGTTTAAAAGGCTCATTTTAACTTCAAATATTATAACTGTCGTACATTTAACTTATTTCAGTCATTTACCTGGGTCACAAAGGTGAGCCGAAGAAGCGGTATATTTAATAACTATGATAATTGCTTATTAAAAATAAAAAAGGTCTAACGTAAATGCAAAATAATTCCTTGAAAATGAAAAGGAAAGCTCAATGAACACGTTTACCTTTACAAACGTATAAAACGTATGAAAGCAGGGTAGTTCTGTGTGTCGTGTTGCATTATGGGAGCAGTAGTATTTTCGAACACGCCCTTGTATGGAAACTTGCGGTCCATAAAACTACATTTACCGGCGACCACCGTACACAACAAACATGGCGTCGCCGGAATCGTGGCGAGAACGTGAATGGGAGAGTTGTGCTAATATTCAAGAGGATGCGAGCAAAAAAACCGTCCCGATATCTTTTGGTTTTAGTAAAACACTGACCAAGATTAAATCCGGAAAGGTAGACGAGAAAGATTATTTAATAGAAGTCGACGAGAAAGAATTAAAAGGGTGAGTTGAAGGCTAGCGTTAGCTTGATTAGCCGTAGTCTCATTGCAACTCGTACGACGTTGGTTTTGTTTAGATCTCATCGTAGGCCGTGTGTGTCATTTCTCTGTCGTTTTTCAAGGACTAAACCGGTGGAGAAACCGAAAGAGCTGATCATCCCGCTCATCCAGAAGAACCGCTGGTACCGGGAGGATGCTGAGCGAGGGGACAAGATCAGCAAGGAGGAGATCGCGGATCCGCCTCAGGAAGACACGGTCGAGTCCCAGGCTGTCAAAGAACTCATCGAAGGTGTTTTACCTGGGACTCGAACTCCTAACCTTTTACAAAGCAGTGATTTACAAATTGAGCTACAGCAACTTCTAAAAACTCGTCTGTTGTCAGTAATGGATATACTAAAATCGCCTAACGTTACGTGATTGAATTGTTTGGTTTGGGGCATGTGACGTAGTGGTTAAAGATCTATAGATGGCAAGTTTAACCTCGTAAATTCAATAATTCATGAGTTCCTGTCCTTGTTCTATTTAGCAAAGCACACAGGGGAATGTTACTGTATCTAAAAGTATTTTCTAAAGTCTCTTTCTCCTGCAGAGTCTCAAAAGCAGCAGGAGATATGGAAGAACGGCCCACAGACAGATCCAAACTTGGCTATTCCTCTTCTCATGCAGAACCAGGCCCCCCAAGGCTTCGAAGATGGAGACAAAGTCAACGTTGAGTTACGTCCAGAGTCGGTAAGTCCCGATCTTTAATACAACGGAACGGAGGCACAGATCACAGATATGGACAGCAGTCGTGCACTTGCATTAAACTACTAGTCTAGACAGTATAAATATTTTACCTCCTCTGCACGATGTTGAGCTTTTGGATGAGTTATGAATTGTCAAATTAAAACTGAAAGGCTTTCGCCACTGCAGAACCTCCTGAGGAATAGACCTCCAATCCGGCACGTAGATGTTTGATGAGATTTGTGAAGAGTGCTTTTCAGGTGCAACAGCCCTTGGTTTACCATAGCAAATGGTATTAAATTAAGTGTAAGACGATCTTTGCATTAATCAGATGAAGCAGAGACTCTTCCTTGGAGGTTATATGTGTGGGAATGATTGGGAGATTGTTAGGGGAGATGAGAGGCCTGTGTTCTAAACTTTTGTTAGACATTCGGGGAGCCTAAACGGGGCCGTAGAGTTTTATGGAGACTAAGTGTAGGTAAGACTACAGCGGCAGTTACCATTACATGTGAACACTGTGTATTTGCATACACGAAAGTGATTGTGCATCTCAATTAACGTGTTCAGATTGGTGAATGTTTAAAAGAGCTTTCTCTCACAGGACATGTTTTCTCTCTGGCTGAAAGTGTGCAGTCTGCTTCCACTCTTTTGTTGTTGTTGCTATATACAGTGCTGAGGGTCACAGAGTCAAGTCAGATATTGGGGACATTCTATGTGTGGAAATGCAAAAAAAAAAGAAATAAATGCCGAAGCTATTCTTGAACCATTAAGTCACATCTCACTCCTATGTACCGTTTTTACTCTAAATCTAATATACCATGACATAGTTTGCCATTTGTGGATATGAAATAAAAAAACTATACTCTAAGCACACAATACAGATTTTCTAAAACTTTTGTTACAGGTAAATGGTGCAGTTGTTATAGGTCTATGATATAGAGTATGTACAAATATTTTCTATTGTGATATGCGATACATTGATATATCTATATATTGACAAAACTATATCCATCTATACACATTGACAAAACTGTATGGAAATGGATTTGACACTTTCCAGTTTAATTTCTGTGTATATCATTCGCAGTCTGTAGAGTGAGTGTTTTTTTGGACGAAAGTCTATAGAGAATCAGTAACTAGATTTTTGTTTGTTTTTTAATATTTCTATGATATTGGTTTAATTTTGAGGTTTCAAATTCTATAAATGTATAAGAGAAAGTGAGTATGGCTTCATTTCTTTTAAAGACCATGTGAATTGTCCTAACAAGTGCAGTTGGGTTTCTTGTGTTACTATATTTCCTGATGAAACATGTTACAGGCCCGCAATCATTGTGTCATCCATTAAAGGATTAATTCACTTAAATATGAACATTCTCTCAATTTACTAGCCCTCATGCCATCCCAGACTTGTACGACTTCCTACCGTTTTGCTATTTATAACTATATTTTATTGCTATATATATATTTATTGGTTTGTGGTAAACTGAACAAAGTTGTTCATCTGGGATGACATGTGGGTAAAATAATTTGGATATTTGCTCCTTGAACTGCAATTGACTACTTACTATGATTGGACAAACAAATCTGTAGTGCAGGACGAATCGTCAATATATTTATTTAGTTTTCCCAGAGGAGACTGTAAATCTTCAGTGTGTATGCCATCAGGTTATTAAAGGTGCATGCATATTCATTCTTAAAGATTTAGCAACATGCACAATATGCTTGTTTCACCTCAGGACATCTATACAAATCAAGTAGTGCTAATGAAATTATAGTCCATTATTTATAATGCGTTTTTTGATCATTATTGTCATTAAGTGTGTGTTCTGCACAAACTGTTTTCCTGTAAAGGTGGTGTAAGCACAGGGCAGTTCAAGGTCATTGCACATGCAGTACTCTTGTTACATTAAAATCGTGTGTGTGCGTGTAGTATAAGGCGTGTCCTAATGAAATGAGTGATGAGAAACCCCGCTGCCGCATCCAAACAGCTTACTCTGCATAATCTCTCTCTCTCCCCCTCTCTCGCTCTCTCTCTCTTTCTCTCTCACACCTCCAGTGTCACTCTTCTCCGCAGTGCAAGTCCATCACTTGTAGATTGTGTGAGAGCACAAGCCATAACTTGATTAGAGTTTAACACAGCACAGATTCATTTCGAGTAAATTTGACTTCGCCCCTTTATTCGTGTTCATGAAGAGAGCTGGGATATTTCATGTCATTATCACGTTCTCTTTAGGTGTAGGGGTTTCTAATGAGTGTTATGTTTGTCGGTGTGTCTGAATGTGCTGTTCATTGCGTCGTAAGCTTGTATGTGATGTTTGAGGGGGGTGCATGTTAAATGGAGAGTTGACGTCCATTGTAATTCAGTCCACAGATGCAGACTATGACCGTGTACCCGTGGAGGCTTATGGGATGGCGATGTTGAAAGGAATGGGCTGGAAGAAAGGAGAGGGAATTGGACGCACATTTAAACAGTAAGAATCTCTGTTTCTGTTTATATAGGGGTCATGAATAGGGTCGACGAAGATCCTTAAAAAGTATTAAAAACTGCGATGTGTAATTTTTTGTAGGCGTAATGAAACTGGAAAATACATTGATGGATGCAAACTTGCTTTAATACATTTTTTTCCAATTCAGTTCTATTGAAAATCATTTCTAATGTGCCATATTTTACAATATTGCATCGTATCAAAGTACATTTACAGTAAATACCGGGAAGCGGTAGTAGTATTCACTATAATTGGCACCCTTGGTAAATATGAGCAAATAAGGCTGTTAAAATAAATCTGCATTGTTTCTCATTTTGATCTTTTATTCCAAAAATCATACAGTTGGGGATATCACACACAAAAAATGTCAATACACCCTGGTCACATGTATTGGCACCCCTAGAATAAAATATCTCCCAAGTATATTCTCATTCATATTTAAATTTTCTGAGCAAACCAAGGTGACTTAGAAACATGATGTTGTCCAGTCATGACTTTTTGTTTCACAGAAGAATAACATTAAGTAACACAAAGCCCAAACCCCCTTAATCATCCATCACAATGGGTAAAAGCAAAGAATATCGTTCTGATGAGCAACAAAAGATTGTTGAGCTACCCAGAATACTAAGTGGATTTAAAAGGAAATGGTCAAAACAATCAAATTTCACATTTCAGGGCAATTATTAAGAGGTTTTAATGGACTGGAGATGTTGCAAATCTGCCTGAAAGATAATGTGTGTCAATTTGTCTTAATGCGCAGCGAGGAGAATCATTTGAGTGGTCAAAGGCAATTCAAGGATCACAGATGAACAATTGCAGAAAATGGTTGAATTTCAGTGTCAGAAAAAATAAAGGAAAACTGCACCTCCATCACCACGAGCTGTTTGGGACACACTAATGCAAAAATAAACTCCACCGTATTATTCTGCCATACTGGAACTTCCAACCGGACTGGGGTCTATGGCCATATGAAATGAAAAAATATTGTTTTGGCAGCAATGACACAAGATAGTTTAGGTGCACAAAGGGATAAAAAAGTGCCCCATGTCCAATGTTAAATATGTGGCCAGATCTTTATTGTTGTGAACCTACATTTATACCAGAGGTTCTGGACATCGTGATCATATACATGGCATTATATTAAATACCAAACAGATATAAAAATCTAAACCTGACTTTCTCTTATATAAATATTATAATAGGTCGTGGTTAGATCTTCCATCGGCACATTGGTTGAAATAAATCCAAATCAACAAAAAATGGGTCAATGAACACAAAATCAAGATTCAATTAAAAAAAATGTATATAGCGCTTTTCACAATGTTCATGTTCCAAAGCAGCTTTACAGCGGAAAATAAGAAACTGAAAAATACAACAAAAGTTTAAACACAGTACATGGTGTTTATATAACAAGTTAAATTATTCTAGTAAATAATATCTAATGTCAGCATCCCCCGGTGGTTTATTTAGCATATTTGCATCAAGTAAATGCTTTGCTGAAAAAATATGGCTTTAATCTAGATTTAAATTGGCCGTGTGTGTCTGATCCTCGAATAATATCAGGAAGACTATTCCAGAGTTTAGATGCTACATATGAGAAAGCTCGACCCCCTTTGGTGGATTTAGTTATTCTAGGTGTTATCAAAAGTCCTGAGTTTTGAGATCTTCAAAGGCATGATGGTCGTAGTGTGATAGAAGCTCTTGTTAGGTAGGTATGGTCCGATAAGTAATATTTCAGTTTTATTAGAATTTAAAAGGAAGTTACAAATAATCCAATGTTTTATATCTTTGATGCACTCTGCCGATTTGGATAGCTGGGAGGAATCATCTGGTCTTGATGAGATGTATAGCTGGGTATCATCTGCATAGCATGCCTCAGAATAGGCACAAAAATGTATAATAATAAACAAAAATTTCAATACAAATAGCTTATATAGCCACATAAAATATAATCAATACAAGGACAAAACCATATAACAACAGTTCTAAAAACATTTACTAAAATTAACATATAATAAAAAAATTAAAGCTAACTGAAAATATGAATAAAAGTAAAAACTAAAGTATATTACCTCTGAAAAAGTAATATAAAAATACATATTGTGAAATAAAAGAATACAAGAACAATCAAAATTTTTTCCAAAGTTAACAATTTAGCTCTTTGTATGCAAACAGTCTATTTTATTACATGTTAATTGCTTGTAGGATGGTATTTTATTCAAACCTTTACATGGATGTGGTGAGTCAAGCTGACACAGTTTATATAAATAGTGATTAAAGCCATTTTAATTAAGTAATTGAATAATTTACATATAGCACTATATCCATATGCATACGCGTTCTGTATCAAATGATGCTAACTCTCTCTGGAAGCCTTAACTGATCATGTTTTCTTCTGCCGGGATTATTGTAGTGGCTCAAAACATGAATGACGAGAGATTATGATTTTATGTCGAATGCGATGAAGAATTAATTTGGAACCGACTATGACAATCTTTGGCACAGACTGGCTGCACACTCTTTAATCTTTTGTGCTTAAAGGGCCATCTGTGGGCTTGTATGAACATGGTAACACTCAGACTGCTCTTTATGAGGGGCGGGGTCTGACTCACGAATGTCAAGCGCTTTGTGACAGTTTTGCATTGAACTCTCGATATCTTGTAATTTATATGGTCTATTCTTATCCGTCATGTTATTTGCCTAATAATTACAGTGCATCTAGCACCCTCTGTGTTTGTCCTGTTATAGTACATTATGTATGTAGCAAAATAGCTTTAAACAGTTCTGTTTCTTCTATTACATTACATCAACATTTAGACTTTAAACTAGACAGCGAGAGAAGCAAAAGAAACTGCACAAGCCATCATACCATGGCATGTACAGATGATTAAAATGAAACTTGACATGCTGGATTAAAACGATCTTTCTTTTTCTGTCTAAATGATGGACAGCATTTACAATCTTCTGTTAAAGTGAGATGTCTTTATAGTTCCTCGTCAAACTATGTAAAAAACGTTTTGTTTCATCATCTCTGTCCTCTCCCATCTTTTTCCATTAGAGATGTGAAGCCCATAGAGCACCAGTTAAGGCCTAGAGGAATGGGTTTGGGTGCCGATCGCTCTGCCATTAAGGATCTGGAGCCCGGGCGTCCCAAACGACCCCCTAAACCCGGTGATGAGAAAGGGAATGAGGAGGAAGCTCTGGTTCTGGGGCCTGGAGGATATGTGCAGGTCCTGGCAGGAGCACATAAAGATCTGTATGGGAAGGTGAGAATATATTAGTGATATATCATTGCAGTACATTTTCGTCTGTCAATAAATATTCTAGCACCGAGATGTATGTAAAGCAATATTTGAGCCAGATTGTTTTTCTGTCAATATTTGGCTTCAGTGAATATTTTATGTGCCCACTTGATTGATTTATGAAGCTTGCTGGCTCCTCCTGGTGTCATGATAAAAATCTGCAGTTTAATAAAGTATATTTATTATATGAAATATTTTGTAATTTTTATAATTTAAAATTTTATGAATTAAAAATGGTTTTGCTCTCATCTCTTTACAGATCGAGGGAGTGGATCCTGATAACGCCAGAGTGGTAGTCAAACTTGCCATTGGAGGAAAGACCGTGACCATCATTCAGCACTCATTAAAACTGGTCACACGCAAGGAGTTTGAAAAATACAGCAAAGACCTTAGTAAGCAATACTCGAAAACACTAGTTCTTTACAAATAATGTACAAATAACATTTAACCCCCCACAATAGACTTAAGGTTATGCCATCAGAAATAAAGTCACATTAGAGGCAATTTAAGTTATATCATTTTAAATATTGTTACAAAATGATCAATATGAAAATTATTAGGGTCGATATTGTTTTATGGGCTCTTAAAACTAAAATATTGAAGAACTGGCTTGACCGTGTTAGATGCAAGGGAAGCTTCTGGGAAAACAAGCTTTTAAATTTGAGCGTTTAATCCCAAAACATCACTGGGTCTCTTTGTTTTTCTGTAATTGAAAGTTATCTGCGATGTACATTTCTCACAGGCGGGATTGTGCAGTTGAAACTGATTTACACTTCTGCTTGTACTGTATTCAAACTAAAGTAAATACATTTTAACTGCTGTGTTGAATGACTTACTTGAGATTGATAGTCAATAAACAAAACCAAATATCATTCTATACCAGGTCGCCTAAGCAAAGCACACAAAGACAAGGAGAAAGAGAGAGAACGGGAACAGCAGAGAGAACGAGAGCAGAAGATAAATGGCAAAGACGAGAGAGGAAAAACAGACAGAGATATGGACAAAGATCGAGATCATAGGAAAAGAAAACACAAAGAGTCAGAAACAGACAGGTAAGACACGAGACAGACAGTCTCTAGGAGGCGATATGGTCAAAATAATCCAGTGAATTCAGGATTTTACAAATGGAATTGATCTACTTTCACTTTATTTAAATAGATTTTTTCGGTATGAAAGGTATGGTCCCATTTTAAATTATTTAATAAGTTTCTGTGTACTTGCAATATAAATAAAGTAGTTGATTTGAATTGGTTAGGGGTGGCATTTAAGGTTAAGTCGCATTACATACAGAAAAATGTATACAATGTACCTACTGTGTAAATGCAATTTAATTGTTTTTTAAAGTACATTGTAGTTTAAAAACACATGATGTAAGACATCCAATTATATATCTGTACAGAAATAACATCTTTGAATTAAACGTTGACACTTTTAACATTAACTTTTGACACATTGTCATTCTAATTGGGTGAGACACATTTACACACCTGGGATGGTGCGACTCCCCATCTGTTTAAAGTGTTGAGTCGTGAACTTGTGATGGATTTGTTTTCAAATTTACAGAGGGAAACCTCCACCACCAAAGGAGTCCCGGCCCTCTCCTCCAGCGCCCTCATGGCTCCAAAGAGACCTCCGTGTGCGTTTCATAGACAAAGCATTTAAAGGAGGCAGATACTACAACTCAAAGGTAACTCAAAGGAGCCTGGTAGAAACTGTTCTGTTGGTATCTTTCAGCATTGGAATGGTTATTTATGTGTCGGATTCTTGTGTTTAGATGAGAATCGAGGACGTTTTGACGCCCTACACCTGTGTGTGTCGTACAGAAGAAGGAGGGCTGCAAGACGGTAAGGGCACATTTATAAGTGTTATGACAAAGGGCATTTTCACAGATGTGCATTTCATAACGGATATTTTATTGCTCATTTGTCTCCTTTAGATATTAGACAGAAGATGCTGGAGACCATAGTGCCCAAGAATGACTCGGACTACATTATGGTGGTGGTTGGGGAGCACAAAGGACAGGTATATGGATTGACTTGCTTGTTTTTTATTGTATACATGTCTGTGTTTCCATTTATAGAATTGACCAAAAGCCCAGCCCAGAATGCACGGCAATGCTCAAAAACATTTCATACAAGTGAAATGTTACAAATGTAAATGTACGTTTAAAATAACTTTGGACTGTTTTACAGACACGGCTTTGCTTAAGCCAGGACTACGCCTTAGTTGAATTAATAAAAATGACTTATAAGAATACATAACTGGTGTGCATCTTGAGACAAAACAATGACACTGATATATTTTAAGACATTTCTGGCCAAGCTATATTCAGTTAAGACAGGTCACACATTTATTTTAGTCTGGGACTAGCCTTAAGCTAGTGCATTTCTGCTATGCATACAATAAAAAAAGTGTGTTTTGCAGGTGGGCCGCATCCTGAAGCGAGACCGAGAGAAGTGTAGAGCCATGGTTCAGCTGGAGCGTTATGAGGAGCGGGTGTTTACTTATGACTATGATGCCATCTGTCATTATGTGGGCGGAACAGAACACTGAGCAGCCAATTATATGACACAACACATCTCCAGCCCTGTCTGAGTTGCGATTTGCTATTTTTCTAGTGACCAACATATCCGATACCATCACCGTTTTAATACAACCAAGACTTTATTTATTTTGCTAGTTGTGGTGCTCTTTTTAATGTAAGTTTAGACCTAAATGGGGAATTGCTTTGTGGGATAGAGATGGAATAAAATTTCAATAACTGAAAACAATGTTCTAGAAACAATATCTTATTAGTAAAGAAAATCTTATATTGCCAAACTGCCTTTTGCATATAGTCTTTAATATGATCAATGCAGGTTATGCCAGTTTTCCGTGTAGTGGTATAATGTATAATTAACACCGGTTAGTCTTGTTATTTCAGCATTGGCTACTGACCTGAGGAGAAATATATATTTGGTCTTTTTAGACCTGTTGTTTTTATGAAAAAATATATTGTACTGTCCAGACTTTCACTTGTAACTGTATTTGGGTTTTTATAGAGAAACATTAAAATTTGATTCATGAAAGTTCACGTACACAGTTCCTTTAATGTTATCTTCTGATGTTAAAATATCATTGCTAAAATAATGTGCATTGATCTCTGTATGATTGAGTCATCGCAGAAACACACGCAAAAACTGACAAAATGTTTATTAAGAAGTGTATGACATGTTCAACAATCTTTTGTTTTAAATTGTACAACACGTGGTTTATTTACAAATGAACCTATTTCTGAAGTTAAAAAAAATCAGTTAACAGTTAATAAATGTACATGTCTTAAGACCCTGTTCAATCGTCGTCATCGTCGTCTTCATCATCGTCCTCCTCCAGGCGTCTGACATTCGCAGCATTTGCCCGGAGGACAGCTCCAGGACTGGGGTACGGTCTCTGCTGGAAGAGCGGTCCTGCTGCTGTGGTGTCTGCTCCTGTCTTTGCCTCGTTGCGTTTGGGAAGGCCAGAGGACCATAAGCCCCTAAAACCAGCATCAACAAAATGTTTTAACTGTGTATATTTGGCATAACGATGGAACCAGAACACATTAACGCTTGTGGTCATTACATTCTCAAGTTGTTGGAATTGTTTTTGACTGTATTCTTTCAAGTGTGATGAATTGTGTATATATATATTCATCCCAAAAACGAAATATTGACATTAAGCACATTAACTCATTAAATAACATGAGAATAATAAACCACGTTAATTAAATATGTATACATTATTGTATTTTGTACACATTGCCAACATCTTAAAGACTTTCTTACTGATTTGTTTTTGGGTGAACTGGGACTTGGATATGTTCAAACAGTCTCCAAACGTAACCAAAATGTCTATTACCTTGGCGCATCAGAATAGGCGCTGGGATCCATGGGATCCATTTCCTCTTGTTGCGGCTTCCAACTTCCTCCTTATTGTAAAGTTGATTAAAATGAGGTTGAGACATTTCATTATTCCGTATTATAGATAAGACCATTTCTGCATAAATTACCTCTTTTTGATTTACTGTAAGGGGCAATGTCATCTCTCCTTGAGCGTCTATCTCGATCCCGGTCTCTGTCCCGGTCTCGATCTCTGTCCCGTCCGTCGTCTCTGTCTCGATCACGCTCCCGGTCTCTGTCCTTTTCTTTATCTCTCTCCCTCTCTCTTTCAGGCTTCTCTGGGTGGATGTCACCTTTCTCATGTCCAATGTCAACTTGGAAGCAAAATGCAAATATTTAAAGCCATCTTCCCCATCGTGTGTCTTCATGTTAATCTGTGGTTCTCATACCTTTCTGTCTTTTTGCTGCTTTCGTGATGACAGCAGCAGAGTCATTGGGGGACAACCAGCTCACTAAATCTGTTTCTACATTCCAGTAGTATGGAAGACCACTAGGGAAGAGCCAAGATGACTTTAAATACAAGGGGACATACAAGACATTTGACTTGCAATATTAAGGGATGACGTCATGCCTGGACATACCACGCTGGGTCAAATACTTTGTACCAGTTGTTTGGTAAACTCTCAAGTCTTGTAGCCTCGTAGTCCACGTTGTTATCGTCATAGTCTTCAGCGATAATCTCTTCTTCAGCGTCTAGTGGTGGAGAAATGAGATTGTATAATATAACAAGCGTTATGTTTTATGAGTAATTTACACACTGTGCCTGCGGTATCTTACCGTGGTCTGACTGTTTCACGATGCCTCTTTTAGCAAGTTTTGCAAGTAAAGCAGGAGGCAGAGGCATCTGCAGAAAATAAAACATCTCCGTTAATATAGGCAGTAAGACTAGTGTTGATCGACCACGCGTAACGTTAACGGCGGTGCCACAATATAAACACAGAGCTTTACCGGGTGGTGTTCTTTCCGCGTCGATGATACAGATATCATACATGCAAGTTTACATATAAATATAGAATAACAATTGCATGTATTACCTTTATGATGTCAAAAACGTTAGTAATCTAGCCAACGTTTCATTGAAAGGAGCCAAACAAGCGACACGGTCGCAGAGAAATGACGTAGCGACGGTGTCCCTTGACGTCATGTAACTTGAATGGAAATATATTTTATTGCTTTTTACATCTGATCATTATAAAAGTATCACATATTCGGGTATATGCAAGTATCGTGGTGTCAAAAAAAAAACGTTTCAAACAAACACAAGTTTAATCATTTCTAAAGTTTAAAGGATTTAGTTGTATGGGGTGCCGCCAACCAGTAGGGGGCGATGAAAACCATTCGGTTTTTTTGTATTGTTTCTTATTGTCACAAAACATAATATTCTTGCAGCTTTGTTTATAAAATATTTTAAATGTTATATCATTGCTAGCTTTATACAACCTCATATAATTCCTCGTCTGGCTTGTATGACTTTCTTTTTTATATAAAAAATGTATATTGATTTTATGCAATCAAACATCAGACAAATAAGCCCACCAAGCAAAAGAGAAAATTATGTTCCAGCATTGTAAAATTATTTATGTTTCAGCATTGTATAACTGAATATGTTATTGGTTTAATTAAAATTCTGAGTTTAGGATTATAAGTCTTTTTTGGGGGGATGCACACTACCCAAAGGGGGCCTGGGGAAAGTTTGATAACCACTGCTGTAAGGCCATTAAGAGTGCCGTCTCAATCACAAGATCAATGATACATAATGCAACATTCATACCCACTAATGAAGAGAAGTTTGAATACAAAAGAGGGTCTTTATTAACAACAAATCTCATACTATCAGTATTAGCAAGTTCATATTAACAAGTGTCATACGTTGGAGTGTTTAATGGCTGATATTCATCTCGTTCTCTTCATCATCATCTGCGGAAAATGACGAGAAGCAGACTGGCTCACACTCTAATGTGTTCAGGTTCACGAGGCAGGCTGTCTGTGTGCTGTTGAACTCTGGGATTGCTACCAGGAGTACTTCTTGACCTTCCGGTCCTGACGTGACAAAAGTAAAAAACAAACAGATCATCGCAAAGCCTAGAAACATACGATAAAATTGGTTATAAATACTATAGTTTATAACTAAATTATATTTTATTTACCTGTGATACGTTTACATTGGTAGCTGGGAGCATTCCCGCTGAAGTACACGTGGGGGCAGTCTTCCAGAATGAACGGATCTTTCTTATAGAATGGGTAACAGCCTAAACGATTGAACAGAACACGTCAGAGCAATCAACATTTCCACAACGAAAAGCACAAAAATGAGTGTTATTTTTTTTTACTGAACACTGATGGCCATTCGTGTATGATGTTATCTTAATCATTTTGAGAATGAGAAGGTCCAGACCCAGTGTATCCGGAGCAGTAGGGGCCAAGTGACGGAGTCTCAGTGTGTTCTCAAGAATCTCCAGGTGATCGTCAACACTGCTGTACTTCACAATATCACTGACATTCTGCCCTGCTGTACCCAAGAAACTGAGAGCACAAAGAAAACACTATCACCTACAGTTCACCATCATCACACCGTTGCTATAGATGAAGGTAACTAACAGTGTTTATGAGAGCTATGAGGATGTCGCCGCTCACTCACCGGACATCATCTATGATGGCTTGGTAGGGGTTGCTGACCAGCTGCAGGGTGGGGTAGGGTACAGACAGAGGGAACATACAGCGATGGAGAGGCTGCTGGGGAAGGGTGTAATTTGTTGGGTCGTTCTGTCCGGGCATGACATCCACAGGTACGGAGGCCTATACAGGACAAATAAAAGAGGTTACAGAGACTTGCAAATAAAATCAAAACCAACTGGTACAGAGGTGATATAACTTGACTGAGAAATACTAACCACCAGCTGAACTAGAAGCTCATCCAGCAGCCTGATAGCCTCCACACTCCCAGCCTGAATCTTCTTAGTCAAGTACTTAGCCTTCACATAAGGAAGAAGCATTGAAGAGATGGAGAAAGAGTTTAGAGTTCTGCTGAAAAATTTGGTTTGGAATGCCTGCAACTTAAACCACATCTGCACACCTTGGTTGTGGAGTCTTTGTCCTGAGTGCTCCGACTCAACAGATTTCCAGCTAAAATGACTCTGGAAATAGAAGCTGAACCATTCTGCTCCCCCTGGTCTCCAAGATGACCCGTTACCATGTCAACTAAAAGCTGCAATCCCATCATGCTGTCCGCACCGCTGCCGTTCAACCCCAAACCAGAGGCGAGAAGAACAAACCTGAAGGAACAGACAATGGAACTAAATTATCTTGCGGAATTGATTCTCGATTTCAGATGAATCAAGCACTGATTCATTTGTGTCAACTTTCATAAGACACAGTCTATAGTCAGACAGGTGTGTATGTACCTGTTTGAGCTAGAGGGCTGTCTGGTTGCCTGTGGAGGCAGGTCAGCCATGCAGAAGTCTTCAACGGTAAATTTGCCATCATTTTTCTCAGCACCCATGATGGCAATTACACTGCCTGAAAATATCGATGGCATGATGATTGAGATGCACGTCGTATGCATTTATGTATAAGCAAACATACTGTCCATTACATAAGGCACTTTGCAACACTATGTTTTAAAAAAGACATGTTTACAAACACATCTAAGAATGCAAACACAAACTTTCCGTTATCCCACCTGTAACAAATTTGGGTGTGTCTATATTTCCCTCTAGTTTAATCCTCTGCAGTTCATCCTCCAAAATAAGCTCATCTGACTGGCTGATGTATTTTGTACGTGGTGGCTGGGGCAATAAATTATGCTGAGACACAAAAAGAGAAGCTTGAATGACTTGTTCGTGCTTTGTATTAATTTACCTCTGAAATAGTGAACATCAAATAAAGACAATCATAACATACTAGACACATCAAATCAAGTCCTAAAATAACCAAATACCTCTTCACTGATCTCCTTTAGGATGGAGGGCTGCAGCTCCATGTGTTTGAATAAAGTGCCCACTATAATACAGTGTTCACCCATCTGCAGATCACACAGCCTCCTTACGGGAACGGCAGAACCTGCAACACAGATAAAACCGATTAGATTTCATATCGTCAGTAAAACACAAGGACAGCTTTTCGATTACTGACCCCACTTATGTGTGGCTCTGTCTGCGAGGATCTGTCTCATCTGCATCAGTCTGGTGGCGTAGATGTGCGCGTACTGGCGACTGAAGCTGCGATCCCCGATGCGAAAGCTCTCCGAGCATCCGCTGTATGAAGGCTCATGGCGATCAAACACCGGCTCTTCGTAGCTTGGAGGATTTAACAGGGTTTCTTTGTGCACGATCACGTCTGAAAACATGACTGAGGACACGTGTCGAGAAATAGATAAGACTGCATTCTGGTACAACGTGTTCGTTTAACTGACTGTAGCGTCATTAAACTTCTTACCTCTTATTTGGTGGATTGTGCTGTAAATCAAGAACCAAATAAACAGAATAACAGATCGACCTCCTCTTTGTTGATTTTTGGCATCTCCCGCTAAATAATATTTCAACTATGACCGCAAGAACCTGTAACGCAACTTCCGCTAAAGGCATGCCTTCAAAATAAAGGCCGACAGTTGTTGCTTTGACAGAATAAAATATATTATTTCAGATCATTACATGCTAAATAAAACCGTTAAAGCAGTGTACGAACACTTTTGTTCATATCATATTTATATCACAACATTAACTGGTCCATATCTATTTGATTCATACAATCCGAGTTAAAATAAGTAATGCTTTTATTTGTAAAAAGAAAACGACGATATGGCTCATGCCTATTTTATTCAATTTATTGGTGAGGTTTAAATGAGACCTAAAAGTACTTATGTATGCCACAAAACGTTGTTTCAAGTTGAATTTTAAATTCACAGATGACATTTTACAATCATTTTATTAAAGAGAAAGTTATCATGGAAGAGCCAATTTAACAGCATGCATGAATCTCACAGGAAAACAAGTTTAGTGACATCATTCACATTGCAATGTTTCAAATACACAAGAAATACAATAACTGTGTATCATTTCTACTAAAGATCACAAAACAGGGTTCTGTGGAGTCAGATTATAAGCAATATTTGACTATTGAGGATAGAAGTGTAGATGATAGATGGAAAAACTACTTCTTCCTTCCTCCTCTTTCCTTAAGGGCAAGATGAATGACGGCTCCATTGTTCATGTTGTAATAAGCCAGAGAGTTGGAATCTTTGATGAAAATACCCTAAAGAAATCCAACAACAAAAAGACATTTGTTACTTAGGTACTTGTATGTTCAATGACATAATAACTACACAACACAGTAACTAAATCATGAATCATGTTACAGGTTTTAACAGCAAAATAATTTACCTCATACTGCAGCTTCTGTTTTCCAGCAGGCATACCGGTGGCTTCATGAATTTTAACCTTGATGACAGACACCTACAAAAAAAACAATAATTGAGTAACGCAGGTAGACAGTTTTGAAGTTACACAGAACTACACTGATATTGTGTGAATGGGTACAGTTATTACCTGATCTGTGAGAGGCAGGTTGAAGTTGAGCACTTGGCCACTTAGCTTCCATTCTGTCTTGTCCTGCATGTTGGGCACCTGCACCTTAACTGCAACAGGTCCCTAAAAGAGAGCACATGTACAATAAGTACTAATAACTGACTATAATTTAAATTAGAGACCTTGATGTATTAAAATTTAAGCAAACTGTAAAGTTGTTATGGCAACGGTTACCTTGTTCCTGCGCAGAAACTCTTCTTCTGGAATCAGGTTGTCCTCTGTCTTCATCTTCTTGCTGGAAGGTTCATCCTCGTGAGGCGGTGGAGGGTGGGCAGGAGGGAGGGGGGCGGAAACAGAACTGGGTGGTTGAGGAATGGGTGGGGCGGGTACAAAGGCTGCATAATGCAAAAATGTGTTACAAATCAAACAATCTCAGCGAATTCATGAGAAAACAATGAAACGTTTGTTGTTTCAGAGACTCACAGGCAGGGACCACCATAGGTGGAGGTCTGGGGGCCATGATATGTTGTGCAGAGGGTGGCATGGGCACCACGTTGATGCGAGGGGCATGCAGCATAGGTGGCATTGGGGTCAGGCGCACCACAGGGGCCACTGGGGATTGAGAAAGGACAGGAACCCCCGGGAGCAATGTGGTCCTCACTTGGGGTGGCATCTGGAATATAAACAAATCATCAATATTGATGCCAAAAATTCAACCCATTTTTTGCAAACTTCCGCCGAGACAGAATGAGACTCACCATGGGTGTTGGTCTGGGCATGGTGTTCATAGGTGGTACGGGTTTGGGCAGGAGTGGGCTTGCTGAGGGCAGAGGCGGCTGAGAATGCTCATTGGGCTTGCTGGGGCCGATCTTCTCCTTGGTGTCGTCCTCCTGCACCAGACCTTTAGCTTTGTGGATCGCTTCAATCTGTTCCTGCAGGGTGATGTTAGCTTGAGCCGCCTGCTGGGTACGAGCCATACTGCCAGAGTGACCATCCCATGTGACCTGAAGATAAGGAATAAGGGGTTAGATAAGCACTTAACACTGTGGGCCACATCCCTTAGAGATGTATTTTCCATTTCTTTCTTACCTTCTCCTCTGGTTTCTGTATCTCCTCCTCTCCGATCTTCTTACCGATGGCCGTTTCTTCCACACCAAAGATATCGGTACGTCTCTCGGCCAGCTGTTTTAGGCTGCTCTCGATGTCCAGGCCGGGAGCATACACCTCCTCCTCAATCTGACGCTCACGGATGCTGCGGTCACGCTGCTCCAGCCAGCGCGGGTCCAGCAGACCGATACGCATGTGTTCTTGCATCTTACTGGCTGGGATCTTCTCTCCGGTGATGGGTGAGATGAGGTACTCATCAGGGGTGGACACAGGAGCCAGAGGCTTAGAGGCTTTGGGATCGTAGTCTTTGCGGATGATAACATGGTCCGGGGTGGGGGGCAGAGGAGGAGGCATGGGGTTATCGGGAGGCAGTGGAGCCTTCATACCGTCCTCCTCTTCATCAGAGCCCTATTGAGATAAGATGAACACATTCTAGTCAGTCACAGAGCTATAAAAGGTAAACCTATTTCTAAAACCAGTATAAATCCACACTGTATAAATGCACTCTGTTACATAAACTAAGATTCTTTATGAGCGAGCCAGGTCTTTTCACCTCGTCCATGTCCTGCAATTGTGTGTCCTGGTCCAGATGAGCGTTGCGTCGATCATCTCTGGCATGCCTCTCATCCTCCTCATCTTCACTTTCCACTTCCATCTCAACCTCCTCGCTCTCTCCGAATTTATCATAGCGCTCCTGGATCAAGATACGAGCGCCCAGCTCCTCAGGGGTTGTGGGAGGAGGGAAATGACCTGCAATACAATTGTATCACATTTATAAGGGTGTTTTTGAAGCCAAAGAATGCGATTTGGTCTAAGGTGAAATGTCAAATAAACATGCTCACCCTGCTCATTTGGCTGGAAGTCCACAGTCTCCACTACCACAAAATCATGCCAGTCAATCTGAGCATAAGCCACTCTCTCCTTCTCTCGCTCCTCCTCTTCCTTCCTCCGCTCTCTCTCCTGGAATTTGGCCCATTCCACACGATACCTCACCTTATGAGAACAAAAAACAGAGGCGATATTACAGTTATTGTCAATCTGATCTAGGTGACCACCTTTTTAATGACTTTCACAACATTGTGAAATATCATCGCTGTCCTTCTGGAACCTTGGATGTCCAAATACGCTGTTTTTTAAGGCAAAGGAATTTTTTTATTTTTTAATGATTAAATACTCCGTCGTCAATGTTGACAAGTTTTTTAACACTTTATTTGTGAGATATTTGCAAAACCCAGTGACAGACATAAAGGGTGAATAATAATAATGATGTTTGATAAGAAAATTTAAATCACAAAATATGGAGATACTAGGTTTCAGAAGGAAAACAGCAAAACAATGTACTATAAATAATTATAGGGGAGGTGCCACAATGTTTCATGCATTCTGACTTCTTTACAATGTTAACCGTGCTCGCTTCTCATGCTTGACATACCGATACCAGAGGTTAACAAAAAATTATCCTTTATTGTAATAGAAAATAATAGAATAGAATGTGGAGATATGGATGATACCTGATCCAAGACTTCACGGGAATTCTCTGCCTCCTTCTTCAGTTTTTGCAGAAGACCTTTAGGGGGAATCAAAACCTGCAAGTAAACAAAAAGTGTTAAATGAATTGTCAAGCTTGAATAACTTCAATTATTCCCATAAAACTGTTCTTTATTTAACTACTTGCAGGCATATATAGCTAGTTTTTCAAAGTTGCTACCGTACCTTTGTGTACTGTTCTACCAGCTTGGTAAAGTAGTTGAACAAGCTGTGCTGAGGTCGCAGGAAATCAAACTGGTAGTTCCTCTGCTCTTTTTGCATCAGCTGCGTGAGAAACTGACGGCCATTTCGGGCGACAAACTGAGCGGTCAGCTTCACCACGTCCAGATCAAAAGCAGAGATGGACGGAGGGTCAGCCATGAACTCAAACTCAAGAGGTGGCTCCTTTGGGACTACGGACTCATGGATCACCTGCGCTTGAACCTAAAAACACAAAACTATTATTATGTGCTCTTTATGACAGATCCTGCTCTGTTGTTTTCCCTAACAGCAGTCATCTGATACCATGTAACAAACAGAAGATGGGATGTTGTACTGAAGATCAATGGCAGGTTTCTGACCTTCTGAGGAAGCTGCTGTAAGGCTTGTTGTTGCATGACTTTGGGCACAGCCGCGGATGGTTCCTGACCTTTACCCTCCCTGAACTCATTGACCTTGTGCCGATAGTAGGCATGATAAGGGTCATTAGGGTTGAGGAAGTTGAATTTCGGGTTGTTGATCTCATTCTGTCGAATCCTGGCCTCAAACTCAGGTCCATTCCTTAGAAAGAAAATGTGTTTTATATTTTTTTGAAAGAGGAGAGCGACACTCAAATTGCACTACATAAGATGTGTGATAAGATGTGAAACCTTGCCACGAAGCTAGCAGTCTTGTCAACAATGTTCCGGACTTCTGGAGGTGGGTAGATGATTCCCACGATGGGTTTTGTGGCTGGAGTCTCTTCTTTCGGCTCATCTGCCTGTTGATGAAAACATTAAACAGCGATCCTTTGGTTTGGTGCTTTGCTTCATAATATCTCTCTTACTCTCTCTCTCTCTCTCTCTCTCTCTCTCTCACTCTTACTTATATATAAAATATTCGCATTTTCAATTGTGTATGCTAATCCCTTTTTCAATGTGAAATTACAGTAATGCAACAAAATCGCTTATACATACATAAAAATCCGCAACTTTGGATATGCTAATAAAATATATTCATTCATTGTAATTAAAGTTTTTTAACTTGGCTAAATTCATATACTACGCTAGGTAATGGCTACGTAATCTAATCTCATCTGAAGTTATTTTGTTTCGTAGATCTACTTACATAAACGTGTTTCTTATGGAGGACAAACATGTTAGATGTATATAAATCTCTATTTTAAAGTCTCCAAAACAAATAAATAGGAATCTAGTTGGCGTCGTACCTTGATGTTTGGCTCCGGCTGCACGATCTGCACAGGCCCAGGCGGCATGACTGCGACACACGCTCGCTTCTCTCTCCGACTCAACCGCACTATAACAATAAAGAAGCTATTGTCAGATTAAAAGTGTGAGTAATTCTCACAAAAGAAAAGTCAGAGTGCAGTTAAAACGACTGAATTCTGTTTTAAAGACGATTGTGTAGCAACTTACCTCTTCACTGAGAAAACCGCCACACACACAACAGAACAGACGGCAAAAGAAATCACTTCCGGTGTGGCGGTGAGGGGGAATTGTGGGAAATGAAGTTCAAGCGAATTCAGCCTACAAGTTTCCATAGAAATCTATAAGAATACACCCGATGCCCATCTTATTGTGCTTCACTCTCTCAAAGACTAAAGTCACGTCGAAGAATGGCGCATCTTTTGGGTCGTCAGGACTGTATCGACAGTCTTCGGAGAGATCTTATTGACCTACAGGGAGGAATTCTGGATGTTTTCTCTGAGACTGGACCTGTGGTTTTCCCGTCATGGAAGTTTCCGGATAAACTGTCATGTAATCTGGACCTGGTCAAGCTTTTAGAGGAGTATGATTATATAGATGGCGAGGAAGAGTTTAGTCAGCATTCAAACATAGTTTTGCTAGAGTTGGTGGTTGACAGGTACTGAAACCTTGTGAAATGAATCTGTGATCATGTACCAATTTAATTATCTGATTTAGTATATTTAAATACTATACATGTATATCACTTTATTAACTATTAGTATTTGATAGTATTAGTATTTCATTAGATAACACAGATAGGCATAATATGATTACGTTCTATAACATTTCTATTAAAACGCTAAACATGTCATTACATTATTTTAATGACATATTTTATTAATTGTATTCATTTCATTATACAGCCTAACTTATTATTTATGTTTTATTATAATGGAATTGTGTGATATAATTTGATTAGTTTATTCATTTTATATATTATTATATTGAAACATTTTTATGCTCCCAAATCTTCATGAGTATTTTCTGTGTTTTCTGTTCCAAGATTGATGCTTCTTCTTCAGAGTTTTAATGTTCACGCCGAGCTTTTGCTTGGGAAGCAGAGACCTTCATCATCTGGTCAAAATAAGGCTCCTGTTTCCGTTGGCCCGGTGGTCAAACTTTACTGGAAGAACCTACTTGATCTCAGTGATCAATATGCACAACGGGTTAGAAGATCAGTCAACATCTACTATCAAATATTAATATTTTCTGTGAAATATTCATTATGTAACATTCTCCCTGCCTGTACTGAAACAAACATCAACTATATGTTACTGGTTATACTACTATGTGTTCATTTGGAAACCTGCTAAAGTTGACACAACACAATCTGATTGAATCTTTCAGAGCACCAGTAATATGTGTGAACAAAGTCCTCTTTCTGCCGAGTCCCAGCGGAGTCCGTCTACACCTGGAATAGCACCCAACACTCCTCCCATTAATACACCCAGGACACACGGAACCTCCATGACCAGCATCCACAAAACCAGTTCAAACACCCCAGCTTCCTCATCCCACAGCAGAAGAGCATCCACCTCATGTTCCTCATACATCTTACCATCCACCTGCACTGTGAGCTGTCAGACAACAGAGTCAAAGCTAGTGCCCTGTGAGGCCTGTGTTTGCCTGCAGGCGGGTATGAAAGAAACAGGTGAAGCTGTAGTATCTCTGTGCCAGTCTCTGGATTTGCCCTGCTCCTTGAAGGAACTCCTGGTGACTGTAGAGGAACAACTGAAGCTGGGTCACTTATCTGCATGTGACGTTTCCCAGTGGGCGAGTGAGCAGCGTAGAGATATGAGCCGTGTAGGAAAACATGTCCTGGAGGTGAGGAAGAATGTGTATTGGGAAAGTCCTGTAACATGACAAACAATTTTTTTAAAAGTGCAAATATTTCTTGTAGTCTCTGAAATAGTATGTATTTAATGTTCGCGGAAAATAACTTTTTTATCTGAATTGGAGGTGAGGGAAACTGTGGAGCCCCTGAAGAAGAAACTCAAAGAGACAGAGACTGAACGAGAGAAGCAGAGAAAGCAGATGTCAGAGACAGTTAACAGAGAAAAGGAGCAGAGGAGGAAAGTGGAGGAAGAGTGGAAAAACAGAACGCAGGAGGTGAAAGCCACATGTGAAGGAGCCGTGAGGAAACTGAAGCTGGAGCAGGAGGAGTTAAAGAGAGGTGGGAACTCATGTCTGAAACTTCTAGTGTTGTATATTGATTTATAATTACACTAACTTTGTTGATAAAACCTAAACTAAAACTGGATTCTGTCATTTTACATTCTCAGGCATGATGTTGTTAGAGGACAAAAATACTGAACTGACAGCAGAGCTGAATTGGCAGACAGAAGCAAAACAGCGTCTCGGTAATTAGGGCATTATTAGAAAAGTTAACCAGCAATTTGGAATTGTCGTATGCAACAATGAAATTGAAATACATTTGAATATGGTGTGATAAATGCTTGAAATGGTTAATGCAATTATTTATATTTCTCATGAATGTTATATGAAAGTGAAAATGTATGTAAGATATAGGCTATTCATATGAAATGATGTAGTGTTGCAAACGGGTTACGGGATCATTTAAGATATATATTTTGTGCTGTATAGAATGTGAGAGAGCTTCACTGCAGGAGCAAGTTCTCCGTGTCCATTCACTGGAAACAATGTTAAGAGAGGTGAAGGAACGGAGGGAAAACTTGGAGAACGAGCTCAGAAGTACACAAGCACTGCTAGACAAAGACAGAGCCAAGTCCTTTAGTGTTCAACGCCAGCATGAGGTGTGTATCGCTATTTCATTTAAAAAAAGATGCACATATACATGTAGATATGTCATCTGTGTGCATTGTATTGTTTCAGAGATGGTAGTGCATGGTTTCATTCCCAAGTAACACACATCATGTCAATACGTGCACTGCGTTCTAATTCTGCGTATCTGGTTCTTTTTCAAATTTTGCATGATTTTTTGCACAGGCACTACAGGTGAAGCAACATGCTCTGTGTAAGCGTGTAGATGTCCTGGTTCAGCAGACCGATGATCTACAGAGCAGTCTCGAAGAATGTGAGGATGAAAAAGTTGAGCTTGCTGATAAACTCAAACAGAATATGCAAGAAAAAGACACAATTCAGGAGAAACTCGCTCAGCAACAGGTAAAGCATGTACACATACATACATACAGTAAAAAGGGTCTTAAAAAGGTCTGTCGTTATTTATTTACCGTCATTTCAAACCTGTTTATGACTCCTCTGTGGAACATAAAAGAAGATTTTTTGAGATGTGGTTTTGTGCGCATACAATAGAAGTCAATGGGGGTGTGGTTTGGTTACCAACGTTTTTCTAAATATCTTCTTTTGTGTTGTGCAGAAGAAATAAAGTCATAAAGGTTTGGAGTGATACAAGGGTGAGTAAAGGATGAATGAATTCTTATTTTTTATAAGGTTAGGTGAATAATTTCTGTGTCAGTCTTCTACCATGGTTCAGATAAAGTGGTTTACCTGGAAGAGAAAACTGACAACACATACGTTTCATTATAAATTGTGATCTGATGCATTTAGCATAAATGAAGATTGTGTAGCTGGAAAAGTGTGCTGTCTGCCTATATCAAAGTCTGACTTTCTCTAGTCGGAGTGTAGCTCACTGTGTATGGACAAAGAGAAACAGCAAGTACAAATCACAGAATTGGAGACGCGTGTTTCTAATCTGAAAGAGATGCTGGAACAAGCTGCGCAGAGAGAGAGAATACTGGTGGCCTTTCCTGAACTAAACCCTCATCCACAAGCAACACCACAGAGTGAGATATCTATAGACACGCACAAATACACACTAGCCTATTGTAGCATCTATAACCAACTTTCTCCGTCTTTAACAGCTACAGGTGATGTGATGTGTGACATGGAGCAACAGCTGAAGGCAAATCTACTGAGGATCAGAGTTCTTCAGCAGGAGAACGCCTCTCTGAGCAGCAGTCTCGCCAGACTAAAAGACATTCAAATCAGAGAGGACAAACATAGATCTGGAGATGCAGAGATGGACGGTGGCGGTGAAGCTGCAGAGATGAGAGCCTTGGACAACTCCACCACCCCTTCTACCACCTCCACTCCCGCCTCCTCTTCCTCTATTCTTCATCATCAGACTCTCTGCCTCTCCCTCAATCAAGATGCAGAAGACACGTATATGAAAATACGCCATGCCGCTCGCATTCGGTCTGCAGGCACACGCCGCCGGAGGAAGTGATGTCACTTGGATTGATGCGGCTTGGTAAAAAAAGTGGACGAACTTATCTTAGCAGTCAGAGATTTTGGGAACACTCACCGCTCGTTTCAACCCATTGTGAAACAATTTTGTATAAATTGTATTTTTATGTATTTAATTGAGTCCATGTTATATTGCGTTGCAATTGTTCAGCACTCACTCTACAGATGTTTGTTCAGACCTGTTGTCAATGAAACCGAAAGTAAAAATGCTCTGCCCACGTCACATCACGCGAGTTGTTTTTTTTTGGTCCCGCGCTTTTGTAAATTTGAATCGGACCAATCTGCTGTGCGCTCGTGCAGCCGTGATTCTTCTTTAAACACGTTTTTGCGGCTCATTTAATGGCTTTGGAGATTTCGACGCAGTCTTAATAGAGGAGCATTACTGAGAAATATGGCGAAGAAATCTGTTAAAAGATGTAAAAACAAACGACCACCGGGATGTCTGCGTAAAAGGAAAAAAGGTACGTTAAATGCAGAATATAATATCAAGATAATGGTTTCAATAACCTTATTAAAGTTAAAGACTGAGCTGTACTGCTAGTCGTAACGCATGCTACTGCAAATGAAATGTGGTTTACTGCAAGTCATCAAGTTTTAATGTCTCCTTCCTGTCAGGCTCTCCAGCCGAAGAGGTCCCAGAATCAGAAAACATACGTCCTTGTTCAACTCCTATACGTAATAAATCTGGTAAAATTGAAATGTGCCTTTATTTGTTTAGTGTGCATGTTTTTACAGAAAAAAAAGTTACCTTCTGTGATCGTCTCGCAGGTATAATCAATAAATGTATTCTTTCTTTCTGTTGCAGAAAGGGAAATAAAGGCAGTGTTAGCCTGTCAAACTCCTTCACATCTGAATATCACTGCTGCAGCAGATCATGGAAGTCCAGTCACAGCTCCAACTATTGTCAACACAAGTGTGCAAGGAAACTTGACCATCAATCAGAACTGTACGTCAAACTCTTACCATAAAATACAACTATTGATAAATAAATAAATTGTATAAACATGAGAAGAATATTTCAGTATTTAATGAAAATATAATTCCTCTTTAGTTAATGTGCTTTTGCCGAATAACTCTGGGAATAAACATTTGGCTCCGGTAAGTGTGATAAGACTTTGTTACATTTACATTTATGCATTTTGATCCAAAGTGACTTACATTGCATTGTACTTTACATTTTGTTTCTGACTATATACAATCCCCTGGGATCAAACCCATGACCTTGGCATTGTTCTGTAACCACTGAGCCACAGGACAACTTGTTAATTTCCTTATACTGGCCCAAACGTTTGATATCATTAATAATGCAATATCTGTATGTAACTCAATCTGTGACATTTGTACCTTTCGTTATTGTTTTTAAGAAACGCATAAAGCGTTTGGTCTTTGCAGAGGATGTCGATCAACCTACCTTAACTCTTGCAGAGGTGAAAAAGAACACAAATTTCTTAAGAGAGGTCAGTACGAAAGACCATATTTTAGGACATGATTTTGCTCAAACATGCAATGCTGTCGGTGGATGTAATTCATTTTTGTGCATTGAATTAAGGAATACGATGTTTCTTTTAGATTACTGTTTCTGGGAAGATCTTAGAGACACGACCTGCAATCAACATGCTAAGTAATGCAGAAGAGATGGCCTATTCTCACTATGCCCTGTGTGACGATACTGCAACAGTCCATTTGAGTTTGGTGGAGACATTTACCATAAACCTCGATCAATGGTATACATTTAAAAGTATTTCTATTTGTGACTTTGGTCAGGGGAATGTGCTCTGTTCAACCGAACTCACAACACTTGAGTCATTTACTCCTGTGGAACACACTGTACAGAAGCCAGAGAAGACCGTCATATCTGGAGAGATCACTGCGGTGTTGGTGACCTTTGAATATTTGTGTTCGTGTGGTGCCGTACTCCTTCTGTCGGACACTAAACTGTTTCACATTAAATGCAAGGAGTGCAAAAAGAGCTGCAGGTGTGCAAGTGTTCGGAACAGGGCCAGGGCTGAAGTAACTATCAAACAGGCCTGTGGAACAGTAAAGGAGGTTGTGTTAAATGATGCAATGCTGCACTCCATTGACAAATTTAAGAAAGAGGGATTCTGTGACAATCACCGGCTAGAGGAGAGACTTCTGAGAGCAAAAACAGTGACCGTGGACTGTGTGGACGGTGAACCGCAACATGTACAAATGGATGCATCAGATAAATCCAAAGGCAGTTTAAAATTCTCTTTGTCTGGGTGGAAACATGCTTGCGCAATCTTATAAAAACGTAATTTATCTGTTCGTCTTTCTGTTTTAGACATTGTAAATAATTTATTCCAAATAGCTTTAATAGGGTTAAGAAAATCATGGAAAACTTGGACTTGGTCAGGGAAAATGTCAGGGAGTGTTATACAAGGTTTGGAATTGTTTTATTACGAGTGATACTCTACTAGAAATAGTCCGTTTAAGTAAAGCTCTGAAATATTTTCTTAGCTAGTGGGTATTAATGAGTTTCTATGAAATTGTGTTTTCACAAAATTCAAGGAAAATCATCTATGTTATGTACTGTACTACTTTATTATCACAGTGACTGTGACTCAGCACAAGGTGGCAAAATGACAAAAAAACAAAAACGTTTCAACATTTCTACATTAGTTTCTTTCCCATTATTGATTTTCATTTAGTCTTTGCCTGTTTACAGTTTACAATGTATATGTTTATTTGTTAGGGTAGAGCATATGTATATAGAATGTAACCTCCAGCTTTGATTATGACAATATTAACCGGAGAATAACACGAAATGTTATGGCATGTGCAGACAAATAATAGGCTGTATTGTAAATGTTAAAATCTCTGTGTTGTAGCACATAAACACAATCTAGGTAAACGGCTATTTCCCCAACAATTGTGATTATTATTAGTTTTTTGCTCATAAATTTAACCGAGGCAACATAGTCCAAGGGTACATTTATAACAAGACTATAGTGATAAGACTAACCGGGAATGTTGTAGAGAAATGTAATCTTTGTGTTTTGTTCTGTGGCACTGGTGGGAACCTTGAGTGCAGCTGAGCATGATGGGTGTCATATTATGGAGTCGAGGTACATCCTGGTTTTTATCTGCATTATTAATGTAGCATTTCATACAGTGGGTGTTCCTTTCTTCTAACAGAGAGGAAAGCCTCTATCTAGATATCCTTTGGATTACTACCCTCTTGTCGTGTGGCATTATTGACTGCCACCTTGTCTCATCGTGTTTTGCTTTTCTGTACCTTTGTTGGAATACTACCCTCCCGTGTGTGATTTGTGACTGTTCAATCCCTGTGTGTAACCCCTTGTAATATAAAAGTCCAGTTTGACCCCGTAATTGAATGTTCCCTGACACAAACAAATAAAATAATTTATTTGTACTTTTCAGCTAATTTTGTGCGAACTGTCCCTTTAACCTGAGGTCATCTAGGCCTAAATGGTAATAGGGAAAATTCCCACATGATGTGTCACAAGTTCTGCTTAATCTAATAATCGCTGCTCGTTGGGCAGATTTAAAGACCCGCCTGTCATACTTGATGTCAGTGTTTATACTGTATGATATCCATAAAAACCCTGTCCATAAAATTCAATGTAAATAAATGTAAATCTTCCCCATCACTTTTTAACAGAATATATTTTTAAATAACAGATCAAACTAAATTATGCTTCAAAACATTTATTTGTCACTAGATAATACATCTATACATCTTTTTAAATAATCTCTTGATAACAGAACAGAACATTACAAAGACCAAAACAGAGGTAACACAACAAACAGAATTGGTACTTTTTTTAAAGAATGCAAGAAGACAGGGCAACTGGGGAAACAGTCCAAAATAAATAAATGCTAAATGTGTAGAAAGACTGATCACATTCCTCTTCTGTACGATACTTTTAATTTACACAAAAGTACAAATAAGGCTGTAGACTACAGTAGCTAAATTGAAAACTTAGGGAATGCTTTAGTATGTGTATCATTAAGGCCATTGGTTACGTGTGCTATATTTACTACAAAGACAATATTTACACTGTAAGTGTATCTTGTGCCTTCAACTGCAAATCTACACCACGTCTTCATCTCGGCCTTGTGCAACTAAGCCTGGCTGTCAGAAAGACATGAAGTGGATTTTGACATTGTACATCTGATGCAGCGTCTTTCCTGTATGTGCCACTGAACACAACTGAATTCAGTTAAAACAATGTGATATTTTGTGCCTTTTGCTATATCAGTAAAATAAAGACAAAATTTTAATCTAGACGCTGCTTATCAAAATGTGCTTAGCTCAAAAATCATTGTAGATGAAAGAAGATCTAGCAAAAGGTCCTTGCCCATCTGTGTTTTACCAGCACATGTCTGTGACAGATTCTCGGTGTTCATAACATTTGTCATCATTTAAATTTGCAGGTCAAAGTTAAACTTTTGAATGTAGCAAAACACAGTTTTTTAATAGCTTGCGTTTTTGGTCTCTTATGTTCACATGTGTAGTAATGGAAGTGAATGGGACTAGAGTGACTGTCCTGTTCACACAAAAAGCCTGTTATTACTTTCTCACCCTCAAGTTGCTTTAAACTTAAAATAAACGTATAATACTTATACATTTAGATGGCCTGCTGAACACTTAAATATATTTGGAAGAATGATTGTAACATTAATGTTCTGGGGCACTATTGACTGCAATAGTAGAAAACTACCATGTTAGTCAATGGTGCCCCATAACTGTTTGGTCCCCACATTCTGTAAAATATCTTCTTTTGTGTTCAACAGAACAAATACATTTATGCAGGTTTGGAACAACTAGAGTGTGAGAACACATGACTGAATTTTTTATTTTTGGGTGAACTGTCACTTTTAGACTCTGTATGTCATTGGGTATAGTACAAACAAATGAATAAAACAGCATAGAACAACTGAATGTTTTTCCCTTAACTGTTTCAAACAAGCAAAAATATAAACATTTAGTACATCGCAAAACACAAACCGCAAACATAATCTTGGTCTTAATGAATCTGAGCAGATAAAACCAATGTGGCCATCGGATATAGCACCGCTAATACATGGAAATAGAGGAATAAAGCAACATATAATGCAGTTTTGAGAAAACTGTAGTGTGCAGTTACATTCTTTATATCAAGGGAGGGTCAGTGAGTGTGCAACAGGATGCAGAATGACTCGACGTGAATGTGTATGTTCTGAGTGCTGATGCGTAAATATATCCCAAGCTTGCATTTGTCTGGCATACTTATAAATGATGTGTGACGTACTGTGCCCCATATGCAAGATCTTTTCGTCTTGGGATATGAAAATAACTTCGTGCTTGTGATAATATAAATGTCTGTGCTTTTCAGACTGAGCTTTTAAAATAGCTAGCAGTAATCTACTGTAGCGTGTTCTCATACGCTAAACAACCAATAGTGCATATTTTACTGCTAGTATATGTGGGAATATTCTAACTGCATACAAACCGGCAGGTCATTCATTTACCAGATGCTTTGAAACAACAATCCGTTTTTGTCCAAGAAGCTGACATGTGACAGGATATTTGGTAGTCACTTCGCAAGCGCAGTCCGTTATGAAATCTCAAAGATGCTAAATCTTGCTAAATATTCAATATGTTGTGCCACATAGCATTTTTGTATTCATTTTCTAACAGACAAATTACTTGCCGCCACAAATGATATCTTGTTGAGTGCCAGTGTTATGCTGAAGTGTCCCTATACTGTTAGAGAATAAGGGCAGTATAGTGTGTGTGAACGTCACATGAGATGTGGATGAAAGGATTACAGAAGAATGCTTAAGTAAGGGTGAATGTGTATGTTTGTACAGGTAAGGCCAAAGAGGTGTGTCAGAGCAAGAAAACAAACCATATTTACTCAGGAGCAGCTCCTATAATGCCTTACAAAACACATGAAAAACAGAAAAAAATCTCACAATAAAATACATAACTGTAACATACTGTAAAGAAAATTGTGTAAAATAAATAAATACACAGATCTACTGTATAAAAATTATTATTACAAATTACAACAGTGTGTGTGTGTGTGTGTGTGTGGAGTAAATGTGAAAGTGGTAATGTTTCAGTATAATCATGTGATCAATGGACGCTGCTTGCCTTCTGTCGAGACAGACACAATTACAGCGTCTCTGTATGTGTGTGTGTGTGTGTGATATATATAGGGGGAAGGGGGATACATTTGAGTAGATCCACATGATCCCCTAACAGCATTTGCTTAGACACTCGCAGACCTTTAAACAGACCACAATTTTAATGTTCAACCTGTGATTGTCATTATTTCCCGTATCTTAAAAAAGAGATAACTTCATTATTTTCCAAACACAGTATAGACCATGCTGTAGTGTCCTTCCTACATTATTTTATAGACGGTTTCATTGGGCGCAAGTGTCTGGCCCGAGGTTCACTTCCGGTCTGTGTTTGGTTATCGTTCTGACTGGCTAGTAATATAACAGTTTATTTTGTATTGAATTTATATTAACAATTATTTGTGTATTTATCGTATTCAATTAAAATGAATTAACGGTTATAATTTGTATATATTTTAATCACAGCCACACGCCCTTATTTACATATCGCGTGATAGGAAAATACACAGTCATTCCATACTCAACCAATATTGCATGGGTTCAGATGACTGGATACTTGTTGGCTGCTTTTCCTCAACTATTTGGTCCAGCTAATCATTTTTTTACCGTTTTGTTGTAGAAATGCAAATGTAGGCATCATTGACCTGTCTAGAAAACTCACTTTAGACATCTATGCAAAATCATATAGATGGAAAATGATCATATACTGTAGTACAAAGCATCAGTGATTTGTTTGTCAAACTTTTGTCTGGTATGTGTAGCACGGATTTCAAACATCCTGTTGGTCATATTCTTGTGGAATGAAATGTTTCTTCAGAATAGGTTCAGGCGATAGCAAACATTGGTGTTTAAAAGATAAACAGCGGCCTGTCTTAAGGGTAAACGTACATCAGCGAGCTCCACCTAGCTCTGTGCAAACACCATAGAACACAACGGAGATCTGAGACTGTTTGAGCCACTTACTCTCATATATAATTTACATACAAGCCAGTGTAATGTCCAAGTGCAGTGAATGTGCACTGTATATCATATAAGAGAGAAAAATGGAACAAAGAATGAAAGTTATGATTAATCAGTTGTGATTAAAATGCCTAAAAGAAAGTTGATTCGACCCAAAAGAATGTCTTAGTGTTTTCAGACGGTGTTGAACGATTTGGTTTATCTTGACATGAATAGAACAACTTGATAACAGTAGTAAAAGAAAGAGAAACAAAGCAGCAAACAGACATGCAGGTGTCCAGTAAACACACCTCATGGTGAAATCATCTGTTGTCAGGTGGGTTGTCTGGTGTAAGCGTGTTATGAGCGTGTCCTTCAGGCTGGACGTTCTGGACCGTCTCCACCAGGCTTCCGCTAGGGAGAACCACATATCGAGCGGATACGTCCTGTCCCTGCTCCTCTCGTAAACCCTCTTTACTGTGCCAGATGCCATACCCAAAATACACCAGAAGACCTGAAATACAGCAAGATAACACATTTGATTATGTGACCTGATAATGTTTTTGTTATACTTGCCAATACAACACACTGACAAGCTGTTGAGTTAAATCAGGGGTTTTATTTAGGGAGACGTCCCAAACATTTGTGCGAGGACTGGAATTTATAAAGAATGATGTACAAAACTGGAACTTGTTCTTTATTTTTGTTGAACCACAGGAGAAAAAAAAGACCCAGATTTGGAACATCATGGTTCATAGAGATTAGTGTGTTATGTGTAAGTGTATATAGCTACGATCAATGTCTTCTGTATTTTCTTTAATAAGATTACAAAGTTCAACAGACACTGTTATATTTGTAATATTTGATCAATTCATGTATCTATTCTTTTTATTATATATTTAGCATTGACAATATTGAAGTGGCAGTGAAATGAAAAGTGATAGACTGGTACCTGCTGCGAGCCAAATGACGAAACGGATCCAGGTGAGAGGACTTAACTTCAACATGAGAAACACATTCAGGAGGATGCTGAAGCCAGGAATGAACGGCACCAGAGGAACCTGAATGAGAAAACACATATTAGTGATATAAAACGTGACTCTTTTCTGCCAAATGGTTCTTTCTAACATGATCACAAAAATACGTGGTCACTGTTTATCCCAGTGTAACAATTTACATTCACGTTGAATTGTTCCAATAAATCCAATTGTTATCATGTTAGAAACATTACTAGAGATAGATATCGTTAAAATGTACTCAATTTTGTCAGATATACTACCATTGTTATTACCATAGTTTGACTACAGATATCAAGGTTAAACTAGTTACTACTAGGACAATTGTTCGACAAAAAGCATAACTGGAGTGTCTTTACTATAGTGAGACGATGGTAACTTTGTGGTTACTGCAAAAAACAAAGCTAAACTTAGTAAATTTCTGTAAGGGCTCTTTATGAGATATCAATAGGTCACAAGTAATTATCATGTATTAAGGTTTTTAATATTCTAGTTCTGTTTTTGCAATCATGGTTCAACTCAAAAGATCTTAAAATATAAAATGCAATGACAATAAACAATACTAAAAGTTTTTTTTATCTGTCTAAAAAGATTTTATGATGCTCTTTATTAAAGCCGAATCATACCCAAGTCATATTCACTGAATCTATTTTATTAACATTTTACTATACAGGTGCTATAGACATCAGATGTTCAAATTTTCAAATCCAGATTAAAAACACTCTCTTGCGCATTTCCTACCTGAGCAGTGTGCTGGTTCACAGGTTTACTTTTGTTTATGGTTTACCAGGTTTACCTTTGTGTACGAAATGTGCTATATAAATAAACTTGTCATGGGTATGCAGCTCAGTGTTAACTCACCTGAAAAGTCTTGTGATTGGCCTGCTGTTCATGGGCCCAGATGAGAAACAAACTAAGTATGAAGACCAGACTGAAGATGACCAGTAACAGGGTGATGCTCCACACCGGCAGGTGCAGCTGGTTATTCCCAAACACCAACACTGCACTAAGAGATACAGCGGAGACCATCAGAGCCATCACACAGAACGTCACCACCTCCCCAGGCTCGCAGTCCCCCAGCAAGCGTCCCAGATACGGCTCCCATCGTGCCTTCAACGTTCCAGGTGCCCGTTTTTCCTCCCCAGCCTTCTGCCTCTCCACCAGCTGAAGTTTATCAGAAAAGGACTCGTACTCCTTCAGCTCTCCACTGTCCTGTGCAAAGGTGTGACTCTCACTCGCTACAGGAGACGGGTCCACCTGCTGTCCTGATTGGTTCAAGGATGGTGGCGATGGTGGGGATGAAGCGTTTGTTTTGACGCCACCTCCTCCCGAGCTACCGCTGCGTTTATCCGGTTGGAAGCGGAGCACTATGATGCTAGCCGCGACAAATGTGTAAGCCAGCAGAGTGCCGATCGAGAGGAACTGGACCAGAGCCTCCAGATCAAAGATTAGAGCAAGAAATGCCATTAGACTGCCAAAAACAAGAATGGCGATGACAGGGACTTTAGTTATAGGGTTGACACGGGAGAAGACAGAGAAGAAGAGGCCGTCCTCGGACATGGCATACACGATTCGCGGGAGGGAGAAGAGGTTGCTGAGCAACACAGTGTTCATGGCTGGATGTGAGAGACAACACACAACAACAAATAGTTAATAGATATAAAGCCAAGAAAGAAAACAACATGAATGCCTAAATGTTTCTCTGGAATATTAGCAGCAATACTTCTACATGTATGAAAACACATGTAATATAGAGACTACAATGAAGATCTGTCATGTTGTGTCCACACAATATTTTTAGTAGGAGAATCAACATTGACACTGATATTAGTGAACATATCAATAATAAAACAAAACAGTTATTTATCACTATTTGGTCATTTCCATTATGCTAGCTTGGCTAACAAAAGTAACAGAAGTTTAATTTTCTCAATGGGACACTTCCAACAACTACATATTGCTTTTTCAATGGATAATGCAATTTTTTTTGTTTCCGTTTGTGGATTTATGCATATTGTGTACACGTGTTTGGGCAATTCCATGCAGATGTCAACCTTAAGATTAGAAAAATCAAGTTGTTACCAAAGGCTTTCACCATTCTGATAGGTCAGATATACATTTTTAGTGGTTTAAATAACCATGTGAAGACTCAGTTTAGGTTTTTAGAGCATGGTTTTCCATAGTAAGGTAAGCAAAGTGTCATCATGAACATTCAAATAAAATAACTATTATATGTTCTGTAAAGAGCCATGCCTTCTCCATTATTGCTTCTGTTTTGTACATTTTAATTCACAGAAATCTTACAAAGTAAGTTCTCTCAAATATTTTACCTCTTCTTTAAAAGAAAACTTGTGCATAGCCATAGATGGATATTTTTCTGAGGTCTGGATTCTGTCATCATGTGTTTAGTCAAATAGAAACAGATGGTTCAATATATTGGTTATAAATACAATCTCCGAGAGTTGATATTTCAAATGTTGCCTGAAGATGTCACACCAATAATTCTGGAATTGTTTGTTTCCTTAATGTAAATAATATCAAATCTCATTGACGTATGACAAAACAAGCATGACAACTAGTCATGAAACATGTCATTTACCGCACTGTGTTTTTTGGGGCTTGTTGTGATGTTGACCACCATATAAGAAAGTAATAAGATCAAGTCATTCTAACACACATACGGTAAAACAGAGACTATGCTTACCACAGATGGAGCCCACAGCCACAATAAACCCGGCCCAACTATAACCCCGTCTGAAGAATGCATCTGACAGCGCCGAGTTTGGATCAAGCGTATGCCATGGAACCATCAGTGTAAGAACGGCAGACACCAGAATGTACGCTGTGGCTGCCAGGCCCAATGAGATGGCTGTTGCTGCAGGAATGGCCCTCTGAGGATTGCTGGCTTCCTCGCTGGATGCTGCAATTACATCAAAGCCGACGAAGGCATAGAAGCATGTTGCAGTTCCAGCCATTATACCTGAGAATCCAAACGGGGCAAAACCTCCTTCCCGTGCGCTCCAGTTGGCTGGATCCGCCAGTATGAATCCAAACACCAGGATAAAGGCAATGACCACCATACTGATGGCTGAGAAGATGTGATTGAGCCAAGACGACACACGAACACCAAATGAAATTAAAAAGGAAGCCACAATAAGAATGCCAGCTGCTAGGAGGTCTGGGTAATGAGCGAGGAAGGGAACGTTCCAGCGCATCACATGACTCTCTGTGAAGTTCTGGATACGGTGATTGAAAATAGAGTCCAGATAGCCGCTCCATGCACGGGCTACTGCAGCTCCACCGATCATGTACTCCAAAATTACATTCCAGCCAATAAGGAAGGCCCAGATTTCCCCAACAGAGACGTATGTAAACATGTAAGCGGAGCCTGTCTTTGGTACACGGGCACCAAATTCAGCATAGCACAGTGCCGCCATGAGAGATGCTATGCCTGCTATGATGAAAGACACCACTACAGCGGGTCCTGCTGTGTCTTTTGCAACGGTTCCTGTGAGAACATACAGGCCCGAACCCACCATTCCACCTACACCGAGCAGTGCGAGGTCCACCGTGGAGAGACAACGTTTCAGTGATGTTGCCATTACATCGTCCTCCAACGTCTTCAGCCTGTTCAGTTTGTGATAGAATCTCACCACCGGTGAGCAGCCGGAAACACATGATGCCATCTTGATGGAGAACAGAAGGTTGGTTTAAGTCAAATGCTGAAAGATCAGACCTCGCCCATCATTTTCAGAGCCAAACAGGCCCTACAAACCTGAAATGCAAGGAAGCAGTTAAGAAACAAAAACAGAAAAAAACAACTTGGTGTAAACTTGCAAATAAACAATATTCACAATTGGTATCAGTAAGATGTTTTAAAATTTGTGAAACAGTTCGTTTAGCTTAAAATGAGCTTGTTGACTTCCCAGAAATCAAATCAGATAAGTCACTAAACTCAAAAATATTGATGCTGGGGTAGAGGATTTTCAGTTCCCAGCATGCTTTGCATTGGACTGGATAATGAGAGTTTTTATGCAATTTAATCAAGATGAGAATAAAGCAGACAACATTGAGCATTAGTGTAAATGCTTTGTTATGGAAATCTGATGTAAAATGCAATAATGGGGTGTTTTTTTAATAATGTGTTAATGTATCCCAGCAATGGAAGGTTGTGTGTCTGATCCCATCGAACACATATATAATAAAGGTCTTCCAAATGCATAAATGTAAATGCAAATAATAGTTTTGATTTGAACTCTTTTAATGTATTTAGTGTACGTAAAACAATAGTTAACACCGTAAAAGTAATAAGTAATCATTTCAGGAAATACGTTTAAATTTAACTTAAATTTAAAAGTTTGCACAGTGTAATTTAATAAAAAATATATATATTTAGGGTTTATAGTGAGCCACCATGGTCAACTCCTTCTTTTATTTACAGACAGTGACCTACAGCTATCAGATAAGTAACTATTGAGAAGCAAGTATTGTTCAACCCCCACCCCGCCCCCCCCGCCCAAAAAACCACTGATTACATCAATTACATCATTTACAGACTAATCTACAGTTTAGTCTACTTGAAGGACTATTGTATTCTTGCAGAATATTTATTGTATTATAAAGCATTGTATATTATAACAGACAATTTAGTGACCATAAACATATGGGTGGCCTTTTCAATGAGTGTCCCATTAACATAGAGACATAGAGGTTGCAAATGTTGCCTCATAATACAAATACTTTGACACTGCTGAACACTTATTCGGACAGATAAACCACAGCGATTCCACAAATGATTTATGGAGTATCCTGACAAAATCTTGGCATAAAAATATGATATTATTATTATTATCAATATACAAACTGCATGGTCTATCCAGACTTTTGGGCTATGATATAGACTATTCTATCTCTTTAATATGTCCCATACACGTCGATGGGAGCTTTTTGATAAAGATGGCATCTTTAGTTTGCAGTTATGAGCATTATGCACTACTTTTAAACCCTTACAAAGGCCACACAGATGATGCCACGGATGGCAGACGGTGATACCCGGACGGCTCGAGTAGGATGCTCACATCACATCCGCTGCCTCTCCTGAGCTCAGGATGAGTGACGTCATTCACATCATGTCTTTATGTTAATATCACCATCTCTAACTCACATCAATATCTGAATCTGTATCAGTCGAAATGCACGTAAGGCTGTGATCGTTTAAAGAGATGAAATAAGCTCAAATATAAAAACAGAGGTCTTTAGGCGTCGTTGTTAGTTTATTTGACACTACGCTGTGACAGCTGGTTGTCTGTCATCCCTTTAACGTTACACAAAGCACATCGCCGCAAAGACAGGTGAGACATTGGCTCACAGCCACAAATAATACATAAGCACAAATATATATAAAGCACAGTCAAAAAGAAGGGTTTACCTGTTATGTATTTATGTGTGCATTCGTGTTTCAGAGCATCAGATGAAAGCCGATAAAAGCGTCATTGAACCGAGAGGAGGGCGGAGGAGAGCAGGAACTGTTTCCGCTCTTAAAGGTACAGCATCAAATAACCGAGCGGACTTATACATAAAACACGTCTGTGTCTTTATAAAACATCACCACAAATAGACTTTCAAATGACAAGATATTCGCCACCTTAAAATGATAAGGTTATGTCTGCTTTCCGGGCAGTTTTGAGATGTTGAGCTTCAAATGCATTTTTCCATCATTTTTTTATTTCTGATATAAAAAGAATAGCCAGAATAGTAGGGAAGGTAGAGAAGACGTCATGTTTTATTAAAAGAGAACAATTTTTTATAATCAGACTCATAATCATGAGAATATTTTATAAACTTGTCTTTTCCCATATTTTATGATCTTTGTTTTATGATGTTTTCCTCAATCGATACAAGAATACACATTGATTACATTGTGTCATCAAACAGATGTGATTTAATCACTAATTATCATATTAATAAAAAGAAAACAAATAAGATTTGCACAAAACTTTCTACATTTCATTAAGAGATTGAAAAAATAACTACCACCAAAAATGAAATTTCTGTCATAAATTACTCCTCCTCTAGCTGTTCAGACATGTGTAAATGTCTTTGTTCGGTTGAACACAAAAGAAGATATTTTGAGGAATGTAGGAAAACAAACAGTTCTGGGGCACTTTTGACTACCATTTAATTTTTTTCTACATTGGCAGTCAATGGTGCTTCAGAACTGTTGGTTGCTGACCTTATACCAAAATATATATCTTTTTGTTCAACCGATCATAGAAATGTAGGCCTATACATTTCTGGAACAACTAGAGGGTGAGTAATTCATGACAGAATTTTCATTTTTGTGTGGAGTATCCCTTCAAGTTCACAAAACTTAAAGTTTATTAATGGTACCTAATGTCAAAATCCGTCTCATGAGCTGCATTAGTCTGGTCTAAATATTTATGAACTTTAAATCCTACCACATTTACATTTTCACATTTATTTCCTTCCATCATAACACATAAACTCTGTGTCAGATCTCTATCCCACACTTCCATCTCTATTAAGAGACATCTGCTGCCATCTGCAGCCTATAAAACACACAAGTCAAGTCAGCTTTATTTATATAGAGCTTTTTACTATTTTCACAGCTGTACAAGAAAACATTGACTATAAGCAAAACATATAAGGTTATGTAAGTCAAAACACAGGTCAGACAGAATATAAATATCTATATGCAGTGTTAATGAAATAAAACTATAAAATTCTAGCAAGACTTTGCTGATTGTTTGCACAACAACAAACCTCTCCATTAAATCATTATTCTATTCTGCTATTATTTTTAAATAAATATGTTGTTTTATAGACATTGATACATTTATAATTATTTAAATAATACTTAATAAAACAAGTATTATGTAGACATGTTTGCATCATTCAATTAATGCATTTGCCAACTCTCAAATGCAAGAGTATCGCAGGAGAGGATTAAGAAGATTTTTTTTAGGTTTTGATAATGAGATTTTGAGAACTGTCAACGGAAATGATTCATTTTTTGCTCTGAAAATCTTTAGAAAAGTACCACTGGGTGGCGCTCTGGAGTTGTGTTTGAAACAGTGCTGGAGCAACTGTAGGTGAGGGCCAGCAGGGGGCAGCCGGCAGCAGTGTGCATTTATTTTTAATATCGGCTGTGGTTCAGAAATCTTTCTTGCCTAGTAACAAATGATTTTACAAACCTAGCTGAGACGAAACATTTTATCATTGGTTGTTTTTACGAGAAGGTTTAGGGGATTTCTCAGACCTGTTCTGACAAAGCAAAAAACAAAAATCATTGTGACATACTTCACTCATTTAAACTAAAAATAACCAACAGATTGATGGCAGTGTAATATATAAAAGATACATTAACAAAGCCTTAAAATTATGAAATAACAACATGTTCCTGTAGCTCAAGTGGGCATTGCAGATGCCGTGGGTTCAATCCCCATGGAATATGCACACTGGAAAATCTGGATAAGTGTTGCCAAACACATTGTTTTGCAATCAGGTTCCTATTTTAAGGTCTAGAAACAGATCCTGTTCTTGAAGGGAACTGAGGATGTCAGTGGGCTCAGTCACATCTCAATGCATGTGCTTTCACTGTGTGAGCTTCTTTCACTTTCATTTGTGAAATGATGATTTTAAACTGGTTTCTATGATCTTAAATGCTTGATTTGTTTAACTGGCAGAAATATCTTGATCTACTATACTTCTTATAACCCTATTAGTGACATTAAACCTATTTTGTTCATTTTCCTTCACTGTGTTATAGTGTAGTCTTGTTATTGTTGGGCTTTGTTACCCACAGTTTGTTCCCCAAAGATATTTTCACTACTCTAAAACTGATCTGATCTTCACTCTGTCAGATTCTGTGGATCCAACATATCTGTTTCTCTATAACCCCACAAATTATAGACATGGGTTCATTTGTCACGTTATATCTGAACAGGTTTGAACAATAGTTTGTCCAAAGGGTGAGGCAAGGTGAATCTTCACCTCACTAGATATTTAGACTTTTGTGATTTGCATTGTAGAACAGGTCTATCAAGTATGAGCAGGTAAAACTTACGAAGAGAAAGTGGAACGGGTGTGTTTTATTTTTAATGGTGTATTGTATTTAAAATGGATCATGATCCTTATTGACTTACCAGTCATTATTGATGTATTTCTTGTTGAAATGGCAATTGTATTGCAGAAAACTTAGTATACAGTGGTGTGTAAAAGTGTTGGCCCCTTCCTGATTTCATATTTTTTGCATGTTTGTCACACTTTAATGTCTCAGATCATCAAACAAATTAAAAGTTTGTTCAAAGATAACGCAAGTAAACACAATATGCTCAAACAAAAGCTCAAACTACATGGACCTCTGTGAAAAAGTGTTTGCCCCAAACCTAATAACTGGTTGGGCCACCCTTAGAAGCAACAACTGCAATGAAATGTTTGGAATAACTTGCAATGAGCAGAACCAGGGCTGTGGAGGAATTTTGGTTCACTCATCTTTACAGGTTTGTTGTAATTCAGCCACATTGGAGGGATTTAGAGCATAAACCGCCTTTTTAAGGTCATGTCACAGCATCTCAATAGGATTCAGGCAAGGACTTTGACTAGACCATCCAAAGTCTTAATTTAGTTTTTTTTCAGCCATTTAGAGCTGGACTTGCTGGTGTGTTTTGGATCATTTTCCAAACAGACAGCAGAATTCATGGTTCTATTTATCACAGCAAGTCTTCCAGGTCCTGAAGCACCAAAAACAGCCCCAGACCATCACACTACCGCCACCATATTTTACTGTTGGTATGATATTCTTTTTCTGAAATGGGGTGTTACTTTTACACCAGACGAAATGGGACACACACCTTCCAAAAAGTTCAACTTTTGTCTCGTCAGTCTACAGAGTATTTTCCTAAAAGTCTTGCGGATCATCAAGATGTTTTCTGGCAAAACTGATACGAGCCTTTATGTTCTTTTGGCTCAGCAGCGGTTTTCGTCTCGGATTTGAGGCCTGCCGTTCTTTTGATGTTGCTGTGGGGTCTTTTGTGACCTCTTGGATGAGTCGTTGCTGCGTTCTTGGGGTAATTTTGGTCGGCCGGCCACTCCTGGAGAGGTTCTCCACTGCTCCGTGTTTTTTCGCCATTTGTGGATAATGGCTTTCACTGTGGTTCGCTGGAGTCCAAAAAAGATTTAGAAATGGCTTTATAACCTTTCCCTTACTGATAGATCTCAATAACTTTATTTCTCATTTGTTTCTGAATTTCTTTGGATCTCGGTGTGGCATGCAAAAAATACAAAATCAAGAAAAGGGGGCCAACACTTTTTCACACCACTGTATTTTAAATAGGTCTGCTGGTATTCGGTTCTTTGTGGTGTAATTTGGTAGATCAATCCAGTGTCAACACCACACCAGTGTTCATACAATGCATGTAGTGATATATATACTTTAGCCACTGTAAAAGCCAAATGCATTAATGTAAACGCGACACCTTATAGTGTGTACTTATGTATCATATTTTATTATTGGTGCACTTTCACTCGCTGTTTGTCTATACATTTTTCATTTGATGTGGATTATTTTCAGGTGTCAGACCCTGAGGCCCACTTGCATGGGCCCTGCTTATAACTCAACCTTGTTTATTTATGAAATAGATGTTTTTAGAAAGGATACGATTCACTTTTTACATTTAAATTTAAGTAGATTAAATTTTAACTTGGTTAATGTCCCTTTTTAGCACTGCTTACTTTTCTTTAAATTTAAGTAAATGCCCAAACGTAAAGAGTCTGTAGAATATTTTTACATATTATTAAGGGTGAAATAAACTAATAAACTGTTTTGAACATAGTATTTTGTACAGAAGTAAACAAGTGTGTACAGTGTAACAAATCTTAGGCTTTGGTAAGGGTTTTTTCAATTGTTATTTTTTAGCAACGCATGACACAATAGCTGCTGCATATATGATTGGCCCATTTTGTGCAAGATTTCAGGGGATTTTTCATACTTGACCAGACAAAAGAAGATTGCTTGCTATTGCAATATGAGATGCGTTTACTCACCTTCATAAGAGTCAATGCATGCTGGGTACACCATTACAATCTCATCCCAGCACGGCAGCATAAATTGAAGTATTTTGTTTGTCACCACTGTTTAGCAAGTTGGTTGTTGATGTCACATATTCCATATCTGTTACAGTAAATGCATTTTAGTTCAAATAAAAATGTAAGAGTATCAATGAAATAACATAATCAGCAAATTAACCCAATTTATGATAGACAGGTTTTAGTTCAGACAAAATGCCAAAATGTGATGTTAATTAATATTATAGTATAGTATTATAATACTATTAGGTAGTTTTTTTATGTATAGTAAATAGATGTTGTCAGTGAATTACATAGGTCTGTTGACGTGCATCTAATGCTTTGTGACTGTACAGTATGCCAAGTGTAGTTGATGTTTTTTTCAGTTCTTGTTTATCTTTTCTTTAGTGATTCTGCTTGTTAACAGCATGTGTTCATTATTAATCATCACTTTAGTCATAAATTAAATATCTCATTCACTTTTACACTGATTCAGTTTACCTTTCTACACTGTGTAGTGTGCACTCATATAGAACAACAACTATAACGATAACAATAACTTAAAGCAACAGACAACATTTTTTTCTTCATACTCTTATCCTAAGTTTCGCTTGTACTAGTCAAATTCTAGTTCTATGTGTTTGTGTTTTGATTTGCTGATTGACTCATGAGCTTGACAAAGGATCATGTTGGGTTTAACTGGTTTGTAGGCCACTAAAAAAGTGAAGTTTAGTGAAGACAAATCAGTTTGTGCTATTTACAAAGCAGTTTAAATAATACAGCACCGTGCAAAACACTCGGTGAAGTAGAAAAAGGTTTGGATAGCAGTGTTAAGAATTGTCACTAACAGTCAAAAGGTCTGTGTGTAGTTTTTTAGGATTGTATTAGATTATGAAAAAGAAAAAGGTATTTTTTCACTGATTCTGAGAGGTGTATAGCAAGAAACAAAAAAACAAATTTACCAAGATACATGTGTGTCACTGCGAGGGGAAATTCTGATTGGTCAATGCAATCACGTGGCTGCCATAGGGCCCGTGGGGAGGAGAAGTAAATGTTCACACTAGTAAAGGAAAGTCTTGTTAGTTTTGATCACATAACTCGGAGAAATATGGAGCTGCATGTGTTTATTCTCATGCTTGTTGTGCATGTTTCAACTGAGGTTAATGGTAAGAAAATGTCTTAATAAATATTCATAATAATTTCTTATATTCAGATATAAAGATGATCTTGTTACGTACCTGTTTAATCTATAATTCCACAAAGGGTTTCTTGTAAACAATTGTTTAAATGAATTTAACACTGATTTATCTTTTGTGTTCATGTCTATTAGTATTTTATATTTAATACCATTTTATTATTAGTAAAATATTTTGTATTTCTTCTGTATTGTATATTGGTTATGAAAGTTGTTGTCTTTATCTGAAGGAGTTGGTTAATAACAACATTCAATCTTTTTATTTCAGTTGTACATGATGATTTTCATTTCACTGGATGCTCTGATACAGAGAAAGAGGATATGTATGGATTTGATGGAGAGGAAATATACCATTCAGACTTCAATAAAAAAGAAGGAGTAATGACACTGCCTGACTTTTCAGATCCCATCAGCGCTCCTGGATTTTATGAGCATGGTGTCGCAGAAATGGAAATTTGTAAACAAAACTTGGCCACCGCCATTAAAGCTTACAAAAACCCTCTGGAGGAAATGGGTAACACATGTGCTTTATAAACGCTTCATTTAATTTTTGCATGGTTAAAATGATACAAAATATGGTCTAGTTTACTCATTATAAAAACTTTACGAAATATTTTCCTCATGTATTCACACATTTAATGGAGAGGTTTACATTTGCTTGCATTAGCATCAGTGCATTTGTGTTTGTTCATAGACAAACCTGACTCTTCCATCTATGCTGAGAATGATGTGCAGCTGGGTGTTGAGAATGTCCTCATCTGTCATGTGACTGGACTCTTCCCTCCACCTGTCAGAGTTTCATGGTCTAAGAATAATGTCAAAGGAACAGATGACATGAGACTAAGTCAGTACCGCAGAAATAATGATGGCACCTACAACATCTACTCATCTCTGACGTTCACACCTCAAGAGGGAGACATTTACAGCTGCACTGTGAACCACAAAGCTCTCGATCAACCTCTGACCAAATCATGGGGTGAGTGTGACATTCATACACTCAGTGTACATATGGAGAGCTCATTTGCAAAGCAGATAACTGTGTTTCCTATTCATTTGAATAAATCGTGTTTTTTATTGTGCATTCACATATAGTAATATATTTCCATTGTTTTCCAGATGTTAATATTGCTCAGCCCAGTGTTGGTCCAGATGTCTTTTGTGGAGTTGGTTTGTCTCTGGGGCTGCTGGGAGTCGCTGCTGGAACCTTCTTTCTCATTAAAGGAAACAACTGTAACTGACAAATATGGAGGCAATTTTTTTAATAAATTTGTAATCATAGTGTAGATAAAAGTCTTATCACATATCACTGGTGGATTTTAAATACAGTTCTGTTTGTAATTTGTCGTTGTAAATATTATGGATAAAGTAATAGATGCACGTCTGAATTAACCTTCATAAACTCTGTGACAGGTACAGCACTAACATTGCTCCATAAAACTCAATTGTTTAAGAATGCTGCAATCCACCTACAGCTTTGCTTCCTATAACACCATCCATTGCTTCCATGTCAAAATGTCATGCGATGGTAGTTGATCTTTTGCTTTTGTTATTATGAATATTCTCTAGGAAATACACTTTAAATATGAATCTGAACTGTTTAGACTTATTTTTCTGGATTGATCCCAAAACGTTTTGAGTGTTCTTTTTTCGTAGAATTAAATCTCTTCCTGTTCTTGTTGTAATCCTTTGTTGTCATCTATTCATTTACAGTCTTTTTTATTTTTAACACACACACACAGCAATAAAAGAAAGCCAAATAAAGTTGTGATCAAAGAGGTGTGTGCCGGTGTAGGGCAGAAAACAAAAAACTAAAGAAACAGAAGATGCAATACAGCAGATTAACCTATGGCCATATTTTATATCTTTAATATGTCAAGATACTTTTAAAATGTATCTTTTCTATATAAAAGAGTAAAATCTTTTCTGTAATACTCTATTTCTCACACATTAAAAAGCATTCAATTCAATACAAAACCAGACCTTTCATGAATAATCAACACTATTCACCTCTTTTCCAGACTCCTTTTGTGCACTGCAATTTATAAACATGTCATTGGGGTAAAGGTTTTTGATGGCAGTGTGTGGTGAAGCACATTCGTACTGTGGTAAGCACTTTTGTCTCACAGCAAGGAGGTCCCTAGTTCGAGCCCCTGCTGGGACGGGAAGATTTTCTGTATGGAGTTTGCATGCTCTCCCTTTGCCAGCGTGGGTTTACTCCCACAGCCCAAAGACATGCAGGTTAGGTTGATTGAAGATTCCAAATTCCACGTATCGACTTGTGTGTGGAACAGACTTGTGTATAGATTGACTGGTTCTCTCAATAAATATAGGCTAAGATTCTTTAATGGCATTAAGAATGAATAAAACATTGCGTGGTGTTTAAAATTGTGCTCACTGGTGTGTGAAATAACAGCTCAAAAAGGTCACCCAGTATATAGGAAAAGCCAAAACTAGAGACTTCTATTAACACTGTTAATAATGTGATGAAAGTGACATATTCGTAAGGTAACCCAGCAGTTAACCAATCCACAGTGAATAGTGAACAGGCTGCAACTTGTGAACACACACACACACACACCCAGCAGTGGGCATGAACATTTGGAATAGTCTCTTGTTTTTGTCTGCGGCTATATATTAATAAAGTTTTATTATATTACAACTCATTTGTTGCTTCCCTGATAGCACATATACATCTGGATAACGTCTATTTGATATCTGCAAGACATCTAGAATACATAGTTTGTTACTCCCCTCGAGGTTTAATAAAGGCTCAAGTGGTTCTTGGGTTTTAACGGGCATTTATTCGATGACAAGGTCTTCAAACATGTCTTTACATGTCCCCTTATTGCTCATTCACATTGCCGTCAGAACTGGTATAAATAAAACACAGAAACATAAATAAACCTTAAATTCTTGACATACTTGCAGACAATACAAAACAAATCACATAAAACTGAGAAATAAAGCATACATTTATGCCATGTAAAATAATATCTTGGTTAGCTTGTTACAAACGCATATGCGTAACACAAATAAATGACAAGGAAAGAAAATATACCTCATGGGCGCATAGACTCGACAGGGTAAACTTCAACTTCAAGCCTCAACAAACAAACCCATGGAAAAACAACAACCCATGAAAAATTACAATTCCGCAAGAAAGATGACTCGCAAATCGTAGCACATATCTCTCGATCCTAGCGAGTGCAACCATACCGCGTCCACAGAACAACAAAAAAACAAGTTCCACACGGAACAAAAAATAAGTTCCCACCTTTTCTACAAAGTTTTTAACAAACAGAAATAAACATGAAATTAGCCATTAGCCATTATTTATTTCAAACATATGATTTTTAAACTCTCATATATTTATATTTAACTGTGAACCAAATTGAGAGAAAATATATGAGTTGGCTTTGACAGCAGCTACATAGTTTGCTCATCTGCTCTTTCTAAGATGTTTAGCAGATGTTTTTACGCAGCAGATGTTTCCAGATCTCCAGATCTAATAGCCGACGTATTACAGACGTTCAGACATCTCTGAGACATATTGCAGATGAGCAAAGTATGTATTGCAGATGTAAATGCAGACGTCAAATAGACGTCAGCCAGATGAATTGTGCTATCTTGGTTTCTTTGACTGGCGCTGGCAGGAAGCAAATGTGTTCCGTAGCCTACAGGCATCTGGACAGTATTTAAACACCAAATAAAAAACATAATTGTACACGCAGAAAAAAGACATTGTCAGTATAAATAGTCAAAATATGGTCCCAAGCAAAGTCACTTGGACAGTAGGCCTACCCTTGAAGAAGGTCCTAAAATGTAATATATGTAACATTTTGGTACAGATGTACATTTGGATTTGAGGTATCAATGCACTGTTCAGTGCCAATATGTTGTTCTGAGGTAATCATATAAACTCTTGATGTACAAAGGTGTACTTTTTCTTACAGGATATTGCCCCAGTGACAGTAACTCTTCTGACAGTACTTGTACTTAATCTAAGTGACACCTTCACCTTAACTCTCATTAATATTATTATTAATTTATCCCCGAAAACGTACACATAACAGATGTTCTGTATTTAAACACAGACACATTTATTAAATAAACAACATTCATTTTGAGTAAAAATAATTCAAAGAAATAATAGTTATTTTTAAGTATAAATATATTTCATTTATTCTCTATAATTTAATTTTTATTTAAAAGTATGTAAAATCTGAGTATTCCAATATAGTGTCCACTTTTGAACATGTTGCAAACCCTTGAAACATCCATTATTATGTTAATGTTAAATAAAAAATGAAAGCAGGAAACTGCTTAGCAACATCTGACACAGCCAGCCTCAAGTAGCTGATTGGCTGTCGTCCTGAATATTCAGCTCATGAAGAAAGTGTTGCCTGCCTCAGCTTCACAGTTGACAAATCTCTGAGAGTGAAAATGTCACCGCCAAAGCTCTTGAGTGTTCATCTCATTATACTGCTGTCTGCATTTACTGGACCAGGTGAGTACACCGCTGCACACTGAAGAAATATCATGACGGGACTTGACGTATCAACATTGGTGTCTTGTGATGGAACATTTCTTGTCATCTAGTGGTTAAAATCTCAATAAAATGACTGGTGGATATGAGTCCAACTGTTTCTTTGTTTTCTTCATTTAAAATCATGCAAATAAACTGTAAATGTTTCACTTTGTTTTTCAGCAAATGGATATTATAACTCCCGGTGGGCAGAATGTATCTACAGCTCCTCTGATTACAGTGACATGGTGTACATTGATGGGTATTACTTCAATAAGTATCTGGTTGTACAGTTCAACAGCACTGTGGGGGAGTATGTAGGGTTTACTGAGTTAGGAGTGAGAACTGCAGAGGCCTTGAACAAGAATACAGCCCTCATGCAGCAAGAGAGAGCTGAGGTGGACAGATTCTGCAAACATAATGCTCAAGGGTTTGACTCAGCTGTCCGTGATAAAACAGGTACATGGAACAAGATGAAAATATCTTAACTTAATAATTATAAAAAATACCTTATAAACTCACTATAACAAACAGCGTTTAACTTCTAAATCACCTTTGAGAACATGTCAGTAAAGACTAATATCTTGTGTGATTTTTATATATCAAAAGCCTGCTTCAAATTCACATATACAACATGAAATGTTTTAGTATACCTGATATGTAAATACAGTATTGTAGGGTGTGTTATTAAAGTCTTGTTCTTTTTCATTCAGAAAAACCGAATATTAATGTCCGTTCAGTGAAGGAATCTGATGGCAAACATCCAGCTGTGCTGTTGTGCAGTGCATACCGCTTCTACCCACAAAGAATCAAAGTGACCTGGTTAAAAAACAACGTACCTGTGACGTCCGATGTGACCTCCACTGACGAGATGCCGAATGGTGACTGGTACTATCAGATCCACTCCCACCTGGAGTACACCCCCAAATCTGGAGAGAAGATCTCATGTATGGTGGAGCACGCCAGCTCGACCAAACCCATGATTGTTGACTGGGGTAAGAGAGGAGTTACCTTACTGTCACATATTTTGACATACTAACATATGAATACAGTATGATATTATTGTACTGTTACACATAACATATTGAACAGAACATAATTTTTCTAATACCATGTTTGTACTGTAAATAAACAGAGCCCGCTATCGCTCAGTCTGAGAGAAATAAGATTGCCATCGGGGCGTCTGGTCTGGTGTTGGGAATCATCATAGCAGCTGCTGGACTCATTTACTACAAGAAGAAATCATCAGGTCAGTGAAGAGAGCAGGTCTTATTGACACCACTCTCTATAGGAATCATGTTTTCCACAAGTTTGTCTCTGATACTTACATTTTTCTTTTTACAGGGAGGATCCTGGTGCCACATTAATGATGGTAGGTTTTTTATCATCACATTATTTTACATTTTTCTTATGTCTTTCACACATTACATCTCCGTTGTCAAACCATGTAGTATCATAGGAAATTCCATTGTGAAAAATATGATATTACTCAAATGAATTGTAAGTATGTGTATATGTGTAATAATTAACAATTGCACCAATTCTAGGTCCTCTCAGTGACTAAACAGAGATTCAACTTGGACCGCTGATGGAGAAACATTCACTTTTTATGACACAACTTTCATGCACAGACTCTTTATTCTGTACCAGATTTCTTATTTTTAACAAAAGAAATATAATGAAAATTTTAAAATCATCATATTTGAAATGTCTGACTTTTCAGCCTTTTTGCTGGTATGGTGATGTTCTTTATTTAGCACAAGCATTTAAACAACTGAGGATGTATATGGTGTGTGAAATATAAAGTTGTATGTATATAACTGTCTTGCTGGCTTTATCTTTAGATTTGATATGGAATAGTTTGCGTAAAACCAAAAGAGATGCAACATTGGTAATAATTTAAGATTAGAACAGTAACAGGTTAAGAGTATGATCATATGTATGATAGATCTTGAGGTACATTTGTTCACAATGATGATGTTTTAACAATATAAGGGCTTTTCTTTTTCATCTGTTCCATATTGTTTCCTGTTACTTATGTACATTTTAGCTGCAAATAAATATTTTAAGCCTTAAACAGTGTACGTGTATAACATATTTGGACATGGTGGCATCCTCTCATCCTTTGTTTAGACTTAAGGGCGATGCTTTGTCTTGAGGTGCACACATCGTTTTTTTAACTTAAATGTCTAAATTAACTAAGGCACAGTCCTGGCTTAGGCCAAGCCTTGTCTATGAAACAGGGCAACACAAATATTATAGTTTGAATAAAGTCAGTTTATAGCAAAGATTCCCTTTAGGCTCCGGTGGCCTGGTGCTTGAAATAAGATGAACCAAGAGAAAGTTTCGAGCTGACAAAACCTGATAAATCTGAATCATGTTAGTTTGTGTTAATATATTTTATGACAGTGGTGACCAGCGTTCTCTCTCAAGTCCAGTTCCCCATAATCAATGATTGCACATACATGGTGTTTGCAGTGAACAGTGTTTAACATGGACAACATGGCCTGGGTGTGCATTTCTTTCATACAAAAAATTGTAACTAGGAGTTGAAAACTATAGTAATAACCACAAAATAGCAACACGGCAAATGCTGTACCTGTAAATCTTTACTCTACACATACACACTGAAAATGAAGATAAAACCCATTGAAAAAGCATTACCCCAACACATTTCTTGCATTGTTTATCTGCATCTAAAATCTATTTGTGAAGGTATTTGTGCAGTAAAAAGACAAGTCAATAAACTCCAAGTCAAAAATAAAATAATCTTTATAGTATTGAATCCAAAAGGCAATGATCTTGGCAGCATTATAAAATGAAGTCGACATTGTTAAAGTGGTTGGTAAGCAGTGTGATTTTCATTGTGATTATGTGTCACAAAATGCATTATTGTGTTTTTCCCTAAAAATCCTTCCTGTTCAAGTATAAACACAAAAGGGTTAACTGTGTTTTTATCAGACCACTTTGTGTTTATTTTGTATTAACACCCAGGAGGATTACGCAAGTTTGCTAGAAATGAAAACAGCTTAAAATGATACACAGTGCTGGGTACACGTTTCATTGTTATGCTCATTGAGATGAAGTGAATATTAATGTTGTTGTCGCTATATCCTTAAAAGTGCTGGATGGATTCAGTCTTCCATGTAGCTCATAGTGACAAATTTAATTCGTCACTTTTTGACAAAATATATTAATCGCAATCGTCAATTTTGGCCTTCATCAATTACAAAAACAAAATAATTGAGGTAAACGATTATTGTGCCGCATTCCATTTTGCAAGGATCCTCTCTTTTCTTGTAGTCTAAATCCACATAAAAAACTTTGCTTTTAAAGGTAAATGAGTAATCGTGTTAAATAATGGAGATGTCAATATTGGGCAAACTAATCGGCATCATGATTTGTGTCATAATCAAGTAGCCCTACAATACAGGCAGTTAGTGAATCAGATTTTCTGTAATCCTTCACAGAAACAACTCTGCGACACAGATTCCACAAGGTTTGGTCTGTTGAGAGTTGCATTCAACATTTATTTGGCCAAAATCCACGGCAACGTTCATATTTACAAAGACGGTCTTAGAAAAACATCAGGGTCTGAGCAGACGTATTCATTTTTGCTTGTCTGAGTGCTACAGGTTTCTGGAAAAAAGCCATTCTTGCTGCTCGTAAAGGATTTGGATGTTGTCAGGTGCTCTTTCATATGTCAATGACATTAATAAGACATTATTTACTGTTATACTGTTAATTTCAACATCATTTATGATTTAAAGACTTTACATCTGAAAGAGAGGTGTACACACGTTTTCTGCGTTCACGTTCCTTATATGATTAGTCTTTGTATAAAGTATAGCGTTCGTGTTATTATTCATGTATATGTGCTCTTTTTCTGTTTAGGTATTTTTATGCTGTGTAATGTTTAAGATTATTCTTTTACCTTCTGTGTTTTATGTGTGGATTTATTAAATATAACGTGTACAAAGATCCTGCCTCCAGATCTTTTTCTTCATTATTGGACACCATGTTGCTTCCTAGATCTCCCTGGGACATGGCCCCGATTTCCCAGTCCAGTTCTCAGTCCAAGTTCTCATGTTTGCTTCTTGTTAACAGCTTTTCCTTTGGTTCAAAAGACAAATTGTGGTTTTGTTACGAAAACACTGTTATTGTAGATTTTGTATATTAAAGAGGACTAGCTGTGGAAAAATAGCCACGGATGAGCCGTATTAATAACAGTATCTGTGAGTTTATTTTGCACATTGTCAATGGCAATGAATAAAGACTAACCGGTCCATTGAGAAAAATAGCTGGAGAAAAACTGGTCTTAACCCTGATGCCAGGTATGGCTCTATATTTTAAGATATACCACTTCACTTCTGTTTGCTTCTATCAAATTATATCAATTTACTCATTTACTCAAATATCCAAAACTAAAAAATCTGAAAACATTTAGTTAAAATCAAGTTGTGGGCGCAATTTTGTCACATATCTACAAATCCATGCCCCTGTCTGCCAATCTGAATTTCACTCATAAACAATATCACACATATATTAATAATCCATTGATATACAAAATAAATCTAAAAACAACTTAAAACCTAGAAACGCAGGGCCTTATAATGTTCACTTAAAATATTTTCTGGTTCTAGAGAAGAGAATTTAGTTTCCTTCGAGACAGATTGTGTAACACAATTTCTCTCTTGTTATTGGATGTTTTGGACAGTGGTTCAGGAGAAGGAAATGCTTCTGCCAGTGAAATGCCAAACCTCTGAAACTAGACCACACAGACAGATGAATATGAATGTTCAGTGAGAACCATCCCAAGCATGATGTAGTCTTCACATGATTTACCTCCAGGGTGCGGTTTGCCAGACAGGAATTAGATTAAGGATTTAGTTAAACTAAGACGTTTTAGTAGCTTTTACAAACATGCAAAAACATTACTTTTGTGCATTCTGAGACCAAGCAATGGCACTGATGTATTTTAAGATATGTCAGCACAAGCTGTTTTCAGTTTAGACCGCTCCAACATATTTTTTAGTCAGTACTAGTCTTAAACCTTGTATGTGAAACCGCTCCTAGGTGTGTTCAGTGTTGTAAAAGAGGAAATAAAACATCCGAATTCTTTCTGCTGGTTTAGATGTACGCATGACTACAAGGGACTATTGGGGACTTTTCCATAACGCTGGTGTTTTGACCAAAAGCTTTGGTGTTTATAAACAATAGAAATGTTTTCATCATCATAAATACTAGTAGCTTTAAGTAAAACTACTTTTACATTTAAATTTTTTTATTATAACCATTTAAATGTATGACTCTAAGTTTTATTTTTTAACACCATAATGTCAATTTAAGGTTGTGTTTATTCTCTATGTTTAGTATTTCCTGTTCATTTGTTTCAATAGTCCCTCATCTGTTTACCCATTCACCTGTGTCTTGTTTAGTTACCTTGTAGTTACCCTCATGTTTTTTTACACCCTGTTTTGTTTTTCTCCTTGTCAGTCTTTGGTTTGCTGTGATTTGTGTATGTTTTGTTTTGTATTGTTGTATTCCTGAGTTCATTATTGAAGTATTAAAGTATAATGAAGAATAATTCAGTGTGTGTCTTTAACTATAAACACATTCTGTGACACATACAGATTTAATTGTTCATAATATGTAATTCTGCATCAAATAAGGTTTATTTTATTGTAACTTTAACAATATGCTATTTAATATGTAGTATAAAGAGATTTTAGGGCACGGCAGGACTATATTTTATGCCAGTCTATATTTCTGTTTCACAAAATCAGTTTCAATCCTCCTAGAAACTAATGACAATGAAACTGCCTTCTTTTCATTGGTTGTGTCTTCTGCAAAAACAGGTTTGTAGTAATGTAATATTTACAAGGCTGCTTCTAGTGTTGTTATGGAGAAGGCAATATGTCTGCAGTCTAAAACTAAAAGTTATATTTTAAACCACATACCCTCATGCTGTTCTAAACTTGTATAACTTTCTTTTGTGGCAACAAAACTTTTATGTTAAAAAAGTGATGAAGTGCATAAAGTTGTAATTCACTTGTTTCTGTTTGAGACATTGTGGAAAAGTTGCCTTAAAGCTTTATCTCTTCCATTACCACTGTATATTATTAAAAATAGAGGTCATTCACAATGCCATATACATCTTCTGGTGATTCTAGCATCGAGTCTGAAGAAGTCTGTGTGTAATTTATTCTTTTAATAAACTTGTTTCAACTATATTTAGATTAAACTCTTCCTAGAGACTCAATATGTCATAAAATGTCTCTTTTGTGATTGGATAGTTGTCAGTGTGCTTCAGCACAAACAAGCCATAACCAGTTGGCTTTACTTGTGGTTTTGCTTGGTTTGTGTGTGGATTCGGTTTTGAGCTGACACTTGCATGCATTAACATTACTCTTTCATAATCGTGTGTAATGAAATGATGTAAAAATGCTGACCTCTGCCTTAATGTCTATCTTCATCAAAATGTAGCAAAATGTCATGTTTTCATAAAAATCTGTATTTTGTATGTAAACATATTTTAAGTAGGTTGGACTGAGCAGTCTCAGTTAGACACGACTGTAAACACAGGTTTTTTTATAGGTACTTCGAAGTTAGTGGACAAAATGTTGTTTATTAATATCATTGCAGAAACATGCTGTAATATACATGCAATGTTTTGATGAACAATTTTGCCATCTAGCAAAAGTCATGAAATACCATATTACTTAATATAGTTACTATAGCAAACCAATATAATTAAAATCACCTCTGTACAAATTCAAGAGGAAAAGTTGCTATACTGACACTTTGTTGTTATATATATTCCAGAAATCTAGATCATACCCCATTTATTTTACTGTGTGATACCGACACCTAGAGGCTATGATGATCATGTGCAGAGTCAAGTCAGAATAGAAGGACTTTCAGTGGACAGATAAACTAAATGCTATTATCATAGAAATTAAATCTGATCATCATTTTATTTGTCTGGTTGGCAGCTTATGTAAATGTACTGTTTCACCAGATATTAAATGCCAAAAATTATAATATTATAAAAGAACTGTCACAGTCCTGTTTTCCTTGTCGGTGTTATTCTAGTTCTTCCTGGTTCAAGGCAGTCTAGGGATGAGATGTGGGTCCTGACAGCCTTAGTTTTGTGCCTGGTTTTATAATGTAAACCTTGTGTGCTGTATCTTTGTGCTTGATGTTTGTCTCTTGCATATTTAGTTGACTCTTAGTTATATGTTTTGCTATAATATTCATAAAAAGACAAGAAGTATTATTAGAAAACATGGTATTAGCTTCCACTGTTATGCAGATGATACTCAGCTATATATCTCATCAAGACCAGATGAATCCTCCCAGCTATCCAAATTGGCAGAGTGCATCGATGATATAAAATATTGGATGACTTGTAATTTCCTTCTTTTAAATTCTAATAAAACAGAAATATTACTAATCGGACCAAAGACACGTAAACCGAAGCGAGCTTAACAACTTCACAATACATTATTTTGCGGCTTGAATTCATTTATGCAGAAAATTAAATCTAACAGCATTCAGTTACTGTTACATGCAGTAACTTCATTGGTTGTTCATTGGTGCATGTGCGTTTCTTGCGAGCTGAGATGAGCTTGCTGCATATAAAACCTACAAATCTGATCTGCAGCTTCTCTGTATCCATCAGGACGTTATTCTGCGTCAAACTACAATGGCAGACACATGCGGTCAATACAGTATTTGGCTGCAGTCACTGCTTAACATATTAAATGACAATGATGAATGAAATTTCATTCAGACCATCTGGGAAATCAGAGATGAAACTGCAAGGATTTAGTAATTCCAGAATGATAAAAAGCTCGTTGTTTTCCTCAAACTAGTCCAACATTTCCACAATGTATAGGGGCATTTCTCCAGTTTTAGTAGCTGCTGGTGTATAGTTATAGCCAGTTCAAGGGGACCCTGATAGCACACATACATCTGGCTTACATCTATTTGACGTCTGTATTTACATCTGCAAGACATCTACAATACAAAGTTTGCTCATCTGCAATACGTCTCGGAGATGTCTGCTGACTGACGTCATATAGACAATGAACAACAGCTCTTTCTAAGATGTTTAGCAGATGTTTCCAGATCACCAGATCTTTAGCAGTCGTATTACAAACTATGTCTTGCAGATGTGAATGCAAACATCAAATAGACGTAAGCCAGATGGATTGTGCTATCTGGGAAGAGGCTTGGGATGACCAGTCTGGTAAATAAAAAAAAGAACATTTAAATTTCAATGAATCATTTGTGTTGAGATACAGTAGGATCTAAAAGTCTGAGATCACTATGAGAAATGCATTCATTCAGCCTTTACACTGAGAGTTGAATTACATTTGAGTCAGAGAGTTGAATTAAGTTGTGCCGGTTGGCCTGTCCACTATGCGTTTTGTATTAAATCCAGATGGAGTACCGTATTACTTCTTTGGTTAACACTCATGTGTTACATCCTTAGTTAATGTTAAATTAGGAAGAAATATTCACAAAAGTTGTGTACGGAAAGTCTGCTGGCATACATTAAGAACAGTTGTCTGACTCAGAAGCGATTTGGGTACGTTAACAGCCTGCGTTTGTCTTTTCTTCTGACAAATTCAGGATCATTTTGAGAAAAACAGATAAACACCTGGTTGGGTTATTTTGACCCAACAACTTGTTTATTTTTTGCAGAACTTTCTAGATACATATTAACGTAAATCCAGACAGAGCATCATGATCATGTTATCCCTGATATGTTTAATCCTGAGGTACATTAGTCAGTAATAGGCCTAGGCATGGGCCGGTATGAGTTTTTGGCGGTATAATAACCTTAATGAAAAATACCACGGTTTCACGGTGTGTGGGAGTATACTTGGGAGTGCATAAGTGAAAAGTTATATTTTTCATAATGTTATATTCAAATTGTTTTACTTTAATTAAATGTTGGAATATTGTAGATTTGTTTAATAAAAGATCAAAAGGAGAAACAATGCAGATTTATTTTTACAGACTTCTTTGCTCATATTTACCAAGGGTGCCAATATTAGTGGAGGGCACTATATGTGGTATTGTGTGTCTTATTTGAATGCTGATTTTTATTAAAGTTCTTGCATATTCCAATGCATATTGGCATAACTGCCAATACGGTATTAATTTCTACAAATACACAAAAAAGTCCTAAAATAATACAACAGACAAATCAGCTTTAACTGAGATTACTGCAGAAATATGACAGTAATACCAATAAAGCACCAGAGAAACATCACTTTTAATAGACTGTTGGAGACTGAAGGAGGCGTTGTTGAGCGTGTATACGGGTAAGATGGGTAATGATTTAAGGAGGCATGCTTCCTTTCTCACTGTCGCGCTATGTGTTGCTGGTGGCTGGGTTGTTGGTTGTTCAGTGTTGAGTTTGCTCACATGTTGAGAGTTTGGCTCAGAGTGTTTCAGACCCATTTGACATTGTAAAGAGCCTTTGAATGTTTTATGATGCTGTGGGGTGGTTGAAGTTTGTGCCCTTATGACTTGTGAAAGAAGCAATAAATGTATTTGGGAGTCATGCGTGAGAGAGTTGTTCATATACAGTATGTAGAGCAATGTATTGTGAGGTACCTTCTATTGGTTTATACTATAGAACATTGTGGTTGGGTTGCTGTATTTATAAATGTTTAACTTTTCTATTATAGGTTTTTTATGCAAATATTGACTATTCTCATGTTTTTTATTTGAATTTAAGAAATTGAATGTTGGCTTTTTCCAGGTCCAGTAGACTCAAGTGTGGCACAGTAAGCAAACCAAACTTCAGAAAATATGTTGTGGGTTTTCATGACTTTATGCTTATATGAATCTGTCGAATTAATTTCCTTATAAATACATTTTGGGTCAATTTTGTTGAAGACTTGTTGTTATATGTGTTTGGAATGAAGATTTTCATTTACATTATCATGATTTGATATAATTTTGGTTGGTTTATTTTCTTTAGAATTTTTTAAAAGGTTATGTGCCTGGGCCTGAAATGATGTATTTTTGTGTTTTGTGAATATAATGCACTGAAATTTAACTGAAAAATACCTCTTGTTTTGATATTATTAAGAAAAAACAATCAATTGCATCTTTTAATTTTGTAATTGATAATTATGAATAAAGGTTAATATTTATGGTGGTTTTAACCCTGTGTGCCCTGACATATTGTTTATGAACAATTATCGCCACAAAACAACAGAAAATCCTGCGGTAAATACTGCATAAATATGACAGTAATACCACAAAGTACCACAAAGACTATTACATACTACACAATTACCACACAAGCCTTTTGTGGAACTGTTGATGTTTTATCACATAAAATACCACAGGATATTTTAAACATCACTCCGTGGGAAAAAATGGCACTCGTACAGTAGTTATTTAAAGTCTCAAAAACTATTTCAAACTATTAATATATCCAATTAAAGGTGCCGCAAATTTTGGCAGTTGCAGGCGGGGCTGTGAAAGCCACGTTCAAACACAAAAGAGCGCCAAACACTTACCATGAAACCATAATGCAGTTAACTTTATCTTATGATCAATTCTTGAGATACTATACAACAGAAAGTGTTGTGGTGTTCCTGTCATAATGAGTTCTGTTGGATGTGTCGTATAATAATAACACAAAAAACAATATAAATATCACAAACTTCATCTTATGATCAATTCTTGAGATACTATACAACAGAAAGTGTTGTGGTGTTCCTGTCATAATGAGTTCTGTTGGATGTGTCGTATAATAATAACACAAAAAACAATATAAATATCACAAACTTCATCTTATGATCAATTCTTGAGATACTATACAACAGAAAGTGTTGTGGTGTTCCTGTCATAATGAGTTCTGTTGGATGTGTCGTATAATAATAACACCAAAAACAATATAAATATCACAAACTTCATCTTATGATCAATTCTTGAGATACTATACAACAGAAAGTGTTGTGGTGTTCCTGTCATAATGAGTTCTGTTGGATGTGTCGTATAATAATAACACAAAAAACAATATAAATATCACAAACTTCATCTTATGATCAATTCTTGAGATACTATACAACAGAAAGTGTTGTGGTGTTCCTGTCATAATGAGTTCTGTCGGATGTGTCGTATAATAATAACACAAAAAACAATATAAATATCACAAACTTCATCTTATGATCAATTCTTGAGATACTATACAACAGAAAGTGTTGTGGTGTTCCTGTCATAATGAGTTCTGTTGGATGTGTCGTATAATAATAACACAAAAAACAATATAAATATCACAAACTTCATCTGATGGTCAATTCTTGAGATACTATACAACAGAAAGTGTTGTGGTGTTCCTGTCATAATGAGTTCTGTCGGATGTGTCGTATAATAATAACACAAAAAACAATATAAATATCACAAACTTCATCTGATGGTCAATTCTTGAGATACTATACAACAGAAAGTGTTGTGGTGTTCCTGTCATAATGAGTTCTGTTGGATGTGTCGTATAATAATAACACAAAAAACAATATAAATATCACAAACTTCATCTTATGGTCAATTCTTGAGATACTATACAACAGAAAGTGTTGTGGTGTTCCTGTCATAATGAGTTCTGTTGGATGTGTCGTATAATAATAACACCAAAAACAATATAAATATCACAAACTTCATCTTATGATCAATTCTTGAGATACTATACAACAGAAAGTGTTGTGGTGTTCCTGTCATAATGAGTTCTGTTGGATGTGTCCCGTAATAATAACACAAAAAACAATATAAATATCACAAACTTCATCTTATGGTCAATTCTTGAGATACTATACAACAGAAAGTGTTGTGGTGTTCCTGTCATAATGAGTTCTGTTGGATGTGTCGTATAATAATAACACAAAAA